>NW_021604578.1:13840307-13883372 GCF_004785775.1 Grammomys surdaster | reverse complement strand
ATTTTCCAACAACACTCGGACTATCACGAGAACAGTCATCACAATTCCTCAGGTGGAGTCTATTCTCCAGTGTTCTTTATGTTTCACAAATAGGATGACAAGTCTTCTTTATTTCTTAATATTTAGGCACTAGATTGCAGCCTGATGCATAGCAGATACAAAGAAAAATAATCTATCTTCCAAGTGGTGTTGAACAAATTCAGTTTTAATGAAACATATGTTATTATATTCCTACCATGTGCCAAGGGTTGAAGGTGCTTAGCACATATCTGTGCACAAAGAACATGGGGATCCCAGGGCTGGTGGGGTAGCTCACTTGGTAATGAAGGTTTTTCATGCACACAGCTTGGACAGCTCACAGCAGACCAGACGGTTCCACGAAGGGAGGTTTATTCAGGAGATGGGAGGGATAGTGGAGAGGAGTGGGTAGAGGAGTGGAGGCCAGCCATGACCACGTGGAGAGAGAGGGAAGGGAAGGGGGGAGGGGAGAGGACAACCTGCAGGCGCTGGGTCGAGGGGAACAAGAGAGAGAGGAGGGGGCAAGCAGCCCCTTTTATAGTGGGCAGGCCTACCTGGCTGTTGCCAGGTAACTGTGGGGAGGAGCATACCTGGCCGCTGACAGGTAACTGTGGAGGTGGAGTTTAACAGATTACTAACATTCCCACATTTTGGTTTAATTAAAAAGAAAAATTAGAAAGAGGTGATTGCGAAGCAGGAATAGGGTCATCATGAAATCTGGCTACTTCCTGCTGGCATTGGGGGCAACGTGTCTTTAGGGGGAACCTAGAAGAACGGATATGGGTGATGTTTGTCCGGTCTTAGGAGAGCTGGCTGTTTTCTGTTGCCCAGGGTCTATGGAGCCATCTGAGGATAGGCCAGAAGGAACAGGTCCAGTAGAAGCAGCTGTGTGTATGACAGGAGATGGAGCATCTGAAGGTTGCTTCTCTGGAGTTGTTCTGGATGCATCTGGACTTGACAAGATGTAGGAAATAAGATTAAGAACACTTGGAGAAAGAATTTTTTCTAAGATGTACATTTGAAACCCAGAGGGATCCCACCCTTTGTAAAAGGTAGTGAGTGGGACCTTTACTTATCTGGATGGCATCTACTTGGTCCATGAGAGGTAGATCTGAGTGGGTTTCCTGTAGCTTATAAGTTTACAAAAGAGATAACGGTATGAGTTAACAACACAAGTAGTCTTTCAACTGAGTTTAGGTAATGAGGTAACAGATAATATCTGTGAAAACTTAGCTGTCAATGTAGTCAGAAGTCTGATAAAGAGTAAACAACAATCTACCAGTTATATATTATTTTTAAAAAAATGACAGAGTTCACTAGCCAACAGTTCCCGTGGTTTCCATAGTCTCTTGGGTGAAGTCAATTTGGTTTCTAAGCGCAGAAGCTGCAGGTCTTTTTTTCTGTTGAATGGATACGCGTGACATGAGAAATGACTTACCTTGTTTTAGCCAAGTTATTTCACTCAGGGTATCCAGTTGTGTTTGTCCACATACAATCTAGGCCGTATGTTCTAGGAGTCTGGCGTCCAGGTCTTCTGAAACCATCTTGGGCTAACTGTTAGAGGCTTTGGGCATTCTATCAGCCATAAACTTAAAATATATGATTAGCAGACTTCTGACAAGATTGAGAGCCATAAGGATTGGTTGTAACTGAATAAAAATCTATCAAAACGGGTTAGGAAAGAGTCTTAAGTAACTTTGGCAGGTTGCGTAGAAAGAGAAAAGCACATTTTTGTATTAGCATAGAAACATTTTTGTTAAGAATGCTGGATCGTACAGCTGTCACAGGGTGGAGCTGTGAGTCACAGGTGGCACGGGCAGGTCAGGTCTGTGGGCAGCAGTGACAGGGCAGGACTTCCTGTTAGCATGAGGAAGCCGCTGCCCAGTGTCTCTGGCAGCAGTGAGTAAAGAAAAGCAAGCATGTCCCATATCACCCCAATGTTAGTTTTTGTGGCAGAAGGCACTGACACTCACTTTACAGGTCCCAGGCAGCAGGATGTAAGGGGAAGACCCAGAGCCTAGCGAAGAACCACAAAGGGAAGGGAACAGGCGGACAGGCTCACCGGTGCAGAGGTGAAGGGGGAGGGAGCAAGCCGGGTATTGAACTGGCTGGCTTTCCAGGCAAACCGATGGAACTAAGTGTGTCCAGGTGGCCGCAAAAGGCGAAGGGAAAGGTCACAAAAGGCTTTCCCTTGGAAGAGACATGCTGGGGCAGAGCCAGTGCTCCTGGGAGAAAAGAGTAAAGGCTCACCCGTGGAAAAGACATACTGGGGAGTATGGTCAGAGCCGGTACTCCTGATGCAGAGAGAACAGTCTGTCCAGGCCTGGCCTGGGGTACTCAGCCACGAGAAACTGTCTCAAGAGGAAGAGGGGGAAGTGTCTCATCCAAGGGGAGCCGTTCAGGGAAGGACAAGGTTCACTTCTAGCTCAAGCAATCTTCCCTGGGACCATGTGAAGGGTTACTCTGGCCAGTGGGGGATGGGTAAGCTTACCAGTTCTAGGCTAGTGCGCGTGGAACCTGCAAACATCCGCTAGAGTCACAGTAATTCCCCCATTTTGGTTTAATTAAAAAGAAAAATTAGAAAGAGGTGTGGGGCAGAACCTTGGGTGGGGATCAGGCAGAACACATGGAAAGGGGTATAGGGAATTTTTCCAGTTATCAGACTGCTGGCAGTATGTGTCTGTGGGTATGGACGAAGGCAACGTGCCTATCGGGTGATCGTGGCTATTACCAAGTTATCATTCAGCATCCCAAAAGAAAAACTGTTAACAAAGAACAGGCTCAAGCCAGATAATCAGGTCATCACATGAATATCTGGGGGCCTCAGCTGGGCTCCTGGAGCCCACCAGAAAGTAGCTCTCATCCGGTACCAGGATTTCAGCTGTCGAGTTTGGGGGAAGCTGGGAACTACTTTAGAGGGAAAACCACCCAACGGACCAATGTCTTAAGTCGCAGATCAGCTAGAGGCCATATGGACTGGGGCCATGAAAAGCCAAACCCTTAGTCCAAGAAGCACTGGCCAGGCGCTAACTGGGTGTTCAGGGTCCCTCAAGCTGAACGGAAACTCCTTACCAATTAAAAACGTCGGTGTGTGCATGAGAGTTTGTGCAGTCCTGTATCAGGAAATGTGGAACCGGCAGCTCACGTGGTGGAAGTTTGGCGAGTCTGGCAGTAGCTTTGCGGGATGGGGTTTGTAGCAGCAGATGTTAATTCACCCGCTCAGTGGTGGCGGGTAGCAGCAAATGAAGTCCAAGTGGTCGTTGTGTCCATCTTGTACGGTCACAGCAGCTGAGGTCCCCCGAAGTCTTCGTATCCAAGTTTTGGCACCAATAAAGGTTTTCACGAGCAGCTTGTAACAGATCACAGCAGACTAGACGGTTCCACGAGGGGAGGTTTATTAAGAGAGTGGGAGAGCGAGAAGAGAGAGGAGTAGAGAGAGAGTAGAGGCTGGCCATGACCACGTGGAAAGAGGGGGAAGGGGAGGGGGGAGGGGAGACAGCAACCTTCAGGCGCTGGTCAATGGAGCAAGAGAGAGAGAAGGGGGCAAGTAGCCCCTTTTGTAGTGGGCAGGGCTACCTGCCTGTTGCCAGGTAACTCTGGGGAGGAACATACCTGGCTGTTGCCAAGTGACTGTGGAGGTGGAGTTTAACAGATTACTAACAGGTAGAATATGCCCCTACCATGCAGGAAGCACTTGGGTTATATCCTCAGCATTACATAGAACTAGGTGTGGAAGTGTACATCTTAATCCCAGTTCATAGGAGGTGAAGACAAGAGGAACAGATATCTAAGGTTGTTGTCAGCCACAAAGTAAATCCAAGGGCAGCTTGAGCTGCACAAAATGCTGTCTCAGAACAAAAGCGATGCAGATCCCTGAGCCCTTTCGTTTGAGGCTCTGTCAGATTCTAGCAGGAAAGCAGAGATGATAAACATCAGTAAACTGACAGGATGTCGGAAAATGAGAGTGCTGTGGACAATGGAATAGGAAAGAGCAATGGAGGCCCACAATCCAC
Source organism: Grammomys surdaster (assembly GCF_004785775.1). Lineage (NCBI taxonomy): Eukaryota > Metazoa > Chordata > Mammalia > Rodentia > Muridae > Grammomys > Grammomys surdaster. Next base: position 13,879,341 of record NW_021604578.1, on the reverse strand, counting down.
AGCATTTAATTAGGGGTTCAAGGCAGGTCTCACTGTAATGGGGGCATTTGAATAGAGCTGGAAGAATGAGCCAGGTAGACACCTGGGGGAAGAGCATTCTGTGTAGAGAAAGGGCCTTTGTAAAGGTCCAGAGATGAGCGTTGCGGTTATTGGAAGGAACAACAGGACATGATGTGTCTAGAGATAGGTCAGAGTTCTTAGACCTGGGTAAGGAGTTGGCTTTTATGGTGAGTTACAAGTGTGAGTGAGTCTCAGGATTCCAAGCAGAATGATGATATCCTTCTACAGATTTGCTCTGGCAGCTGTACTGGAGTACAGGGGAGGGGGCAAGGCTGTAAGCTGAGGGACCAGCTCAAGCATAGGAGGATCCGAGGATCCGGTAGGAACAGGTTGCATGGATCGAAGTGCTGGCACTGAAGACTGGGAGAAAGGCTCAACTTTTAATTTCAAGAGAAGGAGCCAATAAGGTTTTCTGATATATTCTTTCTAGTCCAAAATAGGCAAAAGGATAGTTTCCAAAACAAAGAAGGAGGAGAAGGAGGAGGAAGAAGAGAAGGAGGAAGAGGAGGAGGAGGAAGATGAGGAAGAGGAGGAGGAGGAGGAGAAGGAGAATAGGAGGAGGAGGAATGATCACATATTAAGTAGGTTTTTAGAGAGATCAGAAATTCAGTTTTGAGCTTTGTTCCTCTAAGATATTTATTAGACATTCAGAAGGAGCTGTTACGAATCCAATTCCAAGTGTGTATGTGTGTGTGTGTGTGTGTGTATGTTGTGTGTGACACATTGCTCACAGGTGGAGGTCAGAGGGCAACCTGTATGAGTCAGTTCTCTTTCTTCATCATGTGAGTCCCAGGGATCTAACTCAGAGACATCAGGTATGACAGCAAGTACCTTTCCACACTGAGCATCGGATGGTTCTGAAATCAGTTTTAGAGGAAAGGAAGAAGTAAGAGCCTGTCCCAAGTGGTTTAGGAGAAAAGGATTAATGAATGCACAAAACCCCATAACCTCCATCTCCTCCTCCCATTTGCCGTTGTTATTAAAGGCTGTGTCTTTAAAACTGCACAGCTGCCATGAAATCTGGTGCAGGTACATAGCAGGTACTCAATAAATGTTGGTTGACTGACAACAAATGAACATGGCCTTGGGTAAAGCTTTCCTTTCTTATCTTACTTACTATCCTATTCTATTCTTACTTATCTATTTGGTGTTCTCAATTATTTTTCAATAATGATCACACCTCACCCACCTACTGCTACCACTTTGGCCTTCTAACTGCCTAGCCCTTCCTTCATCTCTTCCGATCCTACCTGCTTGCCAGTGTGCCCACATTAAGTCTGTCCCCCAGGTAGGTGATGGAGTTAAGTACAGGATAGCTAGGATTGTTCGAGAACCCCATATCGAACCCCATATCGGGAGCCTATCATTGAACTGCACTTCACTTGGGTGAAAGTCACCAAAGAAAGACCTTCTAATACTCAGTATGGAGGGCAGTAGAAACCAGGTTTCCTGGTGCAGTTGAAAGAACTTGAAATAGGAAAATACGTGGTTTTCTTCATTTAATCTGAATTGTAAATGTCTAACAAGAATATTAATCAACTGTTTCTAACAGAGTAAAGAAACAGACCAAAATAAATCAAAGTGCACTAAGCTTCTCTTAATTGCTTTCTCACGGTATTAGATTTTTAAAGTTGTAAAACAGTATTACATTTCCTTTTCAAACGAGGCATGGATCTGTCTAGTGATTAGACGTGCTTCCCTCCAATTAGTTGCAATCATGTGCTGATTCTAAATGGCCATATAGTCTTCGTTAGTGTTGGAGTATATATATAATTTGAAATGCTCCATTTTACCCATTTATTTATTTAAATAATACCTACAAAGTTAGCTAGTGCTGTGGGAAGAAGAAGGAGGGGGAGAGGAGAAGAAGGAAAGAGGAAGAAGAGGAGAAGGAGGAGGAAGAGGAGGAGGAGGAATAAGTAGAAAGGCCATACTAACAAATGGACATTTAAAATGAAGGCTAGACAATAACTCTTCAAACACTAGCCACTTCTCTCGCCCTTTCTGTTGACAGGTTCAAATTCCATTTCTTCTTTCTTCCCTAGCCTCTCCTTTGCAACTGGGAAATTTAGCTGTGATCCTCAAATATTTATACTAATAGGCTGTCAGTAGTCTAATCCTTAAATAGCTAGGAGCGGGGTGTCACTGCAAATGAAATGTTAAGGTGCAAGGAAGGAAAGTGACTCAGTTCAAGTTATCTGACAATTAATGTGCAAAAGGCTCAACCGAGAGCTACCCAGGTGTGAAGTTGGAAAGCATATTGATAAATACCTTCCACAGAGTGAAGGCAAGAGCTGTGTCATTCAAGAAAGCAAATGATTTCCTCAGGGAGAAAGCACACAGCGGGTGTGTGTGTGTGTGTGTGTCCGTGTGTGTGTGTCCTTTGAACAGCTTAGTTTTCCAGACAATTAGCAGAACACGATTATCGCCCCCACCCCCACCCCCAGCCCCTTGTTTACAATGACTGCTGAGAAGCCAGAGACAAGTATCTGGGATGGCTGAAGGTCCTGGAAGGTGAGTAAAGGGTGACTTGTAAACAATGGGCAATACCCATTACCATTTGACTCAAAGGAAACAGCGGAATGGATGAAGTGAGTCAGAGGCACTGACTTTATTCAGGAAATAAAAGGATAATCAGTTCAGCAAAGCCTCAGAATCATGCTTCAGTTCACCCCAAAACTCTCTGTGGTCCCTTCTAGGCTGTTGCAGCTGTGGCAATTCAAGGTAGCTCTTGTATTCAGAGGCAATTTGCAGTAAGATTTAGAGTTAAAGGGTAAACTACCCTTTTCCATTTCCGTTTGCTTCTCTCTCTCCGACAATCAAGCGTTCAGACAAGCAAAAATAAAACCCAAACAGCTTCCAGATAGGGACATTTTATGAGCTCCCTCTCTGTCATTATTCTCTCTTGGCTGAGCAATCTGTTTTTGACAACAGAGTATTTATCTTCCTTGCAATGCCTGGATTCACGGTCTTCTGCCATCCACTCTAGTAATAATTTTGTTGGATAAAAGGTATAAAGAAAGTCAAAAAAAAAAAAAGAAAGAAAGAAAAGAAACTCCATTTTGAAAGTCAATTTGTAATTTTTGCATTTTAAACTTCTTTCCCTTATCCCCCTAAAATCCATATCAGATGGATTAAAAGATTGACCAATAAAATATCAAAGCTTAAAAATCAGAATAAGATAATTTAACAGCTCAAAGGCAGCTCAAAGATACGTTTTAAAAGTAATACGCTTAGAAAACAATAGGCAAAATAATAGTGTACTGACAGATTCTGATACACATAAATAGTAACAAAGACTTGGTTTAATTCGTTTGTTTGTTTTTCTTATGGAGATCTCAGAGGAGACGTTTCCCTGGGTTTCATCATGTCTTTATTGTTGCTGTTCATCATACAGTAAAGATTCTTTACAGCATGCTTTATGAAAAACACTCAGTGCCAATCAAAATAAATGAACAGACTTTAAATCAAAGTAAATTACACAAGACTGAATAAATGAGGGAAAAAAAAACTTAATCCTGAAATAGCTAATGAGCAAATGCCACGAATAGACAATTCTCATGAGAAGGGGAGGCAATTCACTCAATAAGCATGAGAAAACATTCAGTCTCATTAGTGAACAAATGCATGCAAATCAGCCAGCAAGATGCACTTCTTTCTATTAAATTAGAAATACGCCAGGCAGTAGTGGCGGACACCTTTAATCCTAGCACTTGGGAGGCAGAGGCAGGTGAATTTCTGAGTTCGAGGCCAGCCTGGTCTAGAGAGAAACCCTGTCTCGAAAAACCAAATATCTATATCTATATCTATATCTATATCTATATCTATAGATATAGATATAGATATAGATATAGATATAGATATAGATATAGATATATCATATATATATTATATAACTGTGGATAAGCATACTAAATAATGGACACTGTTGCACATGCTAGTCATTGTAGAAACTACTGCTCTGTACTGACCCTGCAAATCACGGCAGAGATGATGCAGGACAATAAACATATCTGATGCTTTGGGCCAAGATGACAAACTGGCCTGTTAGTAGTCTATATCCTCCATTGTGAGTGTGGAGCAACTGTAGAAAAAGGAGGATACCATTAGCCATTCCAACTATCACCCCGTGTAAATAAGTCTCTGGGATGCCTGCAGCGCATCCTAATGTACAGAGTTCAATGGTTTAGGCTCCCACTGTGGTGATGGCAGGAGAGGCTGGAGACTAGCTCCCTTAGTTCTGGGTTGTCTTTTGACATTGATCATTTGCCTTTCATCTTCAACTTGGTACCCTAAGGACAGAATGAGGCCAACAGTCAAGTCCTGTTAGGAAAAGTGGCCATTATCAACCTCACAACATCACTCTCTCAAACCACTAGGGACTGTGGTGGCTTGAATAAGAATGGCCCCACCAAAAGTTCAAATATTTCAATGCTCAGGCCCCAGGTCGGTGGAACTGTTTGGGAAGGATTAGGAGATATGACTTTGTGTGTCACTGTGGGTTAGGCTTTGTGCTTTCAAAAGCCCATTCCACTCTCAGTTAGCTAACTCCTGCTTGTGGATCAAGGTGCAAACTCTCAGATACTGATCCAGCACCATGCCTCCAGGCATGCTGCCATGTTCCCTGCCATGATGGTCAAGGACTCTAACTCTCCAAAACTATAGGCCAATTAAAGGCTTTCTTTTCATAACTTTCCTTGGTCATGGTGTTTTATCACAGTAAGAGAAAAGTAATTAAGTCATAGAAAGTCCCTGTTGCCACACCCCTGTACCCTAAATACAAAGGAAAATTAAGCCTTGGTGTAGCTGAAAGGGACTAGTAGCGGTCTGCTGTATTTGTGTTCTCTAGTATCCTCTCTCCAGTCTTTGAACACGGCTGGAAGGACAGATCTGGGCGTTCATGTCCATATGAATGCCAGAGCATTGCACATGAGTGCAAAGGGCAAAATAACAAACAGCTGAAAACATCAATGGTAAAGCAAGGACAACAGATGAACTACAGTTATCTGCTAGCAGAATAAAAACAGATTTTCAAGGTGTAAGAGTGGGATAGACAGAGAAAGAATGCTGAAGAACTCCAGGCAATGAAGTGGTGACTGAGAACTTTCCCAGAAGCTACAAAAAGGATCAAAGCTCTAAAAACAGAAAAGGGGCTCTTAAGAAATATAGAAGAGCAGGGACAATATCCAGGAAATAGCAAAGCCTAATAGGAAAGAGAGAAAAAAGGAAAGGGATATGTAAATAGAGATAGGACAAAAGACTAGACAGAAAAGACAATCAGTGTGGAGAATTCTCAAAGAGCACAAAGCAGATCTGTCCCATGACTCAGCTAACAACTCCTGGGCACACACCCTAAGGACTTGACATCCCAATCAACAGATACTTGCTCAGCCATGTTCACCGATGCTTTAGGCACAACAGAAAGGGACGCATGTATTTCAACTGATGGCTTGATAATGAAAATCTGTTACACTTGCACAGTGGAATTCTATCCATCTGTAGAGAAAAATTAAAATAATAAATTGCAGGTACATAGATGGAACTGGAAAAATATAACAATAAAGAAGCCATGAATCTGAGGATTAGGGAGATGGAGGAGTTGGAGGGAGGATGGGGTAGAAATGGTGTAAGCATAGTATTTGTGTATGATATTCTCAATTTTTAAAAAATTAGGTTAAAAAAAATATCCAGACTTAACTAAAACACAAGGATATTGAAAAGGATGAGTTAGAGAAACAGGTTTGTGGTAGACCCCTATCTGGCACTCATGAAAGCCTTGGTTATATGCTCAAAAGAATGAGAGGAGGAGGAAGAAGTGAGGGTGGGTGGGTCAAAGACAAAGCCTATAGGAGGGAGGACAGATCACAAAGAAGTAAAAATCATAATAACCACACCAAATTTCACATCTGTAGTGTGCAATGCAAATGGTAAGAAAGTAATTTTGTTATAAAGAAAAATCCAAAAAACCTAGAATTTTGTATTATAAAGAAAAATTCAAAAAAAAAAAACCCTAGAATTTTGTATCTAGCCACTGAAAGGATTTTCACGGTGGAGCTTGGACAGATCACAGCAGACTAGACGGTTCCACGAGGGGAGGTTATTTAAGAGAGTGGGAGAGCAGAAGGAGAGAGACAGGAGTAGAGAAGTGGAGGCTGGCCATGACCACATGGAGAGAGGGGGAAGGGAAGGTGGGAGGGGAGATGGCAACCTGCAGGGGGGTCGAGGGGCCAAGAGTAAGGGAGAGAGTGAGAGAGTGAGGAGGGGGCAAGCAGCCCCTTTTATAGTGGGCAGGGCTACCTGCCTGTTGCCAGGTAACTGTGGGGAGGAGCGTACCTGGCCGCTGCCAGGTGACTGTGGAGGTGGAGTTTAACAGATTATACTAACAGCCACATTTTAAATCAAACTTAATATATATTATATAATAATAATAATAGTCATTCTCATGGTGGTGGTCTTTAACTTATTATTAACAGTTGAGTTTACTTAACACTTCTTGATTTTTTTAACTTATCAGTATCTATATTTTATTTTATTTTTATTTTTATTTTTTGGCCATACTTTTATTTACTACATATACTATAAACATATACAATACATGCTACAAAAAAAATTTCATAAAATTTAACTGTCAAGAAAGTGCATAGTGTTATAATACAATGGCACATGTTCATATTTTATTTCAAATTGGTTTGCTTATCACCCATCTCAAACCATTAATAGTGAAATGTTACTTGTGGAAAATTAAAGTTATCTATTTGCATTATTAATAAACAATTCCAACAAATTAATAAGAATTAACCATGTCAAATATTAGTATCCAAAAATGGCCTCTTACAGAAGTGATTATATAAAACATAGCAGCCAATTTCAGTTAAAGTATCTATATTTTAATCCCATGAAAAAATGCCTTCCTCAGGTTTCATGTCTCTGTCTCATCCTTCACCTATCAAGAAGCTTCACCTTCCACACCTCAGAAGCTATGCTACACAGAGACTCTTAATGAAAATACCACCAGGAAAACATGTAAAACCATCTGGCAGGAAGGAAGGAGACACAGGAGGATGAATGACTGAAAACTCACTAAGACAACCTGAAGTATCTATCCATCGTAAGCAAAACTGGAGCTCTAGGAAGCATCTTGATAGGTGAAGGAGGAGACAGAGACATGAAACCTGAGGAAGGCAGTTTTTCATGGGATTAAAATATAGATACTGATAAGTTAAAAAAAATCAAGAAGAGTTAAGTAAACTCAACTGTTATTAATAAGTTAAAGACCACCACCAAAAAAAATAGATATATCACTATTAGAGGAAGGAAAAAAAGATCACTCAAATTCTCAAATGAGGACCAACAAAGAAACAAAAATATAGTTAATGGTAGTATCAAAAGACAAAATTACAACTAATTTACTTCTGAGTGTAATGGCCTTTTAGTCATGATTCATGACTGGAGCATCCTTTATTCTACAGAATGGTGTGAGAGCCCCCACAGGGCAACAGCAATGGCAGCACAGTTGGTTTTGTGTGGTGGAAATAGGGAGACAGAACAACACAAAAATAGCCTGAATGGTTAACAGTGGGTCAGATTTCTTTTTTTTTTCTTTGTAAGGTTATAACAGAGAGATCTTTCTTATAACATTGACGCACATAGACTGGACTCTCCTGTTTTCAGGGAGAAAAAAATCTATTTTGGGATCTGTTTCCTAAAGCTTTGGTCTGGTTAGATGACGTCTGGCATAAGAGGCTCCGTATCTATTTTCAGTGTTACCTCCGTCATTTTTTGTTAACAAAATGTACAAAATACTATGACAGGCAAGAGTCCTAATGTATCAGGTTAAACACTGCTAGGCGCTTCTGTGACTGTGGGTCACTTTGCTAAACTATTTTTTTTTCTGGATGAAGATCCTCAGTAAATGAAAAGAGAAATATCTCAAAAGTTTGCATTTCTGATATTTTCTCACAACATTGGGCACAGTAGAAAACCTAACGCATTCCAAATAATTGTTATACAGACTGTAATTTTTAAAAAGTAGCTTCTTTGCCTTTATTTGCATACTTATTATAAATACATATTAAACACTGGGCAAAAAGTTTTCATGTTATTTTTTAATCTGTTCTAAGAAACTTTGTAGGATTTGAAACAAGTCTATATTAAAAAAAAAGAATGCAAAATGTAGATGAAAGGATTTCCACGGCTCAGCTTGGGACAGATCACAGCAGGCCAAGATGGTTCCACGAGGGGAGGTTTATTAAGAGAGTGGGAGAGCAAGAGGAGAGAGAGAGAGAAGTAGAGAGGAGTAGAGGCTGGCCATGACCACGTGGAGAGAGGGGGAAGAGAAGGGGAGAGGGGAGACAACCTGCAGGTGCTCAGGGTTGAGGAGCAAGAGAGAGAGGAGGGGCCAAGCAGCCCCTTTTATAGTGGGCAGGGTTGCCTGCCTGTTGCCAGGTAACTGTGGGGCGGAGCATACCTGGCTGTTGCCAGGTGACTCTGGAGGTGCAGTTTAACAGATTGCTAACAGTAGAGCTAAGTAAATGCATCAACATTCGAAGGGCAAAATGAAGAATAAGGTTGTAGCTTCTAAAACCTTGACTTGAAAGCAAAAAATGTCAGAAGCAAATGGGAGATTTCCATTCACACTTGTGGTCCTGCACACTCAGCATGGTTGAAGGAATGGCTGCTCAAGTTAAGTCTGGGAATATGCAAGACCTCATCTCAGAAATAAAATAGCTCAAAATATAACTTTAAACATGGGCTCATGGTTTAGCTCAGTGGTTCAGCATTGATTCACTGACATCCATAACATTCATGAAGCTCTTGGTTTGATAAGGGGCATTAAAAATAAAGCCGGGCGGTGGTGGCACTCACCTTTAATCCCAGCACTTGGGAGGCAGAGGCAGGCGGATTTCTGAGTTTGAGGCCAGCCTAGTCTACAGAGTGAGTTCCAGGACAGCCAGGGTTACACAGAGAAACCCTGTCTTGAAAAACAAAATACACAGAAAAACCCTGTCTCCGAAAAACAAAAAAGGCGCCACCCGGCAGTAGTCAAGGAAGTCGGCCCCACCCTTTCCTCTTTCTCTCGAACCAGGCAGTCTCAAACAACGCAGCAATGGCCAAGATTAAGGCTCGGGACCTGCGCGGCAAGAAGAAGGAGGAGCTGTTGAAACAACTGGACAATCTAAAGGTGGAACTCTCCCAGCTTCGCTTCGCCAAACTGACAGGCGGCACCGCATCCAAGCTCTCCAAGATACGAGCTGTACGCAAATCTATTGCCTCACTGTCATTAACCAGACTCAAAAAGAAAACCTCAGGAAATTCTACAAGGGCAAGAAGTACAAGCCCCTGGACCTGCGACCCAAGAAGACTAGAGCCATGCGACGCCTGCTCCCCAAGCACAAAGAGAAGCTGAAGACCAAGAAGCAGCAGCGGAAGGAGTGGCTGTACCCACTGCGCAAGTATGCAGTCAAGGCCTGAGACAACAATGACAATAAAGTACAAGACTGACTAGAAAAAACAAACAAACAAACAAACTAGAAAAAACAAACAAAACAAAACAACCAAAAAAAAAAAAAAAGAAAAAAGAAAAACAAAAATAGGGACTCGACTTTATTAAAATTATGGACAATGCTTTTTAAAATAAAAAGAACCTATCAAAATGTTAGCAATCCAATATATGAAATGGGATAATATATTTGCAAATCACATATCTTATAAGAATTTATAAATTCATGGTTTGGTCTATAGCTCAGTGGCAGAGCATGTATGAAGTCATAGGTTCAATCCTCAGTATGGGAAAAAGGTAGTCTGAGTATCCAAATGTGTAACGAGCTCCTAAAACCCAGTCAAACCATGACTAATAGTCAAAAGATGGACAAAGAACTCCATGAACACTTTTCTAAAGAAGCAATACTATAGAGAGAATCTCTTACAACCATCACCTGTCAATAAAAAAGCTAATGGCCAATGAACTGAGGCAGGAAATAGGAGGGAGGATGACCTAGGCATTTAATAATAAATTATTAGTCTCAAAGTTGTGGCTGTTAAGAACTAAATGGATGGGAGGAAAAAAAAACCATTTTTTTTTTACATAATACAAATAACCATTAAGCCCATGAAGCACAGAGAAAGACACTTAACAGCATCAATTCATTAAGGACATGCACATAAAGGTCCAGAGAGGTACCACTTCAGTGTTAGTACTAAGAGACACAATCGCATATGAAGTATACCCACAAGAGTCGTGGGTTCAGTACATGGGTGCAAACTGTGGCAAACTTAAGAACTTTTGAGAAGTTACTGGGTCATGAAGGCTGAGACCCATCAGTGCAGAGAACCATCCCTAGAATTATAATTTGATGACATAGGAAAGCAGCCTTCCTAGAAAATAGGCCATATGAGCCTGTGTTTCAAGACCCTGGCTCCTGCCTTCTTCATCTCCTTCTGGCTACCATGAGGTAAGCAGCTTCCCAGCAACACCCCCTCACCTCCATGCCCATTTGCCATGATGATTTTGCTTTGCTGCAGGCCTCAAAGCAATGGGCCCAGCAGGTTAAGAACCAAATAAATCTTTCTTCCCCGAAGTTGATTTTCTCAGCTATTTGGTCACAGGGTTGTAAATGTGACTAATACACCTGTTTACGTGTGGTAATCAAATAAACTCCCATCCTCCAAAAAATATTGTCCATTGAAAGTTGGTAGTGAGTCTCTGTTCACCATATTTACTCAGTAAAGTAAGACTTCATCAACAAATGCTCTGCCATCATTGTAGCAGCAGGGACCATCGGGATAAACTATGTTCAAGTTTCTGCTAAAAAGCAACAAATGTCACTTTCATTTACTTTTCACTGGGCAAGGGAAACCACATAGCCATTCATGCCCTTTCTCTGCAAAGTTGCCCATATCCTAATCATTGGAACCCAGGACTACGCTGGATCATACTGACAAAGGGATTAAAGTTACAGATAGATATTACGGTTGCTAATCAGCTGACTAGAACTATTATCTTGAATGATTCAGCTGAGCTCAGTATAATCATAGAGGGTCTTACAAGTGGAAGGAGGCAGTCAGACAAAGAGATGGTGTCGAGCGGGCTAGGGAGAGGCTGTGTTTCTAGCTTTGAAACTGGAGGGTGGAAACATGCATCAAGGTCGGTAGATTCCCTTTAGATCTAGAAAACAAAACAAACAAACAAACAACAACAAAATCTCTAAGAAAATGATTCTTCCAGCTATAGTTTGAATGAATGTGCCCCTCCAAAATTTGTCGGCTGGAACTAAAATCCCAAAGTGACAGGATTAAGTGGCGCGGCCTTTAGGCAATGATTAGGCCAGGAGAGAGCTCTTTCTTCACAAATGGATTTATACACATAGGAGAGGTGCTTTAAAAAGCTGGCCAACCTCCCATCTCTACTCTGTGGGCAAACAGCTTTGTCTTCTCAAAGAACATAGAAGCAATGAGCTACCCTTGAGACTTAGAACGAGCCTTTCTCACATGTCCACTTTGCTGCTACCTCGATTTTGGATCTCAGCCTCCACAAGTCGCAGAACAAAATTTCTACTGCTCACAAATTATTCACTCTGCATTATTTTATTGCAACAGAGCCAATTAGAGTAAAGCTCTTCCTTAGAACCTTTGATAAGAAAGTTGCCCCATTGATTTTTACCCCAAGGATACAGACTTCTGACCTATGGAACCGAAGGGACACATGTGAATGATTTGAAGCCACCAAGTTGGCAGTGATTCATTACAGCATCCACTGGAAACTGGTGTGGTGGAAAAAACTGTCCTCCTGCATGTCCAGAAGGAGGGAAGTGGAAAGTAGGTGAGTGCCACTAACATAGAAGGGAGCAGACAGAACTACCACCATTTCACAGGAGATGTCTCACCTCAAAATACTGCAGAATTGATAAGAAAACCATGTCAACAATGGGGGAAAGTTCAAGTTTTCTGATTCTAAAAATCATAGCTCAAGATCCCATTCACAACACCGAAGACCACACTGATGATTGGTTACAGCAGTGAATGCCTGTAGTGTCAGCTACTTGGGAGATCAAGGCAAGACAACCGAGTCCATGAGCTCAGGACTCACTTCAGCAATACAGTGAGACCCTGACTCTTAAAAGAATAAAAAGAAAGAATAAACAGACATAAGCCTGTATCAGTTCTGCTTGAGGAAGACTAGAAGTCTCCAATGAAAGCCATAGATAGCTGACTGAATAAATAAAGATCTAATTTGTGATGTGAAGTGGGTAGAGCAATGCCCTGTGCCACATCACCAAGGTTGTCTGTATGTTAATAATTGCAGCCTAAAATTGCATCATGTTGCATGGTAAAATGAATTTTGTAAGATGGAGTTAAACTCATGTTTAGCAATCCAATTCTCAGATTATAGGAAATGCTTAGAAATTGGGAATTTAAAACATCTTGGTGGGTAATAAAAAAAAATCTGAAAAAAATAAAAAAGGTTTAGAGTTGCAAGCTGATGTAGTATGGTCCTAGTTCACCTTCTTACCTCCTCACAGCTAACTGCTGCTTCTCAGCTGTGCTGGTTATGCAATTCTGTGAAACAAAACATCCCAATGCTAGATTAGAGCAGCATTCCCCTACTCTGGGGCACTGAGCCTTACAGGACCAAGGGCCTCCCCACCCATTGATGTCCGACAAGGCCATCCTCTGCTCCATATTCGGCTGGAGCCATGGGTCCCTCTATATGTACTCTTTGGTTGGTGGTTTAGTCCCTGGGAGCTCTGGGGGTTCTGGTTGGTTGATATTGTTGTTCTTCCTATGGGGTTGTAAACTCCTTCAGCTTCTTCAGTCCTTTCTCTAACTCCTCCATTGGGGACCCTGTGCTCAGTCCAATGATTGGCTTCAAGCATCTGCCTCTGTATTTGTCAGGCTCTGGCAGAGCCTCTCAGGAGACAGCTATATCAGGCTCCTGTCAGCATGCACTTCTTGGCATCCACAACAGTGTCTGCATTTGGTGTCTGTATATGGGATGGATCCCCAGATGGGGCAGTCTCTGGATGGCCTTTTCTTCAGTCTCTACTCTACTCTTTGTCTCCAAATTTCCTCCTGAGAGTATTTTGTTCCCCTTTCTAAGAAGGACTGAAGCATCCACACTTTGGTCTTACTTTTTCTTGAGCTTCATGTGGTCTGTGAATTGTATCTTGGGTGTTCTGAACTTTTGGGCTAATATCCAATTATCAGTGAGTGCATACCATGTGTGTTCTTTTGTGACTGGGTTACCCCACTTAGGATGATATTTTCTAATTCCATCCATTTGCCTAAGAATTTCATGAATTCGTTGTTTTTAATAGATGAGTAGTACTCCATTGTGTAACTGTATCACATTTTCTGTATCCATTCCTCTGTTGGAGGACATCTGGGTTCTTTCCAGTTTCTGGCTATTATAAATAAGGCTGCTATGAACATAGTGGAGCATGTCTTCTTCTTCTTCTTCTTCTTCTTCTTCTTCTTCTTCTTCTTCTTCTTCTTCTTCTTCTTCTTCTTCTTTTTAGGTTTTCAGGGTTTCTCTGTGTAGCCCTGGCTGTCCTGGAACTCACTATGGAGACCAGGCGAGCCTTGAATTCAGAAATCCACCTGCCTCTGCCTCTCAAGTGCTGGGATTAAAGGCATGTGCCAAGACTGCCTGGCGTTTTTCTTATTCTTTTAAAGGTGCTCTGAAGATCTCAACAAGAGGTCAACAGGACCACAGGACAGCCACTGGGAGGACTGAGTAAAGAGACAGAGGAGCCTCAGAAACCATACACCATTACTTCCTTCTTGTTTAAAAACAAACCCTAAAACTGGCCCTTGTTCAAGAGAGAAATGTCAAATAGTTTACAGACATATTTTAAGATGAAAAATTAATTTTTTTAAGTCCAGAAGCATCACACATATGATTATACTTTCCTCTTTGGCTTAGAGTCTTACCTTTAAGACTATTTTTATGAGATTTTCTTCCTACATTGTACTTAAAATGCTTCTTTCTCTTATTTTACTCCATTATTAAGACTTAAAACTGCAGAAAAGCGGAAAGGATAGTAAATGAGGATTCTGTGTGTACTGTATCTGGTCAGCAACTGTGAGCATTTTTGCCTCTTTGCCGCCCGCCCCCCCTTCTTCCCTCCCCTCCCCCCCCCCTCCCTCCCTCTCTCCCTCCCTCCCTCCTTCTATCTCCTTCTCTCCATTCTCCCCACATCTCACTCTATTGTTTTTTAAAACTGTTCTCCAGACATATACACACACTTGAACACTTCAGTATAACAGACGTAATAAGTATTAACTCTCACGAACACAGTCCTCAGAAACTAGACAACTCCACAATGCTATCTAATCTCTAGTCTATACTTAAATGTTTCTAATGTCCTCTAAATATCTTTTATACCTTTAAAATCCCAGTACTTAACGGGCAATGGTGGTGCACACCTTTTATCCTAGCACTCAGGAGGCAGAGGCAGGTGGATATCTGAATTCAAGGTCAGCCTGGTCTAGAGATTAAGTTCCAGGACAGCCAGGATAAACAGGGAAATCTTGTATCAGGAAAGAAAACTTCCAGGACTTAGGCAAGGACCAGACATTTCAGTCATCTATTTTATCTCTAGTTTAAAACACACAACCACCATCTTGTTTATTTCCTGTTTGTTCTTTAAACTTCCAGAATATTTTTTCTTAGCTCATTGAAGAAACAAAGCAAGCTGAATTGAGAAGATAGTATAGTTTAACTTGTTCCTTAATAGATACTGTAAGTCAAATCTGCAGGCCTGGTCAACTTCAGATAAACATTAAACATTTCATATACTATTATGCACTATGCCAAGACATATGGCTATGTTCATTATTTCTCTCATTGTTATATCATTACTGACAAGAGCAGCTTAAGAAAGGAAGAGTTTCTAGGTGGGGGTAGTGGTGGTACACACCTTTAATCCTAGCACTCAGGGTCCAGAGGCAGCTGGATCTCCAAGTTCAAGACCAGACTGGTTTACGACTCTATCTCGAAAAACCAAAAGGGAAGGGGAGGAGAGGGGTATTGTTTTGGCTCTGATTTGAGTGTACAGTTCATCATGGCAAGGAAGGCTTGGAGGCAGGTGTGTGAGGCCCTGATCACCTATTGTCCATAATCAGTAAACAGAAAAAGATGGATCCTATTGATCAGCATGCTTTTATTCATTCTGGGCCTGAAGCCCATGGGAGACTGCTCCCTACATTCAGGGTGGTCCTTCTCTTTTCTGTTAAAATGTTCAGGAAACATCCTCATGGATGCTTTCATGTTGCCATAGTGATTCTAATTTCAAGCAAGTTGAGAAGATTAGCCATCCCAACACAAAACAAGCTTGTCTTGTCATTGATAACGATAATTCGATCATTTATGGTGCTAAATACCAGGTGTTTCTAATTTTAATTAGGAAGGATTTTAATTACTTTTCCTCTTGCAGTGATTAAATTCTCTGACAAAAGCAATTTAAGAGAGAGAAGAGTTGCTTTCACTCACAGTTCCAAGAAAGTCCCTCATGCCAGAGAGGTCATTGACGAGGAGCTAAGAGCCTATGGTCACATTGCATCTGCAGTCAAGAAGCAAAGAGCACTGAGTTCTCAAATTTAGCTTGCTTTCTCTGTTCTATAAAGCCTGAGATCTCAGGCCAGGAAATGGACAGGCTTTCCCACCTCACTTAATCAAGTTAATGTCACACAGATTCACTGAGAGGCCAGTCCACTGAGTGATCTCAGATGCCATCAAATGGAACATTGAGATTGACCATCACAGTAAGGAACTGGAGATTTTGTATCTGATGTGTTTGCACCCGGTGCCTTTGGAATCCACTGAGGGTCCTTGTCTCAACAACTATTATATTGGGAATTGAGTTGCCACATGGTAATTTCTTTCTTCTATCCTTTAATCTACATTTATTAACTATATTCTTTAAAAAGATTATTTCTTCTCTCTGAAGGATAGCTGCCAACTATTGGATGTTATAACCAACAGTTGTCATTCTTTTAGAATGTCCAACTTATTCCAGATTTGGCCAATGGAATTCACTGTAAGTTATTCCCCATGTCCCATGGGCATAACTTCATTGATTTTGTTTTATTTTTTAATACTGTTTTACTTTTTGAGATATGACACCAGCATCATCTTGAGTCTTCCTTACTGTGACCCTAGAGAAAACCATTTCCCAAGATGTGCTATTTCTCTCAATGGAAAATACAATTTAGAAAGCCATGAGAGTGTGGGTGGACTTTGTTTTGTTTCTAAGTGATGAAATTTCAAGTATTGCTATTGGCTTCTTTGCCTGAGCTCTTTTGGAGGAGGCAGGCCCTTCTAATTGTTTTCTAGATACACTTAGTCTATGTAATGTGGACTAGAACATTACTCCTCAAAGTCACATGATAAGAGTGCCACAAGACACCATCTTGGAGCTTCAGAAATTTGGTTGAGACCAAGAAGACCTGAGCTGACTTCTTAGTTTAGACTTAATCTTAGACTTCCAACATCTTAGTTTCAACATCAACAGTCCTAAAATAAAAATCACATTTAGAGAAAATTGTGGGCTTTTCCCTTAAAATTTTAATGTCACCTATATCATTGCAGAGATGTAGACCAAAGCTCCAACTTCTTCCAGCTGTTCTCATGGTAGCCTGTTCACCCCACCCACATAATTTATATATGGTGATCTGAAAATAGATCTGAGATGAATTAAATATCAGATCCATTTGTTCAAGGACTTTAAGTCTCAACCTCAGGATATAGCAGAACAGACTTTTCTTTGCACCCCGCAGAGGCATTCAGACACTGGTGGTTAACACATACAGTTGTTGTTAACTCTATGTACCATACATACCAATGCATTCTATCCATGGTATCCGATTCTCCCTTGCTTCAGATCTGCTGAGCAGACAGTAGACAACAGGATTTTCCTCACTCTTTTCAGAGTCTAGTGACCTGAAAGGAGTCCCCTTACCCAATCAGATTCTCTTTCTCAAGAATTTGAACTGATAATGTAAGTAGGGCATCTCAGGTTTTAGCAGCTTAACATGGAGTTAGGTCTCACAGCTATGTGTGAAGTGAGGAGACGAAGAAGCCTGGGAGAGCATGGTGGTTTGGGTAGGATGTAGAATCCAGGATGATAGAGCCACAGCAAGTCTAAGAAATGGAGACTTGACAGTCTAGCCATCTGTCATTTCTAGTCCTGGCCATCTGTGGAGTTTTCATGTCCTTGAAATCACCTTGACTTTTTCTCAGAATTAGTTCAGTTGTGGTTTTGCGGCTGACAAATCTTGACTCTAATTCTCTGCACTACAATCATGTGCATCTTTATATTCTTCTTGCTGTTGCTATACAAAACTATTGTGTATTAGGATTGTTTTATCTGTAATTATCAGATGAATAGGACACTGTCAAACATTCTCTTAGAAGAAAAGCTGCCATTAAGTGGACAGAACTCTGATTTCTTTTGAAAGAGCAATACAATGTTTGCAAATATGCCCTCATACCCTGCTTTCAGAGTTTGGATCAATCTGACCACAAGCAGTCCAGCCAGTTAGAATCCAGAAATGCCTAGATCCTATGTCTGTCTCCTGATAGGAACTTATGTTATCTGCCAGAAATTGATAGCAAGTCTCTCATCCTTCCTTCTGGGCAAACAAGTGACACTTGGCATTCTCATTTGAGAAGAGCAAATGTTTATAGTAAGAGAAAGTTAAAACACAATATGATACAGATATGAAGGACTAAAAATTCTGAACTGAATTAATTTAGAGGAGAAACATAAGAGAAAGCGACTTTGGTGGAATGCAGTTTGTTGTGTATTTGATGTTTTCTGAATGTGTCCAGCTCTAGATCTAGACACTGGGACCCAATGCTCACAGGAGTGTTGGATATGGTCATCCTGTTTCCTCTCTGTCACCTGGCTGGTGCACACCTCATCCAGAGCATCTGCTTGTTAGTTGGCAACTGCTCTCAGCACACAGTCACAAGAATTGTCCTGTGCCATCAGGAGGAGCTGCTCGCTGTGTTTTACACAGGAGGACAATGGCTTTGTTGGTTGTTTCCGGTAAAGTCAGCTCTGTGATGTTATTCTCACTCTAGACTTCCCTGTTAGATTGAGCAAGGGCTAAATTTTCCATTTCTACACCCCCACCCCCCACTGGCTGCTACCTCTTCTGTCTGGCTTTCCTTACTTCTCTATTGGTTTTGCCTGAGGCCATTCTCTCAGTAAACTGCTTAAATATTAATCCCCACCTCAGAATGAAGCATCTCACGTTATCCTGAGTAAACAAAGATGGTCTTCTACCTGCTTATGTCTGCAGCTTTACCTGTTCCCCAGTGGAGAGTAACTATCCGGCTGATCCATTCACGTTCAATTACAGTCATCCTCAGAGGATAGCTCTCCATCTCATCACATATGTGGACCATTTAGCACCTGGCACTAGAACAGTTTTAGGAGAAAAAGAAAGTCTTTGTTTAGGGAAATACCTTCGAGAACTGTAGAGAGCTGAAAGAGCCATCTTAAGGGCAAGGCTCACATTAAAGAGGGCGATGCAGCATAAAGCTGGCCTGGATAAGAATGGGCACACACTTTATGCTGAGCCAGCAAGGGTACAGGGACTGGGCAGATGTAAAAATTCTGACCTGAAGATGTGAGAAAATTACCAATGGAGGAGTTATCAAATAGCTAGGGTGCTTAATAATTGTAAACTGTGCTGTTCTGTTCTTCTTCAGAGGCCTCCAATTGTGTGAATTTAATTTGCCAGAACAAACTAGTGGGAGTGATTATGGGGGAGGTGAAAACAATCAGGGCGTCAGGATCTCCCATCCCACGCTCGCCATTGTGCTGACCCGGCAATATCTTTTCAAAGGGGCAATAGGGCAAGGGTCCTGACATCAGCTCATAGAAAAGCAAAGGATTGTCCCTGGAGAAACTCAGAGGCAGAGAGAAGCAGCCCTGGTGTGAAGTGGATTCAAAGCAGGTTTGTGACAAGTGCTCTTCCCCTCTAAGTAAACCCGGAGAAGATGACCCAGAAGCAAGAAGACAAAGGCTGGCATGTGAACACAGACAGACACACAACACCCCCGCCCCCAAGATATGCACACTTATACACGTGCACAATGCTTACACACACACACACACACACACACACACACACACACACACTTGTGACCTCACAGTCTTTGATGAGATTCTGGTAAAATGGAACAGAAAGCATTTAAATTTGCAGCATGGTTATATAACCTTTCTTTGGCTTTCTGCCTTTTTTGTTTCCTCCCATAATAGACAACATCAGCGCCTATTAGTGCTGGCCTTGGGAAGATTAAGTGCTTTTAGAAAGTGTACCTTGGGATAAACAAAGAACAAGCACATCCTGGTAACTAAAAAATGCTTTCCTGGGAGGAAAGACGTCCTCGTTCCCCAGTCCTCTAAGGCCTGACGACTTCCTCATGCCCTGTATCAAATGCTCACCTCACAAGGACTCTACCAACCTCCTCCTCGTCAACATGAGCTCTTTGCTCTATGAGCCCTATGTAGCTTACTATTTGAAGACCTCTTAGCATTCAGTTCAGCTATGCCTCCTATTGTTGAACCATCTTGGAAAATGTAAATTAAGACAGAGACAGTTGACTGGAAGAATTTCAAGAGGTTTCCCTAATCACACCAAGGGAAGTCAGTCACTGGGTCAGACCAAGCCTGATTTGGGGAAAGATTTCATAACGGCTTCATATGTTTTCCAAATGAAGCAACAGCATAGCATGTATGAATGTGTGAGTTCTCTGTTCATATTGAGTGATGTAATATTCACTATGGCCCTACTATCTTCATCTGTTGACAGAACAACTGATACAAGACATACTAAGGGGATCTTGTCTTAGGAAGCCCAGGGGCGGGGTGTGAACCCAGGCAACAACCCTGGAGTCAAAGCCCACACACTCGCTCGAGAGGAAGAGGAGCAATGGGAGGGAGAAAGGGGAGTGAGAGGTGGGAATGGGAGGGTGAACACAATCAAAATAGCTCGCTGTACGTAAACGGAAGTGTCATCATGAAACACTGTCATTTTGAGTGCTAAAAAATAATTAGTGACATATAAAATTGGAATGGCGTGGGGAGGAGTGCAGGCAAACTGACAAGTTATGCAGCCCGGTGTGTAACTTAAAAAATTCTGGTCTACAGAGTCCATTCCATGCTGTTAGCTGATGCCACAGAGCTGAGTAGCTTATAGAAAATTTAGGTGTTTTTTTTTTCTTTTTGTCTCTGATGGCTCTGCTTCCACAAACTCTCCAGGCCTTACTGTTGTCTGCTTTTTGAAATGGGAAGCCCATGCAATTGTTAAAACTAACAGATTTAGGCCTTTAGCATATATTTTATCACCCTGAACCAAGCCTAAAACGCTTTAAATATATACCACATGGATGCTGGAGTGAGTCTCCGATCCAAAAATATATTTATTAAGGTGATTCGTATAACTCAGCTTTGACAAAGGGGAAAGCAACTGGAAACTCAAGCAGTCACTCCGTTGAGGAGTTATATCCATGAAAATTGGGAAAAGAGTAGATTTGAAAGTTGCCTGCTTTCTCTGAATTTGTCGTTTTATTTTTAGCAGTTTATATTTTCCATGATGAATAAAATTGCTCTGCGTATTCAGTATGTAATTCTTTTACATTTCTTCTTACTATCCTTCTGGCATTTGGCAACTAAAGGTAAGATTTACCTTTCATAAGCTCATGTTACTTTGCACAGTGCCCTCTACTATATAGATTTATTGAATGAAGTTGACTAAGAACATTAGGTACACACTGTTACATCTGTTACTATATGAACGGGAAGCAGAACAGGAATTAAGAAGCACCAAAAGGCAACTGGAAGCCATGTAAAGACAGACTACTTCCCGACATGTGGATTCAGAGAAGTGTCGAACGAAGCACAGGCAGAGGCTGTGGGAAGATGAGTTTGCTTTCTTCAGCATTCACACTGAAATCGTGACTTCAGTGTCGTGATACAAGAGGTCAGGCATTTGGAAGGTGCTTGGGTAGTGAAAATGGAGTCTTTAAGAAAGGGATCAATGTCTTCAGAAGAAGAGACTGTCTGAGCGGGGCATAATGGTGCATGCACTTAAATCCAGCATTTGGAGGCAGAGGGAGGAGAATCTTTGTGAGTTTGAGGCCAGCGTAGTCTATAGTCTACATAGTGAGTTGAGAGGGGGAGGAGGAGAGGAGGAGAGGAGGGTGTATGCTTTCTTCTTCAACCATGTTCCTCAGCCCAGGAGAGGCCTTTTATCTGGACCTGACCATGTTGTTCTCTTGCCATGAAATTTCAGCCTTCACAACTCTGAGGGGAAAGTTCTGTTATTTCTAAGCCTCTTCATCTACAGTGCTTTGTGGTAGCAACTTGATGGTCTGGTATGTCCCAAGTAACACATGCTGTTATGTGGGAGAAACAAAGATAAAAATGGCCCTGATCCTGTGGAAAGTTGTTATCTACATCTTGGAAGGGATTCTTGATGGGTTACAGTGGGGAAAAAGGCTTTACATTTTCAAGTGCTTCTAGTAGTATGTCTGCGTGGTTAAAATGGGCTTGTAATGGCAAGCGGCAGTTTGCTCTTCTGCATCCTCCCACCAGCTCTTAGAGGTTAAGCTTGTTTAATTCTATAGATAATCCCCATACCTCCCAAAATATGCTTATACAACAAACTCATTGGTTGAACAACTGTAGACTTCCTTCAGACAACTCTTTGGGAAATAGCCCTAGAGAAAAGACTTGTATTCAACAAGAGTGTCAAACCATCTCTGGCCTATAGTCAAGATCACCAGCCAAGAGGCTGAGGGCAGCATAGCCATCTCACACTGTTGTAAAACATTTATTGTTTTGCAGCAATACATGGATAATTAAAAAGTCAATTACTATAATACACTAGTATTATAGTATTACAGTGAAAAATAATAGTCTGTGGTCCCAATCCTAGTCCATCTCCAAAGTTCCCGTTTTCAGCCTTTTGTCTCTTCTGCTATTTATAGCCAGGTCTCTAAATGTATACTGCAACATTTTGACATATATGCATCAAATGCATTCACTATAGTCATATAGATAATACAATGTTTACAAAATAGTTTGTCTCTTTCTTTGGCTCTATTTTTTTTAACTGTTAAATTTATTTCTCCATACCTTTGGTTGAGGTTTCCAAAGAAAATTCTGTAACTTAAAGGTTAAAAATCTCAATAAAGCAAGAGGAAGCCTCTTAATGTAATAGCTGTATCCTTGAGGTGTACATTAATTGTACGTGCTAGCTGATGCCTTAAGTTTACTTAAGGAACCCTGGGTGTCTACTACTTCAAGATGGCCCTCACTGGGTATGGCAGCAGGTGCCTGCAGTCTCGGTACTATTGAAGCTCAGTCAACTTGGGGTACACAGTGAGTCTTTGAGCAAAAGATTTATCTCAACAGACAAAGCAAAAGAATCAAAATAGACAAATCTATACAAGGGGATTCCACAAAAAATATTTTATTTTCCAATTTTTATTTATTACTATATATTCTTTCTCATTCATCCCAATACAACATTCAGCCTTTCAACAAAATAAAACAAAATATAAAGCAAACCCAATCTTAGCTCTTGAGTTCCCAAGCCACATAGACAGACTCTTGATTTCTTGCGCCTTGAATTTTGTCAAGTTTCTCCCTACTAAGATGGGATAAAGTATTTGTATTTAATATTTCATTTGGAACCCAAGTTTATTGTATAGCATAATACTAAATTTATGTTTTTCTACAAACACCTACCACTCTAGACCTGTGTTATGTGTCCAACAAATTAGTAAGAATATTATGTTCCAAAGTTTTTTTTTTAATAAAACCAATTCAGTTCCATTTTTGAATACACATTTCCCCATCATTATAAAAATCCTTTTGAAAGCATTCTTTCGGCTAAATGGTTTGGTGTGGTGTCTATTTTAAGCATATGAGCAAGCAAATTATTTCCTTACATGAGAGCAATGTGTTTAAATTACGGAAGAAAATTTCATCCAGTTCCATAAACCTTTGTCAGAGAGGATGTGGGTATGTCCTCATCAGAGACCGGATGCTGAGATATAAGAAGACCATCGAAGGGGTACACCTCAAGATTAGAAGCTCAGGGTCTTTGGCATGACACACAGATAAAATAAATCATATATGAGGTGTGTGGAATCAAAATGTAAATGAAGGATACAGGCTATCATTAGTGTTTGTAGTTTCCAGAAAGTAGAGGCATCAGTGTGGGCTAAGATAGCTGATACCTGGTTCCCTGTGGTTGTTGAGGTCAGAGCAGCCTGAGAAACAAGTTGAACAGTGTTGGGAGTGCAGGATTCAAAAGATAAAACTGAATGAATGAACCAAGTGGAGAACACACTGTGGAGCGTGGCATGGGGCGGGTGGGGGTGGGGGTGGGGGTGGGGGTGAGGGGTGGGGCTTAAGGACATTCTATGACCAATGTCTCTGAGGACACATAGCTTAAACTTACACAAGAGTATTTAAAAAGCATGCCATATGACACAAAGTATAGCCACACATCTTAATTATGGCTTCCTTTTCTGTGAAGGGAGACACCATGACTGAGGCAATTCTTATAAAGGACAACATTTACTTGGGGCTGCCTTACAGGTTCTGAGGTTCAGTCCATTATCATCATGGCAGGAAGCACCGCACTGGAGGAGCTGAGACTTCTATATCTTCATCCAAAGAAAGTCAGGAGCCTAGGAGGAGAGTCTCTAAGCCCACCCCCACAGTGATACACTTTCTTCAACAAGGCCACACCCATTCCAACAAGGCAATGCCTCCTAATAGTGCCACTCCCTGGGCCAAGCATATTCAAACCACCACACCATGAGCAAACCTTTTGTGCTGTGGGAAAATACAACACGATTTAAAGTAGAGACTCATCTCCAAGGGCGCTCAAGGCAGGCAAGCTTTAAATGAGAACGACTTGCACTCTCCACTCTCCAGTGGATTGTCTATCATCAGCCCAGGTTGCCTTGGGCTTCTTTGTATTAAGCCATTTCTCCTGTTTCTTTTTCCCGTAACTCTATCTCACATTTTTCTTTCCCCTTTGCATGCTGGCCCTACCTAGAGGCATTTTGGAAAGACTGGAGCTGTATGTGGAGAGCGCCTCCTTTCCGATTCGTGCTTCATCATGCGTGATTCATTAGACTTCATGCTTTTGCCAAAACAGAAGCTGCAGGTGTCAATCTGAAAACAATCTAGATGTATCCTGAAGTGTCCCCAGCCAATGCAAAATCTGAGCTGCAAAGTTTACCTAGGGACTAAATGGTGGGGACACTGAGTCTGCATTCTCTTACCAGTGGGCTAAAACAGATCAATTCACGAGAAAGCAATTTATCAAAAGACCAATTTGCTGGAAAAAAAACAAACAATTTGCTAAACACTGGCTTACCCAAAAAGTGATTTTTAGATGAGCAATTAGCTGATTAAGTAATTTATCAACAGATCTATTTGCTGAGTTATCAACACACAAAACATCTTTCTATTAACTACTATAGCGGAACGACACATTTATTCATCTTATCAACAAAAGTGCACATGTAGTGTGGCTATTTGATTTTTTTAACAATTAATGTAATCTTTCTTATAAGCACCTCTCTTCTTTATCCAGTCTGTCTGAGTCCTGTAGGACAGGAAGCTTCATGCGATGATTTCTCTCTGTTATGATTTTAATTTGGAAGTAGATACTTAGAATTGTTTAGGGATGGTTGCCTCCAGGAATTGCACAAAGCAAGGTTCTGCAGGTACCTTTGGAAGGCTGTAACTTCCCCTCCACCCTGGCTAGCTTGTCTTTCTCTCCAGTGATTTTAGCCCAAAAGGCTGAAGGAGCCAATTGCCATCCCCATTGGCTTGTTAGAACTTCCCTTCATCTGGAGGGTCTTTCTCATTCCCTCCTCCTTTCAGTGGTAGATAGAATGACAGAGTGGCTCCCTGCCTGAGAACTGAATTGATTGGGGAGAAGAAAGAAAAAGTAAACAGCATTTCGTTTGGATTGTTTTCTTTCTAGTCTATCCTGTCCTCACCTAAGATAGATCTGCAACCTGTGGTACTGCCTTGTTCCAGGGAGCAAGCAGGATGACAGCTGGATTTTAGGATAGTGGTTTTCAACCTCCCTAATGTCCTGATTCTTGAATACAGTT
Organism: Grammomys surdaster; assembly: GCF_004785775.1. Classification (NCBI taxonomy): domain Eukaryota; kingdom Metazoa; phylum Chordata; class Mammalia; order Rodentia; family Muridae; genus Grammomys; species Grammomys surdaster. The sequence goes on along the minus strand of NW_021604578.1, from coordinate 13,854,119 downwards.
CCTCATGTTGTGGTAACTCCCAGTGCTGTTATGAAAGGTAATGAGATAACGGTGTTTTCCAATGGTCATAGGTGACCCCACTCCCATGAAAGGGTCATTTGACCTGAGGAGTCTCAGCCTACAGGTTGAGAAGAGCTATTTTAGACAGTTTCCTGGGGAGAGTTAACTGGAACCAAATCAACTGGGACAAGTCTCTCGTCACGCTGTAGAGAGTCCACACAAGTTCATTAGCCACAGACTTCATCACCTAATGCCACAGCCCAACAGACAGGAAGGCACATGTGGGACAGAGTCACAGGTTGTATCAGAGCTGAGATAACCAGCTCCCTGTGGGGTTTAGGTGGTGATGCCCTTTTGGGGGAGAGACTGAGGAGAAACCTCTGAGAGGCAGCTTTTCCAGAAGGTGACACTGAAGAGAAACTAAAGAGATAAGACATGTCCGAAAGAAGATTCGAGTGGCAACCACCACCTGAGTACATTTGTGAAGCTACTTTAACTGTTTATAGCAACCGATTCCTCAGAGATGTTATCCAAGAACTGCTGTTCATTTGCAGATTGTGGTTCTCAGATATTTTTAATTTTAGGTGTTGCATAGGTCACTCATTTGCAGATTGTGATTCTCAGATATTTTTAATTTTAGGTGTTGTATAGGCCACAAATATTAAGGTTTCAAATATTAAGTTTTTTTTTTTTAAATTTTAAATGAGGGAGTTGGCTTTTTATTTCAATCTGTTTTCCATCCAGTCTCCTTACTTTCTTTTTTATCAGTAGATATTAATTATGCATAATGGGCCTCATAAGATTTTCACTTATATAAATAACTATTTGAGCTTATCCATCCCTGCAATCCTCTTGTTTCTTCCCCATCCTGCTCCTTCTCAATTAGTCTTCTGTTTAATGTCTTGTTTTTCTTTTCTTTTCTTTTTCCTGCTGTTTTTGAAGACCTAATGAGTTTCATCAGAGTTGCCAGCACATTTAATTAGTAATTTTGTTTCTGGAGTCTGACAGACTGAGGTAGAATTACAGTGGCAGATAGACTTGTGTCCAGAGCCATTTCCTGACATCTGTGTCCGCACCATCTGGGCGAGCACAGATATTCATGTAACTTCAGTTCCTCAGAGCCTCCACTTTGCTTCTGTAAGCCCAGGGGGTATTTTACTCTTCAGCTGTCAGGATGCTTTCCAGGGTGATAAAAGGAATGACTACCATGTGCCTGTCATACCTACAACACTCATGAAGTACAGAAGTCCCTGAGATTTGGAAAAGACTCACTTTGCTGTGTTAGCCTCGAGGAGAGAAAGGCCCTCTTCCCAGCACGATGTCGCCAGCTTCTGTGCTTTGCTGCCCCTTTGGGAGAGCTGCCTTTGAAGAGAATTGTAAAACCACTGAGCTTGAAGCAAACTGAGATCGGGAAATGATGCTCAAATGGGCTGAGGTGCAGAGCCTGGCATCAGACACAACACTAAGCTGAGTTACTGAAACCCTCAATACCGTTAAGCAAAAATGTAGTTGCTGGTGCCACGTAGTAGAATTTTTACAGAGCCACAGGGTCACAGTGACATGTGACCCATGCATGTGTCACTCAGGGCCCGAATCACCAACTGCCCTCTTGTACTTGGGACCGAGGAGCTCTCCACGAACTAAGAAAATAAAAGTAAAAATAAATTCTCCAGAAATGTTCCAAATGAGGACTGGCAAAATTGCTAGCCAAGCAGGCTTAGGAGGTCACCATACTTATCAGACAGCTTTAATTCCAAATTCTGTGATTTTAATCCCAAATATTTGCTGGTTCACAAATCTCTGTGAAATTTAAAAACTGGAAAATGTAGATAATTGGTTTTTTTGGTTAAACAGATATGTGTTGGAAAGAATTTTGTGTTTTTGGAAACCAGCTCCACTTATTTGCTAGATGGATAGTTTTGAATTAGTGTTTGATTAATTTCTGGGCTTACTGATATACAAAATGAAAATAGCCCTTACATAGGATAGTGTCAGTATTAAGTTACATGAGTTAGGATATTTTGCATGCTTTAAAAATATTTTGAATATGCGAGTTATTTACGTATAGACATTCCTGTTGCAATAATGGAATAGCAGAAAACAAAAGTTATATTTTCCGTTCTCTCATGATAAAGCTTCTCTTCAATATGCTTTATAATTTAGCAGAATTAGAAATAATTGCAGAGACAATGACGCACAAAGTGCTGTACTGCCATCTTTCGGCTGAACTTGAAACTGCACTTGTGTTCAGGTAAATCAATTTTCAAGTCCCAGAATGGTTGGTTATCTAACAAATGGTTGTGTAATGGTCACTATCTATGGCTCCTGCTCCACAGAGTCTGAAGGCCTCACTACAAATCTACCAGTAAGTGAAAGGAACAGAGTCTACAATAACAAATACTTCTCAAGGAGCTGTGCTTATAGAAGCGCTGGCTGCGGAATGGTTTCTGTTAAAGCTGGAAGGGACATTAGAAGTTGGTCCTAGCAGATGGCTTCCGGTTGGCTTCCTCAGAGGTTAATTCAGTCAGGAGATTTAGTAATGGGAAGAACAGCTGATTTAAATTCAAGAAGCTACGTGGGGGAAGAGAGGTAGTCAATTCATGGCAAAAAGGAGAGCCCAGCGGGAGCTCTATCCACGTGTCTTTATGCCAGTGAGTGAACATCTGGACGGACACAGGTAACTTGTGTCAGAACAGGTTTTTGTCTGATCCTTAGTTCTGTTTCTGCAGTAAGAAGAGATTAGAGACTTGATTAGAGAAGAGATTAGAGACTTGGTCCTAGTTGCTTCTTTCACATTCTCTTAGGAATACGAGTGCTTGTCTCCCAGACTTACTAATACAACCTGATGGGGCAGGACCACTCAGAGACTGGAATTGGAGGAAGACTTAGAAAAATCTGCCTGTATGCCTAAGGCTGTGCAAGTTGTACCTAAAGAGGGAGCTGAGCATCTGTTTTGCTGACGGATTTGAGTAACATAATCAGCACTGAGCGGGGAGAAGAAAAGACTGGCTGCAAGGCAAAAGTCAAGAGTTGTCCTTTCTAACATCACCTTTTGCAGAAAGTCAAAGACACTGAGAGCACGACAAAGATCCTTTGCCTAGTCAAACTTCAGTCAGCCTTCTGAACTTTCTCCTAGGTGCATTGGTACACACGCTCCCTTACAAACATCCAGCCTTCCCCAAAACCTTCTGATGTTTATAATGCATCACTTTCAATAGATGATCAAATCCACCATTTTGAATGTCTGATTACATTGGCCTGTCTCTAGCAAGAATCTCAGTAGTTTCGATTAAGCAGAATTTTCCCCAGCCCTGACAGTAGCTGTTAGTAATTTTCTGTCTACTGACTTCCTTCCCCAGCCCCTCCTTCACTAGAGATAAAAACCTGTCCTTGTATAAGGAACTGAGTCCAATTTTCTATTCCGATGCAAAGTTCTATTGTAGAGGTTCCTACACTCACCTATAGGTCCCAAATAAGGCCAACCTTACCATATTTTAGCAAATATCATTGAATTTTTTTTCTCTAACAAACTCGGAGGTTATGGCTGGCAGCATCCCCAACTCTCCTCTTTTTCCCAGTTCGCCCATAGTCCTCTCTTTAGGGTTACCTCCAGTCAAGATACACGAGTTGTCCCTCAGGATAAAGGATCTCCAGCCCAGTCCTTGACCTCAGACTCTGCTCTCTTAGTCCATGGCTGAGCATCAGGGGAGAGTCACTTCCTGCACGGGCGTGCGAGCTCTGTGGTGGTAGAAGGGGCTGGTTGTCAGCTGGGCCCAAGGGTAAGTCTTTGGAACCTGTTGGGTTGGGAGCTTGTTATCAAAACTAGATTTATCTCTAAGATTCGGCTGTGGGAGGGAATGTATATTCATATAACTTAGACGCTATGATTAGAAACATTTAATACATCCCCTGGCCTGGCTAATGAAGAATGTCCCTGCCACCTGAAGAAAGCCTCTAATAGTTTGACAGATAGCTTTAGAAAATCTGTCGGGGAGGCGGGAGTGGGTGGACGAGCTCGCTCATAGAGACAGGGGGAGGCAGGATGGGATGGGGGTTTCCGGAGGGGAAACTGGGAAAGGAAATAATATTTGAAATGTAAATAAACAAAATATCCAATAAATTTTTTTTAAAGAAGGAAAGAGAGAGAGAGAGAGAGAGAGAGAGAGAGAGAGAGAGAGAGAGAGAAGAAAATCTGGTGTTATGGCAGAAGATCCTCTTCAGGTAAACTCAATTTTATCTCAAAACAAATGTCATTTAGATGTAGAAGCTGCTAAGTGGGTCATACTGTGTGCTACAGCAGACAGCTCAGGCACCTTACAGACGCTGCACCAAGTGGTTGAACCAGGGCTTGACTTAGATCTAGTGTAGACAAGAGGCTTCTTAAAGTCTTTTTGTTTGTTTGTTTTGTTTTTTGTTTGTTTGTTTGTTTGTTTGTTTTTTCGAGACAGGTTTCTCTGTGTAGCCCTGGCTGTCCTGGAACTCACTCTGTAGACCAGGCTGGCCTCGAACTCAGAAATCCACCTGCCTCTGCCTCCCAAGTGCTGGGATTAAAGGCGTGCACCACCACCGCCCGGCCACGTTCTTTGTCAACTCCACTAACATTTAATTGTCAAAGGCGCTTACATGTCTGTTGGGAGTGTGAGGTGGTACAACTGTTGTCTGTGGGGACAGAAATGGTAGCACTGGTGCTTTAAGTGGAGGACTGATTTTAAAGGGTGTGAGGGTAACTCTGTGGCATGATAGGCTTATATATTGATCGACTGTGTTCATATATTGATCAACTGCATTCATGAGTTAGTGTACTCGGATGCACATTAGGATTGTGCTAGGCTTTGCACAGTTTTACTCTGTGGGTCACTGTCTAGATCGTATTTCCTCTCTCGACCTTTCCGATTAGAATTCTGTTTGAGTTTACTAGTGGTTTTTTAAAAAAAAGTATTCCTTGGACACTAGAGAAGCCTGGGATGTCTTAGTGTACAGGAATAGACAGGAGGTCATGCCTTTCCAAAGGCAGCTTCCTTCAGCTTTGTAAGTCTACTCAGGAGTCAAGTGGTGGTACCATTTCCAGATGTCAGAAAAAGTACACGTCCACCTACTCCATGCCTATGCCTTGGGTGGATGCGGCTCAGCTATGGAGTGTCACATCGCATCGTCCCTGTCTGTCACATGTATTCTCGCCAAGCCCCTGAAATTCCATTACATTTCACAAGGACATTTGGTTTTCTATTTGTGAAGATGATTTCATACCCTAATCCTCTCTCTTCAAACCCACAGTGCCCTTTAGCTGGTACTGTGTCCCTTATTTCATTGAGAAAATTGGGTGAATTGCCTCACCTTCTCGCCAGTGCATTGAGAAGACTTCTTGTAGTTTGTACCCATGCTACCTGTCCTTGTGACTTCTGTCTTGACCTGTTAGTAACTCCCAGACCTGGCCACACAGATTAAAAAAGACCAGCAAAGCATCATGGCTCACATCTGCAATCCCAGCCTTTGAGGTGGTGAAGCAGGAGAGTTGCTGTGAATTTGAGCCTAGTCTGGCTACCTAGTACGTTTCAGAGCAGCCTGAGCTAGAATAAGACCCTGATAAAAACAAGAAAACAACAAACAAACAAACAAACAACAAACAAACCCAAATCATAAAAAGCCAAGACCAAACAAAATAACTTGAGGACTAAATTTCACCTTCAGCAATTCTAATTTAATGATTCTTATGAGAGACATGTTTATCCCTCATCCTTTTCATTAAAAAGTAGATCTGTATAGATTATTCCATCTACCCTGCCCCACCCACCACGCCAAGCCCTGCACCAAACCAAGGCTTTCTTTTCATGCTAGGAAGGTGCTGTACCACGGAGTTCTATCCTTAGCTTTGTGGGACTTCTCTGCAATTTCTTCAGTGATGTCTCCTCTTACTATTAAGTCGGTCCTATCAGGACCCAAGCCTACTGTCCTCTACCTTTCCCTTCAGCTGCTCCCCTTCCAGTAAAACTGCAGGTAAGTGCCTGTCTACATGGGCTTCTCTGTCCTAGAGTCGTGTATTAGCCTACATGTGTCTGTCATTCAGTGTTGTTTACATAATCACAAACCCCATGTGTCCGTTATGAGAGCTGACGGGTTCTATTTTTTTGGTGTGCATTTAATACATTGCTCTTTGATGAACACATTTCCTCCAGGCCAGGGCTTTACCATTGTCATCTTCCTTTCTTACAAATACCTTAGCTCTTCTCATTTCCCCTAAGCTTTAAACCCTAGATGTTCCCTCTGGCTCAGCCTGCCCCTAACCTTCTCCAACCCCACTGCTTCTTGTGGTGATGCCATATGTAGATGGTCCACACATCATCATCATCATCATCATCATCATCATCATCATCATCAGCAGCAGCAGCAGCAGCAGGAGAAGGAGGAGAAGGAAAAGGAGGAGGAGGAGGAGGAGGAGGAGGAGGAGGAGGAGGGGAACTTAGAGGTGTCTATCTCTGTAGCTCAGGATTGACTGATCTCCTAGGAATGATGATGGGAGTAGAATCTTGAGTTGTTAGCAAACACTGAGTGAGAGCACCTAACTTGCATAAGACATGTGAACTTAACTCCCGTGACGGACATGGACGTTCACCTATACCAGGAGAGACAGACCTGGAGGGTCATTTGAGATGGATGATGACAATCATGGCAGCCACGTAAGCAGAATAATGGCCAGGGCAATCTGGAAAGGTTAAAACTGGGTAAGTGGAAAGCTGGCATCACAAGCCCTTGTCCAGTTTTACCCATGAGCCTGTATCAAACCCAGAACTCCTCCACGGAAAGAGAAGCTACACGGTCCCCACAAGACTTACGAAGTTTATGCAGCAGTGACCAAACCCCTCCCCAGAGTCCTTTCCCAAAGAGCCATTTATTCTGCAAACCATAAAATAGGAAAAGGGGAATTTTTCCATCTTTCAGTGACCTCAGGACAGAATCTGAGCTGGCATTGTTGTCCTAATATTGTTCTTCTGTGCAAACAGGGTTTGGAAGCAGACTCAACTCACGGTGTGGGAGCTGCTTTTGAAATTTCTTTCTCCAATTCTCAAACCTATAATGGAATAGATGTACTTAGCAGTCGGTAGCAGCAACACTTTGGTCCTTAGCCTGAAAAGGAAGAGGTAATGTACTTGGGGGAAAAAAAGACTTAGTAAACATTCCAGAAACCTTCTATTCTCAGTGAGAAGATCAAATCATTGCTACACAAGGGGAAAGGTGGAGACACAGGGTTCCTTTGATGGACTGTAGCAGGGGCTGCAAGATACATTGCTACCAGCTGATCCAAGAAGCCCCAGTGGGAACTGGTGTACCAGTGAGGTCTGTCTATGACAGAGTCAAACACTCTCATATATATATATATATATATATATATATATATATATATATATATATATGAATGAGACAAGGAGCTAGCCCAGTTACACACATCCTTCCCGCTTGTATGATAATAAGATTTTTATAGGACAAATATGAGAATTTTGAAGAGGATCAGGATTCTGAAATTCCTGTAGGTCCTTAGTAAGAATCACTGTCTTTATCTTCTCATCAGCAAACAAATGGGCTTCAAGAGTCCTCTGCAGAAGGTTTCCTGAAAGTAGGTGAAGCAGAAACTCCTAAAAGCACAGACTTGACTTTTTACATCTGGTAAGTGTGTGTGCTTTCTCACACATCATGCCTGAATGCTGTGGTCCCTTGTCCAACAGTGACAACAGCACATACCAGTCAAGCCCTGTGTGGCTGTGCTCAGGGGACATTTTGGAACCCAGCTTATTGACCTCTAGCTGGTTTCATGCTGACAGCACTCTATGTTGAAACTTTTTTTTTTAAATGGCCATCATAGCTCAGATAGTATATAAGTCTATGTCTTCAGATGATCGTTTGGGACAGTGCTTCTCCATCTCTGGAAAATCTCACTATGCTTCATAGTAGCACCGTCTGAGTCTGTTTGAATGATTTTCTAGAGAAGGTCACATTTATCTCTTAGCTGGACGCTGTGCTAAGTGGACATGATGAGATGGAAGTGCTGAGTTTTTGGGTGAGATGCATGACCACTGTAAACATCTGCTATGCCCGTCATGTCATTTGGCATCCAGAGTGGTCTGTGGAATGCTGGGATATTCTCCCAGAAGTGAAAGCAGGTTAATGTCCCTTGTTCCTCCTGTTAGTAAGAAGGAAATATGAAATCTGATGGGCTTCTTTGGTTTCCAGAGGCAGCACATTCCTCCGAACAAGAAGAGGCCACAAGCCAAGGAATGTTGGATGCTTTTAGAGCCTGTAAAGGAAATATATTTAGTTCCATAGGCTTTGGGCCTGTGGATTCTTTGACTTAAGAACATTGAAATGGATTTATTTATTTATTTATTTATTTATTTATTTATTTATTTATTTATTTATTTATAGCCCTGGCTGTCCTGGAACTTACTTTGTAGACCAGGCTAGCCTCAAACTCAGAAATCCACCTGCCTTTGCCTCCCAAGTGTTAGGATTAAAGGCATGCGCCACCACTGCCGGGCCCTGAAATGGATCTATGCTCTAGAAAAGTAACACACCATGCTTTGTTTTAAACCACTATGTGGCTATTTGCTATGCTACCAGGCTGCAGAACATAGACATCAACTGTAGTGTCTTTGACTTTACATTTCCAAGAACTAACTTGGGAATGAAGACATCTGCCCTGACTGGAATTAACTTGTGTTCTGAAGAGCTCTGCCTTTACCATCTGGAGGACTTCAACCAGATGCACTCTCCCTGGACTCAGGGTCTCAGCTACTGACATGGGATCCTGTAGACCCTCAGCACAGGATGCTTACCCAGGAGAACAGCTGTAGTTCCTGTTTCCTGCCACTGGTTGCATCTGCAGAAGCGCCATCTAGTGGAGTAATGCAAATCACCAGTCTCCTGTCCCCTGAGCTGCCAACAGACCCAGTTCCCTCCGGAGACAGGGTATTTATTTCCAAATAACAATCCCCAAATGGAGAAGGGCTGCACAATGGCTAAATGCATTGTTCTTGTAGTTGCCTTTCTTTCTAGGAACACCCTCCCTTGGGATCTGCTACCTGCTTCATCCAGAAATTTAAAAAAAGAAGCAAGCAAATCGAAACCCCCAAACCAAACACACCACTCCTCCAAACGTAATATCTTTAAGTCTAATCGGATGAAATCAGTCTTCCTCCTTCCTCTCAAGGGGCTTTAAAAAGTTCTAACTCTGCTCTCTCTGAATGGATTGAAGCCTTCCCTTCACTCTGTTGCTCTCTGACAGACTCTTAGCTTGCCTGTCAGTCTTACACCATGACCCTACCCCTCTCTCTGAATGGTAACGACACACCTTTTAAAGGAGATCTTTCACCATCAACATCCTTCATGAAGTTTTGCATTCTTGTGTCAAAGCCCACTCTATGGCCTGTGTCTAATAGGGAACACATGGATCTAAAGGGCGAGGGCTGGAGGCAGCAGAGACTTCTGACTCACTGAGGAATCCATGTTTCTTCCTACGTCTTTAGAATCTATTTGTCTAATGTCTTGGATATTAGAGAGGAGAAAACAAGAGTCTCAGTGTACTTGAAGCCATGGCCAATAGATTTAGATTCCTCATGCCAAGAAATTGGTGATTGACCCCAGTCCTCATGACAGGGGTAGGGGTGGCTTCCTATAACAAGGACATAGAGGAGTACGTTCAGCACATGTTATACAACTCAGGCCTACCTGCCACAGTAGGCTGAGCCCTTCAAAATCAATTAGCAATTAATAAATTGCCTCCTGGACATGCTCAGAGGCCCATCTAATAGACACAATTCCCCAGTTGAGGTCCCCCTCTGAGTTGTTTTGAATTGTTAGCTGAGGCTAACTCTGACACTAAGCAAGGTTTGTACCCTGTTAAGCTGCATTATTTTGTTAAAAAAAAACATAGTAGATAAAGGTCCTCTGCTGCCCTTTCTAGCTTCCAACAACATCATTCAAAGTTTTTATTTATTATTTTTTCTTTTTTATTGGATATTTTATTTACAATATAGATGTCATCTCCTTTCCCCATTTCCCCTCCCTAGAACCCCCTATCCTATACCCCCTCTTCCTTTATGCTTTTATACCATTTTGATTACATGCATTATTTATTTTCCTAATAATAGAACTTTGGTTCTAAGCAGATAATTATATGGTTATGTGGCAGAACATCAAGCGATTTTAGCATTACCCACTCCTTATTCTGAGGAAACTGAATGTTTAATAAGCAGACTCTTCTATACACAAGTTCACTTTATTAATAATATCTTAAGACAGAGTGACTTGACTGACTGACGTTCATACGAAATAGTGTGGATGTAAGTGTTCTAAGCCTGCTAAGAAACTTCTGAGGCCGAGCTTGGAGACTTGGGCTTCTACTACTAGTTGCTTGGGAGGCTGAGGCACAAAGTCTGCCATTTCAAGGCCAACTTGGGTAACTTAGTGAAGAATTATAAAGAGTTCTGGAGATGTAGCTCAGTAGTAGAGCACTCAGCTGGCGAAGCCTAGTACTGAAAAAAAAAAAAAACTAAAGAAAACATGGAACAAAGAAACAAACTTCTGTGATCCTGATAAGGTCGAATCTCTGGATCTAGGTGAGTGCTTGGCTGCACACTCTTCCAGTGGGCATGAAAGAGGAGGTTCATGCCAACAATGTAAAGGGCATCTCTTGGGAGTAGCAGGCTCCTACTTCTGTAGAAAGTGACTGGCTCTTGCTGCATCCTGTTGCTTGACATTCAGCTTTGGAGCTATGCTCATACCCATGAATGCCCGGGAAAGGCAGCCTTTCCGTGAGATGCTCAGTAACTCTCAGAAATTTCCAAATTTTTGTTCTGTTACTAAGGGAAAGGGGAACAGTTATTGGAACAATGGCCGAAGTGCTGTTATTGGTGGCAACATACTGAGATTTAAACAGGGATGCACAGCCTTCCAGCGAACCCAGTGCTGCCTTTTGAAAAAGCTTTGTGGTGTCAATTCTAGATGGAATTTGTAGACCTCTCTTGAGGTGTGTGGGCACTTTCAGGACTGCATGTGCACATTCAAGCACATACTTGTATTCTCTTATTAGAAAATGAAACGGTTAAATGCTGTGTCCTTTTGCCTTCCTGCAGTTGCCAGATAAGCTGGGATTAGAGGTTGCTACTAGGGAAACAGTTTCCGAAGCACCTTTAACTTTCCCTCTGTTGATTTCACAGCATAGTTTTCTTTCTCTCATCTTTTCCTGCCTCCCTCCCCCTCTCTCTTTTCTCTCACTCCCCCCTTCAATTTCTCCTCTATCTTCTGTTGCCCTGGCATGCCCTCTCCATATCCCACGGCTCGCATTTCGACGAGGAGTAAGCCAAACAAGGATGGGAAAAGAGAAGGACGAGTGATGGCTTACAATGTCTTCTTTTTGTATTTTTTAAACTTTTATTATTAGTTTTTATTACACAAGTAATACATGTTCATTGTAGAAAAATTAGAAAACACAGAAAAGCAAAAAGAAAAATAATCACCCATAATCCCACTACCCATGGATAGCTGCTATTAACATTGTAGTGTATGGCCTTCTAGCTTTCTTATGCGTATATATATATATATATACATACATAGATATATTTATATGTGATTTTCTTTTTTTTACAAATATTGTATCATACTATACATACTGTTTTATAACATGTTTTCTTCATTTAATATATGTTGTCAACGTCACTGTTTATTCCCTGAAAAAATTATACAGATACTACATGCTCATTGTGAAAAAGTCAGAAATCACAGATATGCAAAAAGAAAATATGATTGCTCCAAATCTCACCCCCAGAGAGAAATACTTCTGTCCTGTAGACGAACACCCTTTCAGACCCTTTAATTCACACATGTGTAGGTATGTTGGTAAGAGGGTGGTCTCTAGAAACTCCCCTACGACCTGGTTTTCTCTGTTTAACAACATAAATTTCACATTTCAATAAATCCACATGGCGTGCATTCTCAATTGGTGCACAGTAACCATTGAAAGGATGTACCACATCTAGCCATATAATGTAGGCATATTTACAAAATGTCTTTTTTGTATGACTTTTAAAACAATGAATAAATGCATCTTAGCTCATGTTTTTGCTTAAGATTAAATAATATAATTACTTGTACAGTGTGTGTATACGTGTGTGTGTATGTGTGTGTGTGTGTATGTGTGTGTGTATGTGTGTGTGTGTATGTATAGACATACATATGTTACAGAGTGCATGTGGAGATTAGAGGCCAACTCATAGGAGGAAACAGTTCCCTCCTACCATGTGAATCCAGGAGATCTAACTTGCTTGGCAGTAAGGGTCTTTTTATGCTGATCTGTCTTGCTGGCCTTTTGTCGAGATTTTAAGAAGATAATTTCTTTAGTGTGAAGTTACTAGGCGTGTATGAAAAACACATAGTGCCAAAGTATTTCCCAGAAAGGTCAGATCAATTTATACTCCTGTTGACTATAAGAGAATGTTCATATTTCAAACTTCCTCAAGGTTCTTGGAAGCTTACATATACACATGCAACTCTTTCTGAGTTGTTTGTAACTGAGGTTTTTGCCACTAGTCTATTGAAATATGTTCAGTGTTATCAGTGGATTATTTTAGTGTATGGTGCATTACTACCTTGAATCCTGACCGCAAACTGGAAAGTTTGATTTTTTTCTCCGAATCACAAAATATTATGTATGCCATCCACTCACTGTCTACTCATTCAATGACCACGTTTTCAGTATTTGGTTTGTGTACAGCACTGTGTTAGAAGCTGAGAAAGCAATGTTAAGCAAACATGTATGTGATTGTTGCCTTTTATACTTTCAATTTAGTGGGACAGACAGACAGTCATCCAAGCAGTAACGGGGAAAGCACAGGTCTTGTAAACCGAGCTTGTTTCCCACAGTGCAGAAGTCCTTCACATAGTAGAGGCCTAATCTCTTTCTTTCAGGCATTGTAAATATTATTTTCTTTTAATTTGGTTTATAATTTACTGTATAGGAGTTTTGCATTCTTTTTAAAATTGGTACCAGTCCATCCATCTTTTCTTTTTCAGCCCTGCCTTTGGTATTATGCTTAGAAAGGCTTTGCTTCCCCACACTAAAAACGACATCTTCATTAATCCTGATGACAAGTAGCTTCCATTGCTGTTATTCATTCTTATGTCTTAAAATTTAAATACTCATTTCATCTAGAATTTATTTTGATTAAACTATAGACCTAAAATCTCACCCAGGAGCGGTTAATTTGTTATCCCTACATAACTTAATTATCCAGACTTTTCTCAGATTTGCAATGTAGTGTTCTCAGTTGTTTTAGGTTATCGGATCTATTGTGGATGATGTAGTTACTTGTAAGAGTTTACTGTGAGGCCAATATAGTATGACTGCTTTTCCTTATTCTTCCTATAGTTACAGGAAAGGTAAGCATTTTCTGTGGCGATATTCTAGAACAAAAGGAAACACAGATATTGCTTAAGCACGGATGTGTGGGGAAGGGATTTAAGCTGCATAATAATTCTTAATTCTCTCAACCCTGAGACTTTCACAGTCTGGAAGTCATCATGGGCTCCTTGTTAATCGGGCCCATAGGCAGGTTTTCATGAGTAAATAAGATGCTTTGTGTATTTGCTTTGGTCTTTCCTGAGCTCAGCTTCCACTAGGTGGCAGCATTGCCTAACTCTGGGCATCCTAACGGTTCACAAGCGTAGGAAGGAACACAACCTGTTGGGCAGAGCTTGAGAATACCCCCAACCCCACCCCACCATACCATACCATACCATACCATACCATACCATACCATACCATAC
>NW_021604578.1:13814571-13840297 GCF_004785775.1 Grammomys surdaster | reverse complement strand
ATACCATACCATACCATACCATACCATACCATACCATACCATACCATGCCATACCATTAGGGCCCCGCTGCTTCTCCAGCTTGCTTTGTACCCCATTAATGAATGGCACACAGGGCAGTTTGCAGTGATTCTTCATCTAGACACCAAACATCAGTGGTCAGACCTTAACGTGATACTTTGGCCTGAAGGTTACTTCATGTGTCTTTCCCAAAAGAGTCTTTGAGCTCAGCCCCAACTGATTTAGAACCCAGAAATGGGATTTTAAACAATACATTTGCCATAGAGTTCAGATGATGTTTACTTTCTTTGTGCATGGTGATGTTTTTCAGGTTTCCCACAAGAAAAGAAAAAAATATTCACTATGATTTGCAGGAAAACCTAAAATAGACTATAAAAAGTATGGTGATAAAATGAGTGTATGTCACATAAGTGTCATTTTTTTCCTGTCTGTACACATGGGTTTGTGAAAGACTGCTCAGCGTTATCCTCAGACCCCTACAGATCAGCTGGCCGGTTTTGTTGAGTGCAAAGAACATTTCCTGCAGGGAGCAGAGGCAGCAGAACTTTGTCTCATGGACCCGCACCTGAGGAAGTCCTTTGGCAGGTGACAGGAGAGAGGGGCAGCTCCTACCAGATGCACTCGGCATATCTAAGGGGAGGTGGTGAATTGCTCAGGGCAACCATGAGCCAACATAGTTATCAGAACCTTGATTACTAATGCTGCTTATGGACCTGCTACTGAAAGGACATCTGTAAATCTTGGAGTGTGTCTATCTATGGGAACTATAAAACTGAGAAAAGGCTGGGAACCAGGCACTGAATAAAACATAAGGTGGTTGACTCTATTACCTCATACATGGAAAGCCTGGCTAGGTAATTAGACAAATTCCCGTCTGCATGAAGAGCTCTCACGGCCTTCTCAGACATGGAGGTGAGACCTGAATTTTTATTTATTTTTTTAACAGTCTTCAGTTGTACAAAGGACAATTGCACAGAAGGTGTTGTCGTCACGCTGAGACTAAGGAGAGAGCTAGCACAAATGAATGAAGCAGGAGAGGTTTAGCTCAGGCATCCACAGGAGCGTGCTGGCCACCTCAGGCTTCTATCAGTACATTTGCATGGACTGTTAGGAGCGAGGCTGAAGTTAAGCATTCAATCCAGTCAGAGTGTGGGATATAACAGACAGGAGCTGAGATCATGCCAATTTAGAAATAATAGATCATAAATGAGAAATGAGATAACCTTGGAACTTATTTCATTTGAAATGACCTGCAATCAGAAGAGAAGAGTAAGCCTTATTCAAGATGGCAGGTCAGGAGAGTTGGGAGTAGTTCCTTGTAAGGAGTCTTATATATTCTTGTCATTGTTTCACGAACATTCCATTCAGAAAGTTATAATCGTCTCATATAAGTTGCCAAAAGTCTTTCTCTTACTGAATCCAGTCACACTAGTAACAGTATATTAGTGACCAGCGTAGTGCAGCATAGTTGGGGGTGGGGTGGGGGGTACCAAGAACATGGCCAACAACGGCTAGTGGAATTGAAATGCAGACCAACAGTAGACTTTGGAAACCTCTTCCATCCCTGAATTCTTTCACTTTTGATACATAAAGGTAGGAGACAATGCCAAGTGCTGAATAATTACCTTTGTAGATTTTAGGTTGAACTCTGTGAAATTGCTTTTTTAAAATATAGATCAAAACAGTCAAATATCAGCCATTTCATAGAATTCAACCTAATACAATAACTATCTAGACTCTCTCCATCTTCTATGAAGTGAAAGGCTTTGACATATTTAGTTTTTAGGCCAGAATATTAATATACAAATAAGTGCCTCCCCAGGGCTGGGATTAGAGCCACCTGCAGGCAGCTAATCTGTCCCTCTTAAGATTGGACACCTGTGCCTCTGGTCTGATTTGGAGATCTTTCAGAGCAGGGAACAAAAGTGCAAACGCTCCTGGGGAATTTCATCTGGGAAAAAGGTCAAAGGAAGGACAGGAGGAAATAAAACAGGATTTGTAGCATATTACAAGTTTGTGGAAAAAAGAGCGCAGCAGAGCCGTGAGCAAAACAGCACAGCGTGTGGCTCCCGCTTTTCTAAAATACAGTATTGCTTAATGTGTCCTGTTCTCAAGAGTCCAAGCATAAGAGAGGACACAGAGTACACACTGGAAAAGTCATATCTGCATAGTCATCTAAAATGAGACAAGCCAAGCTTAACTAAAACATCTTTTTTTCATTAATAATGTAAAATGTTAAACAGTTTTATGATCTGAGCTAATTCCAGCATGCCCTATAAGATTTAACACTATGCTGATGTGCGGACCCATGCTTCAGGTTTCAGTTCAAACAAAATGTGATAATATTCAATTTTACATCTGAGGGTAATTGTATATGTTACTACACCATTTCTTAACCGGATAACTTCATTTTTCCAAGAAGCTTAAAAAGACACCATTGGATTAAAAGAAAGTTAGTTGCCCATATGCATTGTTCGAAGATAGTAGGATTACTGTATATTTACAAAATGTATTTTCATATATAATTCTGTTGCATTATAAATTAAGATTTTTTTTATGTTGACACTTAAAGATGCTGACAGAACGGAAGACTAAGTGTAGATGAGTGCGGAGAAAGCGACACGTGAGGTGGCGTGTGTTTGGTTATATTTCTAATGATACTCATAGGTTGGATTCTTGAACAGTTTTGCTGTTTTAAATAGATTTCTATATTTAGAGTCGTCTTTTATAGCTGATAAATTGTTAACATGATATCAGCAAGAGTTACATATGTACTATTATATGCGAAATATTTTTTTCTGTATAATACATTTAAAAAAACCTTTAAATAATTTAAAAATCATAATTCTTGCATCTGTCATGGCATGGTTCGGAGCAGACATGCACAACGTCAACTTTTTAAAAATCCCTTTAAAAACAGGCTACGCCTCTTTGAGTCTGTTCTTTCTTTCTTTTTTTCTTGATGGCAGCTGCTTTCAAGTGTGAAATCATTTAAAAGGACAGGGAGAGACAGATAAAAGTAATAAGGAAACGTAGAAAACATGGTCAAAACCGTTCTCGGTGTCCCGCTGTGTCGAGGTCTTCAGGTTCTGTGGTGTTTTTCAGGTGATCTTGGTGGCGAGTTTCCGGGTAAACCACCTAGCTTGAGACAAGACAACATAACCCAAAGAACCTTCTCTTCCGTCTTCTGACCATGGGGTAGGGAGTTAGATTCAGAAGGCTGCTGTCATCTGTGATGGGACAGATGTGCATAGGAGTGAGTTACAGACAAAACATCCTGCTCGTCATCATCTTGTCTATCACATTTTAAACCTCGGTGATTTGGGCCAGATAACACTGTGTCATTGGAGGCTGTCTCAGGCATCGGAGGACTTCATTAACCCTTTGTTGTTAGAGTCTATCCTCTCTTTCTGAGGGACTTCGTCAGTGGCCTTGGCCTTCACTAGGTGCAACCAAAAACATTCCCAGATCTGTCCAAATGTGGCCTGGGACAAAATATTCCAAGACTGACAAATCACTAGTTACAATTAAATTGAAAGTGTTTGGAGACAGCCTTTCAGTTGGGAGAGGTTGCATACACCTTAGTAGAAACAATCCACCCCCGGCCCCCCCCCCCCCCAGCTTGTCTTGTCTTCTAAGCCTTTCGTGACCTTTATCTGTCACTCAACCTCAGTAAACTCTGATGTCCCTAAGTGTAAATTTGGGACATCAAAATTAATTGCAAATGATGCTTACCTTAAGTGAAGATGAAATGAAATACCTTAAAAGTAGTTCACTCTGATGGCAGCTGAGTGCCTCAGTGAAATAGATAATTAGTGACTATTTTCCATTACATGGGACAATTTTCTTGGTTCCATTCAACTTCCTTCTTATCTTAGGAAGAAGTTTTAGCTATATTTTGCTGTCTCTTTCCATATACATATTTGATCACACATTGTCTTAGTTACAGTTTTATTGTTATGAAAAGAGACACCAAGACCATGGCAACTTATTTAAAGGAAAATATTTAATTGGGGCTGTTTAAAGGTTCAGAGGTTTAGTCCATTATCATCAAGGTGGGAGCATGGCAGCAGTTCCTCCAAGAAGGCCACCCTACCTCACTACATGTGTGTGTGTGTGTGTGTGTGTGTGTGTGTGTGTGTGCATGCCTGTGTGTGTGTGTATGGTCAGGTTGATAAGTATTGAAGCAACACTTTGGGGATCAAAATTTTAGCATGCTAATAATCAGAGGGAGAAAGGAACCAGTGGACTGACTTGCTTTTCTGAGTTGGGTTTTTTAAACCTACTGCAGTCTAGAAGAGAAGGCCATAGGAAGGTCCTGGGAGAGCAGAATTGGCCAGCATGGGTCTCAGAGGCTAGAGGCAGAGTATAAGCTGAACTGCCAGCAGGGGCAGAGCTAGCACATGGTCTTGGTGTGACAAAACAGATGGTTGGCATTGATGACTTTCAGGTGGCTTTTCACAATGGGGTCGAGGGGTTCCCCTTTCCCACTTCCAACTTTAAAGGAAGTAGAATCTTGGCAGGGCCATTCTCCAAAATTAGATGAAGGTGTGGATGCAAGGAGGGAGACATGATATATGAAGGGAACTGGTTTGTAGTTGAGGATTGTTTTTCTTTGTTACAGAGCCTAGATGTTCTGGACGAAAATAAACCCTGGCTTCCCGAGTCTCTTATAAAACTGTTCCATGCAGGTACCTGACTCCCCTCATTTTCCCTCAAGTCTCCTATGTGTCAATATGTCATACTTCTAGCAAATGAATACTGACCACCCAAACTGACAGGGGCCATGGCACTGGTTCAATTTGTGATAAATTTAGCTGTACCCTGAGAAGCATGTTTAAACCAAAAGAAAAACCAGACATCCAGCTGTGCACAGCAAATGACTCTAACATGGTTGGCCCCCTTTCTTGTCTCCAGTGACTAAAACTTGCCTCTAAAATTCAGATTCTTCAAGCGTGGACAAAACCAGGTCCATTTATATTCTTTTAATTGTGAAAAAGTAATTGGAAATTATCCAGGCAACTCTATTTTGAGAGCTAAGACTACAACCTCTTTCTTCTACATTTAACTGGCTTCAGAAGAGTTAAGACCCTGGAGGAAATGCCTAAGCACAGGCATCACTGTGCAGAGGAGCTATCTCAGGCGAATCGTATTTTTAGAACAGAAAGGAATCATACATAAATACATAACTCAGGTTTTCATCATTTTTGGGACTTTTCTTTTAACTATCAAATGGTCAGTGAACTCAATCTAACTGGATAGAGTTTTGAAGGGTATCTCTTTAGATAACAACACTTCCTGAAATTCAAGTTCACCAACAATTCAGTGCTTTTTGGAAGCAGAGTCATCAAAACTAGGAAGATATTTATAGATGGGAAAGATTCTCTCTCTCCCTCTTCCCTCCCTTCTTCTCTCTCTCCCTCCCTCTCTCCCTCTTCTTCCCTTCCTCCCTCCTTCCCCTCCTCTCAGACTTGTAAGATCTACCATTTAATTCCCACATCTTCTTTCCTTTCTTACGTGTTATTCCTACCACATAAAGAAACGTCTACTGTACATTTTATAAAGGAAAGTTTATGTCTGCACCTACTGTTATCACAGGGATGTCCTGCTATCTTTTTTATGTTAAAAGCACAGAGGAGGTGTCACACAGAGAGATGTCACACAGAGGAGGTGTCACACAGAGAGATGAGATTTTCACCATGACTCTTGTTTACTTGTTACAGTAAAGAAAAAAGCCCTTTCTATAGACGAGCCTTTTGTGGTCTTGAAATTCTTCCCATTCACCCTTCCTTGTAGACATGTGTGTGTTTTATATAGGATATACATACATGTATATGCAGGATATCTATGCTGCATAGATGTGTGTACACATGCATGTGTGTCACTTACAAGTGAACATAGTCTAGGATGGATGGGAAAATGCTGACATTAGGTAGAGGCTGTGCTACTACTGAGGATGAGTACTGGCTTGGGTGTTGTTGATGTGCATTTGTCCCTCCTTTGCCTAGACCACAGCTTGTCTCAGCATCACCTTGGGCAGAGGAGAAACAAGAGCTTGGAAATCCTTGCACAAATCTAGACTAGCTTTCTACAGTAAAGGATGACAACAGCTGGAATAAGTTTTAGAATTCATCAAGCAGCAAAGATATCTAGAACGGTTTGATGCTAACTCAACTCCAGGCAAAGATATCTCACAGCGTGAACTGACATCCCGCCTCTGAGTTTTGAAGGGCTGTTGAAAGAACATGAACAAAGTGGAATATTCCCTGGCTCCTTTTAAATTTTCTGGGCAAGTCTAGTGAACTTATTAGGAAATTGTTGATTTTTACTATAAATACATGTTTGAATGTGGCTTATTTTATTTTAATTTTTTATTTTTATTTTTATTTTTTTTGAATGTGGCTTTTTAAGGCTTCTATAAATTATATTTTCCTCAACGTGCACAACTTCAAAAAGCCATAACTAAAGATAGCTTGAAAAATGAAAATGAAAGATGGGAAAGAAAATGAAGAAAAGTCAAGGAGAAAGTAAGTGAAGGGTGCGGAAGTGAAGTGGAGCAGGAGCAGCCATCATCAGTCAGTCCGAGGACCTGGGGTGGCTTAGGAAATGTGAGGCTCCTGCTCCACTACTCAGTCTCCTGTTGCTACCATTGGTTATACAGATGATATTTTGAGAAAAAGAGAGGAAGAGAAAACTGAGAAGTTTCATATAATAATCTGAGTTTAGAGCTGTGTCATCAGACACAGTTAAGAGAAATGGTCAGATGGAAGCTGGTGTCTTTGAAATAACTCTTCTATTGCCTTCTTCTTTATATATGAATATATGCATGAATATATACACACATATCTGTATGTACATATGTGCATATATATATACATATGTGTGTATATGTCTGTAAATATACATATATATGTAATTATGTATTATATATTATCTATATACTATATTATACAACTATATAATGTGTAACTATATATTGCATATAGTATTGAATATAAAATATATATTGCATATAATGAGGCAGAGAGAGGGAGAACACATTTTAGAGGACTTAGTCGCTCTCAAATGAAAGCTGTATTAGCATTATCCAAGCACTTTCAATGCACAGATTATTGACTTCAGCTCCCCCCACCCCCAGTTTCTTGACCAGTATTCTGGTCTGATGTGGAACCAGAAGAACACATTTCTTAAATGTTCCTAGAGGTACTGATGTTACAAGTCATAAGGGCAGACTTTGAGAATCACTAAGTGAACAGAGGACCTACCGAGTGCAAAGCTCTTATATGATGCTTAATTTGATCATCAACTTGGTGGGATGTAGAATCATCAAGAAAACAAATCTCTGGCTGGGCTAGTGAGGGATTTTGTAAATGGAGTTAGTTCTAGCGAGAGAGCTACCCTAAAGGCAGCTAATCCATATAGTAACCCTCCATGAGGTCTTGGACTGAGTAGGAGAGACGAGCATCATGCCCATGTTCTCTTGCCTATGGAAACAATTTGACCAGTACCTGCTGAGGTTTGAAAGGTGCCTAAACGTGCCCTGGCTCGCTGCACATATCCTCCCTTGCCCCAAAGCCTTCCCTACTGTTATACTTATCTGCCACAATAGACTGGATGTCCTGTGAGCCAACAGAAACGCTTCCTTCCTTCCTTCAGTTGTTTTTGTGAGGTACTTTTAGTACAGCAATGAGGTAAGTAACTAACACATCCTGTGCTGGGTAGTGAGACTAATACCAAAATGGAGGTTTAAAAGAAACATGACCTCTGACCTCCAAGAACTTTTCTCGTCTAGCTGTGAGACTGCATTTACAAAAGCATGAGAAAGATTCAAGTACAGTGCTATGAGAATTCCCAAGGAGAGGGGCAGAGATGTCACTCCCATTTAAAGGACGTCATTCATGGAAGATTCATGTAGCCCTTGGTGACCATTCTTGGCCACAAGGAATGAGAAGAACTTGAGTGTTTGTTGAAGGGGGAGGCATTCTGAATGAAGGGGATAGTATGAACCAGACAAAAAGGCACCAATGGCAGGTTAGGTCAGGCTCAAATAAACAGTCTAGTCAGGGTGGATTGAAAGGGTTATGAAGAAGCAAACAGTTCAAACAAAAACTACATAAAATTACCAACAGAGGCCCACTGTCTTTTCTTTGCCTTTACATTTCCACAGCCTTCCTTCCTTGGCTGATTGGAAATCTCCCTCTTGAGATTAGCCTCAGCTAGTTATTTCTATGCATTTTCTGACTCCTCCGTGCCTCTGCCTCCATCCTGTTCCCATCCGTTCTATCAACAATTGCCTGGGTAGATTAGCTGCCTCTAATCCCGTCTATCTTCTACTGTTGCTAAAGACAACCATTTATGAAATCTTCATATGTTTATCTTTGCTTTCCCAGCTCTCTTTGAGTATTCACTATGAGTATTATTCACTGAGTAACCCTCCTCAGCCAGGCTTTCCTGTCCCAAATGCCAAGTCAGCAGCTTTTACCATCACCACCAGTAACTACCTTTCTGCTGAAGCCTGTGGACTGTGCAGCGCTTACCCAGCTCAATCACCCTATATAACTAACCGTTCCTTCCTTGCAAACATCTTGGTTCGTTTTTGCAGCTCTCTTGGTTTTCCTCTTGGGATCTCTTTGTGGACTGGTTTTCTTTCGCTTCAAGCCTTACAGTTTTGCATTCCAGAGCATTCTCTTGGCAAATTTCCCAGGGGCAGTCTCTGCTGTGTGTAGGGCTCCAATGACCACTGCTCTGAAGATATTCAAACCTATTTCCAGTTTTCTTGGGTCATGTCTTCCCTCGATGCTACTAACCATTGAATAGTACCCCCAGATTTCCTCCATGTCTAAAACTAGTCTCTTGCCTTTTCTTTTCTCAGCTTAATGACTGATACCATTATTTATTCTGCTAGTCACAACTGAACCCAGATCCATCCTTGATTCTGCTTTCCCCCTTATGAATCATATCTGCTGTCATATCTTCCTCCCTAGTTCCCTGGCATTACATAATATCTGAAGCATGTCTCATCTGGAATACCACTCTTGCCTCCTAACTGAATTCCATTCTAGGGCAGATTCAGTTCCTATGGATTCCAAGGCATGCTATCAACTCTTGGATTCCACGAATGAGCAAAGATACCAACACATCCCACAGACCTCATTAAGTCAGAACTGTAGCAAAGGTGAAACTGTCTTTCAGGCTTAATCTATTTCTGTTGATTTGTTTTGTTTTATAACAGCACACATTTAGAAGACGGTTGTCCTTCACTTCCCAATCTCCTTTGAGCTTTTGTTGGTAACCTTGTGGGCTCGCCACAGGTGGCTCCATTTGTAATCCATTTGACACAGCAAGCTGATCATAATTAATGAAGCTCCCTGCAGCACCATCAATGACCCAGAATGGAGGACGGGGGGGGGGGGGGGGCACTGGAGCAGAGGAAGGGACAGCAGGCCCGGAGCCAGGAGACATTGCCTGCAGCTCACCGTGGAGGTGCCACAGAACAAGGGCCGCTTACTCTCTCCTTCTGGATGCTGGGATCTCCAAGCTCAGGCTGGAAGGGCACTGACAGAGAAGACAATGCCCAAAATGTAGGCACCCCAGTGATGCTCTAAATCCCTGCCCTTGGCCACTCTGCTTTCTTTCTTACTAAAAATCAACTTTCAGTGAATGTTTGTTGAGTAGTAAGTGGGAGAGCTGTAATCCAGTGTTGAAGTGAACCCTGGACCAGTTCCAAATGCAGAACTGAGATGGAGCCTGGAGAAGAGGAGAGTCTGAACTGTCAGGAGTTCCCCATGGTCAGCAGGCCAAATGCACGAAGCCAGGACCATGAATGACATCTTTCTCCCCCTTTCTGTTTCCAACACACATGCAAATAGAATAAAAACAGAAAGGAGATAAGCCAGAAAAGAAACAGATGGCTTTCTATAATGGGTTTTCAACCAGTTAGAATCAGCTTTTGAGAACAAGGGTCTACGTGAAAAAACTGGAATAAATTTTCCACGTACTACCCCATTCCCCGCACACCTTAAGTCAGACCTGCATAACGCACAGACTACCAGTTTGGGGAGGCTCTGCGGTCGTCTCAGTCTACGCGGTCGGAGGGAAGAATTTGGATGATTTCTAAAATGAATTGAATGGTACTGCCATATGCGGCTGTCAAAAACTGTCCCTGGAGACTGTTGATCCTTCCCTCAGGGCCTGTCTGCCCTCTTCCTCTGGTTCTCACAACTCTCTGCCCACTGCTGGCACAGTGACAGCACACTGTGAGCGGAGGCCACCTCGCTAAGTGTCTGCATTTCTCCACAAAATGAGGCGCCTGGATTTACAAAAGCTCTTCACTTCAGCTATTCTTTTTATTATTAGAATGAGACTGAGCCACCTTCTGAATAAATTATTGTGCTTTTATTTTCCAGATGGATTCATGATTTAAGACCTCGGATTATTTACTCGGGTGATTTCTTCCCTTTTATATTTTCACTGAAAAGCCCCAGCACTTGTTGTTGTTCTTTTATTGTACAAATCCATTGAAAAGTCCTAATAAGTTTCCGTTTATAAAACACAAAAATATCTCTATTATACCTTCTGTGATTTTGAAAATTACCTAATTAAAGTGACATTTCTGTTTGTCTGTTAACACACAGTCCCACCATGGATGCGTGAACGTGGACTGGCACTAGATGTGGAAGGAAGTTTTAAGACGGGGGTCATGGAAAATACAGATTTCGTGGCGTTCACAAAATTCAGACTGGGTGCCCTGGGAAACTCAATGCTAGCTTCAGTAAGAGGGTGGGGTAGTGTCCACAGGGGAGATTGCCAAACCTATTGATCCTAATGTGTGCTACAAATGTTAAGTCCCAGAGGCCTATTCTGTGACCTCAAGACTGACTGGACATGGGGCAGGACACATGATCTTTGTAGGATGAGTTCTACTTGCTGCTGTGTTGGAGTTCTGAGCAAGTCTGTGTGGACCAGTTACTAAAGGATAACAACAGTTTCCAAACACGATGGCAAAGCGGTCCTGGGTTCTTTTCAAAACTTGATTTCGTCTCTCCCACATCCGATTCAACAAGCATCTCCTTGAAGTCAATTTTCAGTTGCTTTGCCCTTTGTAAGATTGATGAGAGACATGTGATGTGTACTGCCTCTTTAATCAAGCCACCATCTGAAGTATGTGCCATGGTCTCCCCACTCTCTGAAATTTCCAGAAGTCTACTTGCTCGGGGTCATGTGGTTAGACAATGGCAGAGCCAGACTCTGAACTCAAGCCTACCTTTAACTGAAGCCCTTCATCCTACACCCATAGGCGCTTCTGGGCAGCAGCTTTGTATGCATAGTCAGAGAACTCTCCTGTTACTACACATCTATTTTCTTCTGGGACTCTGAGGCACACTGACTGGTTTTGGGGGTGGGCTTGGCCTCTGTGAGCAGATTCTACAAGCTTACTTGGAATTACCTGTCCTGCCTCCCTCCTCCCCTGCCTCATATTCTGACCCAGGCTTCCAACACAGTGCCGCTCATGCCGCATCTCAGCCTTTGTCTGGTGTTCTCGCCTGCCTCCACCTCTCCACCTTCTGCTGATATGCTCCAAGCCAAGAGGCTCTTCAGCTCTGCTGCCAAGTCCTCCTCCTTCTCCCTCCTCCTCACTCAGCTTCCCTTGCTCCCAGGCAGACAGTATACTGCCCTCTCTCCTGCAAAGGCTTTCTTCGGTGGAAACAGGAGGTTTTTTCCCCTTACTTCTAAAGAATCTTTCCCATCCTCTTGGTACCACTTTCTGAAGCTAATGCTTCACTCATGGCTGCTCTAGCTAAGTCTGCTTAATGCAAAGCACTTATTATTCACTTGTATGCACATCTTCAGTTCTACAGTCCTGCAAAGATTTAACAAACATTTATTGTTTGTGCCAGGTTCCAGATACAGGGCATCCAATAGTTAACAAAATCAGGACCGTTCCTCATTCTGGTGAATATCCCTTCACAGGTCTTTGTCAGGTTGGATTCTTTTGCATCCTCCAGAGATGGATTACCTGAGTTCAAATCCATAGCACAGTCATTCTACTATAATCCATATGACTTTGGAAAACCCAACCTCCGAATCTCAGTTCTCTGTAAATTAGGAAAACTCTACTAGAATCTCTCTAATCATCATTAGATTTTAATAGGAGACTGGAAATTTAGCTCAGTGGTAGATTTGCTTGCCTACCATGTAAGGCCCTAGCTTTGACCCCTAGTATGGGAGAAACAAGCAAACAAACAAAATTTAGTAATTATATAAGCCAACATAGCTGATACATGTGAAGTACTTAGGACAGTGACATACCATGTGTTCCCAACACGAATTCATTCTATTATTCTTTTTATATAATTAAGTATGTAAACGGAGGGATATTTCTACAGTAGTCTATAAACCTTGTGCAGAAGAAAGCCACATTCCTTGTCCTCTTGTAGAGGCATCCCTGGTGTGACTCTTTCCATGGCACATGACAGGTCTGGCAGGGATGTGAGCATCCTCTTTCAGGAGACTGTATCTCTGTCTCCATTAGAGGAAACTCACTCACTAAGACTACAGCCTCACCCACTCTCTCTAAGAAGACTCCGTCTCTTTGTGGGAAACCCTTGCACTGCCTTGCTGGGAAGCAACTTCCAAGTTGAACATGGTCTGTCTCGAAGAGAAATCCCAGGACTCACCTTGATTTTTCAGTGGTAAAGGCATCGTTTCCCTGAGTTTGCTAAGAAGGTTTTTCATTTCTCTCATGTCTCTGCAAAGTTGACAGAAAGAAAAATTAGCTGTACATTTTCCAAATGAAGCCTTAAGCAGTATGTTCTATGGGATGAATGAAAGGTGGGATTCCACATGGAATTTTACCAGTTCTTGTTTCTAACAGACACATACTGAATTTATTTTGCTTTTACAGGAAAGAATATCAGATAATATTTGGCTCCAGCCCTCTGTATCTCTGCTTTTAGTCCGACTTAGCTAAATTCAGTGGAGAGCCTTTTTAACGATGACAGTACTATGGATCTACAGGGAGAGGCCAAGGATACACAGCTGGAACAATGGACCCTTGGGGAAAGTCAGGATTCAGGATGCATCACCAGGGCTGTGGTCAGATGGCTGTGCTCAGTGTGGATTCCTTGCTGTCTACCATGTACAGAACTAAATGATAGCAGAGCAGTAAATTGTTATAACTGTGTTGTTGTTGTTGTGTGGTACTAGGCATCAAACCCAAGACCTCGTGAATACCAGGGAGGTTCTCTATTAGTGAACTATACTCATAGTCTTTGTCTCAGAGGATGGCCTTGAGTTTCTGGCTTTTCTACTTCAGCCTCCTGAGTGCTGGGATGGGCTTGTCCCACCAGGCTTGACAAGGGACACATCCTGAGGTCTCTAGAGATGAGCTCTTCATAGTAGAGCGGCTGGAAGAGAGATCATTGATGACTTGTTGGGAGGGGAAGAACTAAGCTCATACTGCTGGAATGAAGCTCCGTTATCACCTTGCACTGGATGATCACCTATCCGTCCCCTGAATCCAAGAAGAGAACCTGATTGGGTTGGTCAGCCACCAGTGACTTTAAAAGAGCTCTGCTAAGGAGTTAAATGCCAGCCTAGTTTAAGGCTCACTGAGTACTGGACAGAGAGAATGGGAATACGAAAGAAGTCCATCCCTGCCTGCATTTCTTGCTGCCTGCTTCCCTCAGCCTTGCCTATCTCCTTTGACCAAAATCTGGACTTACATTCTATCCAGTAGCTTTGCCAACATGGCAGGCTATCCTACTCCAGACTTATTACCACGTTTGATTGATTTCTTAAAGCGTGAGGTGTGGGTGTAACTGTTGTCAGAGTGTATGAAAAGGAAATAGTTTTGCAGATAGCTTCTGTCTCGACCATGACATTCTGACAGTGTTCCCCCTTTCTCTGGGAGCAGAACAAAGAATCTTTTATTTTATAAATTAAGACACATAACTCTTTCATAATTTGTTCATACTTCTATAAAATGGAGACAAACAAAGTTTATTGTTTGAATTAATGGATATCGAAGCCTATGCAAGTCATAGTAATAGCACACAATTACCACGGATGCTCCGTTTCCTATAAACAAGGAAATTTGGTAATTAGCTTTAGAATTATTTTACAACCTGAAAGTCGAGCCACAGTGGCTATAAATGACATAGTGTTTTCCATTTCTAAAAATACAAAAAATAAAATGTTCATTATCATGTCAGTGACTCAACCTCACACACACAGAGAAAACAGAGAGGAGAATTATCCCAGGTTCATTCAGCTGCTTTGTGCCAGCTCTGAGAACATTCAGAGCAAAGGGTACAGGCATTAGTGTGGAGGCTACCTATGGGCCTCATCTGTTAGCTCCACAGAGCAGTGTTTTCACCATGTCAGTGGGATGGGTTCTCATTCTTAGATTATCAGTGCTTTCTTTTCCCCAACAAAATAGAATCATTGTAGATTTTTTTTCCATGGAAGTCCTTCTCTAGCAGTAAGCTGCAGAGGTCAGTGCGTAAACTAATTCCGACTAGTAAGATACCATCAGCTATATTCCAGGAGAGGAAGAAGAGTGGGTGCTGTGAAAATCTGTGAATTGGTCAAAATGCTAAGCAGGGTATTCCAAATACCCCACATGTAAGAGTCTATTCGAAGTATCTGGATAATTTCGATTCTTTTCCCTTAAACAAAAGGGTAATTTAGGAACTGGCCAATGGGTGAATGGTGGTGATAATAGTAACAGCTCTGCCTTTTCCTCTCTGAAGTGCTCTGTTTCCTTTTTTCCCCCCCTTCTCATTTTGAGATAGGGCCTCCCAAATACCGGGATTACAGCTGTGCACTACCATTCTTGGCTTGTTCTCATTTTCCATGGAGATGTGATGCCCTGGATGAAGGAGACAGGCAGAGGTCTAGGAGCCTGAAAGTACTGTAGATCGTGCTACTGTCTGCTATAGGGTGGAGACTTCTTATGTGGCTTGAGCATAAAATAGTCCCAAAAGTTTATGTGTTGAAGGTCTGATCCCAATGGGAGGCACTGTTAAGAGGTGGTCGGACCATGAGGGCTCTGACTTAATTGGCAGGTTAGTGCACTGGTGGATCAATTATTTGATGGCATTTTTGGGAGGTAGGATAACTAGGAAGTGGGGCACAGTTGGGGAAGGGGTAGAAGGGCCCTTGGAACATTCAGAATGGAGTCCAAGGGTGTGAGGCTGACAGACTGTCAAGGGCATGGCATGCAGATGAAGCAAAAGGAAGAGGTGGTCACGTGTCACTGGGTGTATGCCTTTGAAGGACAAATCTTGCCTCCACTCATTTCTGCTTTTGCTCTGCTTCCTGGTAGTCAGGAGGTGAGTAGTGTCTTCTGTTTTGTCCCCAGTATCATCGCAGGTTTAAAGGCAATGGAGCCAGCTGCTTATAGACCACATCTCCAGAAGTCAGGAGCCCAAACAAATCCTTCACCTCTGAGTTATTTTTTTCATCAATTTGTCATAATGATAGAATCCTGACTAACACCTTGCTTTCTCCCCAGGTTTTCCTCTGCAGATTAGGTAGACTCCAAGCTCCTGTCAGCCTAGCTGCTCTGTCATAAAAGGTCATAAAGAACCCCGTTTCTCCTGAACCTGAAATAGAGAACCCCAAGAACATGGACCGGAGGAAGGCCAGCATCCATTCAGGGGACATCCCACTTACCTTTCGGTGTTTTCAATATCTGTGGCTACCTGCCAAGACTGCTGCTGGCTATCTAGAGGGGATGACAAGGAGTCCTCCAGGGCAGGAGTTTCAGCATTCTCCTCAGTTTTGCTGTCCAAACTCTTTGCTCCCCCACTAGCTTCTTTTCCTAAAGGGAAGGTATTTGGTAAGAGGAAGGGGGTAATAAATCAGCAATGCAATTTCTCTGCTTAGGATATCATAAAGACTGCTATGCTTTGAGTCAAATGCTTCATTAAACTCAATGTCTCTCTGTGGTATGAAGCAACTGTGTGTGTGTGTGTGTGTGTGTATATGTGTGTGCATATGCATGTGTGTGTGTGTATGTGTGCATGCACACATGTCTGTGTGGATATAGTATGCTCCTACAATGTTCTGGAATGATAGTTGAGGTCAATACCACCTAAAGGTCAAAACAAAGTTAAAGGCCCTACCTTTGATGAAGAGTTGCTTTGTAACCTGGCATGACTGACTTAGATCACCCTCTTGGGAGCAGGGATTCAGCCTGTGAACATGAGCTGGGCTTTGCTCTCAGAGCCAGGAGTGAGTGTCAGGGTCAGGAGCAGGTGACACTCAGCAGGGAGAGTGGGAGCCTCCTGCTGTTCTCTCTGATCCTGGACACTGACTTTCTCAGGCTACTGCAGAGCATGGACCTGCTTTCCATTTCCTTGGCTCTCCAATCTTCATTAACACAGCAGACTATGTGAAGAAAAGCCAGCCTTGTGCTGCAGCAATCCTGTGTTGATGTGGCAAAGACTTATCAGCTGAAAGGCCGTGTGAAAGGCCTCATCCTGAGTGATTGTTCATGGCTAAGCACTGCCTAGCCTTGACCAAGCCTTGTGCTTGTGTGGCGGGTCTCAAAGAAATAAATCCCCTGACAACACTAAACATTGGTTCAACCAGAAAGTGACATGAAATTAAATGGAGGATCACAGTCCTTGGTCTAAGTACATACTCTGTCATAATCTTCTACTTTACCTTGAAAATATTTATAACCACAGAGTGTGGAAATGACACACAAGGTCAGAGAACTAGGCTTTCACCTTCTCCATCTTTGTTATTTGTTTATTTGCTCCCTCAGTCATGTTCCCATACAAATATTTCTTGAGTATCAGCTAAGTTCCAAACACTAGGCTTGACATTGTGTGTGTGTATGCATATATCTTTGTGTGTATTTGCATGTGCGTGTGTGTGCATGTGTGTGCGTGTATGTTTGTGTGAGAAAAAAATCCAGAGGAACACTGGTTTTCTCCTCCTCCTCCTCTTCTTCCTCCTTGCTGTTCTTTTGATCTCCTCTCTCTTTTCCTCCTCTGCCTATCCTTCTCCTTTAGACAAGATATTGTTATATAGCCCTGGATGGATGGGCAGCATGTAGCCCAGGCTGGCCCCAGACTCATGGCAATCTTCCTGTCTCAGCTTGCTGAGTGCTAAGACTGCAGTCACAAGTCACCAGCAGACAATAGCAAAAACTATACAAATAACTGCAAAGCTGTTGCTTAACATCATGTAGTTCAGAGAAAAGGTATATCTTGTGTTTTATACTCTTTTACTTAACTTTATTTTTAGTATGTAGACATAATTCTAGAGAAATTGCAACTGGTGCCTATCATTGAACATTTATGACATAGAAGCTCTTAGCTCAATCTTAACAATGCTGGCAACAAATAAACAAACCCACAAACTTTTGAAAAGACTCGATACTCATGGGAAAAACCTAACTGTCCTGTAGGAACTGGTGACAGCTCTTTGTCTTCCAACCTCTAAGTTAGCAATACAAGGAGAAATGGGCACAGCATGAAGTGGGAACTGTGCACCATTCCTCAAAGCGCAGAAAGCAGCAAGGGACCCTGAAGAAGTGAGCCAGACCATAAGCATGAGTTGTCTGATGGGAAGATGTGATCCTTGGCAGTGTGCTTTGTGCATGTCTATCCTGGGGGATGTAGCTTGTCTGAGGACCTGTTAATCCAATTGTATAGTATGCTGTTGGGTGGAAATTAATTAAGCACATAATTTAGCAGGTTATCCTGTCACAGTTGGAGGGCAATGGCCTCTTAAAGACATGTGTGTTTGCCTCCTGGTACAAGTACAGTTGTCCAGTTGCTACCCACCTCTGGGCAGAATTCATCCATAGACTTGAACTGAGTGATCTGGGAGAGGGCCAAGGGCCACTTCTGGGAAAAGCCCTCTACTTTTTAAACTTTGAAGGCTACATAACATGAAGACATGTGTGGAATGTACCTTTGATAGATTATTTCATAGGAGATCTGTGAAGCAAAGGTTCTTAGCCTTTATGTACCTCAAAATACGCATCCTTTCCCTCTCTCTTCTCTCCCACCGTGCTCCTGTTGAAGTCTTATTGGCTACACACAGACATTTATGTTCAAATGAAGTTTCTCTGAGAACTTGGATGGCATTGTTCTCTCAACTTCTATTTATAACTGGTGACGGCTTTTGTATGTGTTCTAATTATGGATCTCTGAAAAGTTGTAGGATATAATCTTTAAACTTTTGAATCCTAAAATGTCTTCTAAATATGTCTCTGCATGAATTCTTTTTTATGTTATCTTTTTTGACACTTGATTAGGATTTACTCTTTATTTTAGAAGATTCCCTTTAAGAGGGCATCTAAAATTATATATGAA
This sequence comes from Grammomys surdaster, assembly GCF_004785775.1. NCBI lineage: Eukaryota > Metazoa > Chordata > Mammalia > Rodentia > Muridae > Grammomys > Grammomys surdaster. The sequence goes on along the minus strand of NW_021604578.1, from coordinate 13,821,940 downwards.
TTTTACATATATTTGTGACAAACCATTTAAATGTAAGCTGCATGCCTTATTAATACACGGTCACAAATACTTGAGTGTGTATTCCCTAATGAAGAAGGATGCTGCGGATGGACAATGGTTCAGTGGGTGAGCAGTAACATGCTGACCATGCTTATAGCCCCAGCACTTGGAAGAACAGGTAGACAGATCCTGGAAGCTCCATGCCTGGCCAGCCTACCCTGAGCAGTGAGTTTGGACTCAGAGAGAGAGAGAGTGTGACAAGTGAACGAGACACACGTGACATGGGAAGGCACTCAACATTCCTTACCAGCCTCTGATTAGACAGGTGTACACACTACACCTGTGTATACATACATGAATACAACAGATACACACCAACCACACAAAAATAGAGAAGAAGGAAGAATAAAGATGTTTTATTATATTGCCCCCAAACAATGATCGTATCAAATAATTCTAAAACTTTGGTTGAATACAACTCAACACAACCAGATACAGTCTGTATCACACTTGTTCAGTGGTTGGAACAATGTTCTCCTTAGTCTTATTTTTAAATTGAGGAACCTAGTTTAGAGACTACATACAGCATTTACTTTCATGTTTCTGTGCAAACCTTTTATCTACTGTAACACTTTTTTTTGTTTATATCTCATGAATATTTTTGAATTGAGTCCACAGGAGTTGTTTTATAGAATGCATTTCTTTTTATCTGGATCTGTCTGATGATTGCCCCATGCCTACATGTGTAGTAACCATTTTCAGCAAGAATATTGCACAAATGAGACTAGGTCCTTGATTAATCACACTGGAAAATGCATATGTCGTATGATCCGCTGTTCACAATATTAATATGGCTAAAATGGTGAATGGTGACTTTTCGCATTACAGTCATCCCCTTCTCTTTGTTTCTATAACCTATCAGGCAATTAATTGTGATAGCATAATAGTTTTAAATAAAATATTTCAAGGTCTAGGAATTGCCATTTAAGAGTGAGGACTGGAGCTTGGATCACTCCAGAACCCATGTAAGGTTGGGTGAGTTTGGTGACTGTACTTTAGTCCTGAGGAGATGGAGATGGGAGATGCCAGAGCAAGTTGGTTATAGAGACTAGCACAATCACTAAGGACCAGGTTCAGTAAGAGATTCTGCCTCCTTATGTTACGAACTTGGTACTGATAATTCCTGTTTTAAGAATACGGCAGACTCATGGATATCTTTGCATATGACGATTATACAAATTTTAAACTTTGATCATCATGAGAGCTCTTTTTCCAATGTTGGTTATTTATTACATTTGGTATCTTCCTTTAGTAATGTTGATTTTTCTTGAAAACTTGGTTCTTCCTGGATGTCTGCTTAGATATGTTCTTGAGCCTCTCTATCACTTCTACCAGCAATGTCCGAGCAATCATGGAGGATGGGGAGGGTGTGTGGCTGGACAATATGCCTTTGCAACCCTTTTCATGGGTGCAAGACTTCCCAGTCCCAAGGTTTCACTTCCTGGGCTCTCTGTCAGGTATTACTGCTGCTGAGTTTCCTGCTTGAAATCCCTGTTTCCCAGAGAAAAGCTAAGAAGTTTAACTCCTGTGCTGACTGTAATCCAGAACTTACTTTCTTTTTGTCTCATTGCTGTTCTTGTGCAGGCCTAGTATTATCTCACACTCTATTCTGGTTTGCTTCCCAAGATGGACCCTCGTAGCTTCTGCTGGGAGTTGGTGGTAGCCCAACTCTAAGTGCAGTTTCAAATACTAACTCTAACCATTAGAGAAACTCTTCCTATGGTTTAAATTTTTTGCCTGGGTTTGAAATGTTTCTTGATTTGACTTCTTTCTTTTAAAAGAATTTCTCTATCCTTTGAATTCTTTTTGTTTTTTCCTGGCCTCTTTTTTTTTTTTTAAATCTGCCTGGTTTCTTCTGTTCTTTTATTCCTACGAAGTTCAATCTGAATTGCTTGTCAGTTTGAAGAAATTCTTTAACCTTTTTGGTCTGCTTAGGTATGCCTTGTCTGTTTTTGAGAGTTATGGGAGATGTTCTGTGCTTTCCAGCCTCTACTTCTTTCCTCTACAGTTGGAAAGGGCCATGTGACAATTATGGACAATGGACTCTTAAGACTCCTTCCTGAATATCCTCCTATAGAATTCTCATGCTTTCTGAAATCAATGTTCTACTCTAACTCTGACATCATTGGACTATGCCATAAATGAATAAACTTATTGTTCTAATCTATTGAGAGATGGTATCATTTCATAAAGTAATTATTCCACCCTGACAAGCTAATATGGTTTTATTCTTTTCCTAATATATTTTCTATTATTTTGATTAAAAAATTTTTAACTAGAAAGTGAAATATCCATAAGTTTAGGTCAACATTTCTGCTATGTTTTCCTTTATAATTACATTCCCTTTGTGTTGACATAAGATGGAGAATGCAAGAAATTCATCTACTTATTCAATGAGCATTACATGAATCTTTGCTTCAAGTTCTATGTTAGATGCTGGGAATATACTCAAGACCACCAAAGTCTACAAAGAACAACAGATAAGAAAACAGGTAATAAATGTCAACCTTGGGGCTGGTGAGATGGCTCAGTGGTTAAGAGCACTTACTGCTCTTCTGGAGGTCATGAGTTCAAATCCCAGCAACCACATGTTGACTCACAACCATCCATAATGAGATCTGATGTCCTCACATGAGCGAGCGGGGAGCCTGGAGCAAGCAGGGCTGGAGCAAGAGGGAGAAGGGGAAGGGGAAAAATAAATGTCACCCTTTATGTATGTGCCATCTTTGGCACCAAGGGAATGAATGAAGGACAGGAACCAGCCCAGACTTAGGGTGTCAGGAGCAGATTTCTACAGGAAGTCACATTTAAATTATGATCCCAAATAAAGTTCAGGGATGGGCCAGGGGGAAGGGATAGGTGTTGAATTTGGTAGAGTGGACTATATAAGAAAAGATGTCTGCTGAGGTTCTACAAAGTAGTTTAAGATACTTTGTGTGTGCTAGAGTTGGGTACGGGGGCAGGCAAGCATGGGGTATTGCTAGTGATTGGTGAGACTGGAGAAGGATCAGTTTGTAGATGTTCTTTTGAGCTACATGAAGGACTAGCAGAAAAGACAGTGCTCTACACATCCGATTAGTAACCCATTTGAGGTCGTGACCCCAGCTTCCCTCCTTTGCTGGCCTGGTCTTGGAATGGGGGACTTGTTATATAATACCTGGCTGGGCTCCCGTCCTGCTCTTAGGAAAGGGACCAGCGTGCTTCCAAATGGTGACTTCGAAACCATATTTTGCTTTGCCTAAGAGAGTGACTGTGCATCCAAAATCATTTCCTATTATGAAATGAAAAATCCTATCCCCTGAAAATCAATTTCAGGCCTCAGTGAACAAATATTTGCTTGGGGGAGGGGATGGGAATGAGGATGAGAGAGCCTGCAGAGTGCCTTGAAACCATGCTTAGATAGTTGCATCACTGTTTAGAACTAGGGCACTAAAGCTTTGGTCACTTTCCTTAAGGTCTTGCAAAGACTTTTGCTTTCAGCTCCTTGGGAATTCACATGTATTTTTAGCCTGTTTATAGATAACATAAGAGGGATGCTTGAGGGGAAATCAAGAGAAACCGACCATGGAAAGGACGGCTGGATATTCTCACATTCATTAGAAACAGTATCTTAGGAGGAAGAAGGACACATCAGGTATGAAAGCATCTCAGGAGAGTCAGAGATCCTCCACCAGCCTCACAAGTTCTAGGCATTGGCCAGAAGACTGGGTGGGGCTTTTTTGGTCACACTTACTCTAGAGATCTCTTTTCTTCCTTTCGCTTTGTACTAAAGTCTTTATATGAAAACATATTTATTTTTTTATATATTACCCCTTTCCCCATCCTTTGTTTTTCATTCTTAGTTTTCCTCTTTTCTTCAGCCACCCAGTAACAGTCAGAGGGCATACTGCCACTGACAGGGTTTCCTCACAGGTCCTTAATCCAGCCTCCAAGGACCAGCAAGTCAGTATTACCCAGTGAGAATTTCTGTGCAGGAATCAAAACAAACCATTCTCCCTGGAGCTCATATCGTATCCTTGCCCTGTCTTTTCCTTGATGGAAGAGGCATGCTTCACATGCCGTGTGTGCTCTGACACATCATCTGTTGGGACAGTTCTTAGAAAAGAGGCTTTCAGGACAGCCTTTGTTCTGACTGAGTGGGAAGAACAAAATGAATACAGCTTACATCAGAAGCACAGCTGCCTATTCCAAGTGGCTCTCAGCTTTTCTGACTCTGCGCTGTGCAGAGAACTAAGCAAACATAGGTTTGCTAAGTAATCTACCTGCACCCTCTCTTGCTTTAGAAGGCATGTACTTGAGAGTGGAAATTGGTTATATTCACTCTGTAAGTTGCTTATCTATGTTAAAAAATAATTTCAAGGCTTTCCTGCATGATGATAAGTAGATGTTCATTGTACCACAAAGCATGTGGCAGAGGGTAAAGATTATACTAAACACGGGGCTCCTTCATTGCCCTAGAATCTGGATGTGATGAGGCACTATCCTCCTGCTTCAATGCTCACTGTCCCCTTCTGTCTCCATTGTGTCACTATGGTTCCATCAGGGACCCCAGAGTAGCAGCTCTCATGCTGGCCCTATGTAGCTGTGTGAGGAAGCAGAAGAACCAGGTTTTCCCAGAACACAGGAGAGAAACCAATTGGAAACACATGTGTATGAATGAGGCTTTGCTCTATCTCCAGCGTTTAAATCAGGGCAGAGCAGTGTGTGAGATGCATTACCAATATAACTAACAGCAACTTTACCACAATGGGTGTCAGGCTGAACCATACAGTGCCTTACTATATAAAGTCCAATCATACGGTGTAGACAGACACAAATAGAGTAATGGATGCTTTTAGGCAACCACTGGGATTATAGAATCTGGCTATGTGCACATTCTTTAAACAGGACAAGGTTCTTGGTTAGAACTCTTTTGTGTTTGTGGTAGAGTTGTTTCCTTTCAGGTCCGATTCAATGATATGTCCTCAGAGAACTTTGGCTACTCTACCTAAAGTGGCTATTCCATCCCATCTTATTACATTGTGTATTCAATTTCAATTTATCTATATATTTGAGAGTGTTAGAACATTTGATTGTCTATTCTTCTGCTCCTCCCTCCCTCTGACCCATCCACCCTTTCTTTACCTCCTTCCTCCCCTCCCTCCCTCCTTTCCTCCCTCCCTCCCTCCCTCCCTTCCTCCCTCCTTCCCTGGCTCTCTCCCTCCTTCCCTCCCTCCTTTCCCTCCCTGGCTCTCTCCCTCCTTCCCTCCCTCACCTCCCCTTCCTGCCCTCTAGAATACATACTCCTTGAGAACAGGATCCTTAAAACCTCTGTCACTGCAGGTTTTCAGCTCCCAGAGCAGTACCTCATATATGATAGATGAACAATGAATATTTGCTTAAAGAATGAATTCAAGTTTTCCTCTTAGAATCTCAATCACCGTTTCTATTTTAGGGTTTATTTTGCTTCATTGCTTCTAACTCGATGTTCTATTTCAGTATCAATTGCTCTTTCTTACACTGGAAAATAAAGAATTGACTTGTGGCTAAATTCTATTTTTGTCTTTTTATTGCTTGTTTCGTTCATTCGTGTGGACCATTTCCTTTGCATTTCTTAGTAAGGTTCTGAATACACTGGACTCTCTGCTGCCTGTAACCCATTCCTGTCCTGTCTTGGTTCATCCTGCATCTGGGCCATTCATTTCCATTAGTACATCTTGAGTAATCAGTTCACAGGGTTCCAATCAAGTTCTGAATAAAAGATTTTTCAATTTTTAACATTTCCCTCTTTCCCTTTTTGTGATGACATCTCTACATATTTTGAAATCTGAATTTACCATGATAGTACATTCCAATGGAAGAATCCATCCTTTCCTAAAGAGATGAGAGTAGGGGGAGTGTGATGCTGTTGGTGTGGAGGTGGCTGGCCTTCACATGCCCCGGGAATACTATACGCTGTGGCTGAGAGGCAAGTAGAGTCGGAGCTGGTTAATAGCACAACGTGAGACAAGACTGAAAAAACTAAGTTCACATAAAGAAACCCTTTTCAGGTCAAGTTCTCATGGCTGATTGAATGGGGAAGAGAAAGTGAGAAAAAAATGGTGGTCAAAAAAGCAGGATCTTACAGTTCCCTTAGCAGCCTGCCTCCACTTTCTGCTGTCAGAATGAACGAAACCTGCGAGCACATTTTTCTACAGTAGCAGGAAGCAGGCATTAGCGGTCAGCATAATGCATGCAATCAGTAATAAGAACAGATTTCTAACCTACGTAGGTGTGAGGGGATGAGGACCAGCATTTTTCACTAGCAGCATAGAGATGGGATTTGCAACTTAAAAATGTTCCAATATCAAAGTACAAAATGACTAAAATTATTCCCATCTGTCATCTTCCTATAGAAATGCAGCTTTTCAGGGCTATGCTCTACCTGATATAACCCAATAACGTTTATTAAATGTAGGTTTTTACCTCGCATTGCTGTAATTTACTTTAATTTTGTTGGCTATGAAGAAAGGAAATCATTTTTAGGGATATTTTTCTTCATTTCTTTGGCAAAAACATGATCTTGCAAAGCATAAAATATTTCCAAAGGCCTGTGCCAATCAGACATATGAGGTAGCAAAACTTTATATACAAAGAGCATAGAATAACAAGAAGATCCACTGGAATGCTGTTGAGACTAAGGACACAGAATTTGCTTAATTGGAGGAAGACAATCTTCATTATTAAATGCAAGCTCGCTGTGGGAGCTCTAAAATGATTTGGAGCATACTTTCCCAGTAGGAAAAATATGCCATACTCTCAACTCTTGAAATGACCTTGTATGCCCCTTTTCTCTAAAGAGTAAACTTTCACTCTGATATAAATAAAAAACTTTCACTCCATACAATAAAAAAAAAACAAAGTGAGAAATACAATAGTATATGGGCCTCAGGTAGAGCTAGGGGCGTGCACAGACATAAAAATAAGCTACATGTGCAGATTGCTATGAAAGAATTTAGTTTCAGTATTTAATCCTAGCCCAACATTGGCAGGAGGCTCTTGTATAAAGCTGTTTTAGAAACTCAATTACAATGGTATTTCCTTTCCTTGACAGAAATGAAAAGCTGGAGAAGGGTACAATCCTCAACCTTCAGCATCTACACAGAGGGAAAAGAAAGGAGCTCACCTGAAGATTATGAGAATATCAACTTCTATTATAACATAAAAGACACAAATAAAGTAGAGGTTCTGAGTAGGAAGATAGTATGAGTACTATATAGTGTCCCCTGGAGACTCTGAGGACTGAGAGAGAGAGAGAGAGAGAGAGAGAGAGAGAGAGAGAGAGAGAGAG
>NW_021604578.1:13769541-13814561 GCF_004785775.1 Grammomys surdaster | reverse complement strand
GAGAGAGAGAGAGAGAGAGAGAGAGAGAGAGAGAGAGAGAGAGAGAGAGAGATGGCATGGAGGTAAGGTAAGGTATTAATTAGTGGGGCCGGGGCATGTCACACATTAGTAGAGTGTATGCATAGCTTATGAAGGCCCTGGGTTCAATACCTAGTGCTGGAAAGGAGCAGGAGCACAATAAAGGAGTATTAAGGAGCCTAGTAGGTGTTCTCTGTAGATCATTCCTTGGCCTGAAGCTATAATGAGAATACCACTGTTAGGATAAACAATAGGTCTTGGAAAAAGTCATCTGCCATTTTACCTCTCAGATTCAGATAAATAAATGGTCCTTCCTTGCTGCTATGTGACACATAAATGATATGTAAAATGTAATGCATATGTATCAGTCCTGGGAAAGAAAAATGGCCTCTTGATCCTTTTCCTGTGACTTCTCAGACCCCGCCTAGACTCTGTAAGCATCGATACTCCAGTTCTTCTCCATGGCTCCTTCAGATCTACCTACATGCCTCCTTACATATCCCGATTTGAAGTTCCAGTAGAGCAGAGCTGGCCACACATGTCTCCCACATTTCTTATCTCCTCTTTCCTCATTCTACAGTTGACCTCTCTCGCTCTACTTTTACAATATTGTTCCAAATTTCAGGAACACCATATGTCTTAGTATTTTCAATTCTTCTCTTAAAGCTTAACACTCATGTGCTACAGTCCGTGAAACATTTTTTTCTTCAATTCATTCTGGCATCTGTGGTCACTGGGGTCAAATATTCCTCTTCTTCTTAACCCATGACACCAAGAGAGCCCACAGCAGACTTTGTATGCATATTGTGTACTGGCTGGAGGTTTTCTGGGTAAACACAAGCTACCTCACAGCTACCAATGACATGCAAGAAATAACAAAACCCAGTGACACCAGCTGACATTTTCTGTGTTATTTTAGTAGCAAGAATGTGACTTCATACACAGTATAAACAAGTCAGAAGTCCAAAATAGCAATGTAAATTAATTCCTTAGGTTTAACACAGGGATTAATGGAAAGAAGAGATAGAAAGGATGTATTATGCAAACATAGGATGGGAGATTTCAAAATGCTTTCTTTAATGGAATCATTCCATCCCTTATTTAAACTCTGGTAGTGTTTTATTTTGCACTTGAAAAATTTCCAGGAATACATACTTTCATGCATATGTTTCTAGTGTTGCAATTTCTCTGGTTTAATGACATTTTCCTTGGTGCCTAGTGACTTATCTTCAACATAGGATTTAAATGAATATATTTTTATTTTTTAAGAATAAATGGGAATTTCTCATAAAGAAGAGAACACTTCCTATGATTGCCTTAACTCTACTGGTATCAAGACAATGCTAGCTAATACAAGAGGCTTTTTAGGAGAGTGAGAACACTATGCATGTGTTGTGTGAGAAAGAATATACATCCTTCCAAAAGGAGTAAACATGCATGGGCTGCTGTTACAGATGTCACCAACAGCACCCACTACTCTGTATTTTATCTTCTTTTTGGGTATTTTTGGGTTTCTTTGTATATGTAGCCTTAGCCTGGAACTCAAAGAGATTCGCCTGCCTCTGCCTCTTGAGTGTTGGGATTAAAGGCGTGCGCCACCATCACCATTGAGCCTACTCTGTATTTTAAAAGGATTCAACTCTAATTAATAATGACTTTAAGAGCAATCAGAAATCCAAGAGGTGATTTAACATTACATATAAAAGAAAATCAAAGACGCTGTCTGGTGTTTTCTGTTTAGGAGTCATGCATGGAAGGCTAGGCATTAGAACAGAAGATGTGGATTTCTTTGTGTGCCTGTTTGTTTCCTATTTTCTTTCTAGGTCTAGTTTATTTTAAAAGTGATGATTTCCAGCTCCACAACTTTTGTCTTCAAACAACTTGCTTTCATTCTTTATGACTGATGAGAACATTTATTGTCTATGTATACACCATTTTCATTATCCACTGACTGATGGGCACCTAAGCTGATTCTATATTCTGGTTATTCTGATCAGCAGGATGGAATCTCATTGCAGTTTTAGCTGGAATTTTCTTGATTACTTATGGTATTGAGCATTTTTTCATATATTAGCCCCTCCTCCACGGCCTTGCTATGTAGATAGGATGACCTTCACCTTGCTGTAACCTTCTGCTTCTGCCTCCTAAACATTTATGCCACTACTTGTTTTGTTGTTTTATTGTTTGAGGGTTTCTCATATGTCCTCCCTTCCTACCAATTCCTCCTCTATTTTTGACCACGACCTTTCCTTACAGTCTCATGTGATCTTCTATTAAGGCCCGTGAAGTCCACCTCATGCTGCCAGCATGTGCCTGGATGTAGTACCATCTGCTGGAGCACCGGTAGCCTCTCAGAGGCCACAGACTCTTCTAGCAGTCACCAATTGCCAATAACTCTTCAACTAGGGTTGGAATTCATGGGCCCTTCCTCCATTCATTTGAGGACTTGGGCTGGCTTGATATTGTGCAGGTCTTGTGCATACAGTTACAGCCATGGTGAATTGGTTCACTACTTCCAGTGTATGGATTCTGGAAAGCTAACTCAGGTACACAGGTTTGGTAGGATACACTTCTATCTACTGAGCTAGCCTGTTGCTAGCCTCTACTTGTAAATTTTAAAATAAGCTTGTTTACATCCACAGAAAACCTTGCTGAGAGTCTGATAGAAATTTCATTGAATATAGGGATCAATTTAGGTGTTTTTTGATTTCATTCATTTTATAATTTCAGCCACAGATGCTGGCAAGATTTTAGATGTAATAAATGTACAAATAAACACAATTAATGATAATTAATTGCACCATATTTTTAATTTTGGTGTCTATGTGTTCATGGCTACTGTATAGAAATACTACTTTTGGAGGCTGACTTTGTATTTTTTGACCCTGCTGAAACACAGTCATTATTTCTAGGAGTGTTTTTGTGGACTCCTTGGGACTTAGGGAATATTCTTTTTTTCTTAACAGCATGAGGACTGTAGGTGTTAGAAGTTTCAGTGCTGTCTTAAATAAGAATGGCAAGTGGCTGGTGCTTGTAATCTCAGCACTGCAGAGACTAAGGTAAGGCGATTGCTATGAGTTCAATGCCAACTCAAGCTACTATTGATTAATTAATTCATAAATCATTAATTCACTTGTAGTTCTCTGAATAGAACCTAAGTCTAGTCAAGAGCTCGACCACTGAGCTATACTCCCAGTCTTATGTGTGTATGTATGTATGTATGTATGTATGTATGTATGTATGTATGTATGTATTTTGAAAGGAAAAGTCAGAAAGAGACGCTACACAGACTGACAATAGACAGGAAGTGAGGAAGAGCAAAGGACTGTTCAGATATGAGATGACATGCTTTTTCTTTTTTCTGGAGAACACAGACAAGGGAATATCCTGAGTAAGGGATCCCTTTTAATTTAAAGGAAAGAATGAGCAGGGAAGAGTTCCCGTTCAAAAGTTAATTGTAGGGCAGAGCATGTAGCTCGGCTGTTAGAGTGCTCATCTAGCATACATGAAGTCATGAATTGAAGCCCTCCCACCACATGGAACAGAGGTAGAGGTGTGCCTCTATAACCCTAATGCTTGTAGAGGTGGAGGCAGGAGAATCAGAAGCATAAGGTCCTACTCAGCAACAAAGGAGCTGGAAGCCAGTATGGGTTACATGATATTCTACCTAAAAAAGAAAGTCAATTATGAAAGGCCAAAAACAAGGACTAAAAACAGGAGTGGGAGCCCATACAAGTGTAACCAAGGCAGATCTGGAAAACAAGACCATCAATGTGGTGGTTTAGATAAGAATGTTCCTAATAGGCTCATATATTTGAATGTGTTGTCATGTGGATGGGAGTATTAATATTTGAAAGGGTTAGGAGGTGTGGCCTTGTTGGAGGAGGTGTGTCAACTGGAGGAGGGCTTAAAAGGAGGTTTTAAAAGTCCATGCCAGACCCAGTGTCTCTTTCTCTCTCTGGCTACAGATCAGGATGTAAATCTCAACTACTTCTCCAACACCCTGCCTGTTATGTCTACTGCCATGCTCCCTGTCATAATGATAATGGACAAAACCTCTAAAACTGGAAGCAAGATCACAATGATATGCTTTCTTTATAAGAGTTGCTTTGGCCATGGTGTCTCTTCATAGCAATAGAATAGTGACTAAGACACCAACCTTCCTGTCTTCTCATAGCAATAGAATAGTGACTAAGACACCAACCTACCCAAACAATACAAAGGATGACTACATTGCCCTGCATGTGTATGTGTGAATGTGAAACCTATTTTTTTATTGCCATGTGCCTGAGTAATCAACTCTTAGATAAGGCATCATGAGTGTCATGAGGCTGATTTGTCCAAATGTTCCCCCTGTTACTAACCATAGAAACGAAGATGATAATCCCTCAAAGATCAGCCTTTAGAAAGATGAAGGAAAAGAAATAATACTGATGTACTGAGAAAAATACTATCTGTCTTGGGACCACTGCAGAAAAACTCCTGTTTTTAGTTCTGTTGTATGCATATGTACACGTGTATGCACATGCAAAATTTGATTTTCACTACTAAATTATCACGTCATTTTGTTGTCAGCAAACCACAACATTCATTTGATTTCAAATCTTTAACTGCTTCGGTGTCTGAGGTTTCCCCTATTCAGCTCACTGAACTTCCTTATCTTCAAATTGAAATCCTTGGTACAGATCACTTCCTATCTGTTCTCAGTTCCCAATTTACTGACTCAAAGTATGGAAAGTTCACACTGTGTGTGTGGGGTTTCTGAGGAATTCTTCTTTGATGAATTGGAAGGAAAACATAAGTCAAATACTTTAGCAATGGAAGTCAAGCAGCCCTCCTCTTGCTTCCTTCTATCATGTTGCATATATACAGGTTGGATGGAATAGAGTCAATTCCTAGCTCCATGGACCGGCCTTGAATGCTTAAGTCATCCAGTGGGATTCCAGACTCAAGAAAGAAGGGATTCCTGCTAGAATGAAGGCCAGATTTTTTTGTTTTATAATTGAAAGAAGTTTTCCCTCCGTTATGAGTCAAATGGTGTATAGATGATGACCAGGACTGTGGTAGTCAGTTTGCTAATGTGGGGGAAGGAAACTTGAGAGGGCAGTCAACAAAGACAGCCCCACTTAGAATGGGAGTCATAAGTACGATCAAGCCACGCTGAAGCTGTAGCCACCAGATACTTCCATTGCTGAAGTCACTCAACTCCATTTATAGTTTAAGGCAGGGAGTGTGATTCGCCGCTGCTCACGCCTCCCTACAATCCATCGAGTTCCCTCCTGTTTGGAAGTCACTGGGACACAGTATGCAATTTACCTCCTTACAGCATTTCATTTAGAGAAACTGGGCTCTCGGAGAACATTTATTACTCTACTAAGATCTTTGCGTATCTTTGCAGCCTTTGTAGATTCTAGTGAAAGTCACATTCATGAGGCAGTGAAATGGTACATTTATTGAAGGACAGTTTCTACCATGGTTTTAATCCTCATGCGTCTAGACAACAGTGATGTAGGCTTTTTTTTTTTTTAAGTCAATTCACATATCCTGCCTTTTTGAAGATTTAAACTCCTTCTGCTTGTGTGTCTGGGCCTGTACACAGACACTTGTCACAAGGTCAGCTTTGCTTACTCTTTCTCTGTGTTTCTGGCTTCCTATTGGTGTGTACCTTTTCGATGAAACTGAAGAGACCCCAGCAGACAAATGGATTTCAGCATCTCCGTTGTGTACATCTCTAGGCAACACTGCAGCTGGATGTAAAGCCGGCAGATTTCGGGATGGATCTCACCATCTTCCGGGCTGCAGTAGAATGAGAGAGAAAAGCTGTGGACAGTCTCAGGATTCGGTTATCAGCTATTTGTCTCAGCTGTGAGAAGAGAAAATGCCCAATAAAAATTCCTTAAAGCCTGGAGCCTGAAACACAAGGTTTCATGCTTTCAAGCCAGTAACCAACCACCCTGATGGTTCTTACATAAGTGTCCTTCTGAGTAACAGCACTCACCCTCCCTGCCTTGGCAGCGGCTTCTGCTGGGAGCTTAGAATCATAAACGCTTGAAGTAATTGAGAATATCAGACATTTTCAATTTAGCCGTAGGAAGAAATTTCCAAAATACACTTAAAGCATAATAATCTCCTAGCTTCAAAGAGGGATCGAAAACCCCCGTTTCTAGACAGACTATTCAATTAACATTTAGAAGGCATCTTTAATATCAGGGCCCCAGCCTAATGTGATTAGAGAGCCAATTTTCAAATTTTTTTTTTTAAATCGAGGTTTTTGTTTTAATCTAAGATATATTATTTTATTGTTTGCTATGCCTAATTTATGAAAACCCAAATGTTTTTTCCAAATGTTTTTTAATGATAAAAATAAATATTTTATGAAAAAAGAGAAAACTAATAGAGTTATGATAGCTATGCTGGGCAATCTAAGTCTACATGGCTTATGTGTGAAATTATAACCTAAAGCCCTGGAGTTTTTCTTTTTAGATTTCACATATAAATATGATAAAAAACATGGAGTGATCATTTTTGGTTTTTGAAGGAGAGAATTCATATGTGGATAAAATAAAACTATTTCATAAGCAACCAGAATAGCAAATTTGGAATGTTTTAAACTGAAAGCATAAGTTTATAGCTCAATTTGAGGTTAAAAAAAAGCCTAAAGGTGAATTCTGTTACTTCTCAGTGAGTTATCTTTATTTCTGTCTTTGCTCATTTAAAAGGGAATGAAATCTAATTAAATACTGTATCATTTAGGCTCAATTTCTTTGTAAAGTGGGCCAGTGGCAAACTTAAAGGACAATTACCAGGTTAAAAAAATAGTCACTTTGTTTTTAAGTTTTAAAAAAATATCTTATGTACCAAGAACTTGACAGTGAAAATTAGTTTTCATTTTCAATACCATTTCACCAGCGAACAAGAGTTTATCTAACCATATGGCTTATATAACACAGAAAAATGCAAAAATCTCAGCCTCCATACTGTGACGCCTGCACAGTTATCTTGGGTCTTTCAGGGTCAAATAGAACAAACTGCATCCCAGAACTGCTGTGTAAAATTTGGCTTTATCTGGAAGTTAAAAACACCATCTTGCTTCTGTTTAATCAGCCTCACATGTAGTCAGCCTTAGACCAGTGTCTGACGCAGGTGAGCTCCCACAGAAACCTCAGGCATCTTTCACCTTTAAGTTACCAGAAGTTCCCCCCACCCCACCCCACCCCACCCCACCCCACCCCACTACATCTAAACATATACCCCCCTTTCCTTGCATCACACCACAACACACACACACACACACACACACACACATACACACACTCACACAATTTTATATCGACTTTAGTCTTTAGAAATTTCTGTGTCTCATTTCTTATTGATGCTGCCAAATTCTGAAGAAATACCTCAATTAAACGTTCCTTAAATAGAAGAAAAAAGTTAAGCTATCCTGGTGTGTTATCCGTCTTATTCTAAAGGCAAGGCAGAAGGAGAACATTCAAAGGCAAACAGATATATATTTTTATGTTGTTTAACCATCTCAATCACAGCTGCCTATTTTTATCTATTTATGACATTGTTCGTGGTGGCTCATATGCAGATTAAAGAAAAACAGGAAAAGAAACAAACCTTACGGTAACTCTATCATATGTTGTGCACACTTATGACAGAGACAATCGGCCAACACAACGTCACTCCAAGCCGCAGGGTCTTCTTATATTTAAAGGAGCAAAAAACATGCCGGGTAGAGGGGTTGTTATTTCCAGAAACACTACCATATTACATATTTTTTGAACTGGCACATTTTATTATTTTGCAACTAGAAAGAAAAGCAATGTGTTATTGTTTGAGGAAAGGCAAGTCAGAACAGAGACCATGATGTTTAAATCAAATTGTTTCCAAGGGGATAATCTGACAGTGTCTCAAATTCATGAAGGCGTTCTAGAAACTGGGATCATTTTGTGCCCTTCACAAATATGGGAGTTGAGCAGGTCTGGCAGAAAAACAACCTGCCTGATAAAATTAACCTTTGCTAAAACTTCACTATGAATTTCTTGGTTAAAAAGCATACAAACCCTCATATATTATCCTTCCATATCTCAGAGAATGTCCTAAAAAGCTGTTGAAAAGCTAAGGCATCCTTGTGCTTCTGTTCTACAATGCCTAGAGCAGAGTGCATTAGCTTCTGCCCATGAACCGTTTATTCCTTCCATTTTAGAGCCATGGCTATTGCTCTGGCTATTCCTTCCATCTTGAGTACATGGCTATTGCTCTTTCTGAAAATGCACAAAAAGACACATTGTCCAGTGGTTACAATGCGTCTAGTAGTGCAAACAGTAAATTAAACACAGTATCAACAACTAAACAGGGTCTTACTTAGCCCAGGCTGGCCTCAGACTTTCTGTAGCTAAAGCTGACCTTGAACTCTTTACCCTTCTTCTTCTGCCTCCCTGGTGCAGGGATGACAGGCAAGCACCAGAACATCTCATTTCATGAGAAGCATGAATTGCTCTTAGGTTATTTTCATAAGAAACAAAAGTTGAATTATGGAACATAGTGGGAAATAAAATAAATAAAAATGAACATAAACTAACAAAAGAAAACAAAATCCAAACAAAAAACAATTTATATGCTTGAAAATTCTTAAAGATAAATGACAAGACCTAAGGAAACATTGAAATTAAAATGAGACCTGTGGACTCCATGAGTTACCTTGGATGTAACTTTCCCAAATTACTCTTGCTCACTCCAAATGACTCCCTTCCTGAAATCAGTTTCAGTCATGGGAATCACTCTCTCTGGTGATGCCCACATAATTCATCCAAAGAAACTTTATGAGTTAATGAATATATTGTAATATTTTTCCTTACTGAGTTTAAGCCAAGAGACAAACTGATAATTTTGATTAATCAGAAGGCCTCAATGGGATATAGAAAAAAAATCCCTAAGATATTAGTTCCAACAAAATATCAAGAACTCCAATTTTGGAGCTCAAGTGAAACCCAGAACCATTTAAAATAAATCCCAAACTACAACTGTGCTTTCAATGATCTCCTCAGTTCACTGAAGAAAGCTTGAGTGTTCCAGTCTCATGAGGACTTGAAAGCAGATACCACTCAAGGCATCTTTTGAAAATGGAAACTCTCAACTGTGAAGGCCCTAGCTTTATAAATGAAAAGAATATGATGAAGACTGTCTGGAATGACTAAAAGGAAAAAAATTCTGATAACCCCAAAGACAGCTAGTAACAGCAAGGCAACAGAGACTCTGGTAAATTGTTAGTAGGAGTTAAGATGGCCTAAGTCCTTTGGAGAAAACTCTGGCAATTTCGTATAAAACTAAATATACACTTATCCCATGACCTGGCAGTTCCATTCCTAAGTATTTGCCTAAGACTGATGAAAACATTCACAGATAGATCCATACAAGAATGCTTGTAGGATTAATTTGGAAGAACCCCCCAACTGGAGATAGCCTAATTAATTGTCTATCAAGAGGAAAAACAGTTAAAGAATATAGTATATTTCTATAAGATATCATTATACTAGACAATTAAAGGTAGCTAACTCTTTGTACTCAAAACATGAATGTATCTTAGAAATATTATCTTGACCCGAAAGCTTTACAGGAAAAAGCAAAGTAAGTCTCCATTCACCTGAAGATGTAAACAGGAAAGTAAGAGGTAATGGCATATCCTAAAATGAGGGATGAAGGCCAGAGAAGGAACAGCAGCCCAGAGCAGGCTGAGACTCCACTCCTCCAGTGTGAGTGAAATGATGTTCACATTTGACAAAATCTGCCGAACGGCACACTTAATATTAGTGTATTTACTCTATGCAGTTGGTGCTTCCACACTGACCTGGGTAGCCCCTGAAATGTGTGTTGACTTATTTAGGAGTAGAGCTGCCTGATGCTTACAATTTCAGAAAAGCTCAATGAATTGTTGGCTGGACAGAGGGATAAGCTGACAGCTAGGTATGCAATAAAGCCATATATACAGAATAAAACATTAGTTGTGGGCTTTAGATGGTGGGTGGGCACACATACTTTGCTGAGTATTTACCTGTGCCCAAATAGTCACAGGGTGTAAATGGAACCCAACAACTGAGAAGCATTACAGCTGTTAAGGTTAAGCTCAGGAGTTATGCTGGGCATTTGGGTGAGGATACATCTTAGCCCTAATTTATCTGTTCTTTTTTTTTGCTAAAGTTACCAGACATTGGTGGTCTCTGCTATCACTAATAACTTTTGAAAAGTGAGTGAAATGTTTGTTGTTTTGGTAGTGTGTCCCTAACATAATGATTTTTTTCATGGAAGTGAAGGCACGGGGACAAACACAGGAGAGTGGGAGTCAGAAAATAGATGGATGTATTCTTCTGCCTTGTAGAATTTTGATCTTAGGGAAATCATGTTAATTTCTCCGAGACTGGTATCTTCACTATGAAACAAAGGAATGACTGAGGAAAGCAACTCAAGGTCACTGCGGGGATCCAGCGAGACTATGTGTGGGGAAACAAGTAACGAGTGAACGGTTGTCAGACGCCCGCTGCAATCCATCTTACACCAAGGTTGTGCTTATTTACTGTATTCCTTAAGCTGCCCCCAAACAGTCTTTGTATCCATGCGGTTCCCATCATAGGCTTTGGTTAAGGAAACAAGCCATTGGACTGAGGAGCCATGAGGTGAGAAGGTGACCCACTGACAACCACTCAACTTGTCACAGATTTTAGCGAGGACAGGTAAACACGTAGGTATCACCTGGCACAGATGAGAAGCAGAACTTCCACCAGAGCAAAAATAGCCTTTCGGAATTAATTCCGCTTTTGATTATTAAGTTAAATAGCAGAGAACGTCTCAGGAACCTGAGTGGGGCAAGAGGAGGGGATGGGACTCTGTTTTATTTTCCAAATTGTGAGGAGACAGAATAAATGACTTAACAAAGGGAAGTGCTCTTCAGGATATCTCTCCAAATACCCACTCTTGGTTTTTTACCAATGGATTTCTTTTCAAGGATATGCCTTAGTTTTAAAGCAACTCTGACCCTAACCATCATCACACAGCTTAGTGGTGGCTATTTCTCAACACAGTCCCTCAAGTCTATATCATCAAAAGCTAGATAGTGAAATCACTAGAGAACAGTGTATGATCCAGTAATTATTTTAAGTTTCAAATTCTTGAAGGTAATTACAGAGCCTATCCGAGATCAGAAACACAGAATAGAAGCCAGATACCTATCCAATGACTGTATCGCTTTATACACAATAGAGGCCTCCACAAAAGAGAGAAAGCCAGTTATTCAGAATGCCAGAAACAAGAGAATTTCCCACACCAGATCATCTGGTCTGTCTCCCTTTTGCTCACAAGCTTCCTCCTGAGAGTTCTCATGAACCTGCGTGTTAGGTGGAAACCTGTACTTTCCTCATAGAGTCTTCGCAAGCTTGGTGCCCCCAGGAGCCTTTGCAAAAGCAATTGAAGCATCCCCTCTCACATCACGGCATGTTATTACGTGGGAACATATGGCTGGCTCTGTGACTTCCTCCGCAGCGAGCTGAGCCTGGATCAAGCTCTGCCCTGAAGCGATTAAAGTCACTCACAAATGAGACTTGACTTTTAAAGGCAAGAGAGAACTTGCCGTGCAATCGTCTTATCTTCTGGGAGCAACTTGGGATCCTTTATGTAAAACACCGGGGCCCTGAGGGGCGGCACCCTGCGTAGCTTCAGCCGAGCACCGCCTTCTTGTTGCTTTTTGCCACACTTTTGCCAGAATCTTGGCTGTTTCTTCGTAATACTCACAAGTAAATAATGAGTAGCATTAACAAGTGTTATGTTTGTTTCTTCTATCTTAAAAGTGAAAGCTGTATTTAAAACAAGTAGCCATTAGTACTCTGACATTACAATACCTATGTTGAAACAAAATAAAAATATTATTACTATTGAATTGTACCTTATCTTTTACTTACCAAAAATGCTACTTTCATGGTAAGAATGAGAGTTAGGAATAGGTGTAAACACTGTTGAGCAGTGGTTCTCAACCTTCCCAATGTTGCAACCCTTTAATACAGTTCCTCATGTTGTGGTGGCTACCACAGCCATAAAATTATTTCATTGCTACTTCACAACCGTGAGTTTGCTATTGCTATGAATCATAATGTAAACATATAATACACAGGATATCTGATATGTGTCTCAAGGGGTCGTGGCCCACATGTTGAGAAACCACTGCTATAGTCCTTCTGTTGGGCCTTCTGGGGATTTCTCCAGACCTGAGAGGTTGGGGACTTTACTGGTTACACACCCCAGCTTCTGGTTCTTGTTACAGGAGCGTCTGTCCTTAAGTCCAGGCTTACAGGCCAGAACACTCTGACGTTCACAAGACATTCTTTAGTCCTCAAAATAAAATGTGTTTCTTTTTCTTCTGTGTTGGCTGCTTTCCCTCCCCTATACCCTTTTTGGCTTGGGAGTTTCTTGGCTTCTTCATTTTCCCCTCTGATTTTCTTAGCATTTTCCCCTTTACGGTCTCTGGCAAGGAATTATATGGAGTCTGAAAATAGCTCTGTAGATCCTGGTCTTGCTAGGTCTTATGATTCTTACAGCTAGCAGATGCTTGTGGCTGTGGGAATCTGATTTTGTGTTCTTAAGATGGTGGGAGTGGATATAGCACCGTAGATTACATGATGAGAACACAGCCCTTTCTTACTGAATATACAATATAAAAACATAAATCAATATAAATAGCCAGAATTGATTTATTTTTTAAACATATACCTATAAAATGTATATACAAATGTATGTATATATAAAG
Source organism: Grammomys surdaster (assembly GCF_004785775.1). Taxonomy (NCBI): domain Eukaryota; kingdom Metazoa; phylum Chordata; class Mammalia; order Rodentia; family Muridae; genus Grammomys; species Grammomys surdaster. The sequence goes on along the minus strand of NW_021604578.1, from coordinate 13,801,750 downwards.
ATATGTATACAAATGTGTATACATATATACTGATCTAACTATAAAATATATATTTATAGAACTTCATAAATATGTGTATACATCTACATATAGATAGGTATATATGTGTATATTTTTAAATTTATATATACATATTGGTATAAATGCACGTATTTTATATTTAAGTGTGCTTTTTTACAGTTAGTGTAGTTTTAAAGATACATACTTATGTGCTTGTATGTTGTCTTAAAAACATATTTAAGTTAAAGAAGCATTATATAGTTCCACATTATAATCCACAAAATATTTTTGGATATGGAATCAAGATCTTCCAACTCAGAGGCCAACTGTTTTCTCCTGATTTCAATGATATTCAAGCTGATACCAACAGTCATCATTCTATGCATTTCTCTGGAAAGAATCACATTTATTAAATGGCATATCCAAAGTCTGGACCCATCTTTGCAGCATACAATTAATTTCTACCTCAATCCACCAGGTTTTAGGGCTCAGTGTATTAAACTGTTGAGGTTTGTCTAAACAGTATGTAGACCTCTAAGCTAGTGCTTAGTGACGCTATGGAGTTCATTAACATTGTCCAAAACAGAAATTTTCATATGAACTCTGATAACCAGGCTGAGCGAGCTTAACCTAGTCTGTTAGTGCTAAAGAGAGCTTTAGATAAAAACAAAATAAATGATTTTCTGACATCACAAAGTGGCAATCAACACTTTCATAATTAATTGTGTATCATCATGGAAGAACTAATTATCGAATCTTTTTGGTTGTCTGTTCTCATGGCCTTGTTACCTGTGAGAGTTTTACCTACAGTGCTGGTTGAGAGGTTCGAAGAACATTAAGAATCCAAAGCACATATCGCATAAAGATCAAAATACCATTTTCTAGACTCACTAAAGGATGGAACCAGAAAAGCTCATCTTAAAGGGCTTAAGATGAGCATAGAAAAGAGGAGTCTGCTTTTCTCCTTTAATGATGGCGGCCGATACACACGGCTTCTACTCTGTGCCAGAGTTCTTGCTTTAATTGCTATAAAGAATGCAGAGAAAACGCAGTGAGGGTTTTTGTTTTGTTTTGTTTTTTTGCATTTTTTATTTTACAGCGCCCCCTTTTCTGTGCTTCACATTCTACCCAGCACTGAGATGTCTGTAAGTGCTATACTCAGTAAGCTTTTGTGTATGAGATGGCTCAGTGCTTAAATGTTCTTCCTGCCAAACCTGATAACCTGAGTTCCATCCCAGGGTCCTACATAATGGAAGAAGACAATAGACTCCCAACAATTGTCCTCTGACCTCTGCATACACTCCTTCACCTGATATCTCACACACACACACACACACACACACACACACACACACACACAGTAAATAAATGCAAGAAAATATTCTGTGGTATTACTGTGTCTTTGCTGAGGCATGCAATGTTAATTTACATTTTTTGCATAACAGTCAAAAGATGACATTTTATGCCCAATATGGAAATGTGCATTTCTGGATAGATGTGAGAGCTATTTTGTATAACAATGTAAATTTCTTATGCAAATACAAGATCTATATACATGGAAAATATATTCCACCATGAGCTTCTTCATTGGATTATAAAAGGCCTGGAAGTTTACCTCAAGGGCCTGTAATCCAGAGCATTTGCTAGATTGTCTGCTACACACAGATTTTAAAAAAAACATTTCTCAAGCAGCTTACAAAGGTAGTGGCTAGGCGCAGTAAGGAGTTACATGCCAGTCTGATGCTACCACCAACTCAGTTCTATCATTATAGATTGTTTTTTTTTTATTGTGTACACTTCATCATTTTTCTTAAAACAATGGAATTTGGGGGCTGGAGAGATGGCTCAGCCATTAAGAACACTGATTGCTCTTTCAGAGGTCCTGAGTTCAATTCCCAGTGACCACATGGTGGCTCACAACCATCTGTAATGGAATCTAATGCCCTCTTCTGGTTTGTCCAAAGACAGCTTCAGTGTACACACCATATATAATTTTCATATATATATGAAAAAAACCTTTAAAAATTAGAATTTGTATGCAGCTCAGTTTTAAAGAATATTCTAGCATTGATACGGCTCAGGTTAGATCCCCTGCCCATATACACACTCTCACATTCCATTTTCGTAAGAGAAAGATAAAAAGATGACTTTTTTTCACCAGTTCCAGAGTTTTCTGAGGGTTGGTTTTCTTTATCTATCATGCTGGGATAACCATACCTACTTGATAGCACGGCAAATGGAATTACGCTTGGCAGCCTCAGCAGACAGTCAATTCCCAGTACATTCACTCATGAAAATCCCGTAACTGAGTGGATCTGGATTTGCTGCAGAGACTATGAAGTCCGTAATGTTTCAGGCTGACTGGAAACTTGCTTTGCTTGTCTGGCCCTGCTCAACCTCCTTTTTCTGAATCCACATGAGCCACTCAGCTGGTGTAGACAACTGCTAAGTAGAAGCATACTGTGAAGTTGACATTTCTTCTTTTTGTTTTCAAGGCTAACAACAGAGGTGGCAGCGAAGAGCTGCAGCTACCATCAGCTCCACTATCCAGAGGGTAGATGAGAAATAGTTTACAGTGTGCTGTGCTGCTGGAGCGGTGTGTTCGGATGAGCTGTGCCAAGGGCATTTGCTCTTCATAACTTTTCAATTTATGATGGGTTTATTAAGATGTATCCCCGTTGCAAGTTGATGGCCATCTGTGAGAGACACGCTTCCAGAAGAGCTCAATAAATAGAAATAATAGAGTCAAATTTCCTAGATAAGACGGCTTACCTTGATATGAAATAAAATTGGGGATCTAGAGGTGGTAATTATTTAAGGATGTATAAAAATTTCACAGCAATCTGTGCTTTCCCAATAAATTATGAATCATGCCGAAGTAATTATTTAAAAGCTTCAAAGGCTCTTGAGCTAAGTCATGAATCTGAATGGTGAAATGAACCATATAATTGAGGGATAGCAAAGTAAAACCTGATCTTAGTCTATGAAGAAAAAGCAACAATATTTATTGCTTAATGAAGAAGTACCTACTTTAAAGAAAGACACACAAAGGTCTTTGAAGCTGAATGCCTGTCTTCAGCAGCTCTGTTATTAGAGCTGAGGGAGATACACCCATGATGGTTACAAACTAGCTGCCGCATTGGATTCCCCACGAGGAAGAACTGGGCGAGTACCTGACGGCATGTGAGTGCTTTGGGGTCAGGGACTGCACAATAGCCCCATGCCCGTTACTCAGCCTCTCACTTTAAAATAACCTTTACAACTTTGTCTGTTGAAGTTGGAAGATGAGGGAATGAGCTCATTTGACTAGTGATGGTTACTCCATCAAGACATGAGTGTGGGTGTTCTGATGCCCTCTGCGTGGAGTGCAGCTCTTTGGGGTAGATCAGACAGACAAACAGTCAAAGGAGAAGCAGGCAGGCATGTTTGGAACCACAGACAGGAGCTTGAGGCTCTGCCAGCATCAGAGTAATATCTCCATGAAAGATACCAAAGAAACATTTCTGACTTGCCTTTGCAATTCCAAAAACCCCATTTAGTTTCAAAGTAAACACGTTTGGAATAAAGAATGTATTGGCTTGCAAAATGTCCAGGGATAGGCCCATAGAAAAGAGGCAGAGTGGAGAAAGGAAGGCAGGGTTAATCAGCAAGCTTGCACATGCAATGGGAAGTAGGCAACATTTGTGCAAACCACTGGACTCAAAAACCCAGGAACAGCGACAACAACAAAAAGCCAATTTCAAACCTGAAAACTGTCCATCACAAACAGAATAAAAACTCTTCCAAAGGGCAGCACATTGTTAGGACATCTGTATCTTTAACAAAGCCACTCTTGGAAACAGTACTGAACGGGGTGGTCTATGAAAATGAGTCCATGGGATCCTTGTAGTGCCCTCTGGGAGGCCTCAAGGGGTAGCTGGGGAAAGAAAGTAGCATTGACCTGAATGCAGGGGAGGGGTTCTGGTCCGCTGCAGTCAATCATGGCTCTTGGGGTAGGTAGCAAGAAAAAGCCTACTTTGCAGCCTCTATAGGAAACCTAAGTGGTCTGCAGTACTTCAAATATCTCAGCAGCACCGTCATATCTATCTTATAACTTTATTTGAAAAGACTCCGATGAAGTACTGCGTGGGACCTATGGGATCATAGGCAAATCAAAATGAACAAGGGGAGAATTCCCAGCATGCAATTCTGCCCATTAGCCTAGCTTTCCTTACACTTGTATTACAGGCTCTCTCTAACTAAATAATGGATTCAGATAACATTCGGTGGGTTTCTCATGACTTGTTTTGAAGCATTCTTAAGAGTCATGAAAATGATCACTACCCGAGGCCTTTTGATTTGATGATAGGGTATTCTAGGCCCTCTTCTAAGACAAATCGCTTGTTTTTGGAGCGTTTATAGAAAGCTTGAAGTCCTTCCTTCTTTCCTTGATGCGACATCATTTTATTGCCAGCAAATTTTCAACTAACTAGCTTCACCGTGGAGTGTGACATACGATTTTCCTTTCTTTCCTAAGGATAAAATGTAATGCTCCATAGGCATCGTTGCCAACAGTTAGCTCAAGAACAGAAATAGCTCTTCACTCAGACAGACACAGAAGCACGAGGAGGGAGCTAGTGGCAAATGTTTAGGTCAGTGTCTACCCTGGGGAAAGACATTGCTTTTGATTTTCAATGAACTATAGGCTATGCAAGCTCATTAGCGCTCAGCCTGTAAAACAAAACAAAAATCAAAAAGTGGGTGTGTTTCCCAGATGGAGGACTTGGGATAGGATCCTGTGTTATTACTTTTTGGCAATCTGTTTGGCATTAGCAAATCACAATGCAATAGTTATTGAGAATTTACTACAATCTAGGTACTGTCCTAAGGTCTTATATCCCCTTGGCTCTGTCCCCTGTTGAGTCTACGAAGTGGTAACTATTCTTAGTCTCCATGTATAGTGAGGCCTAAAAGGGGACTTGATGAGGGTTACCCCAGAAGTAAACGCAGATTACTGCCCATTTGTGTTTTTAGCTCCTATATGATATTAACAGGACAGGTATATAGGAAGGGACTGCTCTTACATGCTTATTTTGGAATTACCCAGAGTTACCAACAGCATGCTTTAGGAAAAATATTGAACTATAAAGAAAGGAATTATTTCTTTTTACCTTATCCTTATTAAATCTCTAAACAGTTTGGCTCAAAAGTCAGTTTTACTCTAAGTTCCCCTACTTCTCCATTTAGAGCATGTATAAAATAATATTTTCTGCTCACATGTCTGACGTAAGAGGCCCACCAGGCTAATGCAAGCTGGTGTGAATAAGAGACTAGGCGACACTACTGAGGAGATTGGGACACTCCTCTCTGCAGAAATCTCACAAGTCTAAGGGAAAAAGACACAGTGAGATTGGGGGAAGAAGGCTCCTTTCTACTGTCTGGGTCCTGTTCTGCACACTGGCACACAAATGCATTGAAAGGGGAAAGCCAACGGCCTTGCTGCAGGTCTTTCCTCAAGGAAGGGATGCAGTGTAATGTTCCTTCCTTACATTTTGCTAGGAATGTGAGCATTCTCTGTACACTAAGAGCAAGGTGTATTGAAAATGATTTGTAAAGCATTGCAGGAGCAACAAGGGAAACAAATATATTAATGAAAGCATAGATATGTTGGTGGCTAATGGACCAGCTGGCTTTGTAGAGTAAGAGTTTTCAAATGTTAGAGAAACAGTATCCAACCTTTCTATTCCACATGGTTTATCCAAAAAATATAAATGTGCACTTTTAGTATACACAATATATTTGTTAGTTATGATATATTTTAAATATACAAAAATGGAACTTTAGAAATGAATATGAAATATGATGTTATATTATTTCCTAACAGGTTATCTTGCCTCCTTCCCTCTGAAGTCCAAAGGCTTTGGTTGGAGGCTCTCAAACTTCAGTGTGTATCTAATCAGTGGAGGGCTTATCAAGCTATAGAGCACTAGGCCATCTTCCTGAGTTTTGGTGGGTTTTGTGGTGGAGATTGATTATTTAATCTCTATTAAAGTCCCAGGCTATTTAAGACCCATATTTGGAGAAGCTTTGAGTTAAGTTATTATTACCATAACCTTGGTGGACACATTAAACTGAAATGCTAGATAGGATTAAAATAAGAATTTCATGATGTATGTGTGCACATAGACATGTTCATTCAGGTGTACATGTATGTGTTCACATGAAAGCTAGGAGTCTACATTGGTTATCTTTCTCTATCACATTATATCTTACTTTTCAGAGACAGAATCTCTCTCTGAAGAACCTGGAGCCCAATGACTCTGCTAAGCTAGCAGGTTCCATGAATCTACCTATCTCTGTCTTTTCAATGGTGGACTGGAGTTCCCTGCACCATGCACCCTTAAACCTCTTGTGTGTGTGTGTGTGTGTATGTGTGTGTGTGTGTGTGGTGTGTGCACCCGCACGAGTGCACGGGTGCATGCTGGAGATCTAAACTTGGGTCCTCAGGTAACTACTAATGAGTCATCTTCCCAGTATTTTTTTAAAAAATTAATATAAAATTAAAGTCATAGTAAAATAGGCGGTGTGATTCTCTGGTAGGGCAATAGTATGAGATTAATGTTCTATACAAATGACTGTATTTATATCCATTAGAACTCAAATGTGACAGATCATGATGCCTGAAATACACGAATTGCTTCCAGAATATCTCTGCCCATCCAGTTCTCTAATAGGGCGTCTTTTCATTCTGGGGTAGGGATAGGGGGTGAGGTTGGCGGCGGGGGATGGCTTTCATCATTTTCAATTGACAGATTATTTCTTTTTAAAATCTCAAGTATATGTTTGATTTGCATAAACAACAAGTGACTGCAGGTGTAATCCAATGAGACAAACAGCAGTCAAGAAACAAGTAAACAAACAGCTCCAGAGGGAGGCTCAGTACTTTACATAACTACTTGGTAGAGCTTGTTTTGCCTGTTCTCACCTCTTCCACGAGACCCTTTCTCCCTTTTCCTCCTAATTTCTTCCATTACTCCTCTTTCCTCCTGTGGCCTCGGCCATTCTGTCCTGTTGTTTTATTTCCTATATATCAGTGTTAGAATATCAGTCTGGAATACAATGTGGCAGTAGAGTTATTTATGCTTAGAAGGGGATTATGAAGGATCAGGAGGTACCAGGCATCCAAGGGGAGGAAGCAGTGACGAAGGCAGTGGCGAAGTTGGTATTTAAAGCAGATGACCCTATAGACCCAATGCATAACACAGTATCTTCAAGCTTGTTCCACTCAGCAGGGGATCCCGTGAAAATGTAAGAGCATTCCAAGTGAACACAGGGAGAGAAAAATGCTTTTAGATACCATTCGGGACACACATTACAGAAATCTTAGAAGTAGATCCAAATCCACACCTCAGCTCAAAGTTAAGCAGATGGAGGACTATAGGAGGCTCTAGGACCACAATGATACAACATCCCACATGACAAGAACTGCTGAGAAGCCAAGAGTTTCTTGGCAGGTTATCGTAGGCCCCCTGGAGACTGTGCACTCAGATAGCAAGTCTTACATGGTTTGCACTTCCAGCTTTTATAGAGGAAACTTTTATCCTAATTAAAAAAATAAAAAGTCTTGTTTTAAAAGTTTGGCTTTTGTTTCTTGTCCTTGAACGCATGTCAAAATTATCGTAATATGAACTGACACCATGCTGTCAATCACAGAAAAGTGCAGCTAGATCCACTTGACAAATGAGGATAGGTAATACAGAGAGCCATGATGGTGAGATGACTGGAAAGTGTCAGCATCCTTGGCAAGGGCAAGAGGCACAAACACAGAGGCAATCTGCCTCCTGCTCAAAACAAATCGTTTGCAAGGGTGTTCGTTTGGAAGCAACTGGGAAAGGCAGAGGGCACACAAAGGCACATTCTGGCTCATACTATGAAAATTCCAGAGATGCACATAGTCGGTATGCCCACAGCTGATAGAAATGCTAAGGATTTCAGACCGCAGTGTCAGCTGGGGCTTGCAGTCTCCTTGAGAAAGGTGTAAAGATAGCTGCTGTCTATCTTTTTTTCAAGGTAAAACTCCTGGCTGCATTTTCGGCACCCGCTGCTGAGAACACTTGTACCAGGGTGGAGAAACACCATTCAGCAGAGAGTAGCAGGGAATTTGGAATAGAAGATCCATGCAGGAAGTGAAAGAGACAATAGCAGGAAACCTTGCCAACAATACACAGAATAGGGAATAGATCTGCACGAGGAAGCTTGACTACACTGTTACCAGTGAAGGTTTGCATGTGCTGGCTGCTGGCCTACGGTGAAGTATCTTACAAAATGCAGTCCATTCTGTTCTAAGAATTTAGAGGTTCTATTTAAGTTTTAAATTATACACACTTTATGGTGTGTGCTTGTGTGCTAGTGTGTGTGCATGTGTGTATTTGTAGGTGCACACATACAGGTCATGATGTGTAGGGTGAAAGAACATATTTGGAGAGTCAGGTCTCTCTTTCCACTATCCCAGGGATTAAAGTCAGGTCATCAAGCTTGGTGACATGTGCCATTACCTGGTAATCAATTACTTTGCTTCAGATTTCTATTTAACTTCAACACTATAATTCCTCTCTCTTTCTCTCTCTCTCTCTCTCTCTCTCTCTCTCTCTCTCTCTCTCTCTCTCTCTCTCTCTCTCACAGTTCTACTTTTAAAGATTATTATTTCTATTTCTATTCTGGGTTATCTATTTAAGTCCAAGCATCAGTGTGGACTTAAACTCTATTTCCAAAATACAAGTAGGTAAAATATTCAGCAATGTCCACAAATTCCTTTCGTCCTGTTAAGAATTACAAAATACCGTCTCTTCTGCAACTCAAACACAGTCTAATTAAACATACAAATCTTGAAGTGTTTTCCCCCTCATTACTCTGTTTTGCTTTTCATACACAGAAACATACAAAGATTCTTTTTTTAAGGTCAAGTACACAGTGTTCTACCAGAAGGGAACAACGTCAAACAAAAATAATAGCAGGGATAAAGGAAAATAAGCACCCAGTCTCCATGGAGCCAAGAGGAAGATGCAGGAGATGAGGAGTAGGAAGTTGTAGGACCATTTCCCAAGTCCCAAGTATAATTGCATTTGTTTTGACCTTTGAAGATGAGAAAATGGTATTATGGCAACATTAAAATCATTTTTAAAAGAAAAATTAGTTCAGATCCCACTGCTAAACTATCATAATCATTCAGAATTTAAGCATATGAATATTTTCTTTCATTTAGTTAATGTCATTGTAGGCCAATTTTGGGGAGCGGGAGGCATAGAAATTGTTTTTATCTTACTTCTCAGTATATCACAATCACTTTCCATTTTAAATTATTTCAATGCGGCAATGTAGAACAAAGATATAATCAGGACAGCCACAGGATAAGAAACTGTGAAATACTAGAACATTAAAAATTCTCAACCTCGGGCTGGAGAGATGGCTCAGTGGTTAAGAGCACTGACTGCTCTTCCAGAGGTTCTGAGTTCAAATCCCAGCAACCACATGGTGGCTCACAACCATCTATAATGAGATTGGATGCCCTATTCTGGTGTGTCCGAAGACAGCGACAGTGTACTCATAAATAAAATAAATAAATAAATCTTTAAAAAAAAATTCTCAACCTCTAGTTGTCAGAAATATGCAAATTTAATTAAGTGAGATATGTCATTTCATTCCCATGGGATTAGAAGAAGATTAAACGTGAATCTGTAAGCAAAAATGAAGCAATGTGCCTATCATTGGGAAGCTAACTCACCACAATGACTAGAGGCCATTTTGAAATCTCACATAGACTGAGAGCAGTGTATACTCAGAACATTTCAGTTTGGCTCCTCTGTTCACCCCCAGAGCAGCACAGTTCAGCACATTTCCATAGTAAGGGTGAAATTATTCTTTTGTGCCCAGCAGGTTGGTAGGCACTGTGAGGCTCTGAACCCTCAAAATAGCTAGTGTGAGACAGGAACCAAGTTTCCTATTTTAATTACATAGCCTCAATTTTCAATGTCTTTAGCAGCACATGTATACAAATGCATGTAAACTCCCAGTTCTCCTGTACCACACTCATTTACCTGGTGTTTCCTTCTTCAGAGTTTTTCCTTTTATTTCAAGCCTTCTGTGTTACAGTTTTCTATCTGTTTAGTTAAGATCAGAATGTTCGAGCACAGAAAAGCTAAACTACTTAAAGTGACACAAAAGACATACACTGGACTGAACAGGGATAAGACAGCTGGCTTCGTTCACCAGCAGTGCTGCACTGGGAGATGCTGCAAGGCTTCTTGAGCATTTACTGAGTGCCAGGTGTCTAATAAATAGGTCATTGTCATCTGGCTTCTGTTTCTTCATAGAAACACTTGTGTTCGGCTTCCTGGCCATTGCTGTTCAGATGCAGTCCTTTCTCTCTAGCTTTTGTAAATGTCTTAAGAATCTTCTCATGTCAGTGTGAATATCCTCTCACCCTCTCTTTTTATATTTTTTACATTTCTCTTTGTTGTATTGTGAGTATTTTCTTTAGCTCCATATTCCAGTTTACTCTACTTGGCTGTGTCTAATCTGCCCGTCAGACTTTAATTTTACTGATCATATTCTTTTTTTGCCATTCTTGAAACTTATTTGAGTCCTTTGTCGAGTATGCTTTGCATTTTTACATATGCCATTTGGTCTCATTTTCAACCCATCTCCTGTGTCTTTAATAATTTAAGACATGTTTCCTCCAGGTTATTATCAAGTGATGGCATCAGCAGAAACTCTTGGAAGGTTAACTCTTCCTGCCTGTTTTGTATGCTGTTTTTCCCCTTGCCTTTGCTAGATTCTTGTTCTCTGTGTTTCAAGATTCTGTCCCTGTCATCCTCCCACACTCAGTTGGACTTTATTTGCAGATTCCTGAGATGTGCTGCTTTTAGACCACAATGAGTGTGATTATGTTTCCTTCTTCCTTCTGTCTGTCCGTCCGTCTGCTTAGCTCTCTTTTATTTGAGTCTGGATTTTACTACATAGCCCAGGTAGACCTTGAATTTGTAATCCTCCCACCTCTATCTCCTACTGATGGGATTCTAGGTGTATACCACCATATCTGGTTTTATTATAGTTTCTGAGGAGGCAGAATCAGACACATACCCCAGCTTTTGTAAACTTCTTAGGAATATGTTGATCTTCTCAAGTCAGTGTGAATGTCTTCTTATGTTCTTTTATTATATTTTCTGCGCATTTATCTTTGTTGTATTGTGAGAATTTTCTTTAGATCCACCTTTCAGTTCATTCCATTTGGCTGTGTATAATTCATCCATTAGACTTTAATTTTAATGATCACTTTTTTTGTCGCTTTTTATTCTTCCCCACCCTGGGCTTTCTTTTCACTAAGCATGTAGTACTTTAAAGGTTCTGGTTTTGAGTCAGAATCTATTTAAGAGATCTTTTTGGTAGTAATAGAATTACATCATTCCCCTTGCTCAACTACACATCCCTCATCAGCAGAGCTAGAACAGTCCTTCCAGGAGCCCGGTATCATACCTTCCCCCTTCCATCCCTCCCTACCCCCTTTTTTCTCTTCTTCTCTTCACTATGTAGCTCAGGCAGCCCTTGAACTCATGATCCTCTTGTCCACTTCCAGGGTGCAGATAAAGTCAAAAGTGTGTGCTTCACACTCTATTCTTTTGAATTCGGGTTTGAGGGCTATGCTTACTTTTCTATGAACTTTATATGACCCATGTTTTTAGATTATTTTAATTTTCTGAAAAGAATGCTAATAATCTTGTATCTTATTGTGTCTACAGTGTTGAAAATTGAAAGGTGAAGAATCTGAAATTGGTATAAACCTTGGAAGACACGGATACTAGTAAGACCATGACTATAAAAACATTGACTTTGGATGCATGCCTTTGCTGCTGTAGGACTCAGTGGGTGCAAGCAAGCTATCAGAAGAATGGTGAGTATCATTTTGGGCAAAAATAAAGGACAGAAGGGAGAAATAAAGTCTTGTATAAATAAATAATACTTAATCATATGACAGGCTAACCATAAAACCACAGAAGACAGATGAAAAGCAAGAACACTAGAATTTCATTCGTCAAGGCTGACACTGAATGTGCAGCAGGTTGAGGTATGAGTCCAACATCACTTCTTTCAGGCTATTATGAAATGATGGAAAAGAGGAATCATGATCTTTAAAAAAAGTGTACAGATCACACTATTAGGAAAGAATACTACGTTTTTGCTTTGTCTGAACATCCACAATTGCATCTTGTTATTTTAGAACAGAACCCAAGCCCTTAAGCTGACAAAATGCACAACAGATGCCACAGAATGAGAATTAAGCGAAATGTAAAAGTCCAGAAAATCATAATCTAAGTTTTGTCTAGGTGTCAGGAGTTGATGTCACAAACATCATATTCCAAATTGTGCTGTACCAGGTCAAGCCATTGCATCGTGTACAGATGCAATTATAAATGAAGATGGGTTAAAGATATTGAGTCAAGCATATTTTAAACTTTTGGTTCTGTAAGAGCAAAGAAAAAATATACTCTATAGATAAATTAGTCCAGAGACAGAAGAAAATTCCCAAGAATGAAACAAGACAATGAGCTACTTAAAAGACAATGTCAGAAGCAGTTCATGTCCTCTAAAGACTGTCCACATTTTAAAAAGCTAAGCAGAAAATATGGGAGAAATAGTCAGAATCACAGAAGAAAAAGGAGTGAGCATTTCTTAAAATAATACAAAGGGAATTTTTCCCATATCCACTTTAAAATATCATTTTGAAAAAAAAATATTTAAGGCATACAGTTTTCTAGGTTGTTTGTAGTTGAATACATAATCAGCATTGGTGATTCTCAAAAGACATTACTTAACTAAATGATGGAAGGAATTTACTTTAGACTACATAACAAGTAAATATATGCTTCACTTTTTTCTGAAGGATCTGATAAACAGATCCACACACTAGTCAAGCTTGTAAAGTGTGAAGTGTGAAGTCAATAAACTAACCTGGTTGGTTTGGTTTCTGAATAATGGTAAAAAATACACATGTCTTGTTGTGTTGCCTTGGGTTGTCTAGAACCTATTCTATATACCAGGCTGGACTTGAACTTGCTGTAATCATCCACCCTCTGTTTTCTAAATGCTGAGATTATAGATACTTGCCACTATATCTGACCAACAAATACATGTTTAAAAGAAATTGTATATAAACCAGATGATACCTATTTGAAACAACTGGAAAATTATCTCAAAATTTAGTAAGCAACAGATTTTAGATTGACTATCAAGAAAACATGAACTAACTTACAGCAGATTAAATTTTAGTATATTATATGTAATATACATATATAATTATTCAATGGGCTAAATATATGTTTAACATATAATAAAAATACAGTATTTACAACAGATTATGTTAAAAAGTTAAAAAGATAAAGATACAGTACTTAAAAGAAAATTTAGAAAAATGAATGGTCTTTTAGTGGCCTAAAGGATCAGAGGATGCATAGAAAAATCCTTCCAGTCTTTGAAGTGCTGATCTGAAATATTTTTTCTGAATAGCTGATGTCTAAAATACACTGAAGCACACTCTATGGGCCTGATGATGGTTGGCCCCTGTAAAGACATTCTTAAGACAATGCTTAGACGGAGAGTAAATACATTCATTTTAATATTTTGTTGGCAGAAGGGTGACTTTTAAAAAAAATATACTTTTAATTGAATTTCTTTTTTGACAATTTCATACATATACTTTGTTAATTCTTATTCCTGTGACCTCCCAGTCTCTCTAATGCCCTACCCACTCCTATCTGACAAGTCTATTTCCTAATTCATACTTATAAAACAAGAACTGCAGGGACAAAAAAGAAGAAGAGACTGAAGACAGGAGCCTAGCATTGCTGTCCTCTGACTCTACCAGCAGCTGACTGAGACAGATGCAGATACACCCAACCATTGGACTGAAGTCGGGGACCCCAGTGGTTGAATTAGGGGAAGGATTGAAGAAGTTGAAGGGGAGGGTGACACCATGAGAAGATCAGCAGTCTCCACTAACCCAGACCCCAGGGAGCTGCCAGAGACTGAGCCTCTAACCAGGAGCATATACAGGCCGGTCTGAGGCTGTGGCACATATATAGCAGAGGACTGCCTGGTCTGGCCTTAGTGAAAGATGTGCCTAATCCTTAAGAAACTTGAGGTCCCAGGTAAGGGGAAGGCCTGGCGTGGGAGAGACACTCTCTCTGAGGCTAGGGGGAGGAGGGGTGGGATGAGTAACTATGGGAGGGGAGATGTGTTTAAAACACAACACAACAAACAAACAAACAAAAACAAAAACAAAACAACAAATTCCACTGAGTTTTACCAGGATTGTCTGTATGAGTATGGCTTTGAAATTGCTCACTGGCCCCTGGTGGGCTTTTTAGTAGTTATATGGATGAAAATGACTAACTACCACTTCACCAGGCTCCATCATAGGTCAGTTTAAAAGGTAGCAGCTGTAGGGCCTTGTGAGCCATTTCCAATTCATGACCAACAGCCAACAACCCATTGCATATAGCTTCTGTGCAATCACACATTGGCTTGGCCTTGCCCAGGAGACATTTTACAGGCTTTCTCCTGGACTTCTGGCTCTTATGTTCTTCCTAACCCCTAGAAAAGGGTATATTTATAAACAAGGATGACAGAGAGAAGGCTACCTTCAGAGACTAGGTTGTATGGTTAGGGTTTCAATGGATTTTATCAGTTCAGTCAGCTTTTAATTTGGGAAATCAAAGCTATGGTTTTATTTTGCTTTCAACGCTTTAGAAAATACAATTTTTATAGCACAGGTTACTTTCTTATTCATATACTCCAAATGCATTTGTTTTACAAAGTGAGGAACATCCTGTGTTATGGGCTGAATCTTTTTATCACCTCTCTATCATTCATATATTGAAGCCAAATTCCCCAACTAACCACCCCACACCCCCATGTTAGAACAGGGGATGGAGCCTTTGGTCTAATGGGATCAGCATCCCTTTAAGGTAAGACAATAAAGAAGTTTAAAGATGGTAAGAAGCTGCCTTCTTTTACCCTACAAATGTAACCCTCCCAGAGCCTCACAATGCTAGGAGCATTGCACTTTCAGACTTCGGAGTGGTCAGAAAATAAATTTGGGTTTTGTTGTTTACACACCTAACTATGACTCTTCACTATGGCAGCCAAAGAAGACAGAGCCATCCTATAGAAAAGGGAAGGGCATGTGCTTAAAAAAAAAAATCTGTGTCTTAAAAGTGAATAAAATGTGTACAAACATCACAGTTCAGTGGAAGCTAAAGCTAAGTAAATTTAGTACCTGCCCTAGAGTAGAGCCTATAAGGACCAGGGTGGCCGAGATGCTATGGAGAACAGTGCTAGGCAGCTGATTGAGATAGACAGTGGACCGTAGGTTGTCGGATTATGATGTCAACATGGATTTATAAAGCTTGCATAACTTAATTAAAACTAACAATTATTTTGTCTGAAAATTCTTTTAAAAACACCAATGCTTAGTTGAACTCAGGACAATGTTCACACAACAGGGCACTCACACTGATATTATTATTCTGTCCCCAAGAAAAAAAAAGCAACCACACCGGGCCTGCTTCCAGAAAGCTCCTGAGGGTCCATGGGGAAAGACAGGCCCAACTCATGGCGGCAGCCTCCTCTACAGGAAGGAATCAGCCTCTAGCAGATCAGCACACTGGCCTTCTCTGTTTCATCAGAAAGTGAGCGACCAGCCATCTCAGACACCTGGGAACTTACTTCACATTCTTAGATGCAGATTTAAATCAGACAGAAATTTAGCAGGAGTGGCAATCAAGGTGGTTCCGAGTCCTAATAGCCACCTAAGACATTGCTGTTTTAAGGAAAGTACGGTTCTCCTCAGTAAGAAACTATAATATATGTGTTGGGAAATACCCCCAGTTAGAGGGAAAACAAAGCTATGAGTCCACAGAGTAACACTCACCATTTATTCTATTCTAAATGTTTTCCTAAGTGAATGTATAACTTGTAAAAGTGATAATCTTAGAATAAACAACACCATGTCATAAATAGTGTTTGCCACTATTGTTTAGACAGTGCTGTATCATGAATATATTTTATATTACTAGACTGCCAACATTCCATTTTAAAGAAAACTCATCCGTGAATTGTTTCAACAGTATAGTTATTTCCTTAGGATGGATCATTGCAACTGGAATTTTTAAATCAAAGGCAGAAATACTGTTAAGGTTTTTGGTAAAATCTTACTATATAGACATCAAACCTAATTTATTCTCTACCAAGCATTTCTGAGATGAGGTGACTTTTCAAAGCTCTGCAGTTTGTAATCTAAGTCCCATTGCCTTGGTTGCCAGTAAGCAGAGAAGTTTTCTTAAATGGTCTCATCATTTTACATTTTCTTTAATGAATTGAGATTACAAGTGTTTTAAAAATTTTATCTCTGAGGTTGCTTTTTGGAAGTAGTTTGTAAAAGTTTTAAGGCAAGTTATTAGCTTATTTTGAAATGCTTGATTTTTTTTCTTAATGTTTATCTTTAAATTGATAGAGAGCTACAGGAATCAATTGACAATGCAATTAATTATATAATATGGACAGAAAATATTCTATGTGATTTAAATTTCTCAGTAAACATGTTTAGAAAAACAAAACAAACCTAAAGCAAAAACAACAAAACCAACCAACCAACCAACCAACCAACCAACCAACCAACAAGGAATTACTTAAGAGTCACACAGTTCTTTGTTTCTTCTATCTGCTTTTAACCTAAAACAACCCTTGCCTTTCTCTTCTATGACATGGACATTTTAAAAGAGAACAGATGAGTTGCTCAAAAAAGTGCTTCAAATTCTGAACTTATATTTCTGTGTGGTGCCATGCGAGTTTCACGCAGAAACCTTAAATTATACGGGCAACTGTGCCAAGTGTCTTCCTTATGATTGCTGATTCCAACATTATCCTGAGAAATCCTTTCCACATAAAATCATATAGATATATAACTCTGCTATCTCTTAATTCATTCTTTCAGGAATTACACTTAAATTTATAGTGAATCATTTTGATGAAGTGAGTGAACAGATTCAGATTCCTAAGTATTTGAAGTGACTGCTTAGAAGTAAATGGTAAGGAATTAGTGTTGACGAGGAATTTTGTGCACAATGTTAACATAAATAAATATTGATCACAAACATAAGTAATCTAAGTAATCTGAGGCGTATGCCACATCTTTGTGTTCTTTTTCATGCTTCAGATATTGTATCAATGGAAACTGCATCAGAGACAGGGAAAGACCATGGGTAAAAATATAAAAATAATCATATCCAATGTAATGTTAACATCTTATTCTATTTCCTTATTCCCTCTCAAAGAGTTGTTAGCATTTTTCAAAATAGTAGAGACTGTAATACAGATCACAGAGAGTGATGACTTTAAATACAGCTCACTAAAATAAAAACAAGGAGAGGAAAGAGAATCATTATCTCTAAGCCCACTGCTCATATCCAATGTGAGTTGGAGTAATCAGATGGGGGTTTCCAATACCACAGAGACCAACTTGCCTCTCTGCTGATACATCAAGTGCACTATTCCCTACACATTTATAATCAGGGACAAAGCTCTTCCTGTTAAGGCTTTCCTGATCGTCATGTTTCAATTCAGCTAACTATAAAGGAGAATTTAATTATTCTTTCTCATAAGACTGAATTTGTTTATGTATTTTTAATGTCAGATTTGGTTTACCAAAGGACAGTGGCCGATGATGGGAAATGTTTTTAAAGGAGTAAGCTTTGAAATGTTTATAAGTAATGAGTGAGAAGCTGTGGTTTACAGTCTCAATCATTCTGACTTCCAAGTGTCTGCTCACCAAGAAGCCACAATTATAAAGTGGTAACATGAAGCCTGTTAGAAGACTTCACACCAGTTGATTTGGGAGTACAATTAATGCCATCCTTCCTTTGAAAATAAGTTGCATTTATTCAAGATAATGCACATAACCAATGACCCAGTATTTTGTTCTTAGATGTTTACCCAACACATCTGAGGAACTCTTCCCACCAAAAGACAGAAACAAGAATGGTGCTAGTATTCATAATAGCTCAAAACTGGAAACAACTTTAATGTCATCTGATAGGGCAATGGATGAATTGTATAGCCATACAAAGAAATATTTTACAACAATAAAGAAAAAGGCTCTATTTGCAACACATGAACTAATCTCACATATATCCTGAATTATTTCATTTGCATGAAGTTTAAAATCTGGCAAACTGCTTTTCAGCAAGGGAGAAGAGAGTTATTTATCTGTAGGGATGGAGGTTCATGCAGAAAAGGCATGAACAAACCAGCTGAATGCCATCCAATAGGAAAGTGGATGGTGATTATGTAGCTGCGTATATAATTAAGAATTAAGTGATTGCCTGTTTAAATTAGTATATACACACTCACCTTGCTATATGTGTATCCTACTTTATAAGAGAAAAAAATCTGCTACTGATGGTTTTAGCTTAATGAAAGTTAGAATGCATACATTCAAGCTTCTCTGTATTAAAATAAAATCATTAGCCCTAAGGTACACCGAAGTACCTGCCTCTGCCCTTAGTGATATCATAGCATCTCTCTGTCCTTGCCTTTACAAAGTTCTTTTAAAGATGTCTGTGATCACTCTCTAACCTTGTCTTACTTCAGACATCGTCCTTAGTCTTCCCCTAAAAAACAAGCTGTTCCAAGATCCCTAATATCATTGCTATCAAATTTGATGAACAGTTTTCAGTTTTTTTTATGTCCTGTCTGGAGCATTTCATACTTTTGACCTCTTCTCCCTCCTTGAAAATCTTCCCCTTCATTGTTTCCCCGGTGCTGCCTTTCCTGTTCTCCCTCCTGCCTGCCAGGCAATCACCTACTATGCTCCTTTGCAGCTTCCTCCATCTCCTGGTACCTGTCTGGTCTCTACTGCTCCTCCTCTCCCCCTCAGACCTTCTGCCCCCATGCTGCCCACCTTCCTATCCTTCCCTTAATTCCTGGAAGACTTTTTTCCAGCCTAGATGATTTATCCAGCAGCCTATTGAGCAGGTCTACTTTGATTTCCCATACATATCCAAACTTTATGTTATTGTCCCATCCCCACATCTTCTCCTCATCTATATCCTACCTCAATGAATGGCATCACTCAGAAGACCAAGCCAAAGCTTCATTCATTATCCTTAGTTTATCCCTCTCCTGTGCCTTTTCTTAGATGCACCCTTGCTATTGTTGCCTTTAGTGTTTCACACATTTTTTTTCTGTCTCTTTTTAGTCTCACTATATTATGAAGGTCAGGTTGACATCACTGCCCACCTTATGTTTTCCCCAGTTACTACTCATACCCCCCCCAGGACCATATAGCCAAAGCAAACCTTCTATTTTGATTAAATTATTTCTTTTCAAATTCGATCATATTATTCTTTTTATATGAATGCTTTTTATGCAAAGAGAATGGAGAATATTTTACTTAGATTTCTAAAGCATATTTTCACTCTTAGATGTACTTTATTTTTAATTTTTTTGATTAGCATACAAAAGATTAATAATCATTATCATTTTTGAAACAAAATTTGTTTATATTGTTTCTCTTCTTCCCTTAAATCCACTTTCTGTGTATGCTCTCCTGCATATGGCATATGCACTTTGAGCATTTGTATTTAAATATCAAATATCAGTACTGTATAACTTACAAAATACAGACATGCCTTCTGTTAGAGTCCAATAGACTGGGAATACATTAGCAAAGAGACTTCACATGGAAGATCGAGTGCAAGTGAGTTTCCCCACAACATTAACTATTGACTGAGTTGTGTGGGAACAACGGAAATGAGCGATGTAGAAGAAACAAGTATCATGTGTTCATCAACTTCCTATTTAGTTTTCTCTTCTGTCTGTCCATCATCCATCCATCCATCCATCCATCCATCCATCTGTTTGTCCCTCCCTCCCTCCTTCTCTCACTCTTCCTTTCTTCCTAGTTGCTGGGCATTGAACCCAAGGCACTACACATGTGAGGCAAACACTACCACTGAACTGTATCCCCAACTCCTACATTTATTTTTTAAATCTGTTATTATTAAAAAAATATATAGTGTCAAAAACGGTGGTGAAGGGGCTGAAGAGATGGCTTAGCAGTTAAGAGCACTGACTGCTCTTCTAGAGGTCTGAGTTCAATTCCCAGCAACCACATGGTGGCTCACAACCATCTGTGATTGAGACCTGATGCCCTCTTCTGGTGTGTTTGAAGACACCAACAGTGTACCCCCAAACATAAAATAAAAAAAAAATCTTTAAGAAAACAAAACAAAACTGGTGAATATTAGATGTAGAACTCGTTCAGTTTATGATGCTGGGAGAGATTCATCAAAGACATAGAACGAAATCACGGATGTCTCCTTTTGTTGGTGCTTCAAGTAGTGTCCACATGGGGAAGAAAGAGTTAATAGTAACCCCAGAGTTGTTCTCTGTAGCTGGAGATGATTGGTTTCAACAGGCTCCTTGTAAATATGCTAATAGTATTTACTAGTGGAAAGATACCAGAACTCTCATTTAAAATGTTTGGTTCTGGCAGGACTGGTATGTTCTGTCTAGACTGTGTATTGCAAATAAACCTGCAGTGCATGGATTTATGAGACATGGCTGGGTGGAGGTTGGTAGGTTCTCATGTAGCCATTTTCTGTCTAACTAGAAAAAGTATAAAACTGAGAACCTCAAAAACAAAGTGGATTTTCTTTTTAAAAGAACATCATGTTCTGACGAGCTGTTCAGAACTCAGCTGTTAAGTGTGAAACCCAAACACATCCTAATATAAAAGGGAAGGTCAGAGTTAACTGATAGAGTCTGTCTCCATCTCAGGGAGTGCCTCATCTGTACTAGATTCTTGTGGGTACCCTATATTCATCAGTAAAGAACGGAGTTGGGCAACACAGATGATGCTCATGCATTTCCTTTGAGCTTTTGACTTTTCAATCAACACAGTTAAACATACACGAGAAATAGAAAGCTGATCAATAAGAAGTAGATAAAACATAGAATAGTTTTTAAAGGCAGTGTTGTAGAAATTTACTTAGTAGTTAGAAATAAATGGATTCCTACCTAAGATTATATATTCAAATAAAAATAAATATAACACGAAGTAAAAACAAACACCAGAATAATAATTGAAACAGAACAGATAGGCAACAGGAGGGAATGCATTTATGACACTTTTGAGGGAGATGTGTTCAGCAACATACCAAGGGTTAAAATTTTCTGGGATTAAAAAAAAGCATGGGAGAAGGATAAAAGTAAATGTCAAATGTTGAAATACGAAAAGTGTCAATGAATGCATGCACAACTATCCTATGAATCGAGGAAAACTAAAATAAAGGTTTCAAAAAGGAAACAGGATTTCTGTGTGCTACCCCGGCGGCGGCAGTTAGAGATAATGAGAACTCCCACAAACATGAATAAGGTCCTGCGTGACAGCCACCCTTGCTCCCTCTGTGGCAGGCAGTCACACAGAACGTACTAGCTAGAGCTTACTGCCTCTTTGAGACCTAGAACTCTCCAGATGTGGTGCTGGGCCCCTTCCTTCTGCCTCCATCAATAGGCATGCTCGGGGCTCCAGGAGTCTTGGTAGTGGTGTTTTCAGGAGTCCACAGCCCTTTCTTTATGCTCTTGTTACCTACCTACTCCTGCCTGCACACAAACACACTTTCACAAGTTCCAGTAACGCTGGAAGCTGAGCATTCTGTTCTGTCACAAGTGTTGCCCCCAATAAGTGACTTGGGTTTTCAGTTTCAGTGCAGTGACTGCATCCCAGAGTGCCTAAACCACAGAACACAGTATACTTTGCAAGTCAATACTTAAAAAATATTTGACATGCATTTCATTAGAATTGATGTTATAGACATCAGCAGAAATGGTTATAGTTCCATGTGGAAATATTTGGAAGCGTTATTTATACTTGAAAAAGTGAAAATAAAATTCCCGACAAAGGACCGGGTCAATTATTCTCAAAAAGCATTTAAGTGCTCTCAAGTTTAAGGATGTGGGAAGTTTATTTATCACAGTGTTAAGAAGCAAGAATTACAAGCAGCAGGTGCACTTGCTCAAATATAGGGAGAAACAAAGAACAGAATATATAAATATGAAGATATATTTCATTTTTCTTCTTTATGTTTTTTCCTGTAACTTCTAAGATTTTCGCAATGAATGTTTTGCAGTGAAGATATTAATTCACAAGGACCTTATTAACGATATGAAACTATCAACTATAATCAATTATTAATCTTGTGTGTGTTGATGTCATGTTGATGTCATGTCTGTGTTGATGTCTGATGATGATGTCATGAGCCAGACTGTATCTTCTTTACTCTCTTGAGTTGTTCAACTATTCCGAAACTGAAACCAGTAACTTTAGAATTTTAGAAAAGCAGTGAGAACCAATTTAGTAGAGAAAGGACAATCTTATGAAAAATGAATGCTAAGCATCTGTGTTTACAATATCCCTACGTATACATTGTGCTCTGTATAATGTCAAGGGAGGACTGGGCCTGGAACTTGCTACATAGTTCATGCTCTCAGCTCACCATTCTCCTGCTTCTGTCTCTTAGCACTGGAATTGTAGGCACCACCCAACAAGCCTGGCCTTAAATTTGTATGTTTTCCCTGTTTTAAATTAGCATATAAAAATAATTAGTTTCATTATAGATTTTTCAGGCATTATTTCTTTTCCTTGATCCTACTCTCTCCCCCTCTTTCCTATGCCCTTTCCATCCATGTATCTTTTCACTCCCATTATTATCCACCCCATTTCCTGTCATACGTGTTCTACTACCTCTCGCTTCTTCAGCACCTCTATTCTTCTCTCATGGTTGCTTTCTTTTTATTTTCATGATGTACATCTCATATATATGTACACACATATATATATAACTATATCACAGCATATATAGTATACATATATATATACATATATACATATGTATATATGTATGTATGTATGTATGTATGATGTACATTTGAAAAAGAACACGTCATATTTGTCTTTATAAATCTGATCATTCAGGGGAGTTGGTTGTTCAAGGAACAAACAAAAGAAGAAAGAAATTAGATTCAGTGATATCTCTCTCTCTCTCTCTCTCTCTCTCTCTCTCTCTCTCTCTCCACCCCCCCTTCTGTCTAGTGAATGGGGGTGAAACCCAGGGGATAAAGGGTTGGAAAAAGAAGAACTCACAAAGTAGTAAATGCCAGCTACAGCAATCTTATTATTCTTAATCTTTGGAGAAGTCTCCAAACTGATTCCCATACAGTAGCTCCCCCTGTTTACACTCCCACCAGTGAGTCAGTCAGGGTCCCTCACTCCCCACACACTCACCAGCATTCGTTGTCCTCTCTGCTCCATTCTTTCGGCCATTCGTTGATTGGTAGTTTCCTCCTCCCCCCCCTCCTTCTCCTCCTCCTCTTCTTCTTTTTTCTTTTATCTAATTTGTGCAGTTCTCTGTATATGCTCCATCTTACCTCCTGACTGAAGTATAAACCAGCGACAGAGTTCCTTCATTTTGTTAGCTGTCTGTTCAGTCTGCTGTGCAGTAGTTTCATAATTGCATCTTTTCCTGTTTATCCATCTTGAAGCTATTTTCTGTGCTTTTGGGATCCTATTTAGGGCGTTGTTGCCTACATCTCTATTTTGAAGTGTTCTCTGGCAGCAGTTTCAATTTCTCGGGTTTTAATTTAATGTCCTTGATCAATTTTGAATTGACTTTTGTGAAGAGTGAGATAATTCCATTCCTCTACAGCTCGGTATCCAGATTTTACAGGAAGCATTTGTCA
This sequence comes from Grammomys surdaster, assembly GCF_004785775.1. Classification (NCBI taxonomy): domain Eukaryota; kingdom Metazoa; phylum Chordata; class Mammalia; order Rodentia; family Muridae; genus Grammomys; species Grammomys surdaster. The sequence goes on along the minus strand of NW_021604578.1, from coordinate 13,777,918 downwards.
AGTAATGGCCCCCTCCTGATGTGTATGCTTTGACACTTTTGCCAAATTTTAAGTGACCATGGGTTTATTTCTGGGTCCTCGCTGTTTTCTAATTGGGCTAAGTGTCTGCTTTTGTGTTATGATTTTTCAGTCAGTATGCCCCTCTACCTTAATTTGGAGCCAGGTAGTCTGACAGCACTGGTGGTCCTCTTTTTGGTTAGGAAGGCTTTCATTATCTGTTGGATTTTGTGCTTGCATATGAATTGTGGGATTGGATTTCTTTTCTCTCTTCTGTGCAGAATGCCACTAAACTATGGATGGGGAGGGATTACATTAATGTAGATTATTTTTGATAATATAGTAATTTCACAATAGCACTCTGCCAATGTAGAAGCATAGAATTCCTTTTCATTATCTAGTATCTTTTTTTTTCTATTTCATTTTCCTTCATTTTTCAAAAGTAATTTTCATATCATTTTATTTTTATTACTCTAAGTTGAAGTTGAAAGAATTAAAATCATAGGAGACAGAGATCAAAAGATAAAAGTTTGAGAAGTGACATTTTTTGAATCTGAAAAAAATTTAAGCTTTATAAAATGTTCAGTGTTTGTGATGATGTTAATTAAAGTTGTCTTAAACTAGTTAGATTAAAAACTGGCTATTTACTTTTCAATCCCCACAACTTTTAAAATCCCACAAACCCATAAGAAAATAAATGAAAGCATTGCGTGTGGAGCTTTACATTTAATCAGTCGAGACATTAGTTATCTCCAAGATTATGATTCCTCTCCTCATTTTCTTTCTGAGGCCCTCTTCAACTGTTCCAGTGTTTCTCTGTGACTGCCTGAGGTGACAGTTCAGACTGAGAACAATTATCACAGGGTTCTTCATGTACTGGGTTGCAGATTATACAAAGGAAGGCTTTGATGACAGCTTAATAAACAAGGCACAAGTATTGCTCATATAGAGCCTCAATAAAAGTCAAGAGCCTATCACTAACATCACATTTCTCTAATGAAGTTTCAGTGGTGATCTATAGTAAGCTAGTCAGAGGGATAGCTTTCTGGAATTTAGTCTCAGTCTAGCTAGTGACAGAGTCTGGGACTCATCGTGTTCCTATGTCATCTTTCTTGAGTAGTAATAATTCTACTAAAGCTTCTACAAGGAGCTAAAGCTTGAAACATCCAAAACCGAACATCCCTGACAGAAGCCACAGAAGCCTTCTTACCGTTTGTCTTTCAGACTGCTAACTGGATGCTTAATAAGCTAGCAGTAACTATATCCTGTGCTGGTAGACAGATGCACAGTCATGTCTTGTGGTAATAGCCTGAGGCCTTTTCTGAGTGTGGAGCCATCTATTGGAGTTCTGCATCTGGCCCTCAGAATAATACATCAGCTTCCACTTCCACTTTCACTTTCTCTAAGTACAGCAAAAATTTAAAGTCATTGTGTTGCATACAAAGTGTAACAATCCATATTGACTTTTACATTGATTTTTATAGCCTTTTATAGTTCCATTATCCACATCAAACTTGATAGTGATTTTTTTTTTACTATCCTCCTCAGTAGTGTTTATACTAACAGTTCCAATGATCCTCCTATTTTGATGACATCTTCAAGCAAAAATCACAGAATAAACAGGTTTAGAAATGCACATAATTGATTCTTGATACACATAGGCTAGTTGGGGTTGGGCAGAACTCCAGTTCTGGTCTAGAAGTAGCTTGCTAACCTGGTCATGATTCACTAGGATTCACAGAGAGCGTGGAGTGTTTCTTAATCCCATGACTAAGATGAATGTAGGTCTTTAAAACAACTAGAAGATTTGTCATGGACAGCGCACATATGTTTAGATACACTTTAAGAAGTGAGGTGTGTAATATAGACACCAAGCTGAACCACAAGAACACATGAATAAGGTCAAGACCTTCATCCTACAAAACAACAGCTAGTGCTATGATGAGGCCCAGCTGGGTTTGTACTGTGAGTGCTAGCAATGAAGCCAGAAGGAATAATTACATTGATGACACAATTTCTTCTTCTCCCTCTTCCCTCCATCTAGGATGTTTTGTGTTTACTGCATTTCTCATAGTCCCCCACAGAGTATTCTCTTTATTCCAACCTCCTCACTGTGGCTCTCTTCCTGCTTTCAACTGAAGTATATGCCCAGAACTCAAATCCATCATCCTTTCTCTATGGCTACAGGTTGTTCCTTCCCAAATAGACTCAAGACTCCATCCAGTTCTGAACGTCCTGCCATGCAGAACAAGACAAGTTTGAGTCTGAGGTTTTCACTGTAAAACAGGCTTTACCAGTTCCCTTCACTGTTACTTATTTCAATTACTTCTTTATTCCAAAGGACTCTTGGCTCTTTCTAAGACTTGTGTTATCCATTTCTATTCCCCAAACTCTCTTCCAGAAGAGGAGATTTCTGTCTTTTTAAATTCATATTTTTAAATTTTTAAAAACTTTTCTTCTAACACCAATCTGGCCAAACACGCATCTGGCCCTTGGAAGCTGTCATCTCAAATGCACTGATAGGAACATTAACTCTTCATGGAGGAGGGTCTGTGTCTTCCTATACGCCCTGGAGAAGAGGATGGATCTCGCTCAGCTAAGAGCCAGATGAATTTATCTTTGCTTTAAGAGCCAATGAATAGCATGTGAGGAGCTTGGACTTTCCACTACTTACAACTGCAGCTCTCTATGTGGGAAAGTCTTCCTGACAGTTAGTTATTGCTCTTTTAAAGTGGCTATATATTTTTCTCTTTGACTCTTATGGTTAGCTAGAAAGATGGAGCTTCTAAGAAGCAGCCTGCTGGCGGTTATGTATACACGGGGAGAGTACAGACCTCATCCTATCTCAAGTACCCATTCAAGTTTCTGGTGCCTAATAAAGCAAAGGATACACTGAGCGCCCCAGGTGTATGATTTTTAACTTGAGAGCAGACATCTAAGGACAAGAAAAATGTGCACATTGAAGCAGATCGGTTGGTTCAAAGCTTAAAATTAGGGTAAGGAATGAGCCCAGGCTTCCAGGAATAACATAACATCTCTGTAGGCACATCAACAGCCCATCTCTGCTTGCCCAGTTTCCGTAATTACTCAGCTCTCAAATCTGGATTTATGTCTCCAACAACTGCTCATGTCCTGCTTACCAAGAACGCCTTTCACAAAATCCACTGTTTCCTATGTCTTTATCTTGTTGGCCATTTTAGCTGCATTTGTCATCATTATTGCAGTCTCCATATTTCTTTTTTGATACTGGGACTCATGTATGCCAGGCTAGTCTTGAACTTGCGATATAGCCGGGAGGCTACCTATGTAGCTTCTGATGGTTAGATGCACACCATCATGCCCTGTTTTGATGTGGTACAGGGGATCAAAACCAGGACTTGGTGTATCCTGGGCAAGCACTGTATTAACTGGGCTACATTTCCAGGCCATAACCTCCATTTCAATACACTTGTACTTCCAGATCCCTGACTCCTTCCCAGACTCCTTTATAAGATGGTTCTTACAAACTTTGGGAGTGCCTCCATGCTCAGTCTTTGGTGTTCTTCCAGTTCCTGTCTGTACTATCTTGGATGAAGCCACTTGAACCTAAAGTTGCAAATACCACCTCCATGACAACATTTTCCAATTCTGATTCTATAGTCTCAACCTCTCATCTGAGCTTCAGAGTTCTCCTAATAGGCATTAAGGTCCAATAGATATTGATGGATGGCTAAAGGGATCTCTTATTTTAATCTAGCACAGGTTTTGAGTTTTGCTTTCTCATTCTCCGAAGTGTGTTTCACTTAGCCCATCCCACATAGTAGCATGATATCTCCATGGGGTCAGGTGCCTAGGCCAAATTAAAAAGGACTTATTTTGTATTTCTTTCTTTCTATCATGACTGGCTCCATCTCCCTTCCAACCCTCAATCCATCTGCAAGTCCTGCTGGCCTTACCTCTGAAGTAACATGCTTAAACTAAGCTATTACTGTCCTAAGCTGCAAACTCCTCTCTTGACCCGTACAATCGCTCTACATACTTCAGAATCATAGCTCTCTACCTCTCATGGCTTTTCATCGCCCCTTAAATCAGATCCATTTTTCACTGTGGCCCAACATGGAGCTGCTGGGTTGGCTTCTATCACCCTCTGACCTTGTCTTGTCCTGATCTTTCAGTCTAGTCTATCAGGCTCTAGAAGCTGCCAAGTTTGTCCCTGCCTCAGGGCCTTTGCAGTTTCTTCTTCTGCTGGTATGCTCTGCTCAAGATGGTCACATGCCTAGCTCGTTTTTTTATTGAGCTCATACGACAATGTTAAGCTTTCTGAGAGGACTTTCCTGCTTGACTAAGTCAGCTACTCTTTCTTGTTCCCAGATGTGATTCTTTTTATATTATTGTCTTTGTACACATAACATATCTGTATTACCTTTCTTGTTTTCTTATCACATCTGCAGTGGGAGATCTGAACTGTATCACAGCAAACCACACCAACTTTACTTATTTCCTGCAGCACTTCTCCAGAGACTTGGTGCATAGGAGATGTACAATAAATTTCTGTTTAATGGGTAATTATGATTCACAAATCGACGTGAGGTAGAAGAAGAGATCATAGTAACTCCCAAACTTGTAAATACAAAACAATAATAACGCTTTAAATGTATAGGGAATGGTTTTTAAATTTTAGACCTCTTATAGTATGGAAGTTTATCTGTGGAAGGAAAAATTATCAGTTAGTGGTGTTTTGTTTAATTCTGGTTTCTGACAGTGGTTCTCAAAGTTGGTCTTTCATTAGAATCTCCCAGAGTGATTGACTTTCACCCTAGAGATGTTGATAGAATTAATTCTGGATATGTCTTGGGTGTCAAAATTTTAATAACTTTCCATGTGACTCTAATATGTATCCAGTACTCTTGTTTCCTATCTACTCTAAGTCTCTTCTGGCAGATACACATTACATAGTAAGAAATCACATTTGCTTTATTTCTTAACATATTCCTAGTGTCTATCATAGGGGATATTGTAGGGGTGTTGGACCTCAGGAAATACATTTTCCAAATCCCCTGGAATCTGGAAAATAGTTACCTTTCTAAGGACTATGTATCATAGGCTTCCTTATTCAGTGCAGAGGATAGGATAAGATAAAGCCTAATAACATCATGGCTGAATTTCAGCATCACCATTACCAATTGCATCCATCTCCTCAAAGCTGGGAAGGCTCTGTGGAGAGAGCCAGATAGAGACTGGTGATATTTCAGAAGCAACAAGAAGCCGAGTACAGAGCTGAGTCAAAAAGAAATGAAAGGGACGTCTGTGGAGTTCAGTCAAGGAAGAGATCTATCTAGCTGTGCATTGGGCCATACCAGTATATGAAAGAGTTCTCAGAGACATCACTTAGAACAGCGATATCCTTCTCAATCTTCCTAATGCTGAACCCCTATAAAAGTAACTTTTATTTGTCTGATGTGATTGTTGATGTGTGGTCTCTGGCTGGTTCAACTCAGCTGTTCTGAAAAACTCCTCTCCAAGCTGACTGATTCAATCCCGCTTCTCTCAGCTTCTCTTGAATTGGCTTCTCTGCTTGGCTTCATACTAACTCTGGCAATATACTCTAACCTTCTGGCTCTTCTCATTCTCTGGCTCGCTCTTTCTTCACCTGTATCTAGCTTGTTCTCTCTCTGCAACCTGTCTCTGTACAACTGCTCCAGTAAAACTTCCCTTCTTCCTCTTCCCCCACCCCTGCACTGCTCTCATAAGTAGTTTCCCTTTCCTCTGTCTTGAGAGTTGGGTATATCCTATTCTGTCAAATCTTTCTCTGATTTGTCACTCTGTCTGCCACTCACTTAGATATCACTTTCAAACATGGATACCTTTTCCTACAATTCATCTTTCCCTTCATTGCTTGGGATTAAGGGTATATACTAAGGGCGTGTCTGTATTCCAGCCAGAGGGATTAAAAGTGTGTGCTAAGGGTGAGCCACACTACAACTAGAAACAGGTTTGTTTTTTTTTTTCAGTAAACAGCACAATCTCAGGGTCCACAGTGTAAGAAAATAACCTGCAACACAACCCTTTAATCCAATTCTTCATGCTGTGGTAACCCTGATCCCCCCCAACCATAAAATTATTTTCATTGCTACTTCATGACTGAATTTTGCTACTGCTATGAATTGTAATGTAAATATTTTTGGAGATAAAGGTTTTTCATAAGGGTCACAACCCACAGGTTGGGAACCACTGACTTAGAAGGGCCTGGCTAGAAGGGAGGATTAACTGGTTATAGTAGTCTCATGTGAGCAGTGACACAGAAAATGGAGGTAAAATGTTGGGATCCATACTTACATCAGTCGATGATGCTATGAGTAGAGAGGACCAGAGACACCGAGAAGAAAGACAGTGGAGGGGACAGGAATCAGCACATCAGTGCTTCACGCTGAAGTGTTGGCAGATTCAATAGGGAACATGAAGCTAAGAACGATGATACCCAAGTTAGCTTTGTGAGAATACAAGACAAAGGGATATGTAGGACACTGGGCTCCCTCAAAAAGGAAGGGCATTGTCTCATGCTGTTTTTGGAGGATATTAAACGTTGGAGCATCCCCTAGGGATGAAAATGTGGTGGGCTTTGAGTTTAATCACCACCCCTTCTTGAAATAAGGGTAGCCTACTCCTATTAGATAGATCTATAAGATAGCCCCTAAATCGAAGGCTTAGGGGACATTTTGGAAAGGGAGAGGAAAGATTGTAAGAGACAGAGAACCAGAATACCTGCTGAAAGGTTGTGTATTTTAGATATGACAGGTGTAGCTGCACCCATGAACTGTTAGGGTTTCCTAATCAGGACATAAAAACCTGACACCAGTTAACATGTGAACATGCACAGAGAAAGCTCATGAAGCATCCTACCCCTTGCCGCACACACACTCCTGGATGAAGAGCTATAGGCAATTAGCGAATGCTGAAAGAGGGAGAATTGATCTATCCTGGGGATGAGTGCCCTAGTTGGTTGTCTGATACCCAGTGGTCAGTCCTAAACACACACACACACACACACACACACACACACACACACATATATTCAACACCAAATGGACTTATCCAGATGTGGGTGTGCATATCCGTGTGTGTATGTTGTGTGTGACAGTAGTAACTAAAGAAAAAGAGGTCATGAATCTCAGAGAGAAAAGTGTGAAGGCTGCCAGAGGATGGGCTTAAGGAAGAGGACAATGTGAATACAGTACAAATATACAAAAGCAAATAATGATGATGGTGATGATGATGATGATGATGATGATAGGGTCCAGTGGTGGTATAATGGTTCATACCATTAATTTCAGCAACTGTGATGCTTAGGCAAAAGTATTAATATGAGTTCAAGACCAGCCTGGGCTACAGAATAGGATCTTGTCTTGAAGAAAGAAAAGAGAGAATAGCTCCCAGAAACTGAAGGATTTCAAGAAACTGTTCATTATTTACATGGATTTTTGAGCAGCCTGTGTCTGTTCTTTCTTTGTGAAAGAAGAGCCTAGATCATTCTTTTGCTTGTTTTTCAATGGAAATGGCCTTCCAAATATCTAAAAAAGCAAACAGTGATACTCCTACATTCAACTTTCAGAGACAAAAAGTTATTATTTTGACACTTGAGAAGGTATTTACACAATTTCTCCCAAGAATGAATGCTTCCAAAGAGCGAATTCTGCCTCTCCAAGCTTTGTGATTAAGCCTCATTATTCCAGGACCAGATTCTGCTTGGGTTTATGAAAACAGACAGTGAATTGATACAATCCAGGCGCTGCTTTGGCTCCAGGGGAAAGGATATTGCAACAAATCGTGGCTGTGCTAGCTTTGTTTAGGAGAAGATTTCAAGCAGGGTGGCAGCATTAAGCCAGTTCAACTCTTCTTGTATACAGATCTCGCTTGGTTTTCACTACCTAAATCAGCCCAACTCCGAGTCCAACTCTGACCTTGGTGAGTTTGTTTTTACCTTTTTGCAAAAAAGATTTATAAAACAAAATCTCTCTTAAGACCTAAGGTTTTATTTAAAGATGGCTTTTTTTTTTGCCATGCAGCAAAGAACATTTGCTATGTTTGTGTGTTTATGTGAGTGTGTGACTATGTGTCTGAATCTGTGTGTGTGTGTGTGAGAGAGAGAGAGAGAGAGAGAGAGAGAGAGACTATGTGTCTGAATCTGTGTGTGTGTGTGTGTGTGTGTGTGTGTGTGTGTGAGAGAGAGAGAGAGAGAGAGAGACTATGTGTCTGAATCTGTGTGTGTGTGTGTGTGTGTGTGTGAGAGAGAGAGAGAGAGAGAGAGAGAGAGAGAGAGAGAGAGAAAGAGAGAGAGTGTGTGTGAGTGTGTGTGTGAGAGAGACTGTGTGTGACTATGTGTCTGAATTTCTCTCTCTCTCTC
>NW_021604578.1:13731783-13769141 GCF_004785775.1 Grammomys surdaster | reverse complement strand
TCTCTCTCTCTCTCTCTCTCTCTCTCTCTCTCTCTCTCTCTCTCTCTCATACACACACACACACACACACACACACAGACTGTGTGTGATTATGTATGTGATGTGTGTGAGAGTGTGTGTGACTCTGTGTGTGTGTGCAGGGGCAACTGTGACACAGCAGGGGGTGACTTTCCAAATGAATGACATATTTGAACACTGTTGACATACAGTAGTATCTCTGGCACTCCAACAAAAGGTTTTTGTCTAAATTACCTAAATTCTGCATGCGCTTTGAAAACTTGACTGTAAGTCTTGCAAATTTTTAAATTCACACAAATTTTCAAACATACGTGGATGAGCCCAGCACACACATACATAATGAAGATTTTTTTTTGGAAGGGATCTGGATTTACACATTTGGTTGTCTTCATATTTAAAGGAACAGGTGCTGAAAACATCCTGGCTAACACAGAGAAAAGTACAACAGATGAGGCTAAACAAGGAAGAGCCGAATAGATGAACAAGCCGTGTGTTTCCAGACTCTAGCTGGAGCAGCTAGGACTCTGTTGTGTGTTTGGGTGTATGTCATGGAGCTGGATAAGAAAACTAACTGTCCATATAATCCCATTGGCTTCCTCATGTGGAGGATTCCACATGGACTCTGCAGGGGCAGAATTTTGTGTTCCTCTCCAAGTGCACATTGACCAATGTCTCCAATGACTTACTTATTAACCACTGATTTTTTTTTTTAATTAAAAAAAAATTCTTTATAAAATAGCGTGCAAAGTTTCTTGGATTTCTTTTGAATAAGACTTTTAGAACTATAGATGCCAGGCAGTGGTGGTGCATTCCTTTAATCCCAGCACTTGGGAGGCAGAGGCAGGTGGATTTCTGAGTTCGAGGCCAGCCTGGTCTACAGAGTGAGTTCCAGGACAGCCAGGGCTACACAGAGAAACCCTGTCTCAAAAAACCAAAAAAAAAAAAAAAAAAAAAAAACTATAGAAAGACTATTAGAATGTAGATCTTCTTAAACCAGTGTCGTTTCTCAAGAGATGTTCTGTCGGTTGTTCAACATTTGGCATTCTGAATCATCTCATTGCTAGTGGCCTTGAGGGTTCAAGATGTCACTACAGAGGGCAGGGAAGAGTCATATTCCCTGTCTTGTCTCTCTGTCTCTCTGTCTCTGTCTGTCTCTCTGTCTCTCTGTCTCTCTGTCTCTCTGTCTCTCTCTCTCTCTCTCTCTCTCTCTCTCCTCCCAGAAGCTAGAATGCTGTATGCAACTAACTGATTCCCACTGTTTTCCCTGAGTTCCTTTTGAAGTGGAGGTGAGTGGCCCAAAGGGAAGGGAGGTTTGTGTCTCATTTGGAGCATTAGTGCTCACTAGAGCACTGGGTGGGGCAATACTCCAGTCATCTCTCTTCTGATATATGCTATGTAGTCTGGGAGCCTGGGAGTCTGTACAGTTTCTTGGCTCATGTCTGTTTCCCAAGGCATTTTTTCTGCTTCCCATTCACTCCTATGGTCTTACTGTTACCTTCCAATCAGTTCTCCTACTTGCTTAAGATAATACAGTCAGCTACTCTTGCTTGGAAAAAAAAGAAAAAAAAAAGAAAACCTGACACATTTCATCATTTATTGAGCGATAAACAGAATTAAGCCTGGCAGTAGTATCGAAAATTAGGAGAAAATTAAAAAAAATTACAATTGTCTAATAAGTTAGAACAACATCCAGATACTATTTATATTCTCCCAGTGGTGGTACAATTGAGAGTCTGGTGGTCTTTGAATCAGAGGGATGTGTGTTCAAACACTGACCTTACCATTTATAGACTATGTGACCTTGGGTAAGATACTTTCATCTCTACTGGCTTCCTTTCTTTACTTATAGACAGAAATAAAAATACCACACAGGTATGTCCAAAGGATAATGTAAGATTATTTTTATCATAAAAGTGTTTTTACATATTGAAGCTCCATTTTTATCATTTCAGGCCAGCAAGTCCTCTTCTATGTCATCTCCCATCCTACATCACCCACATCCATTATACAGTCTTGCTCTCTCTTCAGATAGAACCTAGGAGGGCACAATGCCTTTGGCTTTAAACTAGCATTAAACCAAACCTTAGATCATTGTTTCCACTGAAAGCAATAAAACTCTAACTGTTGAAAAAATAGAAGCAGATGCCTTTCTCATTTCTCAATTCAAAAGTTAAGTTTGTATTTGACCCAGCTTACTTCACTCTCTTACTGGTAGACATGCAAATTCAGGCAAAGGGAGCTTCATTGAAAACTTAACTTCTAGGGCTGGGTTTGACCTCAGCATCAAACAAAACAGTGACAAGAACAAATTCCAGCTCATTTGCTTGGTGATCCTTTCAAGTGGCCATTCAAACATGTTGGCTTCTGGCTGATATTTTTGTCTGGTCTTGGTCTGGTAATGTCATGTAATATAAAATTAAAGACAGTGGTGACGGGAAGCTGTATTGGACATATGTTCCTGACCCACATTTGCTTGCCTATATCCCAGATGGGACAAGCTGCCTTGCCTCAAGTTTTTAGACCTTGTGGTACAGAGAATCAAAAAGAGAAGTTATAATGACTCTTGTATATTTCTTAAATGTGACCAGTTATTCAGACTCGATCATGGACTGGTCTAGAAATCAATCCAATATTGGAAATAACAGTCTTCATTTGGAAGGATGGATCTGGACATCTTCAGAGACATATTTGGAAGTTAGTTGCAGTTCTCTATGATGTTGTGTTAGTAAGAGATAAAGTTGGGACAGGATCTGGATTTCAAACAAGTGTTAGTGCATGTGTTAAGGCTCTTTAATTGTCAAGTTGTTTCTTCTACAGTATTTATTGTAAGTTGCATTGACCGTATACTTTCTAATTGTATTAGTGTGTTGAAACATGGCATGTGTGTTATGGGTTTCTATCAACCAGCTTTTGTTTTATTGCCCTGAGTATTACAGAACCTTAGTTTTCTGAAAAAGAAAAAAGCTTGCAAGTACTAGAAGAAGTGAATTAGGCTTTAAGCAGAAGCAAGAGGGTAGTGGACTTGATTATTGCTGGTATAACAGCTTTAATTATATTAATTGCTAGCACCACTGCTTCTGCAACTGCTTTGACACAAGAAGTTAAAGACAGGTAACTTTGTTAATCATTTAGCAAAAAAAAAAAAAAAAGGTGCTACTAATGTGTTGAGTATACAAGAGGAGTTAGATAGGCATTTGGAATATTGAATTGATGCTCTTTATCCTATCCAAATTATTGGAAGGAAGTTCAGGGTTTAAGAGTAAGGAGCCATCTCATGTCATGCCAAATATAAATGGAGTTATGTTAGTTCTAAAGTTTACAATGATAGTCACTATAATTAGGAAAAAGATTAAAGACACTTGCAGGTTATTTGGCATAATTCTAACACCTCTCTGGATGTTTTAACTTTGCATAGTGAGATTATGAATTTAAAGAATGCTGCTCTGCTGTGCTTTGATGCTGCAGATAATGCTGATAAAATTATCCATGGCTTGAGGTCAGTATTTCCATTTTGGTCAAGTGTCAAGAATGGCATATAAAGCTAGATCATGCTATCCCTTTTTGTCCTGGGAATACTTATATTCCTGCCCATCGTGTGAAAGCTTGTCTTTAACAACGTCAACATGTTGGCAACCAAAGCACGTGACTTGAAACTGAAAATGGACCCCCAGAAAGAGTTATTAAATTAACAGGCTGGCAAGCCAAGGACGGGTAAGATTCTGCACAGAGCATTACCAACCTAAGACAAAGTGCATTGCTTTGGATAATGCATATTCCATGATGGGTAAGGAAGGCATTCTTGTCAGAATGACTTAAGACAGACTCAGTCTTGTTAATGAAATATAAAAGGGGGAGATGTGGAGAGCTTTAGGGGCTGCTTGTCAGAAATCTGACATTGGCCAAGGACAAGGAAATGGGCTTAAGGCAGGAATCTAACATTAGGCTAGAACAAAGAAGTAATTTCAGGCAGGAATCTAAATCTTAGGCTAGAACAAAGAAGAAGGCTTCAGGCATGAAAATGAATTTGGGCTAGGACAGGGAAGTAGGCTCAGATATTTTGGTCATCCTGATAAGCCAGTGATCACAGAAGTAATCATGGGACTTTGCTTATTGCCTTACTTGTCCTTTGACTATTTGTGTTTATTGTCTTGCTTGTTCCTTGAATATTTGAATCTATTGTATTGCTAGTTCCTCAAGCTACAACTGACCTTAATACTTGCATGTAATTTAAAATGGTATAAAAGCAAAAAGGAGGAAGAGGAGGGATGGGATAGGGGGTTTATTGGGAGGGGGAATGGGGAAAAGGGATAACATCTGAAATGTAAATAAATAAAATATCCAATAAAAAATAAATAAAAAAGAAAGAATTAAAGTAAATAATATTAGAAAAGCCTGTAGTTTTATTTACTAAAAAATAAAACATTAAAATTCATATTGCTAAAAAAAACTTAAAGACTTCTTTCAGAGGGTTTTAGGTGGACCTTTAGTCATTAGATGTGATGCTGGCATTGTTTAAAGGATGCTGAGAACATGAGGCAATATGATGCTGGCAAAACAAGGCTCACAGTCATTGCTTTGGATGACATAGAGTGTTTCCTGGGTTGAGGTAATTTTTCCTACACAGAATAGGGGAAAACAAGGGACAGAGAGGAGTGCAATTGGGCTGCTTTCCACTGCTCCTCTCTGGGAACCAATTTAGGAAAGAGGTAAAAAATCTCTCCTTGATGGCTATGCCAGTTCAAATGGATCTGCTGTCTTTGCCACTTGTGCTTAGACTTGTCTACACACTGGAATCACCTCAGGGAATATTTAAAAGATTCTGGAGTATAGGTCATGTCCCAGATTAAGCAAATCAGCCTCAGAAGTTGGAACTCACTCACCAGCAAGGTGAGTCTGGTCTAACGGACACCATCACTTTTGAAACTACTGGCCTATGCTTGATCTCATAACCCATTTATTATAGTAAAGTCCATGTACTGAAATCATTAATAGTTAAGTTCCCCCCACCCTGGTTTCTTCCCTGAGTCCTGGAGCTCTTGAACCATGAGCCCAACTATAAAATCAGATCAAGATAGAGTCGTTATAATATGTGCATCTATTATGTTATTATGAAAATATTTCTAGAGGCCTAGTAACTAAAAAAAATCAAACATCTTTTCTTTTTCTGTGGGTATGCAAATATATGTGTGGTACATACATAGTACATATGCAGTTACATGTTCCTGTTTGCATGTAAAGGCCAGAGGAGAACTTTGAGTAGTCCTGTTATCGTTCTTTCCATCTTAATCCCTTGAGACAGGTTTCTCACTGAAACTAGAGCTAGGCTTGTGGCCATGAAGGCCCAGCAATCCTCCTGTCTCCTCTTCCATTGCTTTAAAATTGCAGGTGTGTGCGTGTGCGTGTGCGTGTGCGTGTGCGTGTGCGTGTGCGTGTGCGTGTGCGTGTGTGTGTGTGGTCATGCATAGATTTTGATGTGGGTTTTGAGTATTGAACTCAGGTCCCCGTGCATGCATAACAGGCATATTACTGACAGCCATCTCCCTAGCCTTGCCCAATCACTTCAATCATGTTTATGACAGAGAAGCACTTGCCTTTAACCTGAAGTCATTTTCTAGTGCTACTGTAGTCTTTGTCAATAGTTCATCATTTCTCTAAGGCATTCTTTCTAAAATGAAATATTCTACTCTTGGTGCCAGACCTCAAAGAAATATTTTTTTTAACACTTAAGGCAATCCTTCCCCCCCCCCCTTTAAAGTGCTGAAATGGTAAAATATTAGATTCTCAGGGCTGGAGAGATGGCTCAGTGGTCAAGAACATTGGCTGCTTTTTCTGAGGACCTGGGTTCAATTCCTAGCAGACCACATGGCAACTTAACAACTGTCTGTAACTCCAGTTGCAGGGGATCTGACACCCTCATGCAGACATACATACAGGTAAAACAAAAATCAATATTTGTAAAATAAAAAATTAATTATTTATAAAAGTTAGATTTTTCTAAGTAAAATATTACTTTCCAAATATCCATTTGTGTCTACTTCTCTTTCTCTGGCTTCTGGAAATGAAAATGTTTTCAATGCCCCAGGTGTTTTAGCCACAGAGTACTGGAATAATAATAGTAGGTGGCACCTGCTGAGCCTGTGTTATATGCTTTCGGTCTCACTTATTTCTATAACTACATCATACCAGTCCATTCTCATGGCAACTGTTGCTGTTGTTATCCTTATTTGTTGGGAAGCTTCTGAGGTTTGCAGAAGATATTTCTCTGAGGTTGTGTGTCTGTTAAATAACTGGCTTGCCATTTACTTCTTAGAGGTGAGCAAGAATTGATGGAAATGTATTAAGAAGTTGTGTGCCTGAATGAGTCCTAACCTCTTTCACTGATGCCTCTTGTTTTATCTCCATAACAATATACACACCAGGCAATAAGTATGACAAGATGCTCTAGGGAAGGAGAATGGTTCAGGAGCCTTTTCTCCTAGCTCTCTGGCCTTGTGACTTCCTCTCCCCTGCTTCCTCTGTCATTATTCTCTGAAATAAAATGAGGGCAGCTCTGCCAGGACCCAGAACAGGAGACAGTCCTTCATCCTCCCACCTCTCCCTTGATCTCCAGTTTCCAGAGAGAGGACTATGTCTAAGGCTAGCGCATCTTTATAAGAATGCAGAGGACAAGAGAAGTGGCAGGGTTTTGCAGCTACTGCATAACTTAAGAGCTAAAATTTGGGGTCTGAGTGGTGGAGTGTTTGTTGAGAACACGTGAGGCTCACCTTCATCCCCAGCAGTGGAAAGAACTCAACACAAATACACATAGATAAAGCTCTGCATGCACAAACTAATTAGTTTTGAAAATTTCTGCAACTTGACCTAACATGAATGTTCAGGTCTTGATATCAGTGAGTAGGGTTTTCCCCCTTAATATTTAATACAGAATTAAAAACACAGACACCAAAATGAAAAAAATAAAGTCAGTTTCTAGAGAGGGAAACCTGTAAAGATTTTTGTGAATATCCTTGCACACTCCCCTCATCTCTGTCGTATCACCATATCATATCACATATCTATATATCTATATACCTATCCATCTATATATCTATATATCTATATAATATACCTATCCATCTATATATAATCCATATCTTGTGTCAAAACTAGAATCAGAGCAAAGCTGACTGATAATCTGTTATACTTAATGCCATTTGTTTGTTTACTTGGTGTTAGAAATTTAAATTAATTCCCTATTACACATTTAGACCATTTGTTAACGTCACCCTATAAGTCACACTGTAATGACATACAGATTTTTGTAGCCCCTGGCAAACTTAGAAGTGATAAGAAATCCGATACTCTGAGTGGCCAGAGTTTTCTTGGTTAAAACGTTTTGCAGAGACTGTAAATAGGGTCTTTGCTCTCCACTGGAGGTTCTTAACTCCTACTGAGGTTCTCAACTCACTTTCAGAGCATTTTTTTCCCTCCATGCTGAGCCCTCATCTCACCCCAAGATGTTCTGCCTTGATTGATCTGGGTGGAGCTCAGGAATCATTATTTTTAAAAGCTCCCCTGGGGCCCACTGTGTTCACCAAGCTGCTGTCGGAGTCAAGGCCTCTCAAACATATGTACTGGGACTCTCTCAAAATTAGCTTTTGGAAACTGAAGAGAGAACCAGATAACAGAGACTCTCAAAATATCCTGCAATTGCTCTGTCTTAATCTGACAGCATCCAGGTATATTGCTCTGGTGACTTCTTAGTCAATTTTCATGGTATATTTGGTCTTGAAAGCTGGTTATGTAGTGTATTTTTGTAATTGCTCAGGTTTTAGAGAGCTTCGAATGCTTGCTTTAGAGCTAGTACTAAGGAAAGATTGAAGAGCAAATAAGGAGCTGCAATTTGTGGGAAACTGGAGTGTCTCAGGCTTTCCACTTAGACACAAAGCTACAACCCCCTCAGCATTAGACCTCAGATCTCAAGAACTCTAGCCCCTCCTTCAGGCTTAGCTTCAAGTGGCCCATCAAGACATTTCCAGAAATCCTTTTATATTTCTGTTCAGTACTGCTAGGGGTATAATTGGACCCCATTAGATGCCCACTAAATTGGCTGGAGCATCCATACCTTAAAATTCTAATTGTCCATACAACTGTTGTTTGGAGTAGAACTTGTCCATTGAGACTATTAGCCCTCCCTGGTTGCAGTTGGATGGAAAATGTTCTGTGTACCAAGGTTAGAGGAAAGTGATCCTTTAATCTATCATTTTTCTAAGCTAGAAATTTCAAGCTAGGAAGAACTACTTGAATTTCACTTATCTGTAGAAGAGTAAGGAGGCAAAGTATCCTGGACTATAAAATTCTGGGTTTGCTGATGCAGAGTTCAGTTCATACTGATGTGTTCGCTTTCAAGGCTCCAGATGGGAGGAATCCAGGTCCCATGTTATACTCAGAATCCTCTCTTTAGAAATCTCAGTGAAGGCTAGATTCTTTCGCCTCTGAAGATTCTGGGACTTCTCAATGTCCCCTCTATTAGCAGAGTTCTTCAGATCTGTACAATCTATCAGAACTATTGAAGGCAAAAATACGGGGGAAAATAAAAATAGCTATCTACTCCAAGTGATAGGAGAATCTTCTTAATCTTAACTCAGAAATTCCTTAAAGACAATGTCATAAAGGGTCCCAGTAGAATGATGGGCAAAGCTATAAGATAGATATTAGGAGCCAACTTCCCCATTCCAAATGCCCATGTTGTGTAGCTGAAAGTAAGTGTCCGTGTTTTCCTTTCTGAGCTTCAGTTTCTTTGTAAGTAAAATAAAGATGATTTCTAGCTCATAGAGGTGCAAAGAGGACTAAGAATATTTTTATGGAAGTACTGTGCCCTGGAAAAGCAAGAGGATAATTATTGTGGTGTCTATATTATCAACAAAGGATGAGTGACCTCTCAGGGCCCAATAGATCTCTCAGAAACCAAGAATATCACCTGGTACCCACTTTATCTCTGTAGTTGTAGGTTCAAACAACAAACAACCCAAATAATGACAGTGTGGGTGAAAGGAATTCATAGGATGCCTAGAAAGAGGTGGAAGGTCAGCGGCTGCTTATTCTCCACTTAACTCAGCAGACTGTAATGAGGTGGAGATGGTTCTAGTTGTGGGCACACTTCTTTATCTGTAGCTCTTTTGCTATCTCTGTCTCTGCCTCTGTCGATTTGACTTACATCTATAGACAGGCTTGAAAACAACTCATTTGTCTCAGGAGAAGGAGGAAAATTTTTCTCTGGAAATTTTTATTATCTGGAAAATAGACTATGAGAGCTGAGCCAAGAGACCTTGTGTTCAGTTAACAAAGATAAACCAAACTGAAGCAGGACCATGAGATTATGGCTCAGTGATGCTGTGTGGTACCTGTGTTTGCAGACTGGTAAGTAGGCTCATGTGCAATATTTCTTCGGTGACTAATATAATATGAAATACTAATAAGACCAGTTCCAGAGCCCTGGAATTTTAGGAGTTGGGGGGAACTGACTGACATTAAGATGGCCAGAAGTATTAATTGTATTAACAATAGAATATTGACCCAGGAAATACTTATGCTGACTACAGACACAGACACAAAATCCATAACTAGAAGGAACTACCAAAACAAAGTAAATTATGATATAATTTACTGCATTTTAGTTTCATGAACTTACAGGTTACTCAGTTGACCCAGCTTTCCTAAGTGCACAAAGCTCTTCTCTAATTGTCTTCTCTTTTGCAGGCCACACATGCCTCTCTAAGCCTAACTCCTTTTTCTAGAGCAGTAGTTCTCAACCTGTGGGTCTTGACCCCTTTTGGGGGATTGGGTCTAATGAGCCTTTCACAGGGTTCCCCTAAGATCATTGGAAACACACAGCTATGTACATCACAATCTATAACAGTAGAAAATTACAGTTTTGATGTAGCAGCAAAATAATTTATGGATGGGGTCGCCATCACATGAGGAACTGTATTAAAGAGTCACAGCATTAGGAAGGTTGGGGACTGCTGGTCTGCAGCCTTAACATACCTGCACACTTTTTATTGGAAGAGGCAAGTGGAAAGCTGGGGGAGGCATAAGTGAAGGATGGATGGTTGATCCCCTAAGCTACATATAATCTTGAGCCATAGAATTTGGGGTAAGTTGACTATTGGAAAGGAAATGTATAGCACAGGTCTCACACCTATTAGCAGAAGTTCTTCATGGAGTGAATTGAACACTCTTTGAAATGCAGAAATACCTATGCAGAAATAGGCATAATTGTTTTATATAGATTAAAATTTGTCACTCTTGTACACAAAATGTTTATTCTCTTTCAGTTAAATCCTTCTAGCTAAGTCATGTAAATACAAAGAAATCAGGTTTAAAAACATTTCCCCTTAGGGTCTCATTTAGATGAGTTAAGATAGATACATCCAGTATTTGGCATGTATACAGAACTCGGAGTTTTATATTTGACATGCTATGTGTCTTGATCTTGATCATAATATGATTTTTGGCTCCTGTTTAATGCAAGATGATGTCCAAGCTCTACAATAATTAAACAGTTTTCTTCTTTTGACTTTAGGTAAGATAGATAAGTACCTGTCATTTATTCTCTTTGGGTCAATTCCAGGAGTGTTTAACAAGTTTCCAAGGCTAATTAAATAGGCTTGGCTTTCATTAGCTAATTACTCAAAACCAAAGATATATCCCTCTCCACCCCTTGTAAAACTTTATTTGGCAGGGTTTTTTTGATGAAGTGACAGATACTGACAAGTGTTGTCCCCTGTAAAGGGTCACTGTGACAACGATAAAGAGCTTAAGGTGATAAAAGTCACAGTGATAAATGTACACAGATCAGGCATTTCTGCACATGTCCCAGGCAAACAAAAAGGGACAAAGTATCATGTGTCTGAGGGCCTCCTGCTCTGGGGACAATTGTGTTACCTAACATGTAAACTTCATGGTATCTCACACAGAGATCTGAAGTTTGGAGTCTCTTCTTAAAATATTTCTTTCATTCTTATTCAGGTATACGTGTCTATGTTAGTGTACATGTGAGTGGAGGTATCCATGGGGAGGCTAGAAGAGGTACCAGATCCCCTGGAGCTGGAGTCACAGATGCTTGCCAGCCACCCAACCTGGGTGCAGGGAACTGAACTCACAAGTATTCCTAACCACTGAGCTATCCCTCTAGCTCCTGGTGTCTCAGGAAAGAACGACTAGATAGGCTTAGCAATCCAGTATTGTTAATTCTGGCTACTTGGGAAACTGAGGCACAAAGAAAAAAAATTCAAGACCTCCCTGGGCCATTAAATTAGTTCAGGAAAACGGGGCTGAGAGATAGATTCGGTCTTACAATAATAATGTAAGCCGTGGGGATGTAGATCAGTGGTCAAGCCTCGCCTAGCATATTCGAGGCCCTAGGGTTGATATGCCATGCAAAAAAAAAAAAAAAAAAAACAGGAAAAGAGAGAAACAAAGCCACAAAAATTTTGTTCTCAATTCACATGGAAACGAGCAATCAAAGAGTGTATTATACCACCCACTCTGGGTATAATAACACGTGATCTCATCGCTTGCCCTCATCTGATTTTGGAGATCCTTCTTGATTCCAGTACTTCCCCTGCGCCCAGATATTCGGTCCCTTTTCATTTCTTTCAATTTCATCCTTCCTCTCTTGGCAGTCCAACCCTTTAGTCAGCACAATTCTCAGAGAGCAAATCTGGCCCTCCTTCCCGTTTTCTTTCTTCTTTTCATCTGAATCATTCTCCTTCTTTGCCTTGCTCCCCCTCACATCCCACAGAGTTTCTTCCTCACAGGCAGGAGAACGCCTTTTGTAAAGCTGAAGCGATGAGCCAGCGTCTTCCGGAATGAACTGAGATGGCCTTGCTTCTACAAGACCCTAAATAGACACCTGAACTTGCCTTACATTCTCCCATGGGAGCTGCAGCGGTACCTGGACAATAACTACCAGGAAGACTTAGGGAATCATTTAAAGCCACTCAAAGTCTGAACAGATTTGGTAGCTTAACACATACTTCAGCCTCAGAAAAGAAAAGATTGACTCTATGAATATAAAAACAATCGGTATGGCTTGTTTTATGGAAGGAACAACTGTAGAGTAATTCTTCATGATGGTTAATGCTGTGGTTTGTAATAGTCTGAGCAATTTCCTCATCATTCATTGATGGTACACGGCTGGCTTCTACAGATGCTGCCATTGGGGCTTAAGCCTAAAACAGGAATTACAGACATCACCCAGTTTAGAAGAGAGGGATGCTTGTCAAATCCTAAGCAATGTCAATTGGCAGGGATCTCAATCCTCCCCACCAGCTTGTGCACCCGGTGGGGGGCTTTTCAAACATTCCAGGTGAGCTTCCAAAGTTTGTTCTGAGTTGTTTGTGGTGATTAGAAGAACACACACAATGGAAACAGAGACTCCACCCATCCTACAGTACCAGGAGCACTTTTCTTGTGAAAGCAACAGCCGCTCTCACCCAAATATCCATTCCCAAATCAGTCCCAGGAGATTCTGGCCATTTGTTTCCTCATCTTCATCATTTAGAGAGGGAGAACTTGGGGACCATCCTCATGGGGATGCCTGTCTATACTGTCTGCCGTTCACGAGCAAGACCAGGTGAGGATCGTAATGGCAAAACAAATAGAGTTCTGTAACAGCTAATAAAGTACCGATAGGACAGGGACTTGAGATTAAGATGACAAATGGTCCCTTGTCTCACTTTCCACACATTGGCCTCTAGTCTGTGCATGTCCCAAGTACTTCATGGTACCGAAGGAAAGCATGAACTAGAGTAGAATGCATTTTACTAAATGGGAATCATGACGTAACTCCCCAAATCTTTAAGGTGTACATATGAAGTGCTCACTGTACATTAGGGACAATTTTAGGATTGAATCTCCATTTCTCCTTAAATTCTACCTAAATAAGGAATTTTTTGGTAAGAATAAAGGGGATGATTTGTTCCTTGTAAGATCAATGTAACCGTTTCTGGCAGTGAAAAATTAGGAGCTGATATATATATATTCAAGATGCAAGTGAGAAATGTTCTGTTTATTAATGATGACTATATGAATGAAAATACAGAGGAGCCACATTCTTCCCCAGTGAGTGGATGGCGGGAAAGGAAGTCTTGCAACACTTCCTGTTACCAGCAGGAAGCTGGGTTTTTAAGCCCCGCCTACACTTGGCACCATTTCTGCTTTATTCCTGTGGCCGTTGATGTCCTACAAAGGAGCTGGGTTGACAATGTTGTTCTACTGATGGAGTGTCCAGCTTTAGCTAAAATGCTTTGCACTGGAATGAAGCAGGCTTCTTCCTTAAATGACCTAGAATTTAGAGTTGGATCAAAGTCTCATCCTACAGGGTCATTTTTAGGACTTGCATAGTTGATCAGCCAAGAGAAAAGATGCCAGATGGAACAATTTGAATAAACATGATTATGAGGGGGAAAATTCTGGAAAATTTGGGGTCCAGAGAAAAGTGCTGAAGCTTTGGGAATGCAGAGCCAAGATCCATTTTTATGTTCCCGACAGCTTCAGTCACCCGCCATTTTGTTGGTTGTCTTCCTGTTTTTCTCTTCTAAGGAAACTTTAAAAGCCTCACATCAGCAATGTGCCTGGTGAGGAAGATTCTCAACTGGAAGTGTGTTCAGGGAAGAAGAAAGATTCTGAAATAGTCTGTGGCAGAAGAAGGGAAGGAATGTAGCCTTGGGATCAGGAGAGAAAACATTTGTAGGGACAAAAATAGAGAAACTAGCACCGGAGAAACCAGGGTTCAAATCCCAATAGGCTACACACATCATTGTTTCAGAATGCCAGCTTATTACAAAATGGAGATTTAACAATCAGACATTTTGAGCACCCAGGAAAGCTCGTTCATGTGCCTCAGCTAAAATTCAGAGACAGCCCCGAATCTTGCTTGCACTGGATAGGGTTGTCATCTTGGAAAAACAGCGCAAGTTCTACATTAAACCTGAAGGATCTCAGCCCTGGCACCCTCAAACTGGTGCAATATCCCCGATGCCCACACACTACTGAGTCAGTTCTCTGAGTAGGTCACTGTGGAGAGATGGCTGGTCTGCTATAGACAGGTAAAAACACTTCCCACTCAGCATGCCAGGCTTAAAAACTATTAATTTGCTGGATCACACACAAATATCACTTCATCTGAACTGATTAAATCAGGAAACAATATGTGTAAATGGTGTAGGGCATGTGGTAGAATATCTGAGAGAGAAACAGCAGCTTTCCATCTCTCAGCACATCTGCGTTCTGATTACTGACCAGGTGTGACGGCTTATGCATGTAGCCTCTGCTACTTGGTAAGTTGAGGAACTGTTTCAGCCCAGGAGCTCCAGGCCAGCCTAGACAAAATACTGAGATCCCATCAAAAAATTGAGTAAGTAAAAATAAACTATTCTATTTCTATTGAGTTACAGACTGGACAGCATCACCCGAGCTTTCCTATGGCATAATGCACAAGGCCACAGAAGGAAAAGAGAAAGGACATTTCTGTTTGCCTCCCAGAGCATCATTTTCTTTCATTAGCCAGCTCCCACTGATCCAGACCAATTGCTGCTTCCTTTAAGACTTGACTGAGACCTCTGGACGTTCCTACTGCAGTGCCAATCCCACTGTTTTACAATGATTTGTTATAAGTCAATTTCTATACTAATGGTAGGCATTCCCCCTCAAAGATGGGACTATGCCTCATTCACCTTTATACTTCCGCAGCCTAGTACACCTTCTGGCCCATCATGGAGGAAATGTGCAGGGAGAAGGCAGGAATGCCAAGAACTTACAAGCTCCTCACTTTTCCTTTCCACCAGTTTTGCTGAATTTCTTCCCCTGGGTATGGGGATGTGGCTCAGTGAGTACAGTACCTCTCATAAAAGTGGGAAGACCTAGATCAGGATTCCAGATCCCATGTAAAGTCAAACAAGATAGCTCACGCCTGTAATCCCAGTGCTATTGTGAAAAGATGGGAGAGAAAGGAGAAAGTCCTGAAGCTTATGGGCCAGCCAGCCTGGCATGTGCAATCCTGTCTCAAACAAGATGGAAGGTGATAGCCCAGAACTGAAGTTATTCCCTGACCTTCACAGGTGCACCAAGACATGCACGTACCAGCAGTCGCACATGCACACACATTTAAAACACTCACTCACATACATATATACATACATATCACAGACATGCACATACACATGTATACACACATACAAACATAAACACAACAGGTTATAATGATAAAACATCCTACCCTTGACATCAGGGAAGAATCCCCTTGGCTGATAAACCAGGGATATTTATTCTTCCTGGACAGTTGCATAAAGAGAGGTGTGTGCATGAAACTTGAAATTGCCATGATTCTGGCCAAGGAGGTATTCAGATATGTTGCTGTATGAGTCTTCTGTGAAAGTCTTTGACACAGGAACACATGTAATCGACTAATATCTTCATTTTCTGACTAACTTTCCTGGATGCAGATACAATTTCCAGAGGTACAAACGTTGGGAGGAAAAAGCCTGAAGGACTAAATTACTGATATCGGTGTTACTTAACAGCTGAAGATAATCCAGAACTTATAATACAGTCTTATTTGTGTTGTAGACACGCCAAGTCTAGTTCATTCTTAAGGCAATTATGCTTGCTTTTCCTTATGCCTTGAAATGCTTGTTGCTCAGATTATCTCAGGATTGTTTCCTTCTGAAGGTCAGGTATCAAGGAAGAACATCCCCTCAGAAGCAAGTTTGACCATACTGTCTGAGAGTAGTTCTGTGTCCTTCGTGTCCTTCATCTCTCATTCTTTAATGTGACAGTCTTCTTTTGATTCTGCCACTGCACTGATCACTATCTGAAATGCTCTTCCGAATTTGCATTCGTTGCTCTCCCTAGTCTCACAGTGTGAATGCAAGGGCCTCATCTATTTGCTTGTCATAGTGTTTGGAAGAATATGTGGCTCCTGGGGGCCCTGACTTTGGGGTTAGACAGGAATGTCTTCCCGTTGAAAAGATTATCATACACATTGAATTATAATTTATGGAATTACTGGGTAAACATGGTTATGACTTAACTCTACATGTTGTTTACATAGCATGTTGCACTTGAAGTTCAATGTCCTTTAAGGAACTCATGACCTTGACCTTTGACCTTCTACTTTCTTGTGTTGTCAGGCTTCTGCCACTTTCCACTTGTAAGAGTTCATCATAATTTACTAAAGGAGATTTAAAAGATTTGTTTTTGTTTCTGAGTCGCACTCAGTATCAGGTAAAGTATTACAAACTAACTTCTTGAGAGGACCATCATCAATATTTCTTTGAGGCCTTATCTTATTTCACATCCTGTCTTGTGAAAATTATCCTTAGATCATTTCAAAGGCATTTTGCATAACTTCTTGCCCTCCAAAATGGTTTTTGAACTTCACATTTTTATGTTTCTAAAAGATAGAAAAATCTTAATTTTTTGAGGGGCTGAGGGAGAGGAGCTCATCTATTCAATATCAGGAGCCTGACAGGCCAGAATGAGACTAGAATTATAATGTTAATATTCAGAAAAGTGACCAGAAAGTTACTACTTTCCCTTTTGGCTGTACATGCTTCTTCATACAGAGACTGCGTGTGAGGAGTGATGGGGTATGGTTCTCCTGTTGTATGTACTACAGAATAAAAAAATGATTAAAAGTTATAAAATATTAGGCCAAGAAATATGTTGTGTTCTGTGCCAGATAATACTTAGTTATTTTCTGACCTTCGTCTGACTTTTTAAATTAGTAATATCTTTATTTTATTTAAGAAAAGAATAGAAAAGCATGGATTGTCCAGGCAGAGAGAGTATGCAGGGACTATGTGATCATTATACGAATTTCCAAATAAAACTCTGTTTAAAACTCCTTAAAGGGCCCAGATCTTTCTCTGCCTTTCTTCCTGGGGTCCAAGGCTGAGATTCCTATCACAGTCTTGGATCATAAAATGAAGTTGAGCGTGAACACCATGAACTAGAAATAAGGGTAGAGCTGAGGCTTTATGAGCCTAACTGATTCTTAACTGCCCATTCTCAGGCTTTTCTGGTGCATTAAAATAAATTCTTCTTTGAATCTTTGAAGGTTGTGTGTGTGTGTGTGTGTGCATGTGTCAAAAATCCCTTCAGATGCTCTTGTAGGAAGATTTTAAAAACAAAAAGTACAACAACAACTACTACTACCACCAAATCTAATGCCTAGGCTGCATTCAACAAATGATTCTACTAAATCAGAAATTCTAGGCATGAAAGTCAGGAGCTACAAATGTTTAAAGCTGCATCTGTGATTCCCCTGGGGTAGCCCAGGCTGAGAATCACTGTGTGAGGCCAGCAGGTCTCTGTGTAGTATGTTCCAGAGTCTCCAGGGGAGTACGGTGATGCTTGTTAACCGTCTGGACTTCCAGGCCTCATGCCCAGAATCTTCAGTTTTTTTTTTTTTTTTAGACCTGGAGGCAGGCGATTTCCATACGGACGATTCAAGGATCACAACTGAAAAACACTGCTTTAGGCAATGGAAGATCTTTGGAAGTCTTAAAAGCAAAGAAATAACAAAGATCAGAAGAGCATTTAGAGACGATTAGTCTGGAACTGGTGAATAAGCTGATGATAAGAGGTGAAGGACTGAAGGCAGGCAGGCTGTTGGGAGGCTAGGAGCAGGTGATGTCACAGAACAGGTGATATCACAGAGTGGTAATGTCACAGAGCAGGTGATGTCACAGAGCAGATGATATCACAGAGCGGTAATGTCACAGAGCAGGTGATGTCACAGAGTAGGTGATGTCACAGAGCAGGTGATGTCACAGAACAGGTGATTTCACAGAGCAGGTGATACCACAGAACAAGTGATGTCACAGAACAGGTGATATCACAGAGCAAGTGATGTCACAGAGCAAGTGATGTCACAGAGCAAGTGATGTCACAGAACAGGTTATGCCATAGAACTAGTGATGCCACAGAGCAGATGATGTCACAAAGCAAGAGATGTCACAGAGCAGGTGATTTCACAGAACTGTTAATGTTACAGAGCAGGAGACATCTAGGCAGATACATTTCTGAGCTCAGTAAGTGATGTCCTGTATAGATACATTTCAAAGCTTAGAGAATAGTTACAGATAGATTGAAGAAAGGAGACTCATCACACGCTGAAAATGATAAAACCCTGCAGGAGGCTAAGGAGAAAGGTAACTTCAAGACAGCATTAGTGACGGAAGAACACACTAGTTTGTGATGAGTTTTAATCTGTGACCTTACTGTTCATTCTTAGTTTAATATGTGTCTGTTAATGTCAGCTTTTTAAAAATCTGATTAAGTATAGGGTCTCCCATTGGTCAAAACATATTTGTAAAACAATTCAATTTAAAGGCTTAGATACTTTATCTAACAATATCTGATCTCATAAGTATAAGTTAGCTTTGTGAATGTGCATATGTTTATATCTGTATATAACTGTATATAAGCAACTAAATTTTCATGTGGTTTTTCTTATTTCGGACACACATAAATACACACACACACACACACACACACACACACACATTTCATGGAGGTTGCGGAGATGGGTAAGTCAGTAAAGATGAGGACCCATGTTCAGACTCAAACACTCATAATGCAGAGCTGGGCAAGGTGTTCCAGCATTGCTATTACAGTGCTG
Organism: Grammomys surdaster; assembly: GCF_004785775.1. Lineage (NCBI taxonomy): Eukaryota > Metazoa > Chordata > Mammalia > Rodentia > Muridae > Grammomys > Grammomys surdaster. The sequence goes on along the minus strand of NW_021604578.1, from coordinate 13,750,453 downwards.
GTAAGAGGAGGGTAGGCTGGGGATCCTGGGCCTTACTGCCTAGCTAGTCCTGACAAATCAGCCAGCTCCAAGCTCCCTAGAAAAAATCCTGTCTTTGTAAAAACAAGGTGCACAGTAGTTGAGGGAAACATCCAATAACAATCTGTAGTCTTGACATGTGTTTACCCACATAATCTTATCTTCCAAAGTAGAGAAAAAAATCATGCAATTGAGTGAGCAGTATGGTCATGCCTTATCCAAGTCTCCCCCTAGCATGTAGCACAGCCGTGCTCTCCAGAACGAAAGGTTTAAGGGACAATTCTAAAAGGTCATCTCAGGGACTAGCGATTATTTACTGTCTGAAAGAAAGCAACAAGCCAAGGTTTGTGTAATAATCTAAATTAAATATTACCTTACCCATAACTCTAAAATAAACATTGCTTTGTTGTAATAATGAAGGAGTAAGTCCTGGGATTGCTTCTTGGGCATGCTCCTCAAGTCAGTATTTTAGTTTTAAATTTTTAAACAGAAAAATATGTCAACTCTGATAGACGCCTCACACATGAAGACTCTCCATGCTCACTAAAGTCAAGATAAGAGTTCAGAATTTGTCTTAAACTTAATAAAAATACATGACACAGAGCACCACTGCACTTGCTACTTAGGATGCTGATGTGGAAGAAACATGACCATGTTCTCCAGAACTTTATTGTTTAAATAATGAAGCAATGGTAAATTGTCTAAGGTTCATTTTAGATTCAATTTTCTTTCTAATTGGAACATTTATTAAGAAGACTCTAACAAGGTGACCAACACGAGATCTGTTTAAAAGGTAAAAAGGAGAAATTTCTCAGGCAGTGGGTTTAGTTGCTAGTAATGGTCTCTTTCAAGCAGGACATAGTGGGACAGGATTATAAACCCAGAACTTGGGAGGCCTAGGTAGGAAGACAGAAAGTTTGAGGGGGGCCTGAGACATGTAGAGAAATCAATCAATCAGTCAAACAAACAAACAAACAAACAAACAAACAAACCAATTAAGCAACAGCTCTCTTCAACCTGGTGTGTGTCAGTCCCTTGTCACTTGCTGGGGATGATGCTTATGGCCACTAAGTAACAATATTGGCACCATTAAGGGACCACTGCTTATTCATCTTCCTGTATGAGAATGTAAGTGTTGTTGCATAGAAGGACCGGTGAGTGATCTCTTTCCTACTCTCCCCCGTATTGTCTCTCTGGTTATGTTTTGGTTTACCGTCATATACCAACAGTTACAGCATATAAAAGAAAATGTTAGCCATGCTCGCAAATATAAAACATTTGGTCTTGGGTTGCTATTTTGTGAAAGTGGAGGGGATGTAGAAAGTTCTGAACAAAACTCTACCTTGGCAATAGACAGAGCAATAAATAAAAATACTTGCTGTGTGTTTCATTATGTCCTCTTCAAATTTATAAATTGAAGTCGTACCCTGAATACTCCAGAGTGTGATCTGTTTGGGGAAATAGTGTCCTGCAGGTATAACGAGTTAAATAAGACCACGCTGGACTCCTGGCTAGAGTGGACTCCTAGTCAATATGATTGGTGTCCTTGCAAGGAGAAATTTAGATGCAGACATACTCCCAGGGAAATACCAAGTGAAGATGAAGGCAGAGTCATTTCAACAAACCAAAGAACATCCGAGACTGCTAGCAAACCACCAGAAGCTAAGGAAGAGGTGGGGTAGAGTCTCCCTCATGGCTAACCTTGCTCAACTGTTCAGCTTGGCCTTCTCACCTCCACAACTCTGAGACAACACAGTCCTGCTGCTTGAGCACCTACTCTATAGCACTTTTAAATTACAGCTCTAACCATTGGCTTCAGAATTGTAGTGCCGTCATTATCTTCCTGAATATCATATTCATAACTTGTATTCCAGTATTGGGACAGCAAGAGCTCAATTCTCTATAAGGAAGGGAGGATAAGGGTCGGAGTGGATGTACTGGCATGCCTGCCAACCACAGGTCTGTTTGGCTGACAGTTGGGGCTGCCACAGCCCACCTAGTACAGCCTCCATCATGAGACTCAGAGAAAGCTGTGGGAAGCAATCCATGTCAGCCAGCTCCTCATCAGTCTTCTACCCCACATAACTGCTGCTGCCTCAGCCAAGGTGTCAGAAGGGACACCATGAATAAACTGCTCTTCTCACTCCTCACACTCCTCTCCCTCACACAGCCCAATTTCTGAACACACAGAACAAAAGGATAGAACAGAATCAGGTAGAAGTGGGGCTGGAAAATAGAGATTTACAAAACAAAAACTGGAGTAGACGCCAAACAGAACTGAAACACATCGAGGGGGAAGGAGAAGCAAAACACTAGCGTGACTCGTAGTGACTCGTAGGGAAAACATGACTGGAGAGAAAACTCCCAGAGGCTGCTGCTACGGGTCTCTGTGATATTCAGCACACTGAAGCAGAAGGCCACCAGGAAATTAAGATGTTTTTGGTGAATGGAGTATCTGTCCAGATCCCCAACAATGACTTTGAGGTTTTCATCACTGAACCCTCTGTTATGCTTCCGGTCTTCATAGCTCAACTTCATAAACAAACACTCGTGATTCTACATCAGCTAATGGGGAATGCTGGACTAATGAAGACAGGAGGCTGAGGAGCCATTCGACTCTCTCATGGAGGTGTGCAGTGAACTTAGCAGAACTGTTCAATGTCAGACAGGCCATAAAGAGCCAGTGTAAAGGTTTTGTAAGCCCTAGGAATGATCTAGGCTGACTTACATAAAGAAAATAATTCTACATTGACCTTCAAGCTGTTACATCTCCACTTCAATCCTAAAGTGTTCATGAATAGGACATTAGATGGCTCTCTAGGGGCATTTTTAATATAGAAAATACCTCAGAAGATAATGTAAGAATGAAAGGCAAACAAAATTTATTCCAGCTAAAGCATTTATTTGAAAACTATTTGATGGATTAATATAAAAATTTAAATAAGTGTTCCTTGACCATGAGTTTTCAACTATTTTAGTAGTTATAAAAACACTGACCTGCACATATTCACGGCACTTGCTATATGATAGTCAGTTTCTTCGCAATGCCATGAGACTCGGTCTTTATTTGCCTTAAGAAACTGAGGCATAAGGTCATAATCCTTCTGTCCAAGGTCACACCATTTGCAAATAGCAGGGCTGACAGTCTGGTTTCCACGCCTGTGTGCTTAGGCACAGAACCAGAAGACCATTTGTCACACTGTGAAGCAATTTGCTTATTAGCTTACACATGAATCCTTAGTAAGAGGTGAAGTGAAGGCAGGAGTTTATTCAGATCTAATCTATTTCAGAGTCAAAGCTCTCTCCCATCTTGCTCTTCACTTTATCCCACTCACACCTGTTTATAAGGTCTTCCCTACTCCCTTTGTCACTTAGACTTTCCAGGAGACATGATGATAAGGTGTGAGGAGGACTCAGTCCAGCACAGATACCACAAAGTGCTGGGAAGACGACCAGCCAGTCCACTAGTCACAGCAGTCCTGCAGCTTTCTGGAAGGTGTTGGCTTCCTGCGTGCACCCCTCTTTTCTTTCCAAGAAAGGAGTCTGGTTGGTGAGATCAGCACCAGAACAGGACAAAGAGTCTGACTTGTAGTCTCAAAGTGCCCTCTGATGGGGACATGCTACCAGACAGGCTGGACTCATGGTTCCTGCCCTATATACTGAGCCCACACAGTTTTCTCAATTGCTCCGGACTAAGCCTGACAACAAATTGATAGAAAAGGAAGTGAATGAGGTATAGAACATAAATTCTGCAAAAGTTTAAAAATGTAATAAACATCCCAAGTCTATTGACTCCCAAATCTCCATTTGTACTCTGGTCGGTTGCAGCCAAAGTCCCTTTAATCTATTGACTCTCAGAATCGTCAATATAAAGTGCCAAAAAGCCCCAAGAATTCTTTGAGGTGTTTCAGAAGTCAGTTGGAAAGGAATTCCAAAGAGACAGGGTCTAGATTGTTGTCTTCCTCTGATATGTATGCATGGACACACACAGAGACACACCAAACATATACATACACAAACACACAAAGACACACACACCTCAAACAGTGCATAGCAATGCTATTCTGACCTGGCTAATAAAACAGTTTTTCATATTTCATATTTGAAGAAGTTTGTGGACCATTTTCACAATTCATCTTTAAGCCCCTCTGTCCCCTGGGCCCACCATTTAGGAAAGGATGTGGGTTGTAAAGACATAATAGCTTGACACTTCTGTCAGAGGAGGTTTTGCATTCCCCTATCGAGGTCAGTTCTGAAGAACATTATACTTTGAAAGCAAAGGGCATGCTGGGCCAGCTGCTGATCCAAACACAGTATGAGACAGTGTTGGTAAAGATGACTTTCCTGTCCAGAGCCAGCCAGTGAGAACACTATCATCCCCAGAAGGCTTCAATTAGTCAGGGATGAGAGTCATAAAGTATCTGTGGCGTCATTCTAAATTACTTTTGTCCTTTTGCCTTCAATCTTGCTTCATGTTTCTTGTCCCTGTCTGCTTTTTACTGTGCCTCCTTCCTCTGGTTCCAAACTCACTCATGGCCTAGGAAGAAGTGATGTGCATGCACTGTAAGAAAGAAATGGCTTCAGTTATTTCTGAAGTCTTGCCCTGTTTCTGTATTCCTACAAATAGAGGAGAATTAGCGTTTTGATGATGCCTAGGGCAAGTTGTTTTTTTGTTCTTTTCTACAATGTATATTACTTCATTATAAGCTATGTGAGTAGAAAAAGAATGATGTCAACAAATAACCAAGCGTTAATCATGCTGATGGTGGCGACATTTTAAGAGAGAACTTACTGAGTTATCCTTTATGTATCTCACGTAACAGACACATTAACTTTCAGAGAGAAGTTCAATGATCCTTAGTAAATACACAAAATTCTAGATGGGTCACCATTGTCCAGTTCTGGAACATTCCTATTATACTGAGAAGAGATACTATCTATACCCATTAGACTTAGGCAATCATTAATTTACTTTCTGTCTCTATAGATTTGCCTTTTCTGAAGGAAACACATTTAATATAAATAAAAATCACAGAAAGTGTGATATTTTATGACTTCTGTTAGTTAGCTTATTTGTTTTTTAAATTCACCCACATTTTAGCAATAATAAAAATATATAACACCCCGTTATACAGCAGAATTATGTATGGATTTCAGAGGAGATGTGGGTTTCAATCAAGTCTGTCTGTGGCACCTTTGAGCTGAGTCTTCTCAGAACTCCAAAATATCACAGAGATAGAGCTGTAGATCAGTGCTAACAGTCCTCTCGGGCGACTGTTCTGTGAATTAGCTGAGATATGGCAACTGACAATAGACACTCGGTAAACTCAATGTTTCTACTTTGCCCAGCAGTGTGTGTATTTCTCAACCCCCGCTTCAAGCTATGAAGTGAATCTTACAGCCTCCCTTCCAGTCTTCACATCAAGCTTGAAATGAGAGCCACATTATAAAGCAGTATCAGACACAGAATTCTGCCGGCAGGAACCACGTTCTTCATTAGTTGGAGTCCAGATGGTGAGGCACTGAAGGGATTTCCTTCAATTATATCACTGTCACCTCTTATAAGGAACATCAAATTGCATTTAATTATTTATTTAAAGGGGGTGTGTATCAAATCATATGCTAGATTTTTTTTTTGTTCACGAACATCAATGAATACTGTCATTCTCTGCCAATTCTTATAAAACTGCCTTCATTAGCATCAACCTCAGATTAGGAGGTAAGCAAGCAGCCAAGGGTTGCCAAGCTCAGAGTAAATCCCACCCAGTTCGTATCCTTAGCTCTCAATAGCTATCCAATGCCTTCAGACTGAGCGAGTCAGATTCGGAGAATTCAGCTCCTGAGTACAGCAAAGTCAACTGGCTTGAATGCCTGATCATTTTTCCATCCCCCCTCTCTGATTGGAATATATTTTCATTTTGAGTTTTGACTAAAAGGGGGTCTGGATATGAGTTCATCTTTAATTTCTAGAGATGCTCACTTCCAACTCCGAGCTCTCCTGCCCAGCCAGTGTTTCTCTGCTTTCAACTCATGACTCCATGTTCCACACTGGCTTCTCTCGGTGCTTGTTATAGCTACATCCTCAAATACCTTCTCCCCCTACTTCCAAGTTTACTTCCTGTTAAATACAGCAGGATAGAAAAGGGTAAATCTTCTCAATTTTACCCCTAAATAAAATAGATTTGCATGATATTTGGGGTATGTCACTCCAAGTAAATAAGGAAAATTTATCTTTCTAATGAAATAAAATTTCCATTGTCAAACATAAACAAGTTAGTAAAAGAAGCAATGAGATTTTTCTCAACTTTATAGCCCACTCATGTCATTGTATGTTATTGACATTGAAGATGGGAAGGAGAGAAATTAGGTTTATTTTCTAAGTGATCTAAGTGGTCAGGTGAGTAGACTTATCCACACTCGTCTTATGATAAAGCCACACTCACAAAGGAGAAATCGGTAAAGGCTTGATCAAGACTGGACCAAGCGTTAGTGTCTTCGAGGATCCTCACAATGCTTTTGGAGCCTCCTAGTTTGACAACAGCAACTGTTGGCAAACCACTGGTCAATACTGAGGTCCAGATAGAATAGATAGGATCCCAAAAAAGCAGTTTTCATGTACATTATTAGCACTTTCTATGGATTTGAAAATCTGTAAATGTGATAAATAAAAATGAGGGGTGGGGGTAAATGTAGCTGATGTTAGCTCAAATCTGTCAGTATCCACAAGGTGTAAAAACAAAGAATGACAAAAAATCCACCTTTACTTGAGTCAAAATTTCCCCTTCACATCTAGTAAAAGGATGTAATTGTTTCCCAAGATCTTATTTTACTGACTGTAAGCAGCACCATAGGAATGTATCACATAGCATAAATAGTTTATTAAATCCGAGATTTAGCAAAGATTTTTCTTTCTCTAGCACAGGCCTTTTGTCCAGCAGCAGATTACAAAATCATCTTCAAACAGAACAATGTAACTTTAATGCATAAGCATTCCCCTCACCAAAAATTTAAGCTCTCAATTCCAGTTAATTACGTGAAAGTTAACTTTTTAAAAGTCAGTTGGAGAGTAAAACCACACATGTGCATGCATTTATGTCTGTCTGCATGCCTGCCTATCTGCCTGTCTGTCTGTCTGTCTATCATCCCAATAACACAGCTCACATAATTATAGCTTATATGATCTCACCCATCTGAGAATGATTGGTTACAAATCTCAGGTTTGTAGAGATCGTTCTGAGGCCTCAGTCACCACAGAATTTTGCCAGCATCCATGTATCATGCACACGAATTACCACATAAAGTCAAGAGTCTCCTACCCTGAGATGGCAGCCAGCTTTTGGTGTGCCTGACGGGCCATTTCACAGCCTTTGGTTCTTGTCTTGTGCATTTCTGCTCGCAGAGAGGGGCAGCTGACTGAGACATCCCCAATAGAAATGACCAACTCTCGGTACAGGGCCACTTGCGTGTTGAACTCTTGGACAAGCTGGAAAACAAGCCAGTTTCTTTCACCAACACTTATCAGAAACTTAACTACTTTGGTACATATAAACAGATATTTCACTGACTTCTGGGCTGGCACCCCAAATCTCCAGCTAAGGAGCTTTAGGACTGTTTAAAGGTTAAGATATGAGGATGACAAAGTCTCTTTATCCAAGGCAAATGTTTATTTTCCCTCTGCAAGCTAGCCATGGAGGCTCCGTTTGCCTTCCCAGTTGCCCCCACATTTAGACTTGGTTTCTGAAGAACGAGAACATCTTTGGAGCTATCAAGCCACTCCCAGGCCACGAGAGAACGATGCTGGGCTCTGAGATAGATGCTCTCTTCTACTGCTAGTGTATGGATTTGAAGTGGCACAGAAAAACAAGCAAACAAAAAACAAACAAACAAAATCAAGCCACAAGTAGGACACAACAGGCAAATCTTTCACCTCTTGCCGGATCACTGAACGCTTTTGGCTTGGACCCTAACAGAAAGACTGGCATGCACGTCCTGTCCTGGGCTCTGGGACATTTCATAGTCTCTGCAGCGCTCCTGCGCTCTGTTTGGGTTTGTTTGCTACTGTGTCACCACACACACCCGCACCCTCACCCTCTCTCCCTGGTGAACCAGCCACTTCACCCTCTTTCGCAGCGTCTACCATTCTTTCAGAGGTGGGAGCATCACCTATAGCCCCAGACTCCCAGGATCCAGACCCCATGACTCTTGTTTCAGCAGGGCCATTTCGACCTGGGTGTCACCCCGCATCTGGGGGAGTGCAGATTTAAAAATAGTACATCGTGCACGTGATCGGCATGGGGAGGCTGAGGGTGGGGAGTGGCTGGCACTCAAGCAAACGATTAAGATACACGATTCCCCCCAACCCCCTCCTCCAAAAAAAAAAAAAAAAAAGGTGCAGTTTTTACCCACCATCTTGCAGTCGTCCAGGGCTCGTTGGGTTTTGTGGGCGCTTTCGGAGCCGCTGCCCCTGCGCTCCCAATCCCCGCTCTGCAGCGGTGGCTTGCTGATCTGGAAGATCGAGGAGCGGGTGGACCGGCTGGGGCGCTTTTTGCGCCCATTCGGTGCAGAACTCATGCATACACATCCACGAAGCCGAAGCCGCTGGTGCAGTGCGCCCCGGCGCGGGCGGCCCGGTGGTTGCCCCTGCACGCCGCCGCGGAGCAGCCGGAGCCCGGACCTGAGGCGCGCGCGGCTCACAAGGTTGCGGCTGGCTGCGCGGGTGGGTAACCTTCAGCTTGAAGGAGAGCCGGGGAAGCGCTGCCTGTGCGGTGCAGCATCGCTTCCGCTAGCAGCGATGGAGAGGCGCGATCAAGTTCTGCTCAGCAGCAATGCCGGCCCTGTCCCGGGAGCTGGACGCTGCTGGCGCGGGCTTGCACCGCCTTCCTCTCGGCATGGATTGACAGGCTGAGCGAGGAGGAACGCGCCACCGGGCGGCTCCGAGTTCCCATTCAGATAGGGGGGAAGCGGCGTTCAAAGCCTGCGCTGCAGGGTGGGGGGCGGGAGGGGGTGTCGCTCTTGCTTCGGTGTCTTCCCGCAGCGGTGCGCGCGGCTCGCCTCTCCCCTCCCCTCCACGCTCGCCAGACCTGGAAGGGGCGAGCTGTTCCGCAGCAGGCGATTGGCGCTAATCGGGCCGCCTTGATCCCTCAGTCTCAGTGAGCTTGAAGGATCCCAGATGAATCTGTGGCGGGACTGGCAGACGCACGGAGTCGGTCCGGCTGACGTTGGTCGTGGCCCCGCACATTGATAGGACAGGAATACTAATGTGATCCATCCATACAATCTCCTTCCCCTCCACAGTTTATGCACTTATCCAATCAAATTCCCGGGAACATCAATTGCAATATTACTTCATCTGCTCTATTATTAGAAACGAAAAGTGTCATCAGAGTGGAGCACATTGCCACATGCTGGGACCTAAACATGGATTTCAAATAAACCGATTGGGGCTTAAGGCCGTCATCATCTGAGAGGAGACTTTGGGGGACCATAGGAGGGAGTGAGGTATTTGTTTCGAAAGGAAGCTCTCTTGAGAGGGTCCAAGGACAGCCTCGTTTCACTGAGTTGCTTTTGTTTGATCTTTGTTCCTGGGAGGGGCAAGGAGGTGAAGGCACAACGGTATTCACTCAAGTCGGTACTTATCCTCACCCCACGTCAGGTGGTTGTGTTGCTCTGCAACACAAACCTGCAAGAGTTTACCAGCAGAGACTAAAGGAAGTAAAAGCCAACAGATCTCTGGCAACACTCAAAAATGACCCTTTGTCCCTACAGGAGATCAGAGTCTTAAGCCAATGGGAAGAGGGGAAGGTGTCTTCAGAAAGGGGTGGGCTTAGGTTCCCCAGCCAATCAGTTTTTCCCTGACCAGTGACTTTGTAAAATCCTCCTGGAAGGAAGAGGGAGTGGTAAGGCCATTTATTCAACTCTGTTGCCCTGAACTACTTGTTCCAGAAGAGGAGTGCTAAGGTAAACTAGTTCCCCTGCGGAAGTAGTTCTGGGCTGAGCAACCCTGGAAAAACAAATCAGGAGTTCTTGGTCAAAGTCTTAGGTGAATGTGGTGAGTTCACAGAAAGGGGAGCCAGCCATGGCCAGGGAGCCAGCACTTTAAGTAAGAATTAGAAGTACCTCTAGATTGTTTTCTTTTTTGAAATTTAAATATAATCGCATAATTTTTACCATTCATCTTACCCCCTCCAAGTCTTCCTATGTACCCCCACCCCCACCCCCATGGCCTCCGTTAGTTTTTCTTTTAATGGTCAGATAAATACATTGAGATAGTGAGATAGTGTGGGATAATTGAGAAGCACATCAAACTGTCATCTCTGATCTTGACACAGTCCCTCCAAAACCATTGTTTGTCTGAATGAAAGGGGTGGTGGGGATGTCTTGTTGCAAAAAAACCCAAAAAACTAAAAAAGCCAAAAACAAACAAACAAACAAACAAACAAACAACAACAAATCCTTAAGTAGCTCAAGACTTTCAGCCCTACTCCCAGCTTCCAGAAAAGGGTGAGGGCTGAAGGGAGGTCACCATCAGTGACCATTTCTTTACTGAGCCATCTCAAGAAACCTGTGAGAAACTCCTCACCTAAGTGTCACCTCCAATTTCCACATTGGGAACAACATTCAGGTGCCAAGAGGAAGGATGCCATGCCCAGCATGGACAAGACATAAAAGTTGCATCTTCTGCCTTGTTCTTCTAAAAACCAAATGTACATATTGTTTCAGAATTCCATACATGCATATAACATCTTTCCATTGCCTCCTCTCTGGTTCCTGTGCTATCCTACGTTACTATCCCCTCCCACAATTCATGTTTTCTTTTTAAATCCAATGAGATCACTTAGTCCTGCCTTGTGTGTATGAGTAGAGGGCCATCTTTGCATCATGGTTAGACTCTTGAGGGCTGCATCCTTGAAGAAACTTACCAGAAGCCATCTAATGTCAATAGCTCTTCAGCTAGGAGTAGGACTTCATGACCCCCTTTCCTGTCCATGAAGAGTTTTTGACTAGGTTAATCCTGTTAAGGTTGTACTCACCTACGACTTGCTACTAAAACTACTGTGAGTTCATATATAGAACTGTGCTGTTGTTTCTGGAACACATTGTTGTTTTTTTTTTAATTAATCCACTGCCTCTGGCTTTTAACAATGTTTCCATTCCCTAGTCATGATTCCTTAGCCGTGGAGACAAGGGTATTTGATACAGACGTCCCATTTAGGATTAAACACTCTGTAGTCTCTCATTCTTTGCTTAGTGACCAGTGGTAGGTTTCTGTATTTAACTGATATCTACGGAAAAGAGAAATGACTAACCAGCCTACCTCCACCTTCGTTTTGAAAGCTGTTTGTTATAGTAAAGACAAACTAGTTTCATTCCTGTTTATGATTAAGTCTGTTTCTCAAGGGTTGGGCTGTGCCCCACCTGTAGCCTTAACTACCAAATGGTTCTGTACTGCTATTCCAGGAAACCATGCCTTTGTTTCAATGGTTGTTATGACCACCTATTGTTATGACCACCTTGTTATGACTACCCTGTTTTGACCACCTTGCAACCATGTCTTTATTTATTATCAGGAGGTTGTTATGACCAACTTGTTATGCTTATGTTCTGCCTGTGTACCCTACCTATTTGCCTGCCAAATCCCCCACTGGGAAACCACCTACTCCTGGACTGTGAAAACTCTTGTCTTATCCATGTCCAATGCAGAGCTCTTGAAACTCGACTTTAGGGAAAGACAGCCTGTATACACGAATGAAAAAAGCTTGCTTTAACTGACTGCTTGCTTTAATTAATTTGGCCATGATTTGGGTCAGTGGTCTTTCCCTTGAATCACTGGGATTAACAGAAGCTACTTTAATGAGAGTTGAAAGATGCGCTTATCTATGGGTGTCATGATAAGTCATTAGGAGTTGGCTTAATACTTTTGTCCATTTAGCAAAATAATTGTAGTAGGCTCTTCCCTAGAGCCCATGACCTACTTAGCCATGGGATCTTGGCCTTTTAAATACCAGACACGAGTTTCATTTTATGAAGCAGGTCTTAAATGTAATCAGAAAATAGTTGACTGTTCCCATTACATATGTGCCACTTACCAGTCTTTATTATAGCCCACAGGGTTCATAGATGACTATGTTTCTTTATTTGGTATTTTAGATAGCATCATTCAGCATAAGAAGCCAGTCAGGAAGCACTTGCAATAGGGTCTCACCATCAAGTTCTGGAGAGTATCCAAAATTAGAGATAATAGCCTGTAGTTTATTTGGGGGGTGTGTCTATGGGACCCCACTGACTAACAACTCCAAAAGAAGTAACCTACTCCTGACACTGAGCATCAATTCATTTGATAGCCTTTGCAGTCTAGGAGAGGTACCTCCCTCCATGTTAGGGTAACTCCATGTAAACTCTTCTTATCTATGTATATGCATATATTTTAGGGAACAAGTTTCCACATGGAGTTTTCAAAGATCTCAAGTTATTTGGAATAACACAAAAGACTGTTGAAAAATTTGAATCTATTCTTATTTATTTGTGAAGGGAGTAAGGTGCATAGTGCAAATGGAGGCCAGAGGACATTTGTAGGCGTCATTTCTTTTCTCCTTCCACCACGTGGATCCCAAGGATGGACTTCAGGTTCTCCGGCATGACAGGTATTTTTACTTGCTGAGCCATTTCCCTGACTCCAAATGTGTGTGTTTCTCTTCTGTTTGGTGTTCTAGGATGACATATGCTTTAATAAACTGGTAATAACTGAAATGTGTTCTTGGGTTCTGTGGGTTCTTGTCATAAAATTTCAGTTTGAGAGGGAAACTTGTGGGAATTTCTGAATTCATGCTCCACTTGGACTGAAGAGTGGGTTACCTATACACCCAGCATTTTCTACTGACAGTCTTGAAGAATGAAGCCCTTATACCTGTTGAATCTAGGGTCAACTCCCGGTATTTGATATCATAATGGTTTGAATTGTTTTCAGTCTGATGGAGTGATATCGGAAAAGACATTATTTATTTGATTGTGGAGGAAAATCAAAACCTACTAGTTAGAGATCTGAATAAATATCCAAGTTCATCTTGTTAATCCATAGAAGACAACATGTTTTTGCGATGGATACGAGAGGAAGGATTTCCCAATGCTTCTTCCCCTTCTGTGTGTACTCTGTCTCAGGCAGCTCAGTGGAAAAGGGCTCACTTGTTGCCACATATCTCTCCCCAAATTTAAGAAGAGAATAGATCAGCCTTCAGTCAGCTCCTGGACTCTTCCTCTCTCTGAAGTCTCAGTGTGTTCTCTGCTTCATGTGTGTATCCTCATACCAATCCCTCCACCTGCCACACTGAAGATACTCTGTTGTAATGCGTGGTTGATAGAATAGAGGAGAGTAACGGAATAGGGACTGGCACTACTGGCTTGTGGCTAGAGAACAGGGCACTGACTCTGTGTGCTGCTAATGTTTGCCAGTCTTCTGGAATCTCCCTCCCCCCTTTCTTTGCAAGAAGATAGAGATGTCCACCAGAGTTGAGTACTCAAAGCTCCTCAGTAGCATCTTTCTACTCCAGCTACAGCCATCTGGTTTCTACCCTCCCTATTCTGCCTAGAAATAATTTCAGCAAATTAAAAGGAAAAAAAAAGACGACATAATTGCATTACCCAGTTTTCATGCAGGAGGTGGGGACAAGAGGAAAAGGAGGCATAAAAGAGTCAACTGCTATGCCATATCTTAAGGACTACAGACTTGCACACCTACTGGGGATTAAGCAGAAATTATCACTTGCCTGTGCCCTTTGCCTTTCCCTGATACTAGCCATTTTCCTGAAAGAGGGAAAAATAGCATCAATTCCAGAGCTGTCTCTCCTAGCTACAAATGTTGTAATCAGAATAGCAGCAGGCAGGCTTAGTTCCCTCACCTTCCCCCACACTCAAAAACAGCATGAATTTATATTCCTAGGGCTGTCTGAGTTCCAAGCAGAAGGGTAAAGTGCAGTTGAAAATCTCGGCAAGAAGGACATATTTTCTATTTACCTAAACCCAGACTGGACAGCTCTGTGATGATGAGTTCACTAAGGCTTTGACAAAGGTCATCTCATAGATTCACCTCAACATAAGACACACCTCTTACATGTCCCCTCTCTCTTGAGGCTTAAGATAATTCATTTAGACTTGAAATCCAAAATAGAAGACTATCAAAGAGCATCAGCTTAGAGTGAGCATGGACAATTGGTACATTTCTTCTGATTGCTGCTTTAGGGAACCGTGGGAAGAGAGAGCTGTGAGCTAGCCTGGCCTTTCATGGAAAGAGATGCTGAAGGCAGGTTTTCACCTGGAGGTCAAAGGTAAAAAAAAAAAAAAAAAAAAACAGGTCAAAGAGGGTGCAATGGAAAGATCTGTGATAGAGGCAGAGTGAAAGTACCAAGGTGCTGAGTTCTAGAAGCTAGGGAGATATGTAGGGAATAATCTCATCATTACTGTTTTTTTAATGGCACTTGATGATCTGATATTGTCATTATGGAGAATTTAGTGAATAATAATGAATTACATAATAAATGGTTCATTTCTACTAAAACCAGGACAAATACGAAATAGTTGCTCTTGGCTGCCTTTGTTACTCATGGTTCCATACTGCCTCATATTTAATCAAGAGAGAGATAGACAAAAATATTGCTAAAATATAATCTAAGTGTGTAGATCCAGCACTACATAGGTTAAACTATATTACTGATTCAGCTTAACAACAAAAAGAAGGCATTTTAAATGAAGTCAGTTGGATTGGAGATGCTGTCATGGCCAATTAGGAGTCTGTGCTACCCAATACTTAAAGAACAATCATTCAAAGGCAAAGGATACCTCTAATCAGTTCACTGTGTGATACTTACTGAATGTTCAGTACGATCAAGGAAAATACAAAAGAAAATAAAAGTAAGGTAAGATTCTTTCTTCTAAGGAACTTATGCTTGAAAGAGGAAACAAATACATGAAGCCACCAAGAACAAGAAATTGTATAATGACATTCTGTTATATATAATTACTGTAGGGATTTAGAAATGGGCTAGATCTCTGGATGACATCAGTAGAAAAGGCAACCCTAGATAATTATCAAAGAATGGACAAGATCTGGACAGTTGACGAGAGTGGGAGAGCTTTTGAGGGGAGGCATTTAATAGCAGAGAGTGGCTTAGCACAAGAGGCACGATCTAAGTAAAGTTATAAAGGTTGGCTCATGTGGAAGCATTGTGAGTGAGGTCCCGAGAGCAGGATAAATAGTCTGCTTCCTTTGATTTGAGCAGCAAAGAAACTGTAATAATTTACTTTGGATGACAAGAATGCTCATGATTTGAGGCCACACTGGGAAAAGTGATATACCCAAAGGACTCATGTTTCTTCTACCATTGACCTTCCATGTGTCTGCGAACAAGGCCTTGAAGGCCGAGCTTCGGAGTGCTGAGCAATCGATGACCGGAAGTATAATGGAGGGGAGGGAGGGAGTTGGTGGCAGTAAAAACTTTTAGAACAGAACAGTTTGATCCTGACACTGGGTTAAAAGAGTTCAGAAGAGGACCGTTGCCATTTTTCAACTAAGTAAATTAATAAGAGACCAGTGTTATTTAAAGAAAATTAATTTGGCAGCGAGAGATATTATACATCAGAAAAAAGGAAAACAAAAAGCAATAGTGAAGCCAGTTATTAAGCTATATAATAACCCAAGTGGAGTAGATACCCCGTGTTCCTTAGAACCACTAAAAATGCGTTTTTTGTTTGTTTGTTTATTTTTTAAAGGTCAGAGCATTACTTTGCAAACAGGACTGACTAGGAGAGAAAATCTGAACTATCCAAGGTAACAGGAATTTCAGTCTCTCATGGAAACAACAAAAGACCACTGACAATTCTCCCTGAGATTAGCGTCTAGCTCTGACTCTATAGAGCCTTTCCTATTTCCCACTTTTATCTTCTTACTGTCCTGAAAAGGCCTGAATACATTGTCATAAAAACAATCATAGGAGAAACACATACTAAATGCATTTTCTATAGTTTCACGTTGACACAAACCCTCAGAAGGAAACGAAGACAGAAAGAACAGTTAGAGGCTGCCTCTGGGTGCTACTTAGGTACCAAGATTATAATGATAACGATTTATTTCCTTCTAATTTTAACTTTAAACACCCTTACTTTTTTTTTACCTTTAATTTCTAGATGACACATGTGCATCCATACGCTGATTCCTTTCACATATATACTCTGTGTGCCTTATTTTAGTGTCACGCTGGCTAGCATCTCAAATGTATTATTCATGCAAGTAGCAGCAGTCAATCTTGCAGTTTTATACATCTTAAAGGTGACATCTTCAGTGTTTCATTATTATAGGTAATGTGTCCTCTAATATTCAGTAGATGCCTTTTATAAGGACTGGCGTTTTTTTCTTCTGGATTAACTCATAAAGCATTTATATTCCATTGCTATCAATATCATGAGTGATTTTATTCTATAAAATCAGGGCTGGAGATAAAGCACAGTGGTACAGTACTTGCCTAACTTGTGGCAGATTCTGAGTTTGATCCCTAGTATAACAACAATAACAACAACAACAAAAAAAAGTTTTTAAAACAACTGTCATGCAAGTCTTGCCTTATTTAAGCTGATAATATGAAAACATGATTTCTTTCTTATATTGACTCAACCTTTAAAGCTAGGCATTGTATGCATGTTATAATATTAACTAACACACAGGAAGCTGATGCAGGAGGATTACAAGTTCTAGGATGAACTGGGAAGATTAATTTGAAGGTGACATGCACTGTTTCTCAGAAGAATAGAAGCAACGAAGGAAAGAAGGGAGGAAGGAAGAAAAAACAAGAAGCCAGGGTTGTGATGTACACTTGTTATCGCAGAATAAATTCAAGACAAGCCTGGTCTACATAGTTAGTTCTAAGCTAGCCAGGACTACGAACAACTGAATCAACCTACCTGTCATACAAGGTACAAACACAGATTGGTAATGCTATAGTAGTACTTTTCTATGTAGATTGTCATTGTTTGTATTTTGTTTAGGGTTTTGATATATTGCTTAGAAGTGATATTGAGCTATAATTTTCCTTTGTTATACTTTCCTTATCAAAATTAAGCTTATTCTGTCAATTTACACTATAAAATAGTTTGGTTAATAAAATAGGGGTTTATCTATAGTTTACCTGTTTGTGAAAACATCTTATTTTTTCGTATTAGATGCTTTGACGTAAGTATAACTTAGCTGTGAAACCCAACTACTTAAACTGAAACACACCAATTGAAATTTTTAGAACCCAACAACTCTGTCTTATTTATGTTTCTAGTGCCAATTTGTTTCTCACTACATTAGTTACAATTCTGCATAATTTTATCACACAGATAGTCTATGTAGTCAATGCTGTCTATACTCAAGACATTGAACAGTCCCATCAGCATAAACCTAGACAGGCTGAGCTGGAGAGATGGCCCAGAAGTTTGGAACACTTGCTGCTCGCACAGAGGACAAGGTTTGGTTACCAGGCCCCCCCTGGCAGTTCTAGAGGATCCACCACCCTCTTCTGGCCTCTGTGAGCACTGCATGCACATGATGCACAAACATACATGCAGGTAAAACCACCTATACACAGAAAAATAAAAATAAATACATTTTTTCTTTAAAGATGATCAGATAGCTGGATGCACAAGATGACCCAGCCTGTTTTTATCGGGCAGCTATAACCATGATTCTTCCCTTCTCCAGCTCAAACTTAGCATGCTTTGATGGTATGTGGCAATTATTTGAATGGACTAAATTCAACAATGTCTACTCTGAAGAATTCAAACAATGCGATGTCATTGGAACCCTGTCACTGCTTCCTCTGGCTTGATTGACAAGCAGGCTCTCTCTCTACTTTTGTACATAAAGCCCTTTCTGTCTCCTCCCATCTACCTTGTTACTAATTCCAGAGCAAGGAGTTAGGACCTCTTAGCCTTCGTCTGCATGCTAAACAATAAGTGGACACTTAATCATTGAGAGGATGATGGCCGTGATTGTCCCGACTCTGCTCAGGCTGTTCTCTGTTGTGTTCAGAGTGGCACTCCATATCTGTATTCCCTCTGACCAGAATTCCGCAAAGGAAGCAAAGCAGCTCCTACAGCGAAAGAAGTTGAGAAGAAGCAGAACCACCACCACATCTGTGACGACAGCAGTGCTGCACGGAGGCTGGGAGAACTGCCTCTCTACACAGTCTCCTGAGGAAGCTGAAGGCTTACACCGTCACTTTTGCTGAGAAGATTTCCAGATACTCAGTTTTGAGCCCTTCTCTCTCCTAATATTTCAGGTGTGTCGTGTATAATCGGAAGTTTCACTATCACATCATATTAATCTACCTACACTCAGCTAAGTTTCTTTCTACTCAATCATCCTCTCTGGATTTAGATATTGCAGATGAAATTCAGCCTCCTAAGTATAAAAGTGCATAAACCTTCACAAGTCCATAGTTCTCCATCAAAGCCCTGACAAGTCTTCCTTTGAAAAGTCTCTACCAACTACCACATACATTTCTTTTGTCTGTCTGTCTGTTTGTCGTTCTGTCTGTCTGTTTTCCTTCTTTTCCTCCTACCCTCCTTCCCTCCTTCCCTCCTTCCCTCCTTCCCTCCTTCCTTCCTTCCTTCCTTCCCTCCTTCC
>NW_021604578.1:13724963-13731383 GCF_004785775.1 Grammomys surdaster | reverse complement strand
CTTCCTTCCTTCCTGCCTCTATTCTAGCTTCCCTTTTGTTAGGGCAATAGTCTTTTCCACTCCAAACTCCACTTTCTCCATTCCATACGTGGTGCTTCTCAAGAATATTGCTACATTTCCACTTCTAAAATTTCCAATCAATTTTTTTCTATTGTTTAGAGAAGCAGTCCAAAACACTTGCCCTGCTATTTCAAGACCAATTGCAAATTGGCTCCCAAACACTTTTACCATCTCCTTGATTGCTCTTTGATTATGTAAACTCTCTGGTCTAGCCAACCAATACATTTGCCATTCCCCATACATACTGTGTGTATTTGAATCTCCTTGTGTGCTGTGGTTCTTCCCGATTCCCTCGCCTTGAGTGTTTTCCTTATTCTTCTCTCCTTGTCTACGGCCAATCTACAGTCTCCAGAACCCCTCAAATTTCCCTATTTTATTTTTGTAATTTCAACAACTTGACACCTCCCTCCTTGAAGCGTTCACATCACATCGACCCACTATTCATTCAGTAACAAAATATGGGCCTTCCTTGTCTTCCTTGTCCACAGTCATGTAAGTCAGGGTGCATGTCACAAGCCAACCCAGCTCTACTTATAGCTCCCAAACACTCTCCTCTAAAGCCAACCGCTCCACAAAATGCTCCAGACCTAAAACCAGTGTTGTACCCCAAAACTTTAAGCCTGGAGTGGATAGATTTATACACCAATGAGGTCATTGCATTACGACTGTTCATTGTTCCCAAACGTAATTAGCATGGTTGGTGTCACTACATTTCTGCTTCAATTCTTTTTTTCAGATCATTAGACTCTTCTGGAAAATGGAGTCCCACTCCAAACTATAATCTACTCCTCTATGACTCCAGAACTTTTTTGAGTTCTTCTCAAACTGCTTCCTTGTTCCCTGGCTGCTGAGAAACTCACCCCCAATAGACTCCTCTCACGGATAATGCATAATGCTGTTTGCCATTTCTATTTTTTTGGGGGGTGGGGTGGGGACTGGAGTCCTTTTCAGCAACACCTGTCTCGTTTGTCTTTGTATCCACAGCACTTAGTAGATACTAGGTAAATGAGTCATGCTGGATTTTTGTTTGTTTGTTTGTTTGTTTTGCAATAAGTCTGTCACTTTCGAATAATTTTAGATTTGCAGAGAGTTTACAATAAAAGCACAGAAAGCCCTTGTAAATCATTTGTACCACTGGTACCCTCTCATATGTTATTATTAAAATTAAAGGAAAGTAGTATTCAAATAGTAGGGACTTGGAATTTCATGGATCATTCAAAGGTGTTCTGTATTATATACAATGATGTATTTTGTTATGACATTTTCATGTATGCATTCTCTGTTTCAACCACACTCACCCTCACTACTTTCTTTTGTCCCCCTCCCATTTCCACAGATCCTCTTCCTCTTTCCAGGTCCTCTTATTCTCATTGTTTCTCTCTCTCTCTCTCTCTCTCTCTCTCTCTCTCTCTCTCTCTCTCTCAGATGTAAATGTAAAAATCTGCTTTCTTTCTTAGTACCAAAAAGCGATCTGTTGGCTTCAGGAGGTCAGAAGAGTCACCAACAAAGACATCCACAATAACCCTGTGAATTACAGAAATAGCCAGTGTGCCAGGCTCTGCCCATGGGTACAGTAGTAATAGGAGTATCATAGGGCAGCCAACCACTCTCTGATTAGATTTGAGGCTGGCTCCTCAGGAGGAATTATGTGTCTTGTACTGTAAATCTGTCTAAGAACCTATGGTTGAGAGTTCACAGGCCCCAGAGGTGAACCTAACACTATTACTCTGATAAATGTACATTTGAAGTTGACCTATAAATTAATATCTTTCTACCCATGGATGAATGCAGCTCTCAAACATCATTAGAGAACTCTCTTTGTGTAGTGGACAGCTGTTAAATAAAGAAACAATGGATCAAAGGGCAGGGAATAAATGTCAGTGGAGTCCTCAGACACAAATGGAACGTCTGCATATCTCTCTGTGTCTTTGTCTCTGACACACACACACACACACACACACACACACACACACACACACACAGAGGCTTGCTGACTATCAAGAAAGAGGGTGGAGAAAGGCAGTAAGAGCCAGCGATCAGGTAACACTGGACATGACAGGAAGACTAAAGTCATGACGTCACAGCATCTGTGGCTGCCTACATAAGACCTGCACAAGATCAAGACAAATAACATTCCAATATAGAGCAGAGAGGGCTCATTTGGACCACATTTACCCAGTCTCTTCAGAGGAATCACCACAGACAGCCTTTAAGAGCCAGCTCTTCTCATCCTAGTCCTAGTTTATCATGCTTTAGGAGGGACATGCAACATGACAGTGCACATCTTCATCTTAATTTGATATCTGTTTCAGGACTCCAGAAGTAGGAAACACAACTCATTTCTTGAGTTCATTTATATTGTCTAACTTAGTCTCCTGAAAAATGCCAGATATCAGTTAAGATTTATTCAATGATAACCTGCCTTTATCACACACACACAAAATGTTATTTAGCAGTGAAATTCACTCTAATCTACTTTGGTATTTCAATGGAGAATTATCTATCTTCTACCAGTATTAATTTTTGACCCTTTAATATATTTGTGGACTAAGTCAGATTCAGTTACTTCACCTAACTGGGTAGAATTCCCAGTTTACATGGATTATCTGTTGATAATTTTCATTGCTATTATAATTATAGAGTAATTTGAAAACTTAAATGTATAAAAAGCAGTTATTTCTTTAAATGTACACAAAATAGAGTCAAATATTGATAAGTCAGAGGCACTTATGAGCATTTTTGTTAATCAGTCTTTACTTCCCCATTTTGCATTGTTCTTGAATGTAATCAATAGCGTATTATTACATCTTTTCTCTTGCTAATGTTGTCATGTCAAAAAATATTTTGCATTCAGATCATAAAAATCAAAGTTGATTATTAAAGCAGCCATTTGACTTTAAAAGTTGCAATTAGACCCTAAAGGCACAAGTTGTATGTACTACGAAGTTACATTAAAGATACATTCTTTTGCTTCATCTGGGTTAAAATCAGAGACCCTGTTATGAAAACTGACTCTCAAGTGTACGGAAACGACAAAAAGTACTGTTCACATTCTTGAAGAAGGGCAAAGGTACTGAGTTCCTTTTGCCTGAGTCTGAAACCTGACTTGATATGAACATTTGAAGATGAAGATAGTGGCATCAATTACTATGTCACATATAACACACTTGAGAATCTGGTGGTGGACTCTCCACTGGCAACTGGAAAAGTAAGCGGTCCTGAGACTACATTTGCTGCCAGACTGGAAGTAGACATTATCTGCTTCTGCCAGACGTCCAGAACAGAGGCATCAGACAGTTTCCTCTAATTTGCACGAAGTGATGAGAGGACAGAACAAGCCAACAGAAGGGTTTGGACTGTATCCTAGTCTGATACTTAACCCTGCATCTCAAAGTCTCT
Organism: Grammomys surdaster; assembly: GCF_004785775.1. NCBI lineage: Eukaryota > Metazoa > Chordata > Mammalia > Rodentia > Muridae > Grammomys > Grammomys surdaster. Next base: position 13,727,924 of record NW_021604578.1, on the reverse strand, counting down.
TAGAAGGGCCCCGTTTCTCTCTAGTCCCCTCAGGGAGCAGAAGCTCAAAGTCCTCCACACCATGGAGTTCAGAGGACTGTTCCACCCTAGAAGTCTGCCCTTTGCTCTCAGAGTTTAAGATAGGACACCTCCATTTTGGGAGGAGGAAGGGAAACCAGTCTTCCTCCTCCTCCTCTTCTTCTTCCTCTTCCTCCTCCTCCTCTTCCTCCTTCTCATCTTCTTCCTCCTCTTCCTCCTCCTCCTCCTCTTCCTCCTCCTCCTCCTCCTCCTCCTCCTCCTCCTCCTCTTCCCCCCCTCCTCCTTCTTCCTCATCTGTCTCCAAGACTTTTAAGTATTCATAAAGATGAATTCACTGACTACATTTGCTTGATGCTGAAACAGGTTAGCAAGAAAAGCTGTGGAATCATTATGCAGAACCAGCTTCAAAGAAAATGTGCAAGTCAGCTTCTGAGCCAGCACCTTAGTGTGTAATTCTGAACCTTTTCCCACCACCCTTTGTTGCATCAGAATTTCAATAACTAAATTTCAAGAGTTCCAACCACAGTACAATTCCAGCTGCTGGTATTGTTCTATAACCCTTTATTTATTCAACAAATACTTTTATTTGCATCTTCTAAAAATCTAAACATTTAAAACCCATTTTGGGGAGACACTGATGCTGAACTCACAATCCTCCTGCTTCAGCTTCTCAAATGCTATGGTTATACCACCATGTCTGATAGGATCTAAGCATACTAATTCTATATTTTTTTGGTCAGTTTTTCTTTAAACAATTTTTGGGAAGATTGTTCAAGACCTTTCTGGTTAAAAAAAAAAGTCAATATATTTACATTTATTTGTACACGAGGTCACTTTATCTCATTAATATCTTTTTCTCCAATAATTATGAGTTCTTATGAGAGTAACATTTGTCTTCACTTTTTCTTTGCCTGTTCCCTTCTTTTCCAAACATGTTCTTTAGAAAGTCAATACTATTGATGAGACCATCTTTCGAAGGGCTATCACTCAGTCTCTTGTTGCCTTCAGACTTCGTCCTTGTCTGCTCTGTATTCTACCTCACTTCACACCTTCCTTACAACTTAAGTTTTGCACTGTCATTGTAAATACACATTGTTCCACAATGAGTGCTTTTCATGCAAATGTGTCCTTTTTCTCTTAGATACCTTTGAGACTTTGCACAATCGACCCCTCAGACACCACTCTGCCTTTCCTCTCTGAGATAATACATGGACAGCATGTGTCCTGTTTCTTTGGCATCCCCTCTCCATGTCTGCTCACTTTACCTCAGCCCACCCCTTATTTGAGGACATGCGCCAGCGCACAGAATTCATTCCTGGCCATTTTTCTCCTCTATATAATTATCCTGCCTGGATACACATTCATCCCCAAGGCTTTATTAACAATTTCTGACTTCTAGCTTTTACATTTTTTTCTCTGAATTGAATACGAGTCAGTATAATATCTCTAATGGTTAAATTCTATCAAAGGTAAGAAAGAAAAAAAGAAAAAACTTTCAGATTAAGAAATTAGAATTCATTGCTTTCATTTCTTTTCTTATTTTCTGTCTTTCTTTTTGTTTTTATTCCTTCTTTGGTGGTTCTGAGAACTGAATCCACAAGGACATTATACATGCTTCTGACAGTCAGTTGTATCCCTAATCCTTCTTCCCTTTTTAGTTTAAGACATGGACTCAATGAGATGCTCGGATTGTCCATGAATTCTCTTGTAGTTTAGGATGGCTTTCTTGAACTTGTAATTTCCTGCCTCGGCTTCCTACATGGCTGGGATCACAAAGTCTGAGCTACCAGGCCCAACTCTGAATCATCTTCCACACTTTTTTCCTGTCTTATTGTAAGCAATTTGGAAGTCTATTCCTTTAGAAATGGGCTGTATCTACTCATGACAAATTTGAGCAAAATTTTTGGATGACAAGACCTGAGGGGTATGTGTGCATGTCTATCTGTCTGTTGTTCTCTCTCTGTGAATATTAGCACATATTCATCCATACAGATTCTCTGTTAAGAATACAAAAACCTTCTGAAGCTTAGAAAAAGAAACCAGAAGACTAAAAGGTAAGAATACAGACTCAAAACAAGAAAGTCATGTGAGAACACACTGAAGAGTGTAATGATGTCAACCTGTTCAGGTATGGGTAACCAAGCACTTTTATAAATAGTCAGCCTATGTATAATCTGGAAAGAAATTCTGAAGCATCATTAATATGTACATTCTGGCTGGGGGTGAACCCACTCTCTGATAAGAAGCAGTGTTGGCTTTGCATGTGCAAGACCCTAGGTTCTATCCTCAGTATTTCAAAATAAAAATAAATGTTTTAAATCTACCTATAACTCAGCAACTTCATTTCTTCCTATATCTTTTTAAAGTATTATATATATTCTCAGATGAAGTAAAAGAAGGCAAACATCTTAACATTTTCACTGAAGTAGTATATTTCACTGAAGTAGTATATAATAGTATACTATTAAGCATTAGAAAAAAAAAGAAATAATCTAAATATCTGAAATGGGGAAACAGTTTCAATAACTATATCTATTGCTCTAGAATAATATGCAGAATTACAACATAGAGGTAGATGGACATTACTGCTGATGCCTCTTTGAATTCAGTATTGAGAAAGCAAAACGGACAATCTGCAGATTGATAGGCAACATTTTCATAAAAATTGTACTCACACATAGACACCAAATCATTATATGATTTCTCAGGAAGGTCTGTGTATAGAGTTGCCTATTGGAAGATGTACAAGACTTTGTAATAAACTTATAAAAAGAGAAGATTGAGGCTAAGATAGGAAGGACTTATTCTTCATGTACAATAATTGTGTGGGCTATGAGAAAGGGGTAGAGGGGGCAGGGAGGAAGGGAGGGAGAGAGAGAACGAGAGAGGGAGAGAGAGAGAGAGAGAGAGAGAGAGAGAGAGAGAGAGAGAGAGAGAGAGAGA
>NW_021604578.1:13694914-13724953 GCF_004785775.1 Grammomys surdaster | reverse complement strand
AGAGAGAGAGAGAGAGAGAGAGAGAGAGAGAGAGAGAGAGAGAGAGACTGGGAGAGAGAGAGAAAACAAGAGAGAGAGGAGGAAGGGAGCTAAAGAGGGAAAGACTGGGTAGTAAATAGCCAGAATACATATACGTCAGGGCACACACATAGGTCAAAGGACAGCCCAGGTTTAGGCTCTGTAGACAGCCTGTCCCTACAGGATTGCTCCGGTATGCTTCAGCATACTTGGCAGGCCCACAAATGTCCTTAAAAGAACCCAGTTTTGCTGGAGAAGTGGCTGTTCCAGACAAGGTTAGTGAGGCCAAGAGAAAAAAAAAAAAAGGATCAGCAAAGTTGTGGCTGGCAAATGGCTAGTGTGGTGTGACACAGACCACATTTAAGCCAGAGCTGCAGTTGGCTAAGAAACATTTAGCCAAATGGACTGGAGGTTTCAGTAAAACCCGCAGACAAAGCATAATGGCGAAGCTGAGAAAAGGATACATATCCAGGGTACATCATTCCAAGTAGGAAAGGCTCTGTAGAGTCAGAACTAGATGCTACTCTCAGGGAGAATTGTCAGTGGGCTTTTGGTGTTTTCATGAAAGACTGAAATTCCTGTTAGCTTGGGTAGTTCAGATTTTTCTTCTAGTCAGTCCTGTTTGCAAAGTAATGCTCTGACCTAAAAAACAAAACAGAACAAAACAAACAACAAACAACAAAAACAAAAACCAACTAACCAACCAACCAACAATAACAACAATAAACCCCTCAAATTTCTTAGTGGTTCTTAGCAACACAGCGGGGTATCTACTCCACTTGGGTTATTACATAGCTTAATAACTGACTTCACTATTGCTATTTTCTTTTTTCTTTTTTCTGATGTATGATATCCCCCACTGTCAAATTAATTTTCTTTAAATAAATTTATATATGTATATATATATATATATATATATATGATAATATATAGTAAGAAAAACTTGTTATTATTACCTTTTATTCTGCACTTCTGTAATTTTCAGTCCATTTAACATTTTTGTTTGAAAGACACTGGGAAACATTAAAATGTCATATGACTGCACCTAGAGAGAAACAGGGATGGGCTAGCTAAGTCAGTATCCTAGCCCATATGGTAAAAGTCTCCACATCTTTAGTCAGATAGAGTGATCGTTACCAGCTGATAAATGTCCCATCCCTTTGTCTGGTCAGGAGTAACTGTCACTTCTGAACATGATATGGAGAATGCACACATGTGAAGGAATGGGGAACATTGTATTTTTTTTTCTTTAGGAACTAAAATTCTCATAAAAACCAACAACTATTCTTGCCACTAATTGTCCTTTACAAAGTCTTTGTATATCAAAGGTAGGAACTCCCTTATTTAGAGACAGAGGTCAAAAGAGTCCCAGAGAATCCCTACCCACAACTTTAAACAAATGCTTTCCTCCAGGTATTGCACCATTAAAGGATTAGTAATTTCTTTAGTATGAGTCTCTCAAAGCTGTCATCTATGTACAGGTGTTGAAAAGGTCATTGCATCCAAGGTAAATATGATTGAACAGAATTCTGTACCCACTTACATGCTGGCAAAAATTGTTCAAATACTAGGATTGAAAGAAAGAAAGAAACACGGTAAGTTCAAATATGGGGGAAATAGGCCATTTTATTTTCAAATAACAAAAATATGACTTTAGATTTCTCTTTTGCAGTGTTAAATACTTAAAGACAAGATAAAATTTCAAATTTATTTTCATTTAAGGTGGCTTTCATATATGAAGTAAAAACATTTAAATAGAGTAGCATACATTCTTGTTAATAATTTTTTTGAAAAACAAAGATATGAATACTGCAAAACTATGAAAAATATGAAAAAGTGAAGCATGATTCATTCTGTTCACTCTGCTTATATGCCTCATCTGGAATGAGACAGTATTGATGTAAATATTGTGCAACTGAAGTGTAGACTTTAAGACCTAGATAATGGAGACAAGCACTGAAATCAGCCTCAAGCAAAGTCAAATGTAAGTGATATGGCAATCTGGTTCTTAACATACCCTTAAAGAGGTTACATACAGTAAATTGATAATAATCCACTCCTCAAACCTCAGACACTGCTTTGAAAAGCTGAAAAATAGGGACAGGTGGATGTAGATATGTCTCAATGAATACAAGCCAGTAGCTACAGCAATAATTAATTACTGATATTGCCCCAAAATGCTAAATCATATATCATGCTCTACATTGGTTTTATTTCAATATTTTATATTCTCTATATGATTTAAATCTCCTGAGTCCATTCAGAGAAAACTGGCCATTTTCTCTCATGTCATGAACCTCAATAAGGGAATTTAAATATGTTATTTACTATTGAGTCAAGAAAGCAGTGTATCACTAATGGATTTTAAAAGAACTTCCAACTATGGGAAAATTTTAAAGAAAATGTCAAGTTTCTAGTAAATGAAGTGAGATAGATTTTTTTGACACATATAATAAATGGTGTTTATAACTGGGCATTTTAAAATGTAATAAATTGAAAACATCAGAAAGCATTTGAAATAGAAAATGGAGGGAAATTTTTTTTCTTGAAAAAATTACACTAATAGGGAGTAAAGATTGGAAGTTGTGGTTTATTGTGAGAAAAGTTTGCCTGATGGGTTTTTCCAGATGTAGGGTACATTTAATTTGAAAACCATAACTATAAACCACAGCCTTATCCATTCAAGGTGTCCTATTACTTCATGGCTAAGAAAGTAATGGGAAAATTAAAGAGAAAATTCTTCATGGAATAATAGCAAAGAGTAAGGCCCCACATCTACATATGAAGAGTGCTTACGTTTCTGAACTTCTGTTTTTAAGAAAGGCAGTATCTGAGGAGGATGGAGTATCTGGAAATTGCTGATGTGTGCTTAGAGAGACGTCAAATCTAGGATGAGCTCTCACACATTGGTATGATGACTGTCTAAATCTTTGGGTGATCTCTATGTTACACAGGTACAGGTATACACCAATACCAAGGCTAAGGGTTTGGTGGTTAATGCAAACCATAAGCTATCAGAAGTTACCTAACAGAGGGAAGACAAACTTTGCAATTTCAACCCAAACAAACAGAGTAGCCAGTAAGGCAAAAGGGCAATTTTCACATCAACACAGGATAATTCTAAGACATTGCAACATTAATATAATCTCTAGTTTTCAACCTCAAATTATTAGACATGCAAAGAAACAGGAATGAACTGTTTCACGGGGAAAGGTGGGAGTCAGACATAATATGATCTCAAGTGAGTTCAGATGTTGGTTGTCAAAAACCAAAAACTTAACAAAGAAGTAGAGAAGGTCTGCTAATAGAATTAGAGAAAACGAACTAAAAATAAAATACCTTGCTTTGTTTCTAATTCCAGTTCTTTCTTATTTCTTATCAATTTTAAAATAAATTTTCTAATTTCTGCATAAAAGCTAGCATCAATTGTTGAGATTGTATTGAATTTTAATTTATAGATCAATTTAAATAGCTTAAAAATATTAAACCTTCATGTCCACACACAGAATATCTCTCCATTTATTTCCAACCTCATTTTGTCCAGCAGCAACACCTTGTTGTGATTTTTGTTGTACAAAGCAGCCAGTTCTTTTAAGGTTATTTGTATATAGTTTTGTTCTTTTGAGTCCTATTTTGACTTGAATTTTCTTACTGATTTTCACATTGACAGTTGATAGTAAAGTATTATTATAGACTTCTGTACATAGTCCTGTGTACCATGGTTTTACCAAACTAGTTTATGAATTCAAAAACATATATGTGTTTGCTTTTCAAAACAAACTTCTAATTAAAAATTGTTAGTTTTATAGAATTATTGTGAAGATACAAAAGGACATAGTTTATTTATTAGTATTGGATACCTTGGTATTTTCTTTTTCTTTGAAATTAATTTTTATTAGATATTTTATTTATACTTCAGATGTTAACAGAAACCCCCATTCCATCCCCCCTCCTCTGCTTCTATGATGATGTGCCCCCACCCACCCACTCCCACCTCCCCACCTACAAATTCCCCCACCCTGGGGTATTCAGCCTTCACAGGACCAAGGACTTCCTCTCCCACCTTTGCCCGACAAGGCCATCCTCCCCTACCTATACAGCTAGAGCCATGGATCCCTCCCTATGTGCTCCCAGGTGGTGGTTTAGACCCTGGGAGCTCTGGTTGGTTGGTATTGTTGCTCTCCCCATGGAGCCACAGACCCCTTCAGCTCCTTCAGTCTTCTCTTTAACGCCTCCACTGGGAACCCCATGATCAATTCAATGGTTGACTGTGACCATCCGCCTCTGTTAATGTCAGGCTCTGGCAGAGCCTCTCAGGAGACAGCCATATCAGGCTCCTTTCAGCAAGCACTTCTTGGCATTCATGACAGTGTCTGCCTTTGGTGACTGCACATGGGATGGATACCCAGGTGGAGCAGTCTGTGGATGGCCCCTCCTTCAGTTTCTGTCCCAAACTTTGTCTCCATATTTGCTCCCTTGAGTATTTTGTTACTCCTTCTAAGAAGGACTGAAGCGCCCACACTTTGGTCTTCCTTGTTCATGAGCTTCATGTGGTCTGTGAGTTGCATCTTGGGTCTTGCGAGCTTTTGGGCTAATTTTCACTTATCAGTGAGTGCATACCATGTGTGTTCTTTTGTGATATTTTCTAGTTCCATCCATTTGCCTAAGAATTTCATCAATTTGTTGTTTTTAATAGCTGAGTAATACTCCATTGTGTAAATGTATCACATTTTCTGTGTCCATTCCTCTGTTGAAGGACATCGGGGTTCTTTCCAGCTTCTGGCTATTATAAATAAGGCTATTATGAACATATTCTGGTTTCTCCTCAGATCGTATAAATCTTTCACCTTTTACCTTGGTGTTTTCTATATGTGAAATTATATCATATGTAAATAACAAGTGTTAATTAATTATATTTTTAAAATCTGATTTTTATAGTAGCCAGAACTTATTACTTTGCCATCCATAATGTGTTAGAGCTTCTTTCTCCACCTCCTCATCAACATTTGCTGTCATTTGTTTCTTGATGATAATCATTTTGACTGAAATGATATGGACTTGTAGGATAGTTTTAATTGGTATTTCTTTTATGGGTAAAGATGTTGAACACTTATTAGCTATTTGAACTCTTTCTTTTGAAAGTTCATTAGCCCATTTTGAACCAATTTGTTTTTTCTTACTTAGTTTTTAAGTATCTATGTGTTTTTGAATTCTAGATATTAATCCTTTGTTGGATATTTATAATTTTTCTCTATTGATTTAAATGTTTTAATGCCCAATGATCTGTTAAAACAGAGGTGGTGATAGGACCAGGCTTATTAATTTATTGCTGGTTTTATGGGAACATATTTATAGTTAGTTTTGTAGAATTTTATTGTTGTCTTAACAAGAAAGATTATTTCATTCCTTAGGTAGCTACAAGTTTTTAAATAATAATTGCTTAACTTCATCAAACATTTCTTGCACAATTTGCCACTAATAATAACTTGATTTTCCATTTTAAGATATTTTACGGTAAATAACATTGATAGATTTTTTTTGTCGTTACAAATTCTTATGATTGTTGAGGTAAACTAAGCAATGTTTACCATTTTAAAATGTGCTATTAAATTTAGTTTTAAACTTTTTTATATTCATGTTTACTGTAAGTTTACAGGTGTATCCTTTTTTTTGTTGCCTGGCTTGGAATTTTGTTTATACAAACTTTACAAAATAGACTGGCCTGCCTCTGTACAAATATTGTTGGCCTCTAGCTTTACAGGAGGGAGCTTTACCACCACCCAATCCTTTAATTTTATTTATTTGTTCAAGTTTTATTTTTTCAAACTTGGCACTTTATATTCTTGATGTATCCATTTAATCCAAGTTCAATTGAGCAAATGTCTGGCTGGCAGTATTCCAAGGGGTTGCAGCACTCTGGGGTACCTTATTGATCGCCTGGATGGATTCCATCAGGCCACAATAACTGCGTAAAATGTACTTCAATAGAAGCATTAGGTCTTTTTTTCTTTTTCTTGCTCTGTTCTCACAAAAAAAATGTCAGAGTCCATAGATCAGCATTTCAGGGTCAGAATGTTAGATGTTAAAGAAAGCTACGAATGAAGAATCATGTGGTAAATCAGAAAACAAGTTGTGAATTGTCTGACTCTTAAATAAAACTGAAAGAAAGGAATGGCATTTGGATTATGAAAGAGACAGAAAGGGGCCCCAAAGATTACAGCAAAGTCTGGAAAAAAAAAAAAAAAACGGCTGAGGCAAGGTGAAATGATACAGAGTCCCCCAGGATAAGGACCAGTTCTGCTTTGCTTTTTTTGGAATCAGCACCAGGCGCAAGTGTCTGGGATCAGTTATTAATGTATACTCAGGATGCCTCAGACAGAAAGGAATCAATAAGTTTGGTGTTAAAAAACATGTACTTGAGGTCCTTAACGGGTATCCTATTTTGCTGAAAAAAGGGGGTGGGAACTGCAGTAGAAAAATATTTATTAAGCAAGATTTGAAAGAACCAAGTGTTGAATATGTTCCTAAAGCTATGACCTCATTTTGCCAAAGAAGAAGCAAGAAGCATCAGGGTTTCCGTTGAGTTCTCAACGGCTGTCAGGCAACACGGCAGCCACTTTTTGCCCTAGGCACAGTCAGGCAAGCATAGGGCACGAGGAGTCAAGGATCACGGAAGAAGCTGAGGCCTCAACCCAAGGCTCAGGCCAGCAAGTGATGCGCATGCTCCGGCTGCCATCCCGCGCATGCTCCCTCTGTCATCTGTGCATGCTATAGTTGCCATCCTGCGCATGCGAACAGGGTTGCCCAGGCTCTGAGACAGGCGTCCTACACAGTGCCTAAGAAATGGAGGCCCGTGAGGAAGAGGCACCAGCTCTGGCACCCCCTCAGCCTGCAAAGCTGAGTGAAGTACTCTCTCTCAAAACTCAGGGGAACCAGTCAGGAGACATGGACTCCTATAACTTGACCATCCTTCATTTCAACGATGTTTATGATGTGGACTCGAGTACTGAAGAGCCTGTAGGAGGCGCTGCTAGGTGTGGGCCGCCATCTTTCTTGTCAGACTCTGGAGGGGGAATGGAGGGTGGCGACCTTGGAAACCTACAAAAAGGCTTGGAAGCGAGCAGGGAGGCTTTTGTGCTAACCCTTTGGGGCCACTGTTCAATCTCCCTTCTGGACTTAGGTAGTAACTCCAATGGTTTTGAGGGGGAGGGGGAACTGGGCCTAGTATTCTATCTGCACAATAGGGGATTAGAAACTTTAAGTGAGATCTATGGGCAGTACTCTCTTTTAATTCAAACTGAATTCAGCTTCAGCCACTTCACCTGATCATTGTATGATCCTGGCCTAAGACAATACTTCTTGACCCTGTTTCATTAGTTTTTAAGCAGAGTTGTTTTTCTTGCAGTTAAGTGAGGTAAATTATGTAAAGTATCTAAGGAAAGAAACTTGTATTAGTTTATTTTTCTTTTTAATGTACTATGAAAATTTAAGTTCTCAGTGAAACATCTGTAACTATTAATTGTCAGGTACCTAATTATTTTTCATCTATTTTGCCGAGATTTACAAAGTCATAACCCTACAGTAGGTAAGAAAGGAAGGGATTTAAAGAAAGGTAGGATGTGAATCAGTGGAGATGGGGACAGATTTAGGATTAGGGTTTGTAGGACCTCAGTTCCCATATAGTTTTAATTTTATTTTCTTGTTGGGTTTTGTTTTATGTGGGTTATATGTGGCAAATTGCTTAAACACCATGATGGACTTCATTTCTCCCTTTTTGTTTTAGGTTAGGAGGGTGGGCTCAATGCATGTTCTTGCTCTCAGTGATTCAAGGGTGCCAAGTTATTGGGTAATGTGGAAGTATAATGATGGGAAGGCAGGGCAGTGTGATGCCAGTGTAAAGCAGTAGTTGGATATTAACCCTGGTGTGCTGGAATATGCTGAATGCTTGTCTAGGAATTACAAAAGTCATATACATTACTGCAGGCTGTCAAAGAGGCATTTGTGATGTGCCCCAAGACGTGTTTGGGGAAAAGGTGCTTTTGAACAGAAGAGATTAAAAATCAGGAGGAGACATCAGTTGGAGGCTCTTTGTGTGAGTGTAGTTACAAGGTAGTAATGTAGGGGAATAAGAATCAAAAGAACAGTTGGATTTGGAAGACAAAATAGTGCTTAAGAAGTGGTTATTGTGTAGCATATGAGAGTCTGTGTATGTACTGTACATAAAGGGTAGAAGAGAGCATTGGAGAGTAGCTCGAAGAAGAGAAGTTACCTAGGGTTGGTCTGTTGCTTAATGCCAAAGATCAAGGGTTTTGAAATGATTTCTGAAGGTGTAGTTGGTTTGAGGAATCAATGTGATGTTGGAAAGGATGTTTTCTTTGAGATGCTTGATGTCTGTGTAGATAAAAGTGGCTATCAGATACTTGGGTGAATAACATCTCCCAGCTATTCCTTCATTTTCCAATTATTGTAGGCCCTCTCTAAATTTTTTTGTACATATATTGCTCTTCTGTATTTTTTGGGAAGAAATTCTTATTTTTCAAGTCCCGTGACTTCTTAGTAGAGTCCATTTGTTATTGTTACTGATCATTGGGGAAGATGTTTACTGTCTCCTCAAAAGTACAGGCTAGTTTCTCTTTTCTATATACCCATGCTTACAATCTGCACATATACTTTGATTGACAAGTGTTTAGTCTAAGACACCATGGCATCCATAATTGATCCTGTGTGCAAAAGATCATGCCAGAAGTTTCCAAGACTTCTGTGGTGGTTACTTTCTAATGCCAGCTTGACTGAATTAAGCAACATTTGAGGACATTAGTGAAACAAACCCTTGGGTATCTGTGAGGCTGCTTCCAGAGAAGTTCAACTGAGAAGCAAGGTCCCACTCTGAGTATGAACAGCACTGTTCCATGGGCAGGATCCTTGAATGATAAAATGGGGTAAAAGAGACACCAAGCTGAGAAATGACATTTCCATATTTCTTGGTTGGCATCATTGACCAACTCACTCCTACTACCACTCCTTCTTGGCCTATGAACTGTATTTCTATACCTCCCCACCCTCCCCACTCCCCTTTAATTTTTTTCTTTAAAAAAAAAAAAACCAAATGTTTGGTCATATCAGTGAGGAAAGAAACACAGTTACATCAGAAAATAGAAGTGTCAATAGAAACTTTGTGTTTATTATTACTCTGAGACCCCACAACTGTGTATAGTGAACAGTGAAAATATAACGTCTCTGAATGAATGATCATGGTAAATAGCACTACAATCTGAACTGATAGAATGGTACTGAATGGTGACTTTCCAACATAATATAAAACATGATGGGACACAGTGGGAACACAGAGGGAGTGGCAAAGTGAATTCTCTTGGTTTTTGGTCTTGATTTATTTTATTTTTAATGACATTCAAGACTATTTTAGACTTACATAAAGATATGAAATATTGCAAAGACATCACATATGCTTCTCTTACATTTTACATTAGCATTGAGGGCATTTGTTGCAACTAATAAAGAGAAATGCATACATTATTAATCAACATCTATATTCCGTCTAGATACCCTTAGTATTTATGTGATATTCTTTTTGTGTTTCAGGATTCCATGTAGAAGACCACACTGCATTTGCTCTTTCTCATCCTTTAGACTGCTTTTGATTGTGGAAGTTTCTCTAGATAACCTTTGTTTCTAATCCTCTTGATATTTTAAAGGGATATCAGTTAGGTGTTTTTAAAATGTCCTTTATTTTAAATTTATATGTTTTTCTTATGGTTATACTGGAATAATCTATCTAACATCTGGAAGAAAACCACAAAAATAGAATTCCATTTTTAAATTACATTGTTTCAGGTCTGCATCTTGTTTACATTGCATAGTGCAGACATGGACTTTTGTGAAAATATTCCACTCTGAAGTACACTTCATTCATCCCTCTGTGTGCAATGAGATCATTTTGTGAGCTCACATTTAAGGAACAGGGGCTTACACTTCACCCCCTTCATGGCAAAGACACTTTATAAATCCTTTGAATTATTCCCTAGTGGAAGACATGTTTCAGCTCATTATTTACTTATATCAGTACTGCATTAGTTTTCTAAGACTGACTAGTGAACGTACTGTAAAATGGGTAGCTTAAATCAGTAAAAGAAAATGTTTGGAAGAGCTGCAAATTAAAGGGCTGGTAGAGTTGGTTCTTTTATGGGCCCTCTCTCCTAGTTTCTGTTGAGGGCAGCAATCCTTGGTAATACATATACATACATTACTCAGTTTCTGGATCTGCCTTCACATGGCCATTACTCCCCCCTCTTCCCTCTCCCTTCCTTTCCCCCTGCCATCCACACCACCCTTTCCCTTTTCTTGTCCCTAGCTTCTCACTGCTTCCTTCCCCCCAGCCCCTAACCCTTGCATTGCCTTATGAGGATGTAAGTCATTGAAGTAGGCTCCTTTCTATCATCTCATCTAACATAGCTTGATTACGTCATTTGCATTGAGCCTGTCTCCAAATAGGTACAGGCCCGGAAACAATTCAGCCTCATGTTGACCATTGAACACATGTGTCTGATGGCAGGATGGTATTTGGGAAATGTTTTTGTTGTTGTTTGTTTTTGTTTTTTAATGGATTGTGTAGCTTGACAAAGGCTCTTAGTGATTTTCCTGCAGCACTTCATCCTCCTATGTTTCTTTTCAAGCATACCACTAATATACTTATCAGCCACGTTAATGAGAATGCTAGTATCTTGGGTGAAGCTCAGTAGATTACAGAATTCTAATGTCATTGAAGTGCCAGTTACTCTCAGAGGCCAGATCAAAGGACACCAGTGAGTAGAGCGCATTAGTGACGTGGCTTTGGAGGAACAGTGTGTACCCATCTGATTTCTGGAACTACTATGGTGATGAAGGAAACAAAAACAAAACTGAAGTTACTGGTGAATGGTCTGTGATCGGCACCTCTGGGAACATTTTCATTTTAACTATTGTTCCTAGAAAAGAAGTTTCTTGAAGAAGAGATGCTGATGTAGAATGGCAACAACTCTAGGTCATATGGTTATAAGATTACAAACAGAACAGATTTGAAGATGTCATAATTTCTTTGTTCCTTAAATGTTACATTCTCAAGTTCAGTTGTCAACCTCTATGCTTACATCTTTGCATACTGGGACAGATGTGTACTTAGTGTGCATGTGGTTCAACAAATACTCATTTCTAAGATATGGCCTGTCTGGCATATAGTGTCCAGCAAAAAACAGGAGTTGTTGATATAACTCATCTAAAACACTCCAGGTACAACACTAGGCACTGTTCTGAGCAGCAACAGTATAGTAGAGATCAGAGACCTCATGGGAGGTTTCAGATGGAAAAACAGATAGTTAAAAAAAGGAATTATGTCATATGCTGGATGGCAACAAATGCTTTAGAGAAAGACGATACAGAATAAGGAGAATAAGAAGTGTCAAGTTGAAGTTAGGATGCTTGTCATTTTAAAACAAGCTATTGATATAAGACCTTATTTGGGCTGGTGAGATGGCTCAGTGGGTAAAAGTGCTTGCTGCCAAGCCTGGCAATCTGAGTTCATTCCTGAGAACCTTGATGATGGAAGAAGAGAATCAGAGCCTGCAAGTTGTCTCTTGACCTATACATGTACCCTATGGCACGGGCACCTCCATATGGACATAAAATAAATAAAATATAATAAAAATAAATAAGACCTCATGGTCAAGGGATATTTGAGGAGATACTTGAGTGAAATGAAATAGCATGAGTTATTTGACTGTCTACAGTGAAATTGTTGTAGGATGAAGTTGCAAGAGCAAAAATTCAGAGGTGAAAATCTACATAGTGGGTTTCATAAACACCAGAGAAAGGCAATAATGGCTAATAGGGCATGTGCTTGCTGCACAGGAATAGAAACAAGTCTCTAGGTTAAGGTGCAGATTAAAGAATAGGTAGAAAGTAATTAGACAGAATGCGTACTATGTGGGGCACATGCTTGTTAAGTTTTAAGGTTTGAACCCATTGCCTGTGTTGCAAATATAAATAGCAGTTCCCAAACCATAGTCCGAGCACCTTAGAGATTTCCATGAGATTCCTATATGTGAAAATAACAGCCCCAGCCATTTTCTTTGTTGTCTTGCTAGATGCCCATTGCTTTGTTCATTTTTATTTTGTTCTGAGGGTATAGAGTTTAATAAGTTAACTCATATGACTTGACATATCACATTGAAAACTATTTTTGGGAACTGTCTTACTGAAATTTAGAATAGTAGTAAAGCAAAATATTCACAATTATTCAGAAAATTTATTGAAATGTTTTCCTAGTTATTTATCTGTGCAAGGCCAGAGTTTTAAAAATATACTGTATACAAAGCAGACTATTCCAGTAATCGAATGAAACAGGAGATAGGATCTCACTGTTCTTTACTTAGCTAGACATGAGGTTTGCACAAATGTGCCATCTGTGTTTGCAAATATATTCTTTATAAAAATACATGTACTAGGTCTTTGTTGTTTTTTAGTTAGTAGGTGTGTATGTTAATTTCTTAGCTTCTAGGGGCACTGGAAAGGGGAGTCTTGAGATTGAAAATTTGAGAACTTCTATCTATATTGTACATTTTTGACATCAATCTCAAACTTTTATAATCTTTGTTTCTCTAAGACCTAGTAGTATGAAGCAGTTTGTAAATTCGTTTGGCTTTAACTACTTCATCTGTTCTATTTGTGGATCTATAATTCGGATCTAACCTCCTTTCTAGACCTATATTTCCATCTGCCTACTGAGGATACTCATTTTGATGTCTCCTTGAATAGGCCTACAATCAGCTTACCAGCTTCTCCCTCAAACTCTTTATTAGAACTCCGATTCCTCATTTGATTTTTATCTCAATAATTTATAAAATATTTATAATGAATAAAAGTCTAATTATGGTATATGTTTATAGATTTAAAGTCTAGTTTCCTTTATAATGTTATTTCTCAACTTAATTAAAACTGTATGGGCGTTTAGTCTACATGCGTGTCTGTGGATCATGTGCATGCCTTGTGCCCAAGAAGGGCAGAAGAGAGTGCTAGATCCTCCGGGCCCTGAGTTAGACTGTTGTGAGACACCGTGTGGGTGCTTTCAAAGAGCAGCCAGTGCTTTGACCACTGATCCATCTCTCCAGCTCATTTCTCTAATATGCATCCAAATTGTACAAAGGACTTGTTAGACACATGTTTTTGTATCTTATCTCAGTGTTTCAGATTATATAGGCATGGGATAGGACCTGAAAACAAATTTTTATAGGCAGTCCTTCTACTAGTCTGAAAAAGCAAAGTAATAAGCAAATGCTTTACCGTGTTAACATGAACACATCAGTTATCACGTCCACTGAAGTTCTTAAAACTTTTGTAGTTTTGCTCCTAAAGTTTTCCTTATTTGCTTACTGCATTCTTAAAACTCAGATTGAATCTTGTGACATCTACTTTCTTTCTAGATACATTTGTCATTGCACGGAATCCTTTGAACACATACACTGCTCAGTCTTTGTATTCATGTATTTTGTTGACTTGCGTAAGCATATGTATTACTTCCACGTTTTAACTTTTAAAAGCAAGTTATTGACTAGACTTACTGATCTTTACAATTTTTTTAAGTCTAGGGTTCTATATGGTTTTTAAATAATCAAAATATGAGCATTTCTAGCAATCTCCGGACCCCTCATTCCCAGCAGTGGGAAGAGGGACATTTGTCCTCCACTCCAATCCTACAGCGTCTACTCATTTATGTGAGGTTTTTTATTTTTTTACACATTTGAGATTCAGTCAAACTGTTGTATGTAGCGATAATTTGTTATTTTTCTTACTGAACTATGTTCTAATGTGTGAACTATACCATAATTTACTCATCTGTTCTAATGTTGAAGGATGTTAGGATGGTTTCTAATATTTGCTATTATGAAATCACTATTAGCATTCTTACATAACTCTTTTGGTAGCTAGAAGCAATCATTTTCTTGAGTACATGCCCAGAAGTGAAGTTTCTGTGTCATACAGACATATGTGTAACTTTACTAAGTGCTGCCAAACATTTTCTCAAAATAGTTGTACCATGAGCGGTATATGAAAATTTTGATTATTGTATTTTCTTGATGTTTTAGTATTATCTATTTTTATCATACTGGTAGGTGTATCATAACATACAATTGTAGGTTTAATTTGAATTTCTTGTAGAGTAATGATATGGAATATTTTAATATAATTATGGGCCAGTTGTACTTGTTCCTTAGTTGATTTTTTCTATTTTATTTTTAAATTTAATTTTTATTTCTTCTTTTAGTTATTTTGAGACAGAATCTCACTGAATTGCATAGGCTAGTCTCAGCCTTCCTTACTGCTTGCATTACAGGTGTATGCCACCATGACCAAGTCCATGGTATTTTTTCCCCAATTAAAAAACTGAATTGTTTTTGTGAAGTTGAGTTTAATGGTTTTTAATTATTTTAGATCCAATTCCATTGTTAAATATATGCTTTCCACATATTTAGTCAGTGGTTTTTTTTTCTAATGGTATATTTCAATCAGTAAAAGATTTTAATTTAAACTGTTTTATTTACTTTTTTTTTATTTAGTGATTTGAGCTTTTTTTCTGGTCTGTGTCAGAAACCATTGCTTCAAAGTCATGAAGATATCCTTGTATGATTTCTTCTAAATGATGTATTATTTTGTTTTTAAAATTATATCCGTGATTCATTTTTATGTTGTTTATGCATCGTGTGTTTTATTTGTCCATGTGAGCATGTGCACATGTGTATGTCTCCGTGTATGTGTGCATGTGCACTTGAGTCCATCTGTGTGTGGGAGGAGGCTGAGGATAACTTGAGATCGTTTTCTTCCTCCACTATGTGGGGTCCTGGAACTGATTTCTAATAGTGAGACTTGGCAGCAAGTACTTTTACCTACTGACCTATCTTATCAATCGTCAAATGTCAAACATGGTCTAAGGTTGGCGTCGTCATGCGGGAGGAGTTCTGAGTGCTTGTGAGAGACTCCAAGCAAACAAGACAAAACAGAGTCTTGTGACCCTCGTTTCTTCAAAAATGGAATTGTTCTTGGAATGTGCTTCATGCCCCTCCCAGGTGTAGCAGATACAAGTGAGTTTACTTTTGATTATGAATTATATTGTTATTTGTTTTTATGCCTCTATGGAAAACATGTTTTTGCCACTTGTGGCTTGTGTGTATGATTAAATACTTTATTCATGTGGTTCTTCTTAGCCCTCAGAGTATGAATTGTCTGATGCTCTGAATAAAGTAGGCTAATGCATGAGACTTTAGTCCAGCTCGTAGTTAGGCTCCATTCTTCTAGGTTCAACCACCTTTAGAGCAGTAAACACTTAACTTTCATGTATGATTGAGAAGCTATTCATCTTCTATGCTTGTATCATTTGTATAATTACACATATATTTAAATATTTCATTTAGTAGCACCATTTATATATATTTATATATAGTTTTCATTGACAAAGATGCCCTTTTTAGTACTGAACTTCAGGGATGTGTGTGTATTAATTAATCAAGTGACTGTGTATTTATGCATCTGTTCCTGGGTTATACTTCCCCACTAATCTAAGAAAATCATACACTATACTAGTCACCACAACTTTATCATAAATCTTCATGTTCAACAGTAGAAATCCTCTAATTGTTCTTCAGTATTTGTATCTTCACATAAATTTTATATGGAAATCCATGTGGTTAATTTATTACCTTAAAGTTTTCTAGACTAAAATGTTACATTCCTAGTTTGTATATAATTTCAAAATTATGACCAAATGTTGAAAATTTTCTGCATAATTTAAAAAAGAGAGTTGTAGTACATGACATTGAATAAATCCTGCTTGATCATGATGTTTTAATCTTTTTATATGCTACTTAATTCAGTTAGTTAAAATTTAGTTTAAGACTTATGTCTGTATGTTTGTACAGAATATTGATCTATAATTATGGTGTGAAGATAATGCTAACACTATATTAATTGGAAGATATTACTCTTTTTTCTCTTCTCTGAAAGAATTTGTGTAATAATAGTGTTATTTCTTTAAAAGTCTTTGAAAGAATGTCCCGGATTGAAGTTTTTGTTGAAAAGTTCTAAAGTACGGTTCAATCGTTTTTAGTAGTGATAAGAAAAGTCAAATTTTAAAAATATCTTCCTGTCAGTTTTGGTATGTTGCATTATTTTTCAAATTTATTATCAGAAGAGTACTTATATAGGATCTGTAGTGTTACTTTCTTTTTATTTTGCTATTTATAATGATATTTTTCTCAATCTTGCTAGGATATATCTACTTTGTAAATTTTTCAGTGAACAAAAATGTAGCTTGTTTGGTTTTACTTGTATTTTTTTTCCTTTCTGCTTTAACATTAGCTGACATTTGTTTTCTGACTTTCTGCAAGACAGAAGCTTGACTGTATCATACAAATATATGATTTTAAAGTAATATCACTGAGCCTTTTATTTTTATTTTAAAATTTTACTTATTGGAACTATCTTGATATGTAACTCTGACTGACACAGAACTTGTTATTTAGACTAAGCTGGCCTTGAACTTACAGAGATCTTCCTGCTTCTGCCTCTTGAGAACAGAGATTAAAGTCATGTGCCATCACAGCTTGATTAAAATTTTTTGAGGTTTTATTATTTTCATTTTATGTGTATGGGTGTTTTGCTTGGATGTATGTTTGTGTATCACATGTGTTTAGCACATGGACTGGAATTGGATTTACACATGGTTATTAACTGTTATGTGGGTGCTGGGAACTGAACCTGAGTCCTCTGAAAGAGCAGGCAGTGCTCTTAACTGCATTAGGCATCTTTCCAGCTCCCTTTTAATTTTAAAATTTATACATGAATATAATGAAATATATTTAACTCTCATTTTCTCCAACTCTACTTACCTACCAGTTTGTACCCTCCCAACTTTATCTTTCTAAAACATTTTTTCTCTTTGAGATGACTACTTTTTCTTTAATTGCATATACATAAAACTGATATCTATAAATATATGTGTATATATATATAAACACAATTACCAGTTACTTGCGTGTTTTCAGGGATGACCATTTGGTGTTGGATAGCAGTTTCAAAAGTGCTCAGTAAAATAATTGTTAACCCAACAGCCCAACATAAGATTATCAATGTTGACCAAGTTGACTTTATGTAAATCAGTAAATGCAATAAATGACATAATTGATCTTACTGATAAAAATCACATGTCATCTCAATAGATGCAGAAAAACCTTTGAAAAAATCCAACATGACTTCATGATAAAGTCCATAAAGAGCTGTACTAGGAGAAGCATATCTCAACATAATAAATGCTATATATGGGAAGCCAACAGCCAACATCATTGTAAGTGGAGAAGAACTTGCAACAATCCCACTAAAATCAGGAATGACACAGGGCTGTCCACTATTCCAACTCCTTTCCAACAGTGTGTTTGAAGAACTAGTTGGAGCAATAAGGAAAGAGAAGGAAATTAAAGGGATATAAATAGGAAAAGAAATCAAATGATTCCTATTTACAGAGGACATGATATTATACATAAAAGATCCTAAAAATTCTATCAGAAAACTAGAAATAATGAATGCAGCAACATGGTAGGAAACAGAATCAACTTGCACAAATCAATAGCTTTTCTATGCAACAGCAACAAATGTCAGAAATAATATCATAGATATACTTTCATTCATAATAGCCTCAAAGAAAATAACATTTTATAATAAACCCACCCAACAAGATGACAGACTGCTGCAATGAAAACCTTAAAGCTCCAAGGAGAGAGATAAAGACACTTGAACATAGAAAGACATCTCAGATGCTTGTGGATCGGTAAGACTTAACATTGTGAAAATGACCATTCTACCAAAAGCCATTTACAGATTCAATACAATCCCAATTACAATTTCCATCTCACTCTTCATAGAAATAGAAAAACCTGTCTTAAAATTAATATGGGACCACGAAAGACCCTGTTTAGTCAATAAGATCCTGTGTGAAAAGAACTATGGTCAATGGATCACCATTCTGGATCTCAAGATACATTATGGAGCCATAATAAAAATAATGTGATACTGGTGTAAAAACCAGAAAGCATTTCCTCTAAAATCAGGAGTGAGAGGTTGATTTGCATAACAGTCCTGTCTCAGCACTACTTTCCAATTTCTGTCTCTTACATTCTCTCCACCACCTCTCCTGTGATGTTTCCTAAGCCTTGAGGGAAATGACTCATACAGATATTCCATCTATGGCTGAACACTCACAGTGTTTGTGAATAGGGTTGTTTGTCTTATTTCTTAGTAGATTAGTGCCTGATATAGACAAAAGCTACTACATTTTGTGAGCTGACTTCGAATCCTCATACTATAATCAAAATACTTGTCAGATCTAAGAGTATTTTGTTAGAGTCTTTAGATAGGCTTTTGACTATAGGATCATGTCTTCCAAGCATAGGGCTAATTGAATTTTTTTTCCTGTTTATCTTGTCTTATGACTCTAGCTAAGAATTCAAGCACTATATTGAACAAGAGTGGAGAAAGTACACATTCTGAAGTTTAGAACTAATACTTTCAGTTTTTATCCATTCAGTATAATGTTGGCTATAGGTTTGATATATGTAGCCATTATCTGTCTATTTTTAAATTCCTTAGAGCTTTTGTTATGAGAAGTGTTGATTTTGTTAATGGTGGGTCCTTTTCTTCTTGTGCATTCTGAACATATCATTTTGGTTCGTGATTTCATTTCTGTGTTTGTTACATTAACTGTTCTTGCATCACTGGTATGAAAGCAGTTTGATGATGGTATATATAATCTCTTTAATGTGCTGTTGAATTAGCCTTGCAAGTAACTTATTGCCTGGTTTTTATAGGTGATACTGGCTTTGGAGAATGAAGCTTATAAGCATTCACTTTTTATTTTGCAGAAGCACTTGAGGAGCCCTTGGTGTTCTTTAAATGTCAGATAGAATTCATCAGTCTATCCACCCAGTCCTGGGGCTGTCTTTTTATTCCTTTAAGATAAACTTCATTACTGTTTGAGTCTCACTGCTCAATATAAGTTTGACTGTTCTGCTTCCATTTGGTTGATTTTTGTAGGTCATGTATATCTAAATTTTTATACATCTCTTCTAGGTTTCTCAATTTATTTGAGTATGTGTCAACACAGTCCCTAATGATGTCTGTATTTCAGTGGTATCTGTTATAATAAAATCTCTGATTTTGTTAATTGATCCCATTGTGATCTCATCTCACACATCTCTTTAATCTCTGATTTTATTAATTTAGATCATTTATACTGTTTTCACTAGAGGCTTGTCTTTTTATTTTTAAAGAACCAAATTTGTCTTACCAATCTTTGGTATTCTTAATCCCTCCAATGACCCTTTGGTCATTCCAAAGCATGCCATTCAGTGTATAGTGGTTTTTCCATTATCTTGCTATTGATTTCTAATTAGATCGCATTGTGGTCTGATCTGATTTGTGTTTGGTAAGACTTGCTTTATGGCATAAAGTGGTACTCTTTTTGAGAGAGTTTCATGAGCTGCTGATAAAAATCTGAAATGGTTGGAAGATTCTATAGATGCCTGTTGTGTCTTTTGATTTGGATTGCTGTTTTAGCTCTGAAGCTTTTAATTTTATTTTCAACACATAACATATGTGTTGCATTCATGTTTTCACATGTTTATGATGTATGCACTCATGCATGCCAAAGGTAGAGTTAGTGTCATTTTCTGGTCACCACCTTATTTTTTGATACAGGGTCTCTCACTAGACACTGAGCTGACCTTTCTTCCAGACTGGTTGTCCAGCAACCCCCAAGACCACCCTGTTTCTGTATTTTCTGGGGTTACAGATGCGCATGGCCTGGCTTCCAGTGGGTGCTAGGCAACCAGACTGAAGTCGTTATGCTCATACGTCATGCTCGCTGGCTATCTCCTTGTCCTCTTTATTTAATTGTGTCTAGGTGATCCATTGATGAGAGTGGATGTTGATTGCACTGTCTGGATCTGTCCATTAATATCCAGTAGTGCTTATTTTATAAAATTGGGTATATCAACAATCATAGCATATTATTTATAATTGTTACATATTCTTGATGCACTGTTTTATTGACTAATAAATAGTGACCTTATTTATTCCTGTTGACTAACTTAGGCTTACAGTCTGCTTTGCCTGATCAAATGGTGCTACTCTTAGTTGCTTTTAGATTCCATTTATTGGACTTTCATCTTCCAGCCTTTCATTTTCATTCTGTCTTTATGTTTTGCCTGTGAAATGCATTTCTTGTGGATAAGAAATGATTGTATAACTTTAAATTCATTTGTCGAGTCTGAATCTTAACTGGGGAGTTAAGACTGTTTACATTTAATATTGGTAACTTTTCCATTCATCTTAGAAATATGGTAATTTATTGTTAATAATTTTAATCTTTCCTTTTATTGTTTATTTACCTTCCCCCTTAATGTGATTTATTCTGCCCCATTTATTCACGGCTGTATGTATCTTTCTTCCTCTTACCATGTCTAGGATTTCTTTGGAAATGCTGTGCAGTCCAGGCTTGGGTGTCATGAATTACTTCAGTTTATGTTTATTGTGGAAGTTCTTAATTTATCCTTCAGTATTAAAGGGTGACTTTGATAAAATAACCACGGTGGTTAGTTCGTCTTATTTCAGGGTTTGAAATACTACTGCCCATGTTTTCTTGGCCATTAGGGTTTCTTTTGGTGGTTTGTTGTTATTCTAATTGGCTTGTGTATTTTTTAAGCAACCCGTCACTTCTGTTTTAAGCTTTTAATATCATTTCTTTGTTCTGTACTCTTGGCACTTAGGTATCATAGCATGCGGAAAGCTTCTGTTCCACTCCTGCCTGTTTTCCTTGTGGACTTGAACGTCCATTTGATTACCTAGAGTTGGAAAAGGTTCTACTCTGATTTCATTGAGTAAGTTTCTTGTGCCTTTACTCTCTGTTTTGATGACCATTTCTAGCATCACATATTTGTAGGTTTGATCTCCATGTCCTGTCTAAGAAGTGTGCGTATATTTCTTCTGAATGTAAGAAAATTTAACCTTATCCTCAGTCCAGATATCTATATTTGTTCCATGTCTTTGTTGAATTTCTTACGCAAGTTGTTGAGTATCTCATCCAACTTGATGTTCTCAACTCCTTTTTTAAAAAAAATAGCCTTGTTCACTGTATTAGTTTAATTAAATCTTCACTGAAGTCAGTTGTCATTTTTAAAACTAGAATTTTGAATTCTTTGGCTTATTAGTCATTATTCTATGTTTGAATTCAGTTAATTGAAGAGCTGTGAACTTTTGGAAGAGCCATGTTTCAATTTTCTTTTTTTTTTGTGGTTTTACATGGTAATTTGTTCATCTTTTGGAATGACTATCTCTTCCAATTTCATTTGAAGTTCTCCTTTACTGGTGGCTTTCTCTAGGGATTAGTTTTCAGTACCACTCAGGAGAAAACCAACTGCCATAACAATAATGCTGAAACAAAGTAGATATAGAAACAGAACTAATTAAAACCAACGTCTGCACCATCAATAACCACAGAAAATAAAATTTCAAGATTAATATAAAATAAACTATGACATTAGCATTAGTTAGGTCAAAATGAATGAAATAAAGCTGGGACAAGATAAATGAAAAGGAAAAATGTTAAGTAAAAAAGGAAAGAAAAAGAGAATATTGTGACATGAAAAGAACAAGTGGCAAAACTGGAAAGGAAATCAATATAAATTAGGTAAGACAAAGGAGTAAAACAAAATATGGAGGAGGGAGGGAGGGAAGGAGGGAGGGAGGGAGAGAGGGAGAGAGAGAGAGAGAGAGAGAGAGAGAGAATATATGAATGAATCAAGGGAGCACAGCAGAATGGAAAACACTGTAGGGGCTGAGTGGATTTGCCTAACATCGGGACATTAGTTTCAAGGCCACAAAGAAGCATTATCTTATATTAAACTTCATGCAATAAATTTATATAAAACAACCTAGTTTAGCATTATATACATCATTCTTTTATCTTTTTAAAAATTATTCTTTTTTTATTTATTCACTTTATATCCTGCTCACTGCCCCCTTGCCCCTCCCACAGTCCTCTTGCCGTCTCCCCTTTCTTTCTCCTCTGAGTGGGTAGGATCCCCCTTGGGCACCCCCCTCCACCTTGGCACTTCAAGTGTCTGCTGGGCTAGGCACTTCCTCACCCACAGAGGTCAGACAAGGCAGCCCAGCTAGAAGAACATATCCCACTTAAACGCAACAGCTTTTGGGATAGTCCCTGCTCCGGTTGTTCCGGACCCACATGAAGGCCAAGCTGCACATCTGCTACATATGAGCGGGGAGGCCTAGGTCCAGCCTGCATACACATCTTTCTCGATGCTCTCAGGGGGCATAAATTGTATTTATGAATATGCATTTTGTGGAATAGTTTCAATATTCTGACAAGTTTTAAAGTGTTTTCTTTAAAATAATTTCCCATTATATATTTGAGGATTTCTTTTGAGGCATAAGACTTTTAATTTAAATGTATGTTTTTTTTTTTTTTGGAGTGGGGAGCCCAGCTTGTCTTTTTCAGAATGCAAATGTGCTACTGAGATATCTTGGCTATGAGAAATAATCTTATTATTCATGTTGCTATTTGAGACATTGCCCTTGTATTTCCTAGGCATTCAGTGATAACACAGGCCATTGTTCTCGTAGGTTTGCCACAGCTGTGAAAAGATTCAGCATCCTGAATCCACTCTTGATTTTCAGTGGTGACTGCTTAAATCCTTCCATCTTAAGTACGATAACAAAAGGAAAGCATATGATCTCTATATTAAATGAATTGGGAGTACATTTTGCAGTTTTTGGTAAGTAATACATTTTTAGTATTTGAAGTTTTAAAAGCAATTTATATAAAACTAGGTAATTTGATGCCAAACAATAACAGTTAAATAATCCTATTCATCAGCTTATAGGTACTCAGAAGCAATAAACAGGATTGCACAATGAACTTGAACACTTGTACTCAACCAAAATTTGACTTTCTATTGTGATTTTTAGTTATGCCTGTCTGAATGTGAGACGTGTCACTAGAGGAAAGAAAGAAAAAGAGAGAGAGAGAGAGAGAGAGAGAGAGAGAGAGAGAGAGAGAAAGAGGCTGATGTTCTTAGTGGTTCACTCCTTTAAACCCAGCCCTTAGTAGGTTGAAGCAGAAGGATGACTATTAGTCTGAGGCCAGTTTGGGCTACATAGTGAGTTTCTAGCTGTCCTGAGTTGTTGAGTCAGTTCCTATCTCCCTCCGTCCCCTAGAAACCTCCAAACTAAAATCAATGATATATCAACAAAATAAAGTGACTGGGCTCTTAGTTGTTTTTTGATAGAAAATTGGGAAAATAGTGATGCATCTTCACGAAGCTTCTCTCAAGGCTGAACATAGTAGCTGTGCACACCAGACCCACAGGAAGCATTTCAGCTGTTTCTTTCTTAAGATGGCGTCACTTTGATAATATTTTGAGCATTAGTTGCTCACGTTGAAGTAATTGGAGGCTGAGGTTTACAGGCTTCTGTCTGTTTATGTAACTACCATCCCATTTAGGGGATATGCTGCAGCTGGCAGTGGTTCTCTGTGGACGTTTGGATGGTAGAAGAGATGTGAGGTTTTCTAGATTTTATACAGTGAATGAATGAAGTGATCAATTCTCAGCTTTTGAGCATCTCCCTGTCCCTGGTGTGTCACACTGTTAATATTTTACTTTAAAAAGTGAAAAGTACATTGTGAACATTTCCTCATGTCTTTTTATTATGGTAAAATAAAGATAATAAAATTTATATTTTTACCATTTAAATGTACAGTTCAGGATCACTAAGTTCATTCACATTGCTGTGAATGTGATTTTATTTTTGTTACATTGGTAGTTGCAAAGTGTTCCATTTATTGGATATTAGTTTATTTAACAAATTTACTATTATATATTTAGGTGATTTCTATTATTATAATTATTATTACTAATAATTTTTTACAATAAAACTGGATGTGTGGAGAGGTTGTTGACCAGGGATATTAGGACATTTTAGGTCTTAGTGATATTTATTGTAAGAATGGATAGCATAGCAAGGCCAGCTGGTAAAAGAACAAATCACATAGCACATAGGACATCAGCACTCATGTTGTCCTCTCGTAGAGTCATACTTAGCTTGCTTCTTTATACAACCTAGGGCCCAGGGAATGGTGCTTCCTATAGTGGGCTAGACCCTGTCATATTAACTAACAACCAAGTTAGTTCTCCACAGTCTGCCTCCCAGCCAATCTGATCTCTGCAATCCTTCATTGAGACTTTCAGACTCTCTTCTTTGGCGACATTAGGCTGTGACAAAGTGACAGTGAGATCTAAGTAAGACATCATCATTTAGCTTCATATTTAGCAATATTTCTTTCCAGTTTCTTTTGTGCACATTTTCTCAAGTAGACAAGAACACGTTGTAACTATACCACTTTGTGGTTTTTCTTGATCATTCTATAAATCATTTCCCTGAGAATGTAAGTTTTATTCTCCTACAAAATAGATGACACATTTATGGAGGAATTAAGGGACAGTGTAATAAAAAGGCTTAAAGATACAGAGGAAAGAAGAAAACATGTAAGGGGGGGGGATAAGAAAGCTTTGAGCACTTAAAAAGGGAAGACTTTAGCCCGAGGTGTGCTGTAAACTTCATTTAGACACTGACATTTTAAGACTATGAAAACAAGAATATAAAATAACTTTTTTCAATTTCTTTAAAAATGTGATTATAGAAAATATTAAAGCTGCATGTGCTGCTGTATACTATTTCTACTAACATTATTATTGAGCATAATGTCATGAGGCCTGAAAAGGGAAGGGAGGAATTGCATGGGAAGGTCAGCTGGTGAGATACATGAATGGTTTTCAATATAGCACGCAGTCAGTCTACAGTGACCTCGAAGGAAGGGGACATTAGAGTACTAAATACCTTGACCTTATTCTGTATTCCAAACAGTTCTCTCACTTCTACCTGTATCCACAGTTGTTTAGTCCAATAGGAAGCAAGCAGAAGGAGCTAGTTAATGGAGTCCATTGAACTTGGAATATCCAGAACCAGAGCAGAATAGAGAAGGAGAGTGGAGCTGGGGAGGAGCCTACCAGATCAGTGCATTAAGATGTCCTGTCATAAAATTAATATTTATAAACATGTGTTCAGGTGGTAAAGTCATAAGGTTTAGTGACCAAAACATTTCACTGTGGAGCAAAGTGTTTCTTTTCTGTTCTTGGCCCTTTCTGTTTTGTTTCTACACTACTCAATACTATACATTTTCTGGTTCTGTCCAAGACTATTTTGTATGTCTAATGACAAACATGAAGGCCAGTCATTGTTATTTTAAGTTTTTGTTTCATCACCATCTCAGCTACACCCTGAAAAAAAATCAGTTTATTTTGTTGAAATGGAGCAAGTTGAAATTATACACTTAGGAACACACGCACATGTGTGCATGCACACACACACACACACCAATAAAAAAAGAGGCCATGAATTTGAAAGCGATCAAGTGGAAAGTATGTCAGAGGATTGGGAAGGAGGAAAGGCAAGGGAGAGATGGTAGAAGTGTAATCTCAACAGATAAACTTATAGTACTAGTTTTTGTCTGTTGTGAGACAGCTGTTCCTGGGCTTGTAAGTCTTGCTCCTCTTAAGAATCTTCCTTTTGATTGATAAACACCTGTAACAGACATGCCAAGTTTCAACACACTAACACAACTAGAAAGTATACAGTCAGTGCAACTTACAATAAATACTGTAGAAGAGCCAAAAGTAATTTTAACTTGACAATTAAAAGAGCCTTATCACATGCACTAACACTTGTTTGAAATCCAGATCCTGTCCCAACTTTATCTCTTGCTATCATAACATCATAGAGAACTGCAGCTAACTTCCAAATATGTCTCTGAAAATGTCCAGATCCATCCTTCCAAATGAAGACTGTTATTTCCAATATTGGATTTATTTCTAGACCAGTCCATGATTGAGTCCGAATAACTGGTCACCTTTAAGAAAAATACAAGAGTCATTATGACTTTTCTTTTTGATTCTCTGTACCACAGGGTCTAAAAACTTGAGGCAAGGCAGCTTGTCCCATCTGGGATATAGTCAAGCAAAGGTGGGTCAGGAACGTAAGTCCAATACAGCTTCCCAGTCACCATTGTCAGGGTACTCAGTAAGCTCACAAGTCAGCATCATTCTTTGTCTCAGCAACAGCATGTCTCACCAATCATTCTGGCAGTCACCATGCTCCTTCAGTATACTGCAGAAAAAACACAAACATACCCTCTTCCCCATATTAGATACCTGGTTGGGATCATGTCTTGTGTCAGTAAGTGTATCCTTCCTTTTCACCTAGGCATAAGTATGCCTCATTTTAGGGTGCCATTGACATTCAGCAGAAAGTTCCTTGGCATCCAGTTTTTTTTTAAAAAAAAATTATATAAAAAGAGCATGATTTAAATAAATTTGTGGTGTATGGGGATATACCTCCCCCTTTTTTTATTTTATGAAGACATTGTTTTAAAGTTCCATGGGCCCCTTCCACAATACCTTGTCCTTGAGGATTATAAGGAATCCCTGCAATAAATTGTTGACAAAAAGTCTCAGCTGCTCTTCAGGCATGAAAATGACTTTGGGCTTGGACAGGGAAGTAGGCTCAGATATTTAGGTCATCCTGATAAGCCCTTAGAAATAGTGACATGGGAGTGATCACGGGACTTTGTTTATTGTCCTACTTGTTCTTTGACTATTTGCATCTATTGTGATGCTAGTTTCTCAATCTAGAAATGACCTTAATACTTGCGTGTAATTTAAACAGTATAAAAGCAAAAAAGGAGGAGGAGGAGGGATGGGATGGGGGTTAATGGGGGGAGGGAGGAAATAGAAAAAGGGGATAACATCTAAAATGTAAATAAATAAAATATTGAAAAAAAAAAGAATCTTCTTTTTGTTGGACATGGAGAACACCAGAGAACATGGCTCTCTGAGTCAACTAACCAAGATATATCTGAGCTCACAGAGACTGAAGCAGCAAGCACAGGGTCTACATGGGTCTGCACCAGGTCCTCTGAGTATACGTTACAGCTATTAGCTTAGTGCTTTTATGGGACTCCAGAGTCTGAGAAGAGTGGGTCTCTGACGCTTGTGCATGCTCTTGAGACTTTTCCTCCTCCTCTTGGGTTTCCATGTCCATCCTCAATATGATGGTTTTGATTTATTGAGTCACGTTTGGTTGTTTTCATTTGAAGTCTCTTCCTTTTGAATGAGAGACAGAAAAGGAATAGATCAGGTGGGGAGGGTTGGAGAGGTAGGGAGGACCTTGGAGGTTTAGAGGGAGGGAAAACTATAATCAGGATATATTGTACAAGAAAAGAAACTATTTTCAATAAAAGGGAAAATCAGAGAATCTTTCTTCTGTCTGTGGTGTACCAGTGCGACTCAGGATAAACAGATGATGGGGAGTTGGGGTTGGGACTGTTTTATGGGCTGTGAGTAACTAGGAAACTGAGTCTTCCTCTGGTGAATTAAAAGCACGTATCTCAGCGTGTGTCAGTGGTATGATGTGCTTTGTCTGTTCTTGTATCAGGCCGTTGAGAGCTGGCTTGCTCTTGCTCTTCTTTGTTCCGGCTGGGTGTACTTCTGGCTCTTAGTGTCTGTGGTTAGGCACAGGAAGAGGGATTTGTACTTCCCAGGTATGAATGGAAGTGATCATATATTTAGGAGTCTGGTCAGCTTATAAGAAATACCTTTTTAAAAGAAACTGCCAGGCACTGGAGAGATGGCTTAGCTGCTATATATGTTTTGCACAAACATAAAAACTAGTGTTCAAATCTCAGCGCCCACATAGCAAGCTTGTAACCCCAGCTCAGATATCACTCGACCTCTTCTGGACTTCATGATACAAACATGCATATATGCATACAGAAATAAAATTGAAAAACACACATAAATAAAAGTAAGCAAAACAGGAAATAAAGAAGCAAAAGCAGCTTTTCATCTTTTAAAAATGTGGCTGATGTCATTGTCATGATTTTCATTTATAGCCTTGGTATGTGAATTCCTGATGGCTAACTTTGTATCTCTACTGCTCCTCTGGTCTATATCTGCTGACATATTGGTCTTCAGCTGCATTAGAAGTCTAATGTACAAATTAAATATAAAGCAATTGAATGCTAAATCTGATCTTCCTTAGTTTTAGTGTTCTTGTCACTAAAAACTGTTTCTGTAGTGCATATTTTAAATAAAAATTACTATATGTATTTTATTTACTTTTGAAATTAGTATTTAAATTGGTGTCATAATTACTTGCAAACATGAGTATAATATGATGTCATAAGTACATATAAATATACAGTGTGGCATAAATATATAATGAAGAGTAAAGACTTACAATCAACTGACACAGTCTTTATTTCATGCAGTACTTTAGTGAATTTGAGATGTCCCATTAGTCATTTTGAGCTGTCACATTGCTGTGGACTAGTGTAAACATGTGGCACAGCTCATGTTCAGCTGGAACTTGGTACTCTCTCTCTTTCCCTCTCCCTATCCCCCTCTCCCTCTCTCCCCCTCCTTTTCTCTTTGCCTCCCTCCCTCCTTTCCTACCTCCTCCCCCTCCTCTTTCTTACTGTTCTCTATAATGAGTACTGAGAGCACATGGAGCTTCCTTGTCTTCACATCCTTGGCAGCCATTCTAATAGATGCGAGGATGCACTTCACCTATTATCTGTCTCTCCCCATTCTACAAGGACCCAAAGGCACTGTCTGTTTCGCATGTATTGTGTGTCTAAGACCAAGAACAGTGCCTGACACAGAGGGGTGCTCCACAGCATTTAGATCTGTACACGATGTCTTAGTTACTTTTCTTGGGGCTGTGACCAAACACTTGACAAGCAGCAATGTAAGGCATGGAGGACTGACCTTAGCTTGTGGTTGGAGAGGAGGTAGTCCATCATGGTAGAAAGGCAGCTCTGTGACAACTGAGATGCTTGTTTGCTTCTAGATGGATCAGGAAGCAGGGAGAGGGGACCCTCAGGACTCTGCCATTTCACCTCCATTCAGACAGACACCCAGCTCATGATCTGATGCAGTCACATTTAAGGTGTGTCTTCCCCTTAGTTAATTATTTCTAGAGACAGTCTTATGGACATGCCCAGAGCCATGTCTAAGCATCTCCTAAATGACTCCAAATGCAGTCAGGTTGGCCATAATGGCAGCAGTTTGCATGGTATTATTGTTATGATTACAAGATTTTAAAAATTGTTTTAATAAAACATATGATCTTTGTGTACAGGTTCACTATTCTTGCCTCCAAAATTCTTTAAGAATGGGGTAGCCTCTCTCATATGTAGTTTGCCAGGGTCTCTCAGTGAAGTTCAGAGGTCACTGGTATTGGCTAGTCCTTCTAGATTCATTTTTAAAATGTGCCTATGGAGTTAAAACTACCTTGAATACAGATTGAAGGAAATAATCCTTCTCCACTGAATAGTCTTTACTCCTTGGTCAAAACTCTGTGTAGTTATGTGAATCTTTCCATTCTGCTGCTGACTGATTTGAGTGGTTTACTTATCTGTTTCTTGCATTACTGACACCCTGTTGTGAACACTGTCGATTTTAGTTAAGTCTTCAAGATAGGTAACAGTCAGCCCTCATTTATTTTTCCTTTCCATCAGCACTGTGGTGTGTATTCTGGTTCTTCTCCATGTAAATGTTAGAATTAGTTTGCTGATACTCATGGAATGACTTTAAGTAGACATCTTGGTTAGGAGGGCATTGGATCTGTACAACAGTTGCAAAGAATTAACATGGAAAATACTGTGCTTTTTCGTCCACCAACACACGATATCTTTCTATTTAGTCCATTCCTTGATTTTTTCATAAAATTTGTATTCTCATTCTCTCTCTCTCTCTCTCTCTCTCTCTCCCTCCCTCCCTCCCTCCCTCCTCT
>NW_021604578.1:13678462-13694814 GCF_004785775.1 Grammomys surdaster | reverse complement strand
CTCTCTCCCCCTCCCCCTCCCCCTCTACCCTCTCCCTCTCCCGTCTCTCTCTTTCTCTTTCTCTCTGTGTGTGTGCACGTGCACATAGGCATATTTTCTTTCCATTTGCTGGCTTGCCTTTTCATTCTTTTGACAGTGTCTTTTAGTAACAGAAATGTTCAGTTTTAGTGGAGTGAAGCTTATGAAGAAACACACATGTATATCTATGCATTTTGTTAGATTAATTCCTAAGTATTTTATTTGGAGGGGTATCAGTGTAAATGGCACATTGTTTTAAATATCAGTTTCCTGTTGATTATAGGAAAAATGAGTTTTGTAGATTGTCTATATTATATAGCTTATTAATTGTCATAACATTACTTCATAAGACTTGTGAGCATCAAAAGTGTTATTGTAGGGAAATATAACTGGTTATTTAGCTAATACAGGCTGAACATTTCATATTCAAAATGTTTGGGACAAGAAGTGATTTGAATCTCAGAGACTTTTTTATGTTACAGTATTTACATTTTAATAATGAGCTATCTTGGAAATGGAATGCAAATCCAAGCTGAAATCATTTATGTTCTATTTTTTTTCTTGATAATAGTTTGAAGGAAATTCCAAGTGATGTTTTACTTCTCTTTATTTTTAAAAGATTTTTAAAAGTGACCTGACACTGTCAGGCATGGAATCCCTTACCTCTTTGTGGCTCTCAAAACAAGTCAGATTTGGGAGTATTTGGGATTTTTAGACTTAAAAAAAATCTGTACATCATCATTACATATGAGAATTCCAGCAAAGAAATTCTCCCTAAGCCATGTGGGAAGTAGTAGATATGCCAAGATTTTCAATGACCAAAACCTTCAGCTAATTATAAAAGTCTCGTAAAAGTATAAAAGGCAAAGAACATTCACTTTGGCCAATGATTTTCTATAGGATAGGTATGATGCCATAATATCTCAACGTATTGTTTCAGAGGAAAGGTGCCAGTTTACTCTTAATGTTCTGCCAAATTGTTGGTTGTATGTCATATTGATTAATTTTAAAGTGCTATAAATGTTCTACTATACTCTTAAAATATTGTGCTTTATGTAAATCTGGTGCTTTTAAATATGCAATGAGATGTAAATTCATGGGAAATTTTTATCTTACTTGAATTTTCACTTAAACAGGGATCTGTCACAGGTATCACTTCAGTAGTAACTCCTGGGTACTACCTAAGGAGTTAACTGATGTTGACTTTTTCTTCTGTGTGCGAGGCCCATGCTGCATGGCTGTGCTGTTTTCCATCTTGCTTTTGCTTTCTGAGACAGATATCACTAAATTGACAAACCCGCCATGAACTTAGTTTATAACACAGGCTTTGAACATGTGATTCTCCTGACTCAGCCTCCCAAATAGCTGAGACTGCAGGCTTCTACCACCGATTCCGACCTTTATTTTCCTAATCACCACTTATTTATTCTTGTGACAAACACAGTTCTTACAAAATACGGTAGAGATATACCAGGACTTTCTTCTTATCACACTGTGCTTGAATTTTATGAAATTTTCAGTTAGGAGTAAAATATGTGTATTTTTATGAAGTATGTCTGCATGCTCACATGCGCTAAAATAATATTTCAATTAGGGTATTACTGAACAGCTTTGGTCATGCCATTGCATTTCCCTAGATTGCAAGGCCACTTTCCAAACTCCTTAAGATTTTCTTTGAGACTACAGTGCTTTCTGGATTGCAAAGAGACATAGGTGAAGGCCTCTAAAAATCATGGCATTTGTAAGTGAAAGTTGGGCTAATTAAACAGGCATGTGTTAAAAATGCTTGCTCTTAACATATAGTCTTGCACTTACTGGAAGCTGGGACTAGAAAAACATTCTTGTGATTTAAACTTAACTTTACATGTGATTTTTTTTTTAATTTTAGGAAACCATGAGTTTGATTTTGGCGTTGATATTTTGGAAGAGTATATGAAACAAATGCACTTTACATGGTTTCTTAGTAATGTCCATGACAGATTTACATCTGAACCTCTTGGACATGGTGCAGTCAAAAAGATAGTTAATTGGAACAATCGGAAAATTGGCTTAATGGGACTAGTTGAAGAAGACTGGCTGGATACTCTGGCCACAGTTAATAAGGCCAACGTAAACTATAGAGATTACGTGGAGGCTGCCAATGAGCTAGCAGTGGAGCTCAGAGCGGAAGGGGCTGATCTTGTGATTGCCATGACGCACATGAAGTGGAAAAATGACACGAGGCTTGCCCAGCATGCAGAAGGGCTCGATTTGATTCTGGGTGGCCATGACCACGAATATGGGATCAAGAAAGTGAATGAGACTTGGATTGTCAAAAGTGGATCTGATTTTAAAAATCTGACAAAAATAGATATACGGCTCTTTGATGCCTCGTTCCAGTATGTATTTGAGAAAGTGGACATTTTGAGCTATTTGGAAGAAGATTCATATATCAAAGCAATAGTAAGAGATTTTACTCAAAACATACAGGTGGGTAAGGATTGTTATATTGTTCAGCGATGTGTGTGTTCTTCACACGGAGATTTTAGACAGTGTTGTAGACTGAATCATAGCCTGTAATTGATGAGAAACACTAAAATAGCATCTTCAGTTACAATAAATTTGTGATAGTTTTCTATCTTTTTAAATTTATACATCTACTTTTTAAATAATAATAGGAATTTAATAAATTAGATTTATTTCTAATATTCTCTATATTATAACCTTGTTGTAAGAGCTTATTAATTTTATTTTCATAATTTCATAAGACTTGAGCATCAAAACTGTTATTGTAGGGAAATATAATTGGTTATTTAGCTAATACATGTTGAGCATTTCATATTTGAAATAATGTTTTTTCACTTCACATATTTATAAATTATTTGGATCTCAGAGTTGTCTTGATTTCACAGTATTTACATTTTAATAATGAACTATCTTGGAAATGAAAATAAATAACAAAAGGAATTTAGACATACTATAATGTTTCTGTTTATTTTAACTGATATCAATAAAATATTTTTCTGTACTCAAATTTTTTAAGTATTTATGTCTTTAATAAAGACATTGATATTTTTGTTAAGCACTAGGTTAGTACAAAAGCACAGGTGATTTTTGTAACAATTTGTGTTAAAAATATGCCTTTCCACCTTTAAGCCTTTGTCATCTGGCCACTTAAGGATTGCCTTTGTTTTAGGGCCCCAAGCATGTTGGCCAGACTTTAGCTACTTAAAAGTGTGTGTGTGTGTGTGTGTGTGCATGTGCATGCATGCCTGTGAATTACTTTTGTAAGGGATTTGTGAAACATGAGCCATGCTATATTGATATCTATGCATTTATTATTTGATATAACCTTTGGCACATGGGTTAATTCTGTAGAAGCAGAGGCTTCTGTTATGTCTCAGTTGGAAGTAATTAACTGTTTCTTGTTGGGTCAGCTTGTCATAAATATTACATATTTTTTATAACAGGTTTCTGGCTCTAAAAGGCTAGGACAGAGGCATCAAAACTGTATGGTAACATGGCTTATTACATAGTCTAAAAGTGAATAACTGTTGGGTGTTTAGTATTTTGATATTCCTTTAGTATTGTGATATGGAAAAAATAAGAGTTCCAGTAGATTCTTTGGATTTTTAACTTGAAGGCAAAAATAAGTGGTCAAGTAGAAAAAAATTAATTTTAAAAATTGATAAGACACAAGGAATACTGACTTTAGAAAGCTATTTCTCTTCTTTTAGTATATGTTAGAAGAAGTTCTCTGCCCCATTGATGTGGAGTTGGATGGCCGTGAAATTACTGTAAGAAGATGTGAGAGCAACCTTGGAAATCTGGTGACAAATGCGATGTTAGAGGCCACACATGCCGATGTGGCACTCCTTAATTCAGGTGATTTGAGTGTTAAAGAGGAGATAAAATAGCCAAACCCAGATTTCCAGAACTTGTAGTAATAGTAGGCATTTTTAAGATTTATGAAGTCCTACTTAGAAAATTTATTAATTTCATGAGTTCAGATACCTATCTTCTGTCATGATTGGGTATTGGAACCATATTCTGGAGTTCAGTGTAACTTAAAGCACCAGTTTTGTAGATTTTTGGCTTGTCAATGAAATTTCTATGAAGATATCACAGACACTCATCTGCTTTACACCTATTGTGCTGTTACTAAAGGAAAAGTAAATTCACTGGAAGTTCTTGTTCTTTGACCAGTCTTGCCTTCCTACCACTTTAATAAGGAAACGGCAAGGGTTTTCTGTTGGACTGACAGAGAGGCTTCTCTTAGCCTCTCCATTTTTGTCTGAAGTTGGTAGACTTAAGAGTTTTAAGACTTTAAGATCTATAGAAAACTAAAAACAATCTTCTAAAAACAACTTGAGTTCATACTCTGTAACTGAGAGGCTTAGGCATTATCTAACTGCAGAGGCTAGGTCCCTGATTTTCCACAGTTTAGAATGTAGGGTGGAGCTGGAGCTCCATGGAAGAGTTCTGGCCCGGTGTGTAGCAGGCCTTGGGATTGATCTAATTTCAGCTTCTGCCTTCTGCTCCCCAAAGTTTACAGTGTAACCCCACTTAACATCCTAATAATAAATGTCTTAGAATTCTGTTTTTCATGGACTATACAAATGGTTTTAACTTTACATATGAGTGGTTTAGAACTGTTCATGAAAACATTTCCCAAGAGTGAAATTTTTTGTAGTTGCTTCCTGTGAAGATCTCTGTTCTGCCATTCATAGGCCTGGTTCTGTAGACGTAGGGAGAGAGTGCAGAGGCTTTCTAGTTGTAATATTACAACTTTTAGTTAAGAAGAACACAGTAGTTAACATGAAATCAGATCTTCTAATGAATACGTTATATGTAAAATTAAACTGGAAGTAAATGTGAGGCGGACATTAGAAACCAGAGTAGGGCCTTCTGTCCTAGGGATGTACGAGTTTGACTTTCTATGTAACACTGAGTCATCCAAGTTCTGCTGGATGGAGAAAACTAAAGCATACCCCCTCTTTTGAACCACTGTAGGCACTCTCAGATCTGACAGAATACACCCACCAGGGAATTTCACTCTGTACGATCTCCTGGCCATACTCCCCATAGTGGACCCAGTTTTAGTTATCAGAGCAACGGGCAAACAGCTGCTGGAAGCACTTGAAAACGGGGTCTACAAGTACCCAGCTCTGGACGGGAGGTATGCTCACATGTTGCTACTCAGTGATGTACTTAAGTTTTACAACGAGACTGTACAAAGACAGTTAAAAACTGTTTAACATTTTACAGTTTAAATATAAAATCTGTAAAATTGTTAATGTTAACATGTAAGTATAATTTAAAAGAATCTCTAATTCTTATTTTTACTAAGGGATTTTGAGAGTGACAAAATATTGGTATCTAAAAAGCAAGCCATTATTAAAAATCAATATTATTTTTAGTTATATGCAAGTATGTTTATGTATTACTGAATTTTAGTATTTAAGTACCTAAACCCAGTTTTCCACTTCCTTTAGATTATTGGAAAATAAAGTACTGCTTTGCTGTTTAGCTTTCATAGCCAGATCTCACTAGAATTCTTAGTCAGGTGAGGCTAAGGGAGTAGACTTAGATGCGTGGGTGCTTCTGCTTTGTGTTATAGCCTTAAAGCAGGCATCGGAGAATATTGTAATCTAGGTATTATCATATTACACCTAGGGTACCACAGTGGCAAGAAATATAAGCTGAAAAAATATGAAAGAAATCCTCTGGAGAAAGAAGTCAGAGAAACACTTTTTACTTTCATAAATTACTATGTCAAATTTGGTTAAAATATGTATAGGAACATTAACATACTATATGATTCATCCACTTAATCTGTACAGTTGTTTCCTAGCTTTTCGGGGTTGTACAGTTATTGTCAGAATCAATTCACGAACATTTATTTCATCACTCTACAAAGGAACTGCTCATTCGCCAGTCACTTTTGCTGTCCTCCCAAGCCTCAGTTCTAGGCAAGCATGGTCTCCTTTAATCTCCCTGGTTACCTGGTATGTCACTTATAGGAGCCAGTCCTGTAGTGTGACCCCTTAAAGAGCTTCTTTCACTGAGCATGTTTTCAAGGTTCATCAATGTTGTAGTATGCATCAGTACTTCTCTCCATTTATTGCCGAGTAACACCCCATGGGTGGATAATAACACTCACCCATTCATCAGTCGATAGACACTTCAAATCTTTCTACCATTATAAACACTGCTGCTGTGAAAATACATCTGCAAGGTTGGTTGGGCTCTCAGGTATCCAGTACATGTCAGATTCAAACTGCTGAGTCATATGGAACCTGACAGGCTGTTTTCAAAAGTGACTGCATTACTTTAACCTTGTCCCAGCAGGATGTCACCTAGAGGCTTCAGTTTCTCCACTTCCCTGCCAATACTTATTACCTTCCCTGCTAGCTGTCCTAGTTAACATGAAGCAGGGTCTTGTGATGCTGGTTGGCATCTCTCTGAGGGCTGTTGATGTTGACCATCTCTTCATGTGCTTATTGGCCATTTGTTTCTCTTCTTCAGATGCATCTCTGTGTTTACCCTTTGGTAAAGGTTGTTCTTAAAAAAAAAATCTTACTGACTTACACGTTCTTACAGATGGAGCCTCAAAATCTTATTTTATTTATAGAGTGGAATGGAGATTGCCAGAGCTGGAGTGCAATATTAGTCCAGGGTTATAAAATTATAGTTGATAGGAGGAATAGTTCCAGAGATTTATCATATAGCATGATGATTACAGTTAATTGGGATACATTGTATTCTTAAAAAAATGATGAAAGTTGAGTGTGCTTAATACATAGTGACTATGTGAGGTAATACATGTCAATTTGCATACTCTACCAAGTGCATTTACTTTAAAACATCATATATAATACATGCTAAATAATATAGTTTTTTATTGATGCAAAAATAAAATTTCAAGTTAAATGACATTAATAAGATAAGATTGTTATTATTGGAAAACAGTTGATGCAACTTTTTACTTATCTTCATCTTAACAACACCCCTTCCTTCTTCCAGTGTTTTCCTTCTCAATTCAAGGCAAGTGAATT
The DNA here is from genome assembly GCF_004785775.1 of Grammomys surdaster. Taxonomy (NCBI): domain Eukaryota; kingdom Metazoa; phylum Chordata; class Mammalia; order Rodentia; family Muridae; genus Grammomys; species Grammomys surdaster. The sequence continues at coordinate 13,687,759 of NW_021604578.1, read as the reverse complement.
TACCCAAAATTTGTCTTCAGCTCCATCATAATTCTTATAATTAACATGTATCTCAGAGTTCCTATTGCCATGATATAAAAAAAAAAAGGCACCATGACCAAAAGCAGCCTGGGGAGGAAAGAGTTCATTCATTGTACATTCATCCCTGAGGGGATCATTAGGGCAGAAACTCTCAGCAGGAACCTGGAGGCAAGCTATGGAGGAATACTGCTAGCTGACTTGCTCCTCCTGGCTTGCTTAGCCTGCCTTCTTATAGCATCCTGGCCCATCAGTCCAGAGGTGAGTGTGCCTGCCCACGGTAAGCTGGGCCTCTCACACCGATTGTCAATCAAGAACATGCGCTACAGGCTCACTCACAGGCCACTCTCAATTGAGGTTCCTCTTACCAGATGACTGTAGTCTGTGCCAAGTTAACAAAACACGAACCAGGACAGTATGATAAAGCCTTGTCTGTGTGTGGGCAAACTCAATGATGAGACAATGATTCTTAGCCTGCTTATAAATGGAACTGGAGGTTAAAAAAATGATTTTTGTGGAAATAAATAGGTATATATATGAAGAGATGAATATTAGGCCCTGAACATGAAATCGACGTTAGCAGATAGACATATAAGATAAGCAATACTAGTCAGAGTCTGCTGAGCCTGATACATAATTTGGAGAGTAGTTTAATTGATCCCAAATATTGGTATTTTTTTCTGATGTAATTTAAAGATATTTAAGAATACCTTTGCATCTAATTTTAATCAAGTTTTTGACAATACCTCTGCATGTAAACTAATCAACTACCATTTGACATTTGATTAGTTGATTATGCCTGAGAAACATCTCTGTGTCTGTTTCCAGTAGATCTTCCCTGGGACTGCACTGCCCACATATTAATGTACCAGTTATTCCCCCAAACACAAGTGCTCATGGAATGCTTCTGCTTAAAATTACACAAGAGTTCCCTGTAGCCCACAGCAACTGATCTCAAGTACTTTGGAGGCATATTCTCAAATTGGCTCAAACCCAAGCCACCTGTCATATATAATCTGTACTTTTGCTCTCTGGTTTAGTAAGAAACCCATCTTTTACCTCCTGATGCACAGGCTGTGTCAAACCTGTGTCTCCAACAGCCTGAGGCTTCTGCCTAGCATACTCCTCCTCTGTCACCTCAGATTAGTCATCCCTTTCTATTGTTCTCCTGGTAGAAGTTTAATTACAGCTTTGAGATCATTGTTTTCGTTTTCTTTTTTATTGGATATTTTATTTATTTACATTTCAAATTTTATCCCCTTTCCTGGTTTCCCCTCCAGAAACTCCCTATCCCATCCCCTCTTCCCCTGCTTCTCTGAGGGTGCTCCCCGGCCCACCCACCCACTCCCACCTCACCGCCCTGGCATTTCAGAGTGATTCTTGTGTAATTATTAATATAGGAAAAAAGGAGCATAAGTCACAGGTGGCATTATGGGTTTGCTTTCTTGAGCTTTAACACAGTCAATCTCTTTTAAGCTTCCTGAGTCCTTGGGGATCATCTTTTTGGTCTAGATGGAAAGAAAGACTTTAGTTACTATGCAGTCCTACGGCCTTATTCAAGTACCCCGTATTGAGGGTCAAACTGCATTGGCAATCAGATGGACAAAGCAAGTCAGCTCACTTTCAGTTCTGGCTCTTAAGGCACCACCACCGCCATATTGCACTGGGGCTGAGTGTGGGAGTTGAGGCCCTTGTTTGAGTTTTAGTGGTTACCTCTCCCTTCCTGGCACCCAGAACAAGATGACCTTTGACATTTTCTACCTACATCCTCCTTCCTGCATCTGCTATGATGGCTTAAAAAAATTAGTAAATTTACTATCAGCTTAGTGATCTCTCAGATCCTCATCCTTTTCTGGAACCACATATGACCGACAGTTTACTTTTCAGAAGCCTCATTTATTGGTTTATTGTCCCATTCATCCCACCCAGAAGTGATGGACTCACGGGGTGGTTGTGGTCTGCTCATGTCTGACTCACAACAGGGTTGCAAACTGTGACTGTGTAAACATCTTTAGTGAACCCAAGATGGCTTAGACTTTGTTTCTCTCCCTTCTTCTGTCACCCCTTCTTCCCCTGTCCTTTCTTCTTTCTCTCCCTCCCTCTTTCCTCCTATCTCTTTTCTGTCTTGCCCCTGTTTGCCTCTTAAATTGGTGGAAGATGGAGAAGAATGTTGGCTTTGTTTCTAATTCTTTGAGCTCTTATCAAGCCCCTATTCTTCATGGTTGGCATCTCTCTATTTAGCCACACCAGCTCCTTGTCATCATCTGTCACCATTCTTGATTATAATGTTATCTGCTGTGGTCCAACACTATGAAGTGTTCAGTTATAAACTGTTCTTTTTTGTGTCTATTCTTCTCACCCTTCTTTGTCTTTATGTAAAGCAATTTACTTTTTTTTTCTGTCAGTGGAACCATGTGGCTTTTTTCTTTTCATTTTGTGTTGTCTCTCTGTAGTCAGGGCGTCATGTGATTTGGTTGACTGTGTATGTAGGTGGCAGTAAGATTTTATTTGTGATTTAAAGACATATTGGAAGCCTAAGGTTTCTGTTTTATAAGCAAAAGTTTCATTAATTGAAATAAAAAATCCATAATTATGTTTTACATTATATTTAAGAATACTGTGGTCCAGGAATTTCAAACCATAGTAAAAATATTCGTTCAGCAGGTTTATAACTATGTTTTTTCTTGTTTAATAGTCTTGGTGCTTTGCTTAGCGACTTCCCACTGTATCAAAGCTCAGAAGGACTATTAGGGGATTCCCATCTATCTGTATTTATAGTCCTAGCACAGTTATGCTGAGTATTAATTGTGCTAATTCATCATATTGTTTTATGACTGAAATGATGCTTGCCTAAAACCTGGTACAGATTGGTACACCTGAACAGGCCAGGTGGTGCTTTTCAATACACCTAAAAGGAACAGACAGATGCAGCAGGAAAGGGAAAGAAAGCAGGCATAGACTGGGGCAGCCAGGGGGAATGATTGTCACCAGGGTTATCTCCAATGTCCTCAAAGGCTAGGGAGAGCAGAGGGACAGCTGCAGAAGAGTAGTGAAGGCTGGTTTAGGTACGCCCTTGGGATGGGGGCTTTGCTCCCTCAGCAGCTGCCTCTCCCAGCCAGTGCTTGCCTGTTTGAAATGATCTGCTGGGTGAGTCATTTGTTTCCTACTTAGAACCATTCTGTAAAACAGCACTCGCACTTAGTCTTAGCTCAAAGGCTGATACAGTATATAGATGACAGTATTCATGGCACGGATTTGTATTAGAAAAATCTCATTAGCCTGGTATATTTAAGATGGACATTTTAGCACCGAGTTATAGCTCCAGCCACCCCCAACCACTTAATTTGAGCCAGGACCTACTCACCAAGTTTCCCAGAAGGACCTCAGATTTACATTGCAATCCATGCTGATCTTAATTTGTGATCCTCCTGCCTCAGTCTCTCAAACACCGATCCCAGAGAGTAATTTTTAAAGACAGGAGTGATAGTGAATATTAATAGGAGTGTCAGGTGATTCTGAAGCTTATGAGGGGCTGGAGTTAGACAGCACTTTGAAAATACATGTATATTGTCTATTTTATTTTTGTATTCCTTTAGTAACAGCATTGAAATTGAGGCAGTGATCTCATAGGAATTCAGAGTTGTAGCAGAACAGAAATTCTCAAAGTTTCTCTTTACCTTCAAGGAAATGAGGATAAAATTACTTAGAGTTGCTTTTAGTGTTTGACTTTTTGAAACCAGTTTCACTTGACAAAGTTCTGTTCAGATTGCTCATAGCCTGTGTGCATCCTGCCTGTCACGTAGCATAAGGGGAAATACTAACCAAGTCTTGCATTCTCTCACTTCTCATTAGTATGTTGCAGACCTGTGCGAGAAGTTGTTTTTACATTTCAGGTTTCCTCAAGTTGCTGGGATAGAATTTGGATTTGATCCAGATGCAGAACCAGGACATCGAGTCATAAGAGACACTGTGAAAGTTCAAGGACAGTACTTACAGAAAAAGAAAGTCTATCTCCTGGCTGTTAAGGAATACATTGCAAATGTGAGATTGGTTTCTTTTGAAACGTTTTAAGAAAACTGATTGTTTGATGTTAATAAACATGCTATGCCCACACACATTTAAGTTTCCTTTCATGAATTCAGACACTTAGAAAATAATACATGTTTCCATTGCACTTTTATGATTCATGAATTGAATTAGTTTTATCTCACGGTACACAAGCACAATTACACTGTTTACTATTATCAGATTTAAAAATGCAGGCCCTCTAAAATCCATGCATATCAATTCTGTTCCCTAAATGACTAGCAAGTGTAGCCAGAATTGTATAGTCGAAGTGCTATAGTGGATTGCAAAGTTCAAATTTAGTGATAAATAGTCCTAAAACAATTAGTATTTCTATTTTAGATATATTTTAATTATTTATAGCTTACTCTGTTATTTAGAATGAAATGTAGATGACTAAGTTTTAAGGATTTTACATGTGATTTTGGTGTGTTTGCCTCTATTTGATCTGGAGTACCAAGTGTGAGGAACTTTGTAAGATACACTGATTGTGTGCTATAATTCTGAGAGCTCTTTAGTACGTTTCAGATTAGAGCAGACAGTAGTGGCAAAAGCCTTCAATCCTAGCACTTGGGAAGCAGAAGCAGGGAGATCTCTGAGTTTGAGGCTGACCTGGTCTACAGAATGAGTTCCAGGACCATGAGGGCTACACACAGAAACCCTGTCTTGAAAAACCACACACACAGACACACACACACTCACCCACCCACCCACCCATCCACACACACAATTTCCGATTTGATTCTTCAATATCATTCTAATGGCCCTCTTGTTAATGCTATTTCACACCCACCTCTGTACACTGTAGGGGCCTATTCCCAAGGCCTTTAAACAACTGAGCTGCCACAGCCTCTGTGTCTAGATTTATGGAGTAGGACAATTATATTCACTCAAGTTTAAGAAAATGTCATTATGTACAAAGGAATAAGGAACTACTTTCAAAATAAGGAATTACTTTCAACACTGGGATAAATTTAAAATCTATGTCTGCTGTATTTATTACTCCTGGCTTAGAACCTGAGTTCTGCTTTGGCATTTCAGGGGAAGGACGGCTATAGTATGTTTAGAAGCTGCCCTAGAACGTTTGACCCCGAGACTGCACAGGTGCTGTCTACAGTCGTCATGAATCACTTTGAATCAATAAAAATTTTGCAAGGAAAGAAGAAGTGTCTTTCAGGCCATCGGATGAGTTTGATCACAACAACAAACAAGTCACCATCCCTCACAGGTGACAGGATGGTCGTGTTTCATGTGCTGCTGCTTGAGTAACTGTTTCTTAGACTCCAGTCTTTAGGTGGGCGTCCTGGTGTTTGAGGACATGTGAAGAGAATAAAAATGGACCTTTATTTTCCAAGGTGAAATGACAGATGCAAGGGACCGTAGTCACAGGGACCTCACAGGCATCTAAAGCTATGGAGAACAGTCAGTCTAGAAGATTGTGTCATTTTCAGGGGTTTCTTCTTCACAATCTTCAACTACTTCTGCAGCATTTACCTTCTAATACACATGAAAAAATTATAACCTGCCGAATTTTTGCTTACTTCTGTCCAGTTAAACATTGTGTCTTGTTCTACTTGACAGATGCTGTGCCTTTGCATACAGATCCCCACTTATTGAGTTTAGAAACAATTCTTTTTCTAAGGTCACTTCAATAATAATCTAATGCAAATCTTATCAAATCATAGTTAGTTATAAATCATAGTTTTATAATTGGCTGATTCTTTGATAAATAATTATATTCACAAATATATCCCAGTTCTGGAAGTTATAATTACACCTTTTGGAAGTAAAATGAATTATCTTTTTTTTTCAAACAAAAGAGTTCTTTTAATACACTGCCCATACTTTTTGTCTAATTATTTCTCAAAAATGTAAAATGGAAGACAAAATGACAGCTGTCACATATGATCACCACTAAATAAGCTCAGCTGTAAAACTCACCAGCCCACCCACCATATATTTAACAATAATTTAAGAAGTATCATGAATTTGAAAGGGGGTGGTAGGATGGGAGGAGTTGCCATGGAAAGAGAGATAAAATGATGTAAATATAGCACTCATGTACAAAATTCTAAAAAACTTAAAAAATAGAATTATCAAGTAAAACCTTTTGAGATAATATGTAGTAATACTTTAAAGGTTTAAAAAATTGACATAAAATTGTATCATATGTATCATGTCATATTTCCATATGTGCATACATTGTATAATGTCCAAATGAAGGTAAGCATATCTGTTTCCTCAAGCATTGATTATTTAAGTATAAAATATCTTAAAAGTCAAAATGAATTGATGCATTTTTGTTTATAAATTTCATAATATGTTTAATGTACTTTTATTCATGGATGAATTCTGACTGTAATGATGGAGAAACAAAATTTCACTACTGTTTATAAATTAAAATTTTTTATATTCTAATAAAGCTTCAGTTATGACTTAAGAATATCTATTTGGAGAACATGCATATTTTAACTGGTTCTATTGTATTTCTAGCCTTTGAGGAAGAAACACATGAACCATCAGGAGTAATTGCAGTACCTGGCATAGAAGGAAGAATCTTCCATATTTCTCCAGACATGAAAGAACATTTGCACCAACTTAGAACTGCAAGACAGCAAGGCCTGAGAACTTTCCCCACCATTAGTGACAATGCACATGAGACTTCTGATTCTGACTAACTAATAGTGTAATGTAGTTAGTTTGGTTTGTTAGTGCTCAGATGGATCGGACCAATTTTAGCAGTGTTAAGCATGGTAACAGAATCTTGATTGCTTGTATCATTCTAGAATTGATGAAAATTCTAGGGATATTGCTCTAAATGTTCTTTTCATTTAAATTTTATCAAGTCCTTTGACTCTTCATTGTGTTGGGCCAGAAACACAAACATTTGTGATTAAAGTGTAAACAGTATAGTGTTTATTATTAAATGAAATTCATGCTTACCTCTTCACAGCATTTATTTGTATAGTAACCTTTTTTCTCTTAGTAGTGCTTATTTTTCTGTCCAAATGAATGAATGAATATATATGTATCCTTTCACTATTGGTTAATTTTAACTCTTTTGCCCTTGTTGGAATTCTGTAATACAGCACCTGAACATATCTTCTTGGTAAAGTACTGAACTTTCATATTAATGACTGCAAAGCCTGGGTTTTACGCAGTGTACTCACTGTCGCTGTTCCTACTGAAGCGTCCTTTCTTACCATAGTGAAACGAGAGAAGGTAGTAATAGTACAGTATCTAAAATAGACTTAAAAATTAGCTAAAACCAGACTGGACTAAATTCACAATTGGTTTGTTATTGATTAACCCATTGGCGTTACTTCCTAAATTTACCTTTTCTTTGACAGTTTTTTAAAATTATGTTTGTAAGTAAAAAGTTCCAATCTTTAAGTCTTCTGTCATTTTCATAGTTAAGAGCTATGCATCTAGGGCAAAAATCACTTCTGTTTTTGAAAGACCAAGTGTGCCTTCTTTTAATTTGTGGGAAGTAAAAGAAACATTCGGTTGTTTATATTAGTGCATGGCAGTGTTCACAGAAGCTGTTCACAGGAACACAGCTAAGGTAAGTGAAAGTTTACATAACGGAAGTAGCTGGAACCCAGCTCGCATCTTGCAGCTCATTCTGCTTCGCTGGGTGCTCACTGTGTTCAGAAGTGAATTTGTGAACATGCGACACCTCGTAATTATCTGTGATAATAGAAGGTAAGAGTAGATAAACTTGCTCCCAAAAGTCATGGATTCAGTTATTTGTCTCATTTCAGTGATTTCCTGACAAACTCAGCTTAAGGACAGAAGGTTTTATCTGGGCTTATGATTCCAGGGCACAGTTCATCGTAGCAGGAGTCATAGTGGCAGAAGTCTGAGGTGGTTGTTGGTCACACTGCAGCCACAGTCAGGAGGCAGAGAGAAGACAAGTGCTCCTCCCAACTGCCATTCTCCTTTGTCTTTTGTGTTGGCACTCCAGTCCATGAAATCATGCCACCCACACTGGGGGTGGGTCTTCCCACTTCAGTAATGTACTATAGAAAAATTCCTCATAGACATACCAAGAGATTTGCTTCTAGGGTGGTTTTAAATCCCATGTAATTTACAGTTAACATTAATCATCATAAATCATTTTGATTTTATGTAAACAGACACCAAATTTCTGAACTTGAACCCACTACTATTGTTCTAAGAAATGGATATGGGTATTAAGCCATCTCCTAAGTAATTCCTTTATAAGTGCAGATTAGTGCCTCTCTCAGCCTTCAGCTGAGAAACTTCTTTGTGCAGTAGATAGTGCTTAACATTGAAAGCCCACAAATGGTCCATGTTCAGAGACTAAAAGACAGAGACTAAGGCAGTGTGCTCAGCCCTGAGTGGGACATCTTTATCATACTGCTTCCTCTCAAGGCTCAGGATTACCATGGCAAGGGTGGTAAAGAGATTGTGACATAGAGGTTGTGCACGATTTCAGTGAAACTGTTTTTCTGACATGACAGATTTGTTGCAGATGTGACATCACAGAGGCTGCAACTGCACAAGTTCTACACTAGAGCCATCCAGACAGGATGCCAGCATGGGTGGGGGTGGGGCTCACACAGTGCTAACTGAGGAGCTATGAGCAGCTGATGGTTTCTGGGAGAGGAAGAGTCAGTTTTCTTCAGTGTAGGCCTGAGAACCTAGACATGATGCAATGGCCCAACACTCACGCATGTGAGTTAGCACTAAAGGGACTCAGACTCCATGGACTTAAACAATAGGATGAAAAAGCTTGAAGGGATGAGGAGGAACTGGAAGAAGGGGATGGGGATTAAGAGTTCATCAAAATGCATTTTATGTATATATGAAATTCTCATTAAAAATAAATTACTTGATTAAAGTATTTAGAGACGTAGCTTAGTTCAGGTATTATTATGAACATCTAAACATGTTTAAAATTGAGCTGCTGAATTATTAAGCTCTGTAGAAACAGAAATTGTTGTTGGTGCTAAATCATAGTGATTAACTTTTAAATTAATATCACTGGGACAAATACTGCATTTCATTAGATTTAGGATTTCCTTTTTCCTTTCTTCAGTTCTTTATTGGAAAATGAAATTCTATGTGATCATATGAAAGATGCTGAAGAGGTGCTGAGTTTTTGTGTTAAGTTTATGGGGATGATGACATGTTGAAAGTGGCTGCCGATGTGCCTGGTGTTATTGTATGCTGGCCGATGTGCCTGGT
>NW_021604578.1:13650228-13678452 GCF_004785775.1 Grammomys surdaster | reverse complement strand
GGTGTTATTGTATGCTGGCCGATGTGCCTGGTGTTATTGTATGCTGGAACGCAGAAGGAAGACCATTTTGTTACTGGATATGGAGTCACCCAGCTGAAGGCGTGGGAGAGAGGCTACACTTAGCTGGGTTCCTGGAGATCAGAAGGGAGCAAACACCTACCAGAGGGGAGACTAGTTGTTCTACCTATAGATAAAAGGAAAGGCAGGAGTTGGATGACTTCTGGGATAGGTTAAGTGATCATTGTCTTGCCTGGAAGACTTCAGGTGCTCTGTCTCCTGCAGATGCTAAAATGCTTGAACCGGGATAGAAGGGAACACATGCCCTGCATTTAACAGACAAGCTAAAGACACAGGAGCATGCTTGCATTCGGTCCTCCTGTGTTCCTTCCTGGTCTCAGTGTTTGGACATACCGTGCCTATCTGGCTTGTCAGAAAGTGGGAGCTCTGGGAAGCACCATACTTAGTATTTTGTAGCTTTTAGGTCCAGTTGTATAAAAGGTAAACTTATTTTAAAGTAAAATTAGAGATTTATAATTGCTTTCTAAATTTAATTACTTTAGTGTTATGACATGGATGCAGACATTTGTATTCAGGTCATAGGTACAAAACAATAACTAATAAGTGTCAGAGACAAAGTGAATGAATGTTTGCTGTGGAATATTATTATTGTTTCTTATTTTCTTATTTTGCAAATAATAAAAAAAACTTCTAAAAAATCTAGGAATGAATCAAGACCTATTTTCTAGGGCATATAAGCCAGGGATTGCTTGGAAAATAGCTGCAGTTGGTTTCAAGGTTCTTAAAATATCGTCCCCATGTGTCTTTTAATCAATACATAGACTGTGGGAGGAGTGATGTTTTCCCAAATCCATATTATTTTTATCAAGAACATAAGTGATTATAGATATTAATTTATAAACACAAACATACTTCTCTTTGTAAATTGTATTTTATGTTTTCTGGATTTGAAGGGTCTGATATATTTGAGCATGTTTTTTCACAACTATAATTGTGAAAACAGAAATAAGTATTAGAAGAATAATCTGCACCACTTTCATATTTCTTAGAAAATTGCACTATCAATCTAATGCTTTTATTTGGAATAATCAGCGGCTTATGTTATATTATTTTTGGCAGTTTACAGTCTAAACTGGAACAGCATGTCTACTTTGAACAGTGGTAGTATTTAGTATTACTAGTGCCACAAGCCACACTTTTTATTATCAGGTTACTGCATGATAGAGAGAAAGGGTGGAAGCAGTTCATTACTGCTAATTAAAAAAAAATACCTGTCTGACTCAACACATTGGCTTATCTCTCTTCGCTTAATTTTTTTTCACTTTGAATCCAGATACCTTCCCCATCTCCTGCTCACACTGTTATGGTTCATAGATTTTGTTTTCTTGGAAAGAACTTAACTATAACAACTACTGTAAGAGAATAAAATAGCACTTTTAAAATATACATTCATAACCCTATCTTGGCAACTCCTTATTCCACACATTAAGTCAAATAACAACAATAAAAAATGTAAAAGCCACTCTTTATTGGACATTGACAACCTTCTAGTTAAATGAATCACCAGGTTAATTACAGTTTGGACATGCATTGATCAGTTAGGTTACTAAAAGTCAGATTTGTTATTCCTCAAGTGATTCATTCTTAAATTGGAAAGTGTTAATATGGCTCTCTAACATAGCTATTGGGTGTTAGTCATACTGCATGTAATAGTTTGTTCTTACAATAGTTAAAAATGTTGCACCAAAGCTATGAAGTCTTTACAAAAGGATAGTCAAATTTTTGGTAACAGGAGACAGAAGTAGAGATATTCAGAAATCAAAATGTAATATACCCTGCTTGATTAGTTCCCAGAGAATATGGTCTATCTTTAATGCACATCATTTGCCTAAGAATACATAGTGCTTGACTAAGCATCTTAGTAACAATGATGGTATACATCCAAATTATTCATCTCATATTTTTTTTACTATTTTTAAATGGAGGTAAAACCTCAGTCTTTACAATCATAGTAAGTATAAAAATGACATTGTAAAATTAGAGCCCCAAGTCCTAAAGTAAAAAGTATGGAATTAATAGTGCACTGTTTCTAATGGCTGGCAAATCAGCTCTTGAATAAAGTTTAGGTTGTTACAGGAAAGAAATTAATAAATAAATCCATTATCCTCAAGCTTTATATAAACACTAACAATTTTTATAATGCAACATTATAAAAACTTTGAAGCACACTTTCAAAATGTTCAAGCCATTGTTGTTTACATTTATGATTGTTCAATTATTGTGGAGTGTGCTGATTCCTAAAACGGAAAGAAAAAATAGCAAAGAAAGCAGAAAACAACGAATCCAATGACCCAGTTCACTGAATAAATATAGATGATCACCATATCCATGTCAAACCACCATCCCCGGCTGTCGTCCTCAAAGTGCAGATAGTCCATCCTGTGGGCACCGTGTGGGAACTGCCTCCGAGTCACTGGGGCTGCACGCCTGTGGAATCCTGGGAGATAGCGGAGGAAAATCACTTTCCAGCTCACTAAACTCAGGCAGTTGATTATTTAAAAAGCTACAGTAGTATCTCAGTGCTTGACAAAGCCCATCTTGGCTATCTTGGGTGGTGTCTGACAGTTGCTTTTTCAATAATGATCAATTGTGAGAAGTCCCAGTTTGGGGTATAAAGGGCAGGGCAGCAGACACACTTGGCTCAGCGACCTGGACCACATTATTCATAACATTGTGTTGGAAACTTCTTATTGGCATCATCTGACATAATTTGTCAAGATTATTATCACATACAAATTTTTCTAAATTTAAGCCTCAGTAACCACAACTGCTGCTGGAAGTACTGTTTGTAACCCTGGAATACCAACTGACTTTTGTACTTTCCACCTTCATGATTTTATTTGAGCAAAGTTCTTTGAGAATGTTTTTTGTGCTTTAGCCCTGAGTAAGTTGGATAAACAAATTGGTACTCTACAAAGAATATTAGCTTTAATTTTCATATTCTTCAAAGTATGGGCCCTCTTAGGGGATTGGCTGGTGGAGAAAACAGTATAATCCCTTGATACATTTCTGAGAAATGCCACATCTCAGGCAATTCTGGGTTTATTTACTAGCTAAGTATCTGGTGCCTTAGTACAACTTGACCAACAAACGTGCTTTTGTTGGTTGGCCAGTGTGATGGCTAACTTGCAGCTTGGCATGCCTGTAGAGAGGGAAGATCAATTGAGAAATCACCTAGATCAATTAGTCTGTAGCCATCACTCTGAGGTATTTTCTTAATTGACAATTGATGTGGGAAAGTCCAGCACACAGTGGGTGGGTCTGAGCTTTATCAAAAAGGCAGCTGAGCCAGCCAGAGGGAGGAGTACACAGTGCTCATCCACGAGCTGTGCTCCAGTTCCAGCCTTCAGCTTCCCGATGGCTTTCCTGGGTGATGGACTGTAACCCGTAAGCCGAATAAGCCTTTTCCTTCCTCAGGTTGCTTCTGTTTACACTATTTACCATAGCAACTGAGAAGCAAACTCCAAACAGCCAATATGTAATATTTAAGCTTACAAGAAAAGAGAACATTTTAAAAGATCTATACCTCACTATTAACTTTATTTTTGCTTAGCTGCTGCATACTTATTTATTTGCTTATCATGTAATTACTGTAAGAGAAGGCAGTAAAATATACTATTTGACTGAATGGAAAAAAATATTCTGGCACTTGCTAGTGACGGGTGGTCAAGGTCAGATGAGGCTTCAGCTCAAAGCAAATTCTGCTTCATCGTCTGTAGCATCTGAGTATGTGAAGTGGCCTGCTCCAGATTTGGCTGCTAATTCAGACAGCAAGGGTGAATTCACCTGGCTCTTGGCATGGCTATTTAAAGCCTAACCTCTTTAATCGAGAACAGTTCTTGCTTGCTGTTTGTGTTAAGCTATATACTTATTTGTAGTATGTAGGCTGAAAACGCAAAGGACCAGTTAAAGGGAAAATAGGGTATGCTTTAGAGTGAGATTCGGGCAGGTTTTAGACAATTTGTAATCACCTTTATCTGACCTTCAATCATTTCATTTGATAATTTTAATTATTAACTTTTGTAGACTACAAGGAACTTAATTAGGATGATGTCTTTTTTTGTTTGGTTGGTTGGGTTTTTTTTTGCATTGTTAGCAATCAAACGGGCTTATTTATAGGACTCTGCTTAAGTCCTTTTGTGAATGTGTCACCTTCAATGTACTGCAACCTGTGGAAAAGGAACAAAGTAATGAAGTCAGCCTTTCTGGATTGTCAGACTTCTAGCTTTTCCTTCCCTAACATCACATACCATGTGCACACTCTGGTGTAAAGCCTCATTACATATTATAAAAATATTTTTTTCCTATCCCAGCAGCTAGCAGCACCTAGGAAGTGCTAGGAGAGAGACAGCCAATCTTCCTTAAGTGTGGTGATCCTTAGAGTTCAACAATGCTCCAGGAGTAGGCCCTGTCCCAAAGTTATCTGGGCAAACACACTGGACTTGATAGCCTTAAGAGAAAAAAATTAACCAAGAGGAAATGCAGGGTCAAAAAATGGAGCAGAGACTGAAGGAAAGGCCATCCAGAGACTGTGTCACCTAGGGATCCATCCCATCCAAAGACATCAAACCCAGACACTATGGCAGATGCCAAGAAGCACTTTCTGACAGGAGCCTGATATAGCCGTCCCCTGAGAGGCTCTGCCAATACTTGGCCAATACAGGTGCAGATACTCACAGCCAAACATTGGACTGAGCCTGGGGACCCCAATGGAAGAGTTAGGACTGAAGAAGCTGAAGGGGATTGCAACTCCACAGGGAGAACAACAATATCGACTAACCGGACCACCCAGAGCTCCCAGGGACTTACCCACCAACCAAAGAGTACACATGGATGGGTCCATGGCTCCAGATACATATGTAGCAGAGGATGGTCTTATCTGACATCAATGGGAGGGGAGGCCCTTGGTCCTGTGGATGCTTGATGCCCCAGCATAAAGGGAATGTTAGGGCAGTAAGGCAGGAGTGGGTGAGTGGGTGAAGGAGCACCCTCATAGAGGTAAAGGGGGGGTTGGGTTTGGGGTCTTGAGAAGGGGAAATCAGGAAGGGGCCCAACATTTGAAATGTAAATAAAATAACCAGTAAAATAAATTAAATAAAAAAAACAGTCAAGAAGCTGAATCACTAGGGATGTGGGGGTGTATCTATGAGGGGTTGGTCAAAATGCACTGTTCTCATAGACGTAAAAGTTTTTTTAAATTTAATCTTTCTGTTTTTTGGGGTAAGCACATAAGTGTTATCTTTTTTCATTCAGATGAGCTGGACTGCTGTGCACTCAATCTGTGGGCCTTATCATGAGATAAGAGAATGTCAGTCTCAGCAGACTTTCTGTTTTCAAAGCTGAAGTCAGTACTGTAGGAGAAAGAAGAGGTGGGGCACACATTCTCACTCTCAAATATTATCCAAGTGCACCAAGAGAAAGTCTCAAAGTAGTTTATATTACCTCTCTCAAGCGTCTTCACCCATGCAGGCTAGAGGTCAAGTAACACGGCTATTTAGAAATTATTGTTAGTATTAAAGATGTGGGTTCTTTACCTTGGTCCAGAAGGATGCTGTATAGGCCTGCGCATTATTCAGATTCCAAGCAAATGAGTCAAAGCTTAAGTACGTGGATCAAATAACTAACATCATTAATATGCATTGCACTAGTGATATTAACGCAAGAAAACATGAGCAGGAGTGGACACAGGACAAGAACTGATGCATGATGGGTAGTGGCCCACGTGCTACTCTCCCAGGCAGCCTCAGCTGACCTGTGTGCTGTGACAGTATCTTCCGCCTTTTCAGCCTATCAGCGTTACCATGCACCTGTGTGCCTACATCCTGCATCTGTGGAAGGGAGCAGGAGGAGACAGTGGGGGAGACACAATGCAAGGCACCAGATTAGATGAGACAGTTTTTATGTGTGAACTGGATAGTGACCACTGGCTGGCTCAATTCATTTTCTTTTAATGTTTTTTAATCAAGGGGAGAGTGAGTGGGAATTTACAACAAGCTTTAGAACTTCTTTCTCTCTCTCTTATTTTTAGTTTTTTTCTTTATTTACATTTCAAATATTATCCCCTTTCCTGGTTTCCCCTCTGCAAGCTCCCTACCCCTCCTGGTTCTATGAGGGTGCTCCCCCACCCACCCACTCACCCATCCACCTACCTACCTCCACCTCACCACCCTGGCATTCCCCTACACTGGGGCATGGAGCCTTCATAGGACCAAGGGCCTTTCCTCCCAATGATGCCAGATAAGGCCATCTTCTGCTACAAATGCAGCTGGAGCCATGGGTCCCTCCATGTGTATTCTTTGGTTGGTGGTTTAGTCCCTGGGAGCTCCAGGGGGTCTGGTGGTTGATATTGTTGTTCTTCCTGTGGGGTTGTAAACCCCTTCAGCTCCTTCAGTCCTTTCCCTAGCTCCTTCATTGAAATTTCTAAATGGCCATTTCTGAGGCCATTTCTGAATCAAAGTTGGTGTAAAAAGCACTTCACAGATACTGTTATTCCAGAGGAGTAACTATGCCATTGTCTTAGAAAATGTTAGAATATAAACCTCCATGTTGAATGCAGTCTCCACTAGACAATGATGGCTACACAAATATAAATGCCATGTCCAGTATGAGGATGAAATGAACTAACACATATGAACAGCAGCATAGGGCTGGTCCACAAAGAACATTCAGTAAACACAGACTCATGGGTCTAACAGAGGAGGAACCTGCATTGCCTTTTGCATATTATTTTTTTCTGAATCAGAAATCTCACTATTCTTAGCTCAAATGGTTTCTATTTTTCTTCAGATTCGTTGATTTCTAAGTCAGTTACTGACCTTAACAAGACTGCCAGAACATCACATGGTAAAACCAATTTATTTACATCTTATGAAGAGTATATAAATTATAATTTAGCAAAGATCTAAAGATATTTTGATATGGTGCCTTCCATAAAGAAGTTCAGTCTCGAACACTGGGAATTTCTTAGAAATTATCGTCCTCAGAGGATATAAGTTTGATTTATTTTAAATCAATTTAATCAGTAAATTACATTAATTTAAATTTAAAACCTTAGTTTTTCCTTAGCAAGATGAATTAAATAGCAGGCTAAGGATTTCATTTGATAGAGATTGGCTTCTGAGGGCCACTAACCACTGTAATAGCTACAAGTCTTTTCTGTTTCAGGAACCATGCTTTGCCCCCATATAAACGACATCACCTAGGAGTCAGTGTCTCTAAATGCATGGTGATGAAAACACACATACTTTAATATCTATGACCCTGTCTCTCTAGAAATACGTCTGGATTGGTGTCAGTGGAACAAGGGGATTCTGAATCTGGAGTTCACTTTCATAAGCAACGTAAACTTCTATGTGCAACCATGGTTGAGAATTACTTGATCCTGATACATGGTTTATACTAGGGTCCGATGTATGTATGTATTTCAGCTATGCTGTATTAAAGTGTAAACAAGATGGAGTCATGGCTTTAGCCATCGACTCCAGGGCTCCAATATTATGTATACTCGATCAACTCAAAATAACATCTCTGTGTCTATTTGGATGTCTACACAGTCCCTGCCCCACCCTAATCTGATAATGAGATGAACTCAGCTAGATTTTTCAATTTCTCTCATGTGGAATAGATTTTTAATGTATTTAAAGTTAGTATGTATTATAAATGGGTTATGTTATGCAGTTTTCATTCGATGTTCTTATCAGTCTTCCCACTGTGTGCCTTACCCTATGCCCCAGGTTATGAACCTCTCCCTGGTTCCCTCCCTCCCACCAACAGTCCTCTCTGTTTTCCTGTTGCACACATTCTATCGCCTGCTTTTTTGCTTCTCTCAGTTGAGACTTCTTTTTAACTGTTACAGTATATGTGTGAGTGCCTGCCTGTCTGTGTGTAGGCACACGAGTGCCTTGCACACTGTGGAACCCTAAGGTCACCGTTGAGTGCCTTCCCTGATGACTCTATTTCACTGACTGAGTCAAGGTCTCTCACCAAGCAGATCAGGGTTATCAGGGTAGTCAGCTATCCTATTTGTTCCTGGGATCCTGCCCTCACCCCAAGCACTGTGGACACAGTTGGGTGTTGGGGATCAGAACTCTGATTCTTACACTTATGTACCAAGTGCTTTATAAATCCACAGAGCCATCTCCCCTGCCTTAAGATTTTTTTTCTCCTCTCATGGTCCTTTTCTTGTTCCATTACTCATATCCTCTATATATAAAAATTAAAACAGAATAACCCTAGGAAAGAAAACATGGTATTCTGTCTTTCTGTGTATGGCTGGTTTTCTTTCCATAATACTCTCTAGTTCTTAATGTTGGATAATACTTCAAAGTCTAGTCAAGCGATAAATTCCCCCCCCCATGTTTTTATTTTTAAATCATGTCTTTCTACACAGTATCAATACTATCCTGACTGTTAAAGGCTCACACTGTTACTATTTCATTTGGCATTTCTTCATGCTAAAGAGGAAACAGGCCTGCTGATAATGCTTTCCTGGTTTTGCCTGGTTAGTGTATCACATCTTTACAGCTTTCATAGAATATGTTTGCGGTCAACTGAGGTTTCTCTATCTATCGTTGTGTGTCAACATATTTTGAAAGCAGAGATACTGTCTGCATTCTGGCCTGTCCCTCCAATGATATTTATATAGTAAATAGTTGTGCAAGATAACATGTTCCTGTTAGACAGAGAGTGGGTTTGCACAGTTTTGGAACACATAACACTTAGTGCTTGTTACTAAGGACAGGTTCACAAGCTCAGTATTGTCCCATGTCTCTCATCCCGTGACATATGCAAACAATGTCTGCTCTTTTGTGAGCTATCCTGTGGACAGGAGGCTCAGGTATCCCTCACAAAGGCTGCCACTCTGGCTAATCTCACTACCCAGAAGTCTTGTGTACTTCACATATATTCATGAAACTGGCTAAATAACTTGTTAACTTGTACATGGGTTAACTCTTAAGGGTTAACAGTTCTGACACTTGAAAACTTGTAATCAATTTTTAGCTGCGGGAACAGTTTGCATAAAATTAGAATCCTTGAACGTTTAGTAAATGTATCCCATAAAACTACTTGAGTCTATAGTCTGCCTAGGTGCAGAGATAAAGCTTTCTCTTTTTGCTAAAATAATGTTTTAATGTATTCTTTGATAATAATTTCATCTAACATAGTTTGATCATATTATTTTTCTTCCCCCAACTCTTCCTTGGTTTCTCCCCACCTCACTCCCTATCTAGCTAATATTATTTCTCTCTCATCAAACAACAACATGGTGACTGGCTGTGTTGGCTAACCACTCCTGAGCACAAGACCTGCACTCGAGTGTGGCTGACGTACCCATTGTCACCGCAGCAAAGAAAACTGATGTCTCCTCTCCTGGCAGCTGGCAGCTACAAATAGCTTCTTGTGTTGGGGTACGACTTCATACCTCCTCTTCTGTGCTGAGATTTTGGAAAAATCTAACACCAGTTGATTTAATATCATATTTTCTAGTCTTGAGTCATATTTGTACTAATTAATATTATCCTGTTATATATATTCAAATAAACTGAACTAAACTTCTCATGGCTAGGCTTCACTTTGGATCCTTCACGAATATTCTAGTCTTGTTCTGAGTACAGGGGTTATTTTTATTTCTTTGCCACTGGAAGCCAGGCACGACTATGACACTTGACTTTTAAAATGACTGCAAAGAACAAATGTGTGCTTCTAGATGGATAAGTTTTTTTTTATCAGTTTTAGATCCTGCAGGGGGTCTCTTCTTCTACCACAGCAGCCAGTCACATGACAGACAGAGGCTGTTAGGCTGTCCTAACCGCTGACAGCACAGCAGCCTGCAGCCCAGAGAGTGGTATTTTGGTGTTAATATGAATCCTAACAAATAATATGAACTAACGTACCAGAATCTGACTGGTTTTATTTTATGAGAAAAACAATCTTAATGAAATGAACTTCAGTGAAATCAAGGAGCAAGAGAGACCCATTTAAAACATTTGTAAGTTGTTGTTAGGTTTGGAAGGAGTATACAAACTATTAAGTTTCTAGAAGCCTAAGTGACTGTTTCTTCTAAAATTCTATTTTGTAAAAAGAATTTTGCTTCTGAATGATGACTCTCATATCTTACATAACAAGGCTGTGTGACCTTTTTCCCCTACAAAATATGGTTCCATTTCATCTTTTCTGTCAAGGATTTAAAGAGCTCCTTTCGAGGGATTCTTGCAGTGTCAGCAGCCTACAATGTGGTCTCGGTGACTTTCTGTATTTGTTGTGTGAATGGGTGAGTGCCTGCCCATGAGCACAAGCCTCAGAGAACAGGGGAGGCCATTAGCATCTCACTGAAGCCTGTCTCAAATCAAGCCTTTCAAATGTATTTCTGCAGTGCTTGAATCTTACTATGACTAAACTGAAGAGGTATTTTATAATTCTCATGGAAAAGCTCTTTACAGAGCCCTGGGACTAGTACTCAGAAGGAGACATGCCCTGTTTGTCATGTGTGATGGGCCAGGGAAGGGTCTCACCGCTCTGCAGCTCTCACATTACGTAAGGAGTTCTGTGTGTGGAAGGTTGACTGATAGAAGTAGGGCTTAGTGGAGGTGGAGTGAAGTATTTATAGTCACAAATAGGTATAGACTTGCTCGCTTAATATACTTGGAAAGTTAGGGCAATTGCATTTCAAATGTCATCCTCATCTTCATCTCCAAGTCCCCAGAGTTAAAGGTATTCTGGAGAAGTTGACCTTTTATATAGAAGGTAAAATGTGATTATTTATCGCTCTAGCACACCTAGACTTTTTTGATCTTATCATTTTGCCACGTTGGATGTTGAACTATGCAGTAAAATGGTTTGGATCTATAACAAAATGAGAAGTACTATACTAAAATTACACACACACACACACACACACCCCATACACACACACACACACACACACACACACACACACTATACAGACTTGTTATTAACTATCTTTGACAGACCAATTCAGTCAATGGCATTAATGAGATGCCTAAGGCTGTGCACATCATTACAACCAGTGTCCATAACCCTCAAACAGAATCATAGTCAACAAGCAGTAGCTTCCTTTCCCCCTTTCCTGGACACTGCTAATCTCTGATCTATGGTCGGTTTCTATGAGTTCACTTATTTCAGATATATCGATGGGATCATGGGATTTGTGTCCACACTGCGGTGTGGACTGTCATGGGTTTGCTTCCTCTCTGTTCTGTGTACACACTACATTTTGTTTATCCATTAAACTGCAAAGGGATACTTGGTTTCTTACTACCATTTTGCCATTGAGGATAATGGGATAATGAACACTGTCACACAGCTACCTTGTTTTGGCCCCTGTTTGAATTCTTTTGGTTACATATATGCAGGAATAGAACTGTAGAGTCATATGGTGACTCTATATTCAGCCTTCTGCGATCTTCCAAATTATTTTCATGGTGAGTTGCACCATTTTATACTCTGCTAGCAAGTACAAGAATTTCAATTTCCCCATGCCAGGATTTCTTATTTTCTTTGATAACTGATGTTGCCATCCTACCATGCCCAAATCATCTTGTAGCTTCAAATTCCAGAATTAATTCCATACTAATACATGATGTTGAGAAGCTTTAAATATACGTTAGCCACTTGCATGGCTCTTTAGGAAACGTGTCGATTCAAATCCTTGACCTATTTCAAAAACGATTTTTTTTTTACCTTCTTGTTACTGAGTTATGTTTCCTTATATATCATGGATAGTAAATGCTTGTGGGGTGTGCAAATATTTTCTCATACTGCCTTTATTATTTTCTTGATAAATGTGATCTATACAGAATTCTAATTGTACTGA
Source organism: Grammomys surdaster (assembly GCF_004785775.1). Taxonomy (NCBI): domain Eukaryota; kingdom Metazoa; phylum Chordata; class Mammalia; order Rodentia; family Muridae; genus Grammomys; species Grammomys surdaster. Next base: position 13,666,541 of record NW_021604578.1, on the reverse strand, counting down.
AGTACAGTTTACTTATTTTATCTTTTGTTGCTCGTTCTTTTGGTGTATATCTAAAGAGTCTCCTGATCTTAGAGCTTCAGCCTCATGTTTTATTTGCAGAACCATATAGTGTTTACACCTTACTCTCAGGTCGTTGCCCTGTTTGAAGTTAATGTTTAATACTATATTTTTAATGGACACACAGTAATTGTTTACACTTATGTTATTGGTGGTAGTTCAGAAACAATGCATAGCTCATTTTCTTTAATGTAATATAACATAGGTGATTGGTTGTATTATTTTGCATACTTTTCTGAAAAAGTTATTCATTGTTGAATGGATTTAGCATCCAGTCAAAACCAACCGTCTATAGATATATGTTATGTTTTCAAATTCTCTCTCCACTAATGTATTTATCTTTATTTATAAACATACCATTCTGTTTCAATTACTATACCTCTATAGTAAGTTTTATTTTTTATTTTTTTCTATAGAAACCATTTCTATTATAATGTTTTGTTGCATGTAATTTTTACTATAGTAAGTTTTGAAACTGCTAACACTATATTTCTTTACTTAAAGTTTCTTCCTATTTATTTATTTGTTTATTTATTTTGTGTGTACTTGTGTGCACCCACAAGGTCGAGCACATTCACTGAAGTCAGAAGACAAGTTTTGGGGACTGGTTCTCTCCTCCTACCATGTAGGTTCAGGGAACTTAACTTTGAATTGAGGTCATCAGGCTTGGCACTATGTACTTTTGTTTCACAAGCCATCTAACCAGCTTAAGACCTTTCTCCTCTTCATTTATTCAGGAGTCCTTAAATTGTGGTAAGAATTTGTAAACTTTTTAGTTCTTAAAGAATAGCTGTTAATATTCTGATACACATTGAATTGAGACTGTAATTAGCTTTGAGGTAGTACTTATATATTACATTAGCATGTTTAATCCATACAATTTTCATTAATTTGTATTGTTAATATCTTTCAGCAATCTTATAATTTTCAGGCATTTTATTATTTTAGATACCACTGTATGAATAGCCTTTTCAATAACCTTTTTGCATTCTCAAACCTCACAGTATAAAAGACTAACCAGAAACCCATAATCCTCCTGCCTTTCTCTATTTCCTGAGTGCTGGGATTACAGGCTTGGGCTACCACACCCAGTTACAACTGATCTTGCTAAATTTGTTCACTACCTTTTGCAGGTTTTTAACTATCCAGGACTTTCTATATATATTTTCTATGTCATCTGTATGTAGAGAGTTTTATTTCCTGTTCTGTAATCAAATGTTTCTTTCTCTTAGCTGTTTTCCATTGTGCTTGAAGCAGATACTTAGATAATTCCAATCTTTTGAAATGCATCAAGAATTAATTTGTGGCAGGGCCAAATGTTTAACTTTTATATTACACCAGAAATATATGTAGGTCTATGTATTTTAGTATTTTCCTTAGTTTTGGAGTAATATAATTCTCATTCCACTAGGTAACATAGCATGATACTATGTTTACATTTCTATACAAACTAGGATTTTATGATCTGTATAAAATTTACCACAATATGCTAGCTATAATTTATTTTTATTTTTGCTTCTAAGGTAAACATGATGAATGCCAGAAGTACATTTTTTTCTATTAAAAATGAAGTAGAAATTATGAAATCATTTAGTGCAATGGTTCACAACTAGTGGGTTGTGACCCCTTGGGGGGGGGTTGAACAACCCTTTCACAGGTGTTGCATAAGGCCATCTGAAAACAGATGTGTTTACATTATTATTCAGAACAGAAGAAAAATTACAGTTATGAAGTAAAAATGAAGTAATTTTATGGCTGGAGTCACCATAACATGAGGAACAGAATTAAAGGGTCATAGCATCAAGAAGGTTGTAGAGTGAGATTAGTGTTAACTAGTGTGATTACTTGATAGGATTTGGATAAATATCTCCAACTTTTTTCTATTTGTTTTACTTAACATTATTAAGTATACCGCATAGGTGGGCCTATTATTTATTTTTTCCTTTTTGTACTTCTGAAATACTGGGCATTGAATTTAGGGCCATCACACAGTAAGGCAGACACTCAGTCATTAGTTACAGTTTCAACTCAGAAGGTTTTAATGTAACCACTTCATAGTCAGATTTGAGGACCTTTCCCCACACAGTGAAATGTAATGACTTTCTTCCCTGAGAAACAGAAATTTCTTGCTTATTTCTTTCTCTGATTAATACTGAATACAGAATAAAGTGGATCTTATCAAATTTTCCACCTATAACCACTTAATTATATGTTAAACTTTTTAGTTTATTGGTGAAATTGTGACATGAAGCTTAGCCCAAGGTCTCAATTCAAATTACACCAAAGTGTACCATGCTATGAATTAGTTTATCAGGAAATACCCATGCATGTTGGAATAGAATGTTCCGGGTCATTATAACCTTCAGTAAATTATTCACCTATCAGAGAGGCTCCACTTTAAACTTTAAAAATCAAGAAAGGTCTTAAGCTTAAGCCTGGCTAGCTTACTATGGATTACTTTTGAATGGTAGCTTCAGTTGGGATATAGCTACAAGAAAGATACCAGTACTATGACATCTCATGCAAAAATATTCAAAACACTGTTTTTTTCAAATCAAATTTGTATTTAACCCCAGTTTTGTGTTTGTATATACAGGACATATACAGACATATCTGTCTTATTTAAAATTTCTTGTGACCTTTCAAGGACGAGTGACACTTTACGTTTTAATCTATCTGTGGACTCAGCTGCACCCAACAGTGTTGGTATGGATTGGGGGAGGGGCATTTCCGTTTGGTTGGATGTGCCAGTGTTTGGCAGTACTGGGAACTTAGCAGCACTGGTGATGAACAAGCAGTGATGAACAAGCAGAGCTCTGGAAACACTGGAGTGGCCAGTTGTCGGACAGTCTATTTTTTCAACTAGAGGAGTCAGTAAGCAGAAAATGGCTGATGGGGGGGGTATTAAATTATAACTAAAGCTTATTACTGACAAATCTATCTTGGAGATCATGGCTTATATAAGGCATCATCAAAGCAGTGAGATCCATTTTGAATCAAAATAATTTCTGTAATTCTACATCTATAAATATAAAATATTAAGATGGTAGATAAACTCGCCCCAGGATTATCATGTAACACTTAGCTTTATAATCTAGATAGCTGGGTAAAAGTAAAAAATGAATATATTTTCTCCTGTTTTGATGTATGCAATGATTTTCTGATACTAGCTAATATTTTGAATTCTAAACTAACAAGAAATATTCAGAACAGTCAGACTCTGCTAATTCAATGACAACTCAATTTATCATGCAACATTTTTGCTGGTTGGAGAGAATGCTTTTTTTTTTGGTCAGAATTTGAGTCAAAATATTATTGCTCCCTGATATATATCCTCTTTCTACAGGCATAGCATTCTCAACATCAGTGCTCTCTTGACAGCCAGATTATCAACAGAAGCTTGAGAGCCACACATAGAGCTATCAGTTTGTATGCGTGTGTGTGCATGTATGTGTGTGTGTGTTTGTGTGTGTGTGTGTATGTGTGTGTTTGTGTATATGTGTGTGTATGTGTATATGTGTGTGTGTGTAATTTTCATTTAAAGTGATTTTACTTATCTGCTCTCTTTTGGTGTGTATGAACTCTGATGACTTACCACATAAAAAATATGGGCTAAAATAACTAAAAAAGGATAATAGCTATTTCAGAGTGGATTCAAAATTTCAAGTTATTTCAAATCTTTTTGGGATGTTTTGAGAAATTACAGTCTTATTTAGATGAGAAAGATTAACAAAAGAAAATGTGTCTTAAATGGAATATGTTAATGTTCTCTTTGGTTAGAATGGTACATGAAGTAAATATTTTCAAATTGTAACAGAAAACCCATAATTTATCTGTAACCTTGGGTTCTGCTTAGTCCTCCTCTAAAATATTTTGGCACAACAGAAATGCAGAACATGTATTTTTACCAGTATCAGTACTTTCATTTTTTTATATTACCAAGATAGCCATTTTTTAAACAAATAGTGATATTTATTACTTTTAATGGATTCATTATTACAGTACAATCCTAGAAAACTTAAAGCATGATGTACAATAAAATCCTTGCTAATAAAAACCATTTCCTTTCCAGAATACCTGTGAAGGTTTTCTGCACTTAACACTTCATGTTTGAGTGATGAAAACCATAAGGTATACGGCAAGGTAAAGAGTTCAAGTTTTAACATGTTTAGTTGTTTGCGAGTTTCACTGAGAAAGTATACTATGAACTTTAAAATGTGTTCATACTACCCTATAAAATTTAATGAACTCATACCATAGTAGTTGTTGAAATTTGTGAGAGTACACCTCTCCTTTAGTATTTTTCTGTTTTAGGCCATAAGTCAGCTTCAGGTGCACTGTAGAATCAAAGGAAGCACCTGGAAGTGTCCTGTGGTAAGTCATGGAGGCAGCTCCATTAGCCACACAGAACTCTGGGAGGGGCAGCCGTCTTTAGGTGTGTGCACATCTTACATTTCCAAAGGGAGAAGAAGTGAGGCCTCCCTTTCCTTGACCCCGTTACTTTTGGGTACTCTTTTTTTTCTCTTTTGTGAATACCCTAATGGCCATTTATTAAGACACTTTGTTCTGACCTATTGATTTTTGCTTTGTAGTGCAGACAGCACTTCACAGACTTCCTCTCTATCATCTGGCTCAGCATAGACAGATCTTTCTGTCCCCTCTTCTGCTATCTTCCAGACATGACACGGTGAATGAAACCATGAATTCAGAGCAGCGGGCTGCTGGGCAGACTCGATGTGAGGGGCTGCCAACACTCTGTCAAGGTGGTGGGCTGGGAGATCATGGGGACCTGTTGGGTATGGATGAAGACCCATCCATACCCATCCATGCTGGAGGAAGACGTGTTGCTTTCAGTGATAGAGCACCTAGTGAGTCTCCTATGCCCCGGTGGAGGGCTCCATCCCATACTCATGTGGATGTCCCTGGTTTAAGTCAGTGGGTCATGCACAAAGTGGGAGAGAGATTTGCAGGGAGACAGAAGGGTTGCAAAGGGTAAGAGAGATATGGGAGGGATAGGGAGTAAACGGGACCAGAATTATTACATACACATATTACATCCATGCATTACACACATGTATTAAACTATCAAAGACTGTATTTAATAAAAATGCAAGAATTTTTAAAATGTAAAAATACACAAAACATGGTGTTCTATGCAAAAAAGAAAAAGTACAATTAATGATGTAGACACAGCATTGCTGATAGTAATAAGCAGTCCTCCAATACCATAAAATTTTCTCCCAGCATGGTGTTTTCAGTATATGTGCTAAACTGTAATTTGGGAGATTGTAGATCTCTCAAAATTGTACTGCACTTTTAATTAAATTCCTATTTCTAACCAAAACAAATGAGAAACTCCACAGACTATGAAGTACCACTGTAGTAGGCTTCTATACCAGTATATAGTTAACATTTTCATGTAAGATCAGCCACTGTTAACTGCTTTACAACATCATATTCCCTCTGATTAATTTCACTCTTTGTAATAATTCACATGATACCATCTGAAAGTCAGAGGATTAAAAAACAAAAAGGATATTTCAAGGTCTTTTTCCATTCAGACTTTCCAATTCTACTCTGTCGCATAGTCCCAAGTCCTGTTTTTAGAGCAGTGTATACCAACCTGCTGCCCTGCATGAACACAGAAATCACTCAGGGAGCTTTAAATAATACTGACTTGGGGACCTGCTCGGCTAGTTTTTTTTTTTTTTTCTCTCAGCTTGATACAAGAGAGAGGAGGAAACCTCAACTTAGAAAATGCCTTTATAAGCTGGCTGATAAGTGACCCTGTGGGACACTTTCTTGATTAATGTTTCATGTGACATGGATCCACTAATTGTGGGATAGTGCTAACTCCAGGCAGTGAGTGTCTTGGGTGGTATAAGAAAGCAGGCTGAGCAAGCCATTCATGAAGTGGGCCAATAAGCAGCACCCTTCCATGGCCTCATATTGGTTCCTGGTTCCAAGTTCCTGACAGCTTGAGTCTTTGCTCTGGCTTCCCCACATCAATGGACTGTTACCTGAAAGTATATGTGAAATAAACTTTTCCTCCCAATGTTGCTTTAGATCGTGCTATTTTACATCAGCAACAGAAATCTAAGATGGGATTCATCTCCAGAGATTTTTTACTTAATTGGTCTGAGATTTGCCTAAGGACTAGGATTCATTTAAAGTCTAAGTAATGAAAGAATAGAAACATAATCAGAGGGTTTCTTCCCAACAAAGAAAACAATAAAACCTTAGCTTTTCAATTTCTTCATGTGACAAAGAATGGGATGTCTAAGTTTGGGGAGACAGTTCAGTTGTTAAGCTGTGGCATGAACATGAGGGCCTGAGTCTTTTCCACATGTAGAGAACTAGTTATGGTGCTGTTACTCCACACTGGGGAGGCAGAGACCAGTGAGTTCCTGGCGGCTTGATGGCCAGCAGGCTTGGCCTAATGGATGAGCCCCAGGCTCAGGCCCTAGTGAGAGATACTGTCTCAAAAGGACAAGATGGATGGCTCCTAGAAAAGGGACCTTGAGATCGGCGTCCACACATGTGTGCACACACAACATACAAAGAAAAATTTTACTTTTCAAATAAAGGCAGTTGAGAAGTATAAAATTTTCTAAGATGAGATTAAAAGTTTTATCTCATTTCAGTTGACTTGTCTTGTTTTGGTAAGCCCAATTCCCGAGGTTCTGGCTTAAGAGCATGAAAGCTGATGGTTTTCCATCCTGGGAGCTTTTGCTTATCAATGTTATTAAGTCAAATGTCCACTCTATTGACTGAGACAAAACCAACATTTTCCTTTTCCTAAGGATTTCTTATAAGCTGATTATTTTATCCTATTTGAAAAGTATCTTAACTATACAAATATAATCATACCCTGCCAGAAAAAAAACATTAGTAAAAATTCTCTTAGGATTTTATTTGTTTCTTTAGGGAGTAGCTCTTTCTTGCTTTTCTTTCTCCTTGTAGAAAGGTTCAGGTTATCATGATACTTTGTGCTATAACAATGCATGTGGGCCAGGGAGCACCCCTGTCAAAGACAGTTACGTTCCATAATGGGGAGGTTGTCCTCAGGACCAAGGAGCTAACACAGAAGTATTCAGGGAAAGACAAAGTGGACAGTGGCCATATGTGTGGAGTTCTGCAATGCTCTGCAGCACCTTCACACAGACTTCTGGAGATGGGCATATTTGATGGCACAGCTCTCACTATTGGAAAACAAGGCAGGTAGACTCAGATAATCCTTTATGAGTCTCCATTAGGTTCCTAGGCTCCTATATACTATACTTCATAGGCTGTATTACATTTCCTATAAAATTGCTTGCTAGCCCAGTGAGTCACAAGTATTGCTTTAAAGCAAAGACAATCAGAAGCAGGCCTACAGATGCAAGATTTTTGGTAAATGAAAAGCAAGAGGGTTCTTGCTTCCACTGTAGACTATGTGCAGAATAAGAGTATAACTAGGCCCACATACCAGGCTCCCAGTCCTCTTAATTGATCCAGCTTCATGGAGAAAGCGGACGTGAGGATTCTATTGCTGAAATCCATGATGGGCAGAAAAAGATGAGAATCAAGGGTTGGCTTTCGAAGGCTTATTTAGACTCACGGAGGGCACACAAAGGCATCTGCTTCAGTATAAGAAACAGGAGGAAAGCAGAAGGCCATGCTACTCCGAGGCAGATGTTGAACAGAGGCCCAAGCCATAGTTTATTCCATTGAATTCTGCCTATCAGATTACCTATTCCTCTCCCTGGGGGAAAACCTTACATTGCTCTGTGTGTGTGTGTGTGTGTGTGTGTGTGTGTGTGTGTGTGTGTGTCTGTACACATGTGCACATATTTTCCTTTTGTTTTCCTACAGTCAATATTTTTGTACCTTTCTGTTGAGATAGTCTTATAAATATCACCCTGGTAGGCTCTTTGAATTTGACACTCTTATTTGCTGTTCCTGGTCTCCATCACCTTTTTACATTGTTTTCCCATGGGTTAATCACATTGCATTGCCAGTTTCTCCATATTAGCTGTGCTTTTTAATGAACATTAAACTTTGAACAGCTTCAAATTTACAAAAGATCACAAGATAGTGCAGAGATCCCACCTAGTCCATACTTGGTTTTCCTTATTAGTAATATCTCTTTCTTGGACACTACAAGACACAACTAATGGCCCCATATTACCATGTTATTGTTATAGTCTTTAGTCTAGTGTCTGCTGGTGTAGAGTTATGTGCTTTTAGCTAAGATGGCACACTGTATTTAGTCATTGTGTCTCCTTAGCTCTACTGGCTGAGAAAGTTTCTCAGACTTCCCTTGTAATAGTTCTGGGGATACTGTTCCGATACGGTGTAGAATGCCTTTTACCCCAGACTTGCTTGATTGACTGGAATTACAAGTTTGGGAGAGGACATATAAATTTCTCATAGATTATAAAGCTCTACTTGCTCACCTTCCCTTTTCTTTGTATCACTACAGGCAGTAAATGTGCAAATCTGGTTCACAACAGTGTATGGTGAATTGGTTCTTTCATGAGATCATTCGAGCAGTTTAACTTCACCGACTGCCTTGGCTGTCACCATATAGGTTTGGTTTCCAGTGTTTCAGCTCAGTGGATATTGCTGCAGCTGAATTTAAAGGGGGAACATGTGCACATACTTAAGCCCACCTCCTGCTTCCTCCTCCCTCCTGCTGAAGTCCCCTGCTTCCAGCTGAAGTGGCTCCCACTGCTGTGGACGCCCCCTGCAGGTGAGCGCAGGCCTGCTGGGTGCCTGAAATGGTGCTCACTTCAGCTTCAACAGTCAGCGGGTATGTTTTTGTTCTCATTTGGCATAGCACATTAAAGATCTTATCCAGTGTTTTCTGGCAATGGGTTCTGTTTAGGGGTCAGTCACCTTCCCTACTTTGTTACAGGGTAACACTGTTTTCCCTGAACGTTCTTGGGACTCTTGTCTGTCTGTTTTGGCAGCTTGTCCATGCCTTCCCTGGGTATGGCTTTCATTGTGGCTTGCTGAGTTTTAACCACAAATGTTGATGCCTTTTATCAGGTTTTGGAAATTTTTGACACTGAGTTTGTCGGATACTGTTTCCTGCCTCATCTCTTCAGGGACATCAACAACACACTATGTACCATCCGTATTGTTACTCAACCTAATACAGTTTTCATAAACTTTATATATAAAAAATTGAACAATAAATGAAAACATCATGTACCAAAATTAACCTGAATCATTACATTCTAAATACAAACTTGTATCACAGTTATGGAATGCTTATTTTATAATTTTATAGTCTTCATTGTATAATTTTTAAAAGATTATTTTTATTTCGTGTGTATGAGTGTTTGTATGTGGTTGGGTGCATGTGTGTGCACACTCACATATGCATGTAGTTCTTGCAGAAGCCAGGAAGCCTCAACTTCCCTGGAAGTTGAATTATAAAAGGTTGTGAGTTGCCATGTAGGTGCTGGGGACCAAGTCAGGATCCTCCCCAAAAGCATCCCGTGAGTGTTCTTCATCATGGAGCATCTCCAGCCTGCTCTATTAGTAATCCCCTCTCTTTTACCTAGCCTGTTTCTACAGGTTTCTTCATCTTAATGAATTAGAACAAAGGTCTTGTGTTTATTTATTTACACTTTCATGAGAACAAGTTCTAGTAGCTATGGGTCTTAGTCTACTGATCCTCCCACAAGATATGATTCTCTGGGTGGGAGAGGTCAGTGCTTTATTTATAGCCTAGCACGTATTTGGCATACACACACACACACACACACACACACACACACACACACACACGTGTCTTAGGAAGCTACCTCAGTTTATATCAAGTTCTTAGTTTTCTCAAAACACACATTTGTGTTCTTTGCAAAAAATCTTGCCCTTAGCCAATCTGTTAACAGCAATGTCAATGACATGCAGCCTTCTAGATAAAATCTGTGATACATTCCTTTTTACCTGTGCCCATTCTCCTAACACCTCCAACATCACCACACCAATACATCTGCAAGCACACAGCCAGAGGAACAGCACTGTGTTTTCTAAAAGTACTAGAGAACACAGTCTGGATAGATATAGTTCCCATTTCCCTTTGTGTTTATTATGCTGGCAAACTACCAGGAGATGGTGTAAGGAAGGGTTAATTTCCCAGTAGTTATCTTAAAGTGCTGGTAGGCTAATCCCAACAACTGTGGACTCTAGGAATCAGTTCTAATTTTGTGCTTTCTCTTTTGTTAGTTGCTTTCTCCCAGCTCTTTCATGTCTTACTTATTGTAATAGAGACACACAGAGATCAAAATTAGTATTATTTTTCTCCAGAGACAATTGTGCCTTTCTTTTGTCAGGTAGATGCAGTGTAACTGCTCACCACTGGTCCATAAGTTAATAGGCAAAGTGGGGCTTGAAGTTAGGACATTTCATTAGACTTGGTTGGCACCTGACTTCACGTACCCCACGGGCATGACCTCCATCGAGTTTACAGTGATTTCACTGCTTTAATGTGGTTTTATTTCTAACCATGGAACAGTAGGGAATCTTTAGGTAGGTTCTGTTTTATTGTTTTGTATGTTCTGTTTTTGTGTCTTGACCTCTTCCTGAGCACAGGTCTCAGAGATGTTTGAATGACAGCTTAGGGCCCGTTAGCTCCTTTAATCTGAGGGTCATGCTTTCCAGGGGAAAAGTGTCTCTTTACTTTTTCATCCTTCACAGGTTGACAACATAGAGAAACTTTAAGGAGGATTCATACTGTGTTTTTGTTGTAGGTTAGGGATGATTTGATTCCTAAATTGTCAAACTGGAAGAGAGTTGCTTTGCCTTTTGAGCATGCTTCTAGAGCTGGCCTGGCTCTCAGCAGATGTGAGGAAACTGGCTTTATGTCTGGTTTCCAGTCAAAGAAGAAAGTCCATTGAGTTATCAAAACCCTCAAAGACTTGTGTCACTGCTACAGAGTTCTCACCCTGTGGCAAGAACGATCTCCAGTTATTTCCTAGACATAAAATATACACAGTGATGTACACATTAAAAACAACAACCTTGGCCTTTCTGCTGTGGGTGTAGGTATCTCTCAGTGTGGGGGTGTCTCTCAATTTGGGGGTGTCTCTCAATGTGGGGTATCTCTTATTGTACCAGAATTTCCACCCATAATGAATCCCACAGCTCTTTGGTGTATTGTTTATGAAGGTGTATTTTTGGCATTTATTGTTTTCTCAGCATTGGCACTGAGAATGATGGCTTGACATCCTTGTCCCTAATCATATCCTACTTAGAAACACAAGTTTCTACTGTTTGTTATCAGCAGCAAGAAGCTCGGCTTCTGCCATGCTCTTCCCTGGGGCTTGTAGTTGTCATTGGTTTTGTGTTCATAAGCTAGGCCCACATGTCTCTAATAAGGCCTCATCTACCAGTGCCATCCTTGTTCCTGTGGAACATGTGAGGTCGCTGCTCTTCCAGTGCTGGAGTAGGAGACGGCACACCCGTCTCAGACATGTCCCAGGCCCACAGCATATAAGAGGGCTCATACATTTACATAACACTTCATAATTCATCTAATTATTGGTAAAAGCTTAAGACAACACCCAGAATAATTGGTAGCAAGAGCAGAGACCCATCTGTACCCTCGGGGCACTTTCTGTTGTTTGCTTGTCTCCACATGCCAGCACTGAGTTCCTACAACCACACATGTACATATTCTGCACACAATGACTGCAACATAAAATACAGCACATGCTCCCAGAACAGGTCAGGTCGTCCCATCATCCACAACCAGCTCACTGAAGCCCCACCTCCAAGAACATGCATGTTTCCCAGTGCACATCTCCTTCATTGCTGCAGTAGGGCAGTTTCATACTGGAAATCTTTTGAAAACCTGAATACTTATGAAGTTCTTTTTAAGCCAAATAACATTGCTTATTGGTATCAACAGTTACTGTTTGAGCCTGAATATGATGAAGTCATGTTTGTTCTGGCTTTCCTTCATCAGAGGTTCAATCATCAGAATTTTATACATTTGACCATTTCATGTTGTGGAGATTCTACATGGAACTTACGGAAAGCATTAGTTCAGGTCATAGTATTAGAACTATGAACCATGGGCCACGGTCAATACTAACTTTTCCCACCATTATTTGTTTTTCTGTGCTAATTTCAGAGGTTTGTGGTTAATGTGTATATTTTTGAAGTATTCACACAAGTAAGCAAATATGCATTATATACTGTTTTAGAATTCAGGCAGCATTTCCTACCAATATCCAACATCACAGGTATCCAAGCAAATTCTATAAATGTAAAACAGAGCAAGGACAGATTCTGTGAGCACATGTGCTGTGTAGTACTTGTGACTATGTGTGCTGAGTGTGGACAAACTGGGAAGGGAAGGAGGAAAAAGGGGACAAGAGTCAAGAGACTAAAATCTTGTTGGAAAATTTCAAAGTAGTAGTTATGAAGAGATATTTAGATAAAATGCACAATTATATTAAAATGCATATGTCTTATAAGCTTAAGATAGAAACAAACGGTGCTTTCATTTTTAATTCACTGCCTAGTTGAATTATTTAGCTTTATACACAGATCATGCATTCAATGGCTCAATACCAGAATTACAATGAGAACTTTGAAAATGAATGGGAGTAACATGGATAAGTGTGAGCTAGCCCTTCACATCTCTTATGAGGGACGCATCATGACTCATTTACCACTTCCAGGCCTCACATGGACAGTTAGTTTATCAGTATCCAGCTGGTATCATTTTTGCCTCTCTGACATCTCTGAAATTGGCACTTGAAATCCTTGGGAATAGCCAGAGGAACACCCTCGGGCTATTGTATGGGTCTGTATACGGAAGAGCAGTCATATAGGAGAACACTGCAGTAAGACAGACGAGCTGTGAGGCAGCAGATTTCAATTCAATGCAGACTTACATCTGTAGAGTTGTTAAAATGGAACAGCTTCCTCTGAAAGGTGCTGACCTCGCTGTCATCTGTGTGACAAGCAAAGTCTAGATGTCTATCTCCAAGTGTGATAGCTGAGGCTGTATATGCATCGACTGTCAAGCTACTTTACCCACTCTCTCTAACCTATCAGAATTTTACATAAGAGTGGGAATGCATCTCTTGACTTGTTTCTAAAGTAGCATATGATGATGCGGGTGTTGCTGTGGTATTGACTCCTAAGGAAAATGTATGTGATTCTGGTAAGAACAGAACCAGATTCTACCAGAATAGAAAGGAAAGGAAGGGGCCTTTGGGATTCCTGGTTTTTCTCCACAGTGTTCCCATGAATAAAGCTCCTGCTGTTTGGAGTAGCTGTAAAGGTAACTGTGCCTCTGAGATGGGGGTTTCTAGCCTATGTTTAAACTCATGCTTTTTGACCGAGCATGCATGCTGCTGTTTTCTATTACTGACAAGCAATCCTTTCCGTGTGGGTATTCTTTGTTTTACCTCGGACATGTTTGTTCTTGTAGATCCAATCTAACACCTTCAGAACAACTAATCACCAAATAGCACAGTTCCCCAGTCTTTCCTGAAAAATGGATACATCTGTCATACATTTTATTTGCATTTTATGTGAACATTTTATTGTGGTCAATAAAATCAGGGCATAGGATCCTAAATTTTAACTTGTTGTTTTAAAATTATTTCATTTAAGTATAGTTAGTAAAAATTCAATATGGAGCTTCTTTGTATTTTTTATGGTGAGGAGATTTTAATACAAATTTTCAGATAGCTTTTGTTTGCCTAAATATGTGTGTATGTTACACAGAAGTACATGCATCATTTTGAACATCTCTTCCTCAAACACATATCTGTTTTCATGGGGACTAGCTTAATATGACTGAAACTTTGTCAGTTGGACATTGTTAAGGTGGGGCACTTTTGCCTAGAAATGGTAGGTACCTCACGGGGGAATCTATGACCATCAGCCATGTGCAGCTGGACTTGATAAAGCAAACTTTGTTTTACACTTTACTGGACTATTTCCATTTTTTTCAGGAAATACTATCAGTTATATATAAAAAATACTCAAAGTGTATGCTTGAGAGAAGAAAGTGATTAAAAAGATGTCTGCTTGCTCAGTACCTACTATTTCATAAGCTACAAAGGCATGTGCCAACGATGGAAAATGTGACCTGATTCTATGGCTGCATGAGTTCAAAATAGTTGCTGTGAGTTGCCGTGGTTAGGACACTTACAAAGATGTTATAGTTTCCCACTGCAACATTAACATTTAGATTGACAGGTAGGAATGTTTATTCTCTCTCACAAGGTCCCTCTTCCTACCCCATCTTCTTTCTAAACCAAATACAGAAATGAAGCTGGACTGTAACTTCTTAGGGAGCCTTCTAACATAGCACAGGGGGCACAGGGTACAGAGTTGTGTGGTATAACTATAAGACCACATCCAACTTGTCTAATATGAACCTGTTTTGTACAAAATTCCAATTAAGTACATGTGATTTCAGGTGAAAGTAATTAGGAATGAAGGGTAAAAATTAAAGTAGAGGAAAATTTATGCCCTTAATATAATAGAGTAAAAAGGTTAAAAGTTAATGCCTTCTGAATCATCTCAGTAAAGAGCAAAAAGCAGAGTAAGGCCCACGGGAGTAGGGGAGAGTTAAGCAGAAGGCAATAAGTGACAAAGTAAAGACACGATAACGCAGTAAGAAGTGATAATCTAAACGAACCAAAAAAAGCATTTGTAAATAATGTGATGACAGCTTTAGCTATAGATATATAGCTACCAGACAGAGTGAGGTATATTAAAATATAGAAATAATTTCATTGCAATAAACTTGAAAATAGGAAAAATGAACACATTCCTTAATAAGCTGTGTGTGTGTTTCATGAGGCAGGGACAAACAAAAGTCTCAGAATTAAAACTCCATGCAACATTATTAGCAGAGGAGGAGAGAGAAGAGATGACAGTATTCCTCGAAAGGGAATTTTGTAAGCTCCAAACACACTTACACTTTGTGATAAATATTTAACACGGTCCTTTACAAATCTGGGTAGTGCATTATTTTTTTAAATCAAACTGAAGAATTCTTACAATGAAGAGTAACAGGTACAACCTTTTTATATAATGACAAAATGTGATAATATATTTGTAGTGTCTACGCAATGAAGAATATTAAAACTGATAATGAGTAGAACAACAACAACAACAACAACAACAGCAACAGCAGCAGCAGCAGCAGCAGCAGCAGCATAAGAAAACCCTGGAAAATCAAGGGAGGTAGCAGCCTGATTAGAAAGATAAACAAAATATTCTTAAGAGTCCTCCAAGGATGGAGGCAAACTTTAACAGCTCTCAAACTGTTAGCAATTATAAAATGCAAACAAAAGCAACCACTGAGGCCTCCTCTGCCAGCAGCTGTCATTTACCCCAGTCCCGGACTTTTCCAAATGCTAGCAAGAGCTATCATCCTGGCCATTCAGGAGGACTGACGGCACTGTTCGCACAGGCAGAGTTGAACTCTGTGATCTAGACTCCTGCTCCCAAGTCTACACATCAGTAAATGCTCTCATGGTTTATGCTAAAATAGTCTGTGAAGTGTACTCTTCAGTGGCAGCAGGCTAGGAGTGCTAGATTCTAGTGAGTGAATACACTGATGGAACTTGGCAGATGCACACTTTAACAGAGGCCTAACGAGGAGTCACACATTGGAAACACACTGAAGTGGCTCAGAACATCCAGGGAAACACGCAATACAGCACCCTTTCTGTTCAACAACAACAACAACAACAACAAAAGAGTGTATGAAGAGAAAGTACTATTCCTTACATAAGACTATAAACAAAAGTAAATAATAAACCTAGTACAATGGGCTTGCTGAGTGACAAGAAGGGGACAGGAGGCAGGAGGAAGTTGAAAGGAAAGGAGAGTGTGTGGCCTATTGGTGAGGAGGTGCATTGCCTGGGGGGAGTTTGGCAATTTTCTGCATGAAAGGCTCAAAAGTAGGGAAGAGACCAATGACAAAGCAAGTATAGAGGAGCCAACAAAGTGGACATTCAGGAGGAAGTCGTCTGATTACAGAAGAGTGACATAAGGAAGTCATCTAACAGATTACAGAAGAGGGAAATAAGGAAGTCATCTAATGGATTAAAAGAAGATTATAGGAAGAGATGGGCCATAGCATTAATGGGTAGGAAGTTATTGCTGTTGCCTTTCAATTCTCCCCAAATTATGTATGTATGTATCTGTGTTTGCTTTTCTTTCTCTTTCTTCCTTTCTTTCTTTCTTTCTTTCTTTCTTTCTTTCTTTCTTTCTTTCTTTCTTTC
>NW_021604578.1:13647670-13650218 GCF_004785775.1 Grammomys surdaster | reverse complement strand
TTCTTTCTTTCTTTCTTTCTTTCTTTCTTTCTTTCTTTCTTTCTTTCCTTTCTATCCACCCACAGTACTGGGGACTGAACCTAGTACCTCTTGTGTGCTAGGTTAGCGCTCCACCATAGCCTAAGCACAGTTTAGGTACTTAATAGTTGTACCCTATTCCTCCAGTTTAATAGAGTTTTTCATGGAGCTTTAAAAGATGATTCTAAAGTTTATCTGAATGAGCAGAAGATGAAAAACAGCCAATAAACTCTTGAAGGAACACTAGTTAGAAGAGGGAACATTAAGACATAATAATTTTAGTTTTGAGACAGTACAATATTGGCACAGGGACAGACAGACAAACGGATCCCAATGAAGCTCCAGAAACCAACCCACACACACAGAAATTTGTATGATATTCCATACCAGTGGAGAAGTGATGAATGGTTTTTAATAAGTGGGGACAGGAAGGATTATCAAAACTCATAAAAAACTGGATTTTTATCTGTAAAAAGAGTTTAGTTCTTTAAAACTAAAACATTTAAAGAAAAAAATCTTAATGATCATGGGAAAAGAAAGTTATTTTACAAATAGTATATACTAGAAAGGTAAGTGTCGGGAGGAGGGCTGTGAGAGGCAGCTGGGCGTCTGGTCAAGCACAGGCCTCGAACCCCGGACCCTAATGAGAATGAGACGGAAGATGTTCGGCTTTACTCCTGGTTCCTTTCACTTAGCTTCAGTCCTCCACAGCCCCTCCCAAAGAGAGGTTTGTGTCACCCAGCACAGGTAGAGGGCAAGACTACCGCCTCAGCCTCAAGAGATTTCCATATTAATGAGACACCTGAAGGCCAGAGGGTGTAGCCAATTAAATATTCCTCCCCAGACCTTCCTCCTTACAAACAGTATTTAACCAAAGGCCCGCTGCCCCGGAGGTAGGGAGGTACAGCCAGATTCATCCACTTTCTGCTATGACAATAAACCCTTTAAAACCATGGACTTCCTTGTGTCTTTGTGCCTGCGTGGCCTTAGACTGAGCCACAGTTTAATCTCCCGTTGAGGGCTTCTCTATGTTTCTGCCAAGGAGGCTGCCAACTCAAGCAAGCTAGCTGAGCCAGTCAAGCGAGTGAGTGCCATAACCAAGAGAGAAGCTGTTGGGGCTTCTCTCTCCTTGGTTCCTCTCGGCTGTGGGTCAGCCCTTATGCCCTCACTTTTTGGTTCTTCCGAAGCTCCCAGCGGCAGACAGAGAACACCGGCCTCAGGGTCAGCCGCCTCAGCATGGAGACCCCCACTCAGCAGCCCTGCCCCTGCGGGACTTCAGGCTGAAACCTCTCCATGCCTGGGCAGAGCTCTGCAGTGTCTGCCTGGTGCCACGTGGAGTGAACTCAGTCAAATTCCGGTGCTTCTGCTCCCCAGAGCTGCGGTTCCAGCAGACTGGGGCAGCAGAAACGAGGAAACCGCAACAGTCCAACAGGACTCATGCCCACCTACCCACGAGCTAACAGCCCCATAGGTAAGGACAACAATGAAGAACTAAAATGGACTGAAAGATAAAATAAATTGAAAAACACAAAGCTAGATTATGATTGTAGCCATTAACATAACTAGTGGAAAAAGTAGCAGATAGTACTGAAAAAAAAAACCAATCAATATCAAACAAGTAGGAAATAAGGATCTCAAAGAAGAAACTCAAGGATCAATATAGAAGAGGATAAAGATATCCAGCCTCCACTAATAATTAAAATGATGCAAATTTAAACTTAGGAGAGGCCTGATGATATAGCTCAGTGGTAGGACATTTGCCTAGCATGCACAAGGCTCTGGGTTAACAGTGCCAGCAATGCACGAGCACACACATGCTTACATGCAGTGTGCACATATGCTTGTATGCAGTGTTAGCTTGACTTGCAGATAACCTGACCTTCATTCCCATCAACTAAATGGTGGCTCAAAACTGCCTGTAATTTCACTTCCAGGGAATCCAAGTCTCTTTTCTGGCTTCCACAGCTACCAGGCACACATGTTGTGCAAAGACAACACATGCAGGCAAAATACTCAAATAAAATTAAAAAAAATAAACAAAACTGCAGAACTCCCAGTTAGTATTTACTTTATAGGTATCAGACTAATAAAATCTAAAAGACTGAAAACTAAATGCAGCAGACAGAGATGGTGACAAGCCAGGGTGGTCACATAGGGTCACTGATGTAGGTGATTGAATGCAGATGTACTGTCATGTGACCATCAAGCTGCTCTGAGCACATAATCCAGAGGAGCTCTTATGACCCAGGAGAATGCAGGCATTTATAGCAGTGCTGCAAAGAATGACAAAACGCTGGGCACTCTACTGTCCCTTCACTAGAGGATGGGTACATTTGGTATATCCACAGAACTGGCCACAGTTCAGGAACAGAGCTCTTTACTGAAATGGATTGATTTCAGAAACCAAATGATGAGTGACAAAGCAAGTTTAGAATATACATATTTGTTATCAATACAAAAGTGTAAAAGCATAACACTGATTATAATATGCATATATATATATATATATATATATATATATATATATATA
>NW_021604578.1:13600945-13647270 GCF_004785775.1 Grammomys surdaster | reverse complement strand
GAGGAAGGGGAGGAGGAGAGGAGGAGAAGGAGGAGGAGGAGGAAGAGTTGGAGGAGAGAAGGAGGAAGAGGAAGGGGAGGAGGAGAGGAGGAGAAGGAGGAGGAGGAGGAAGAGGAGGTGGAGAGGAGAAGGAGGAGGAGGAAGAGGCAAGGAGGAGAAGAAGAGGAGGATGAAGAGGAGGAAGAAGAGGAGAGGAGAAGGAGGAAGAGGAAGAGATGAGAAGGAGGAGGAGGAGGAAGAGGAGGAGGAGAGAAGGAGGAGGAGGAGGAAGAGTTGGAGGAGAGGAGAAGGAGGAAGAGGAAGGGGAGGAGGAGAGGAGGAGAAGGAGGAAGAGGAAGAAGAGGAGGAGGAGGAGGAAGAGAGAAGAAGAAGAAGAAGAAGAAGAAGAAGAAGAAGAAGAAGAAGAAGCAGCAGCAGCAGCAGCAGCAGCAGCAGCAGCAGCCCAATGCAGGGTTACAGTTGGTGCTTAAAACCTTCACTTCAAATGCAATAGATTTTGCATACAATTTGTTTTTTGCCTCAACCTTACAAACTCTGCATGCATCTGTTCTGGTCTGTCATTGCTGTGTGGTAGTTCATGTTCTGCCAGGTAACAGTTTTATAAAAGACTAAATTATATTTCATATTTATATTGTATGGCTATGCAATAATACATTCTCAAAACTGAAGCAGAGGTCAGAGATTACCTTGCATTTTGTTTATATAGCGCCATTAACTATAATTTATACTGTGCTTTCATATTAGCTTATTTAATTTTTATGTTCACATAATTAGGTACATATCAATTTTTACACGAAAATTATTTTTTGTATAGACTTCCTTTTCTTCATATGCACTTGGAGCTTTTAACATAGACATTATTACCAAAATTCCTGAAAGTGACCCATGTAGAAATTGAACCCAAACAGTACTTCTAGCTAGGGAGCAGCTGTGAGCCCTTGCGTGGACAGACCCATCAGACAGCTGTGGTCTTTTGTTTCCTTACCTCCAAAGAGATGGAATCCTTTTCTGCAGCTCGGCAAGGGCCACTTCGCAGAGCTGGATTTCTGAAAGCTTTGTTTTATTTTCAAATATTCTTTAGTAAAGAATGTCTTTGTGGCATTGTTCAGTTCTATAGTAAAACGAAAGAAAACAGCATTTTGATCATTAATTTGAATTAAGTAGCAAGAATGTAATTGACTATCATATGATTTTGATAATAAACTCTGTAAGTCTGTAAATGTAATAATGTATTTAATTTTAAAAATCCCAAATATGTCATCCAGATTCCTATTTGATGCTGCTTTGAAACTATGCTTATATACACAATGCATGTTTAGCATTGGGAGCCATGCTGAACAATGAGATGTTGGTACACAGACTGACTGTTGTCAAGAGGACTGCTGTACACTAAAGAACAGAAATAAAGAGACAGTAGAAAAGAACTAACAGGCCAACCAGAGGCTACGCATGGCCTATCCTTCAAACAGCAGACAGCCTGATTGCCACAGAGCCACACAAGGGCAGGCTGGCCTAGACAGAGTCTGACTTCTCCAAGCATGAGCTCTCCTTGGAGAGGCTTGTACTGGGGAGGGCAGCCAATACAAGAAACAGCCAGCACCTCCATCAACTTCATCTTCATCCCAGTGACCCCATGTATCACCTGGCACCTCTTTGCATTCTTTCCCTGTCTTTCTAAGCAGTGGCCTATTCTAGTCGCACATAATTGTTTCTATTTGACCTATCACTGGCTTAGGTAGATGCTCAAGAAAGGCAAAAGCGAAACTCATTCACAAATTTACATTTACCAAGGCTACGTATGAGAGCAGCTACCCCAGCTCCATTCCTGAATCTATAGCTGTGGGCCAATCATTCAAGCACATGAGTTAGGAAAAAGGACGTTTTTAGTCTTTATATTTATGTAAGCTGGGCTTGTTATGGCTCCTACATTCTTTCTCCTTCATGTGCTTAAAAATGTCTAACTGCTTTCAGGGTGAGGATCCTTGAGTTGTTTCTTGCAGAAATGTACATGTGTTTTCCAACAATCTACTCAGTCCATTGCCAGTGAACAGCCCTTCAGTCAAGACAACATGGGAAGAGGAATCATCGCCGTCTTAACACCGCTGCGCCATTCACACCCATGAAGGGGATAACAGAAGTCAATGACTTCTAACATTACCCTCCAGGGCTAATGATTTTACTTTGCATAGTTTTCAAATAAAGTATCTGAAAAGTGGTATTGTATTGATCATTAGGGAGAATAACTCAACATTCTAAATGCCCTCATAAGTAGACCAAGGTTACGATAAGGTAATAAAGATTCCAAGATACGGACAACATAAGCTAAGCAGAGGAGTGCTGTTAACTCAGGATTTGTTATTATTACCCCTCTACCAAGTTCTAAAATGTTGATGCAGTAAAGAAAGACACAAACACACTCTCTCTTACTTGGAGATATAACTGAACTCTGGCAAAAGTTCAAAGTTTTGAAATCAAAAGATTTCAAAAATGCAAAAGCCAGTCAGAAGCTTTTTCTTGGAAGAGATGGGAAAGGTACAACCAGTAATGGCGCCTGAGTGACTGTTGGGACAAGTAAGAGAGACTCATTCAAAATGCTTCACTTTCAGTCTCCCTTTAACCAGAGTGAGAAACTAAGTTCAAGGTCCCAGGTCCTAGGGGAGCTGAGGACTTCCCACTAGCTGACCAGCTTCTGTTGTAAGGAAACAGTTGTCTGAGTGCAGGCATCTCAAGGACAACTTCTCCATCCTCCTGGCAGGGCCAAACTAAGTTCATGTTCCCAGAAACCTACTCTTATCCTGATTGGTGAAAACTCTGTTGCTCAACCCTTATGTCAAAATATGACTGGACAATGCTACAGCCTACCCCTCTCCTCCTCAATTTGTGGTCTCATCTTTTAAATACGCTGTGCAATTTCTCTTCATGGTCACAGTTCACCTCTCAAATTCATTATATGGCCTTGACTGGTTAGTAGTAGCTTGATTACAATAAAATTTTGTCATCTACATTGGCCTAGTGTTTGAGTTATGTTGGATTTAAATGAACCCCACAACACTATTCTACTTCTGGCTTAAACGAACTTAACAGACAGAGAGCTTTAAAAAAATCACTGGGGCTGGAGAGATAGCTCAGCGGTTAAGAGCACTGACTGCTCTTCCAGAGGTCCTGAGTTCAAATCCCAGCAACCACATGGTGGCTCACAACCATCCGTAATGAGATTGGATGCCCTTGTCTGGTGTGTCTGAAGACAGCTACAGTGTACTCATAAATAAAATAAATAAATAAATCTTTAAAAAAAATCAGTGTAGTGAAATACTTAGATAACTTTCAGGATAAACAAATGAAGAACAGTATGATTATGGCAATTATTATAATTTGTAAGATATATTGCAGTTGAAGCTGTAGATGTACCTGTGTGCCTACAGCATGGTCTTCTGAGACTGATCATTTTGGATTTTATTTGCTACACTTGAACAGAGAGACATGCAGACAAGAGAAGATCAGGAAGTCATTGCTGCAATTATTGCTGGGCCAAGATAGACCTGGGCCTCATGCTTTCTAACTGTGGGGTTCTCTGTCAGCCAGCAAGCTGCTTTTTGTATCTACTTCCAACCTAATCTCCAGCAGAAATTTACTCTGTGATCTGCTATGTGCCTGGTACTTTGATGATGTATTTAGGGATAGAGATTAATTAAATCAAATTCTGTCTAAAGAACATTGTATTAGATCCACGTTTTCAAAATGCTTGGGTAGGTGTCAAAATCACTAAGACACTTGCTAAAATGGTATGTTCATCCAGATTGTGTGGGTCAGCACTGTGTATATGTGGGTCATACGTCTGTTCTCTCTAACAAGTCCCTTGAACGATTCTGATTCAGTTAGAGTTGATAGCCACTGAGTGGAATGTCCTTAAGTTCTTTCTGGTTGTAATAGTATTTAAATGTATTAAGCCTTACCTTACATTTCTATAAACCTGGGTAGTACCCTTATCCAAGGATGCTATTCTCCTATAGATAAATATTATTTGATCTCAGTGGCATTTAAGCTTGAAAATCCAGGCATAGGCAACAACAAATGGAACATCCAACACTATATCTCTTAAAATAACATGTGAAAAACACCAAGGACAAGCTGGAGACAGGAGAGAGGTGACAGAATCCTCTGTGTCACTTTCAGCTGCTACTACCTATTGGAGAAGACAGGCCTACCTTTTTTTCCTTTAAAAAATGTATTTTATGGGCCAGCAGAAAGAATGGAAACAGGCAACCTCAAGAGGTAAGATATGGGGGACCCCCTAGAATGTACCAGAGACTGGAAGGTGAGAGACACTTAGGACTCAGAGGGAGGGACCTTATATGAAATGCCCAACAGTGGTGACAGGGAACTTGTAGAGTCCACCTCCAGAAGAAAGATGGGGTGTCAAGTGGGATTGCCATCCCATAGTCAAAAACTCTGACCCAGAGTTGTCCTTGTCTAAAAGAACTACAGGGTCAAAAATGGAGAAGAGACTGGGGGAAGGAAAGTCCAGTGACTGGCCCAAATTGCGACCCACCTCAAGGAGAGGCTCCAAGGCCTGACACTATTACTGATGCTATGGTGTGCTTACAGACAGGAAGCTAGCATGGCTGCCCTCTGAGAGGTCCAACAAGCAGCTGAATCAGATGCAGATACTTACACCCAACCAATGGACAGAAGCTGGGGACCCCTGTGGTTGAATTAGGGAAAGGCTGGAAGAAGCTGAGGAGGAAGGTGACCTCATAGGAAGACCAGCAGTCTCAACTAATTTGGACCCCCCCAAGATCTCTCAGACACTGAGCTACCAACCAGGCAGAATACACTAGCTCATATGATGCCCCTGACACATATACAGCAGAGGGCTGCCTGGTCTGGCTAGCCTCAATGAAAGAAGCTCCTAACTCTCGAGAGACTTGAGGCCCCAGGGAGTGGGAAAGTCTGGTAGGGTGGGGACATCCTCTTGGAGATGGGAGAAGAGGAATGGGATGAAGAACTGTGGGAGGACAGACTGGAAGAGGGACAACTGAACTGTAAAAAATGATTAAATAATAATAATAACAACTAAAATGTAGTTTATTTATTGTGTGTACTTCAGAGGGGTGCATGCATGGCATAGCTTGGGTGTGAGGGTTAGGAGGTTTTCTTCTTCCTCCGTGTGGGTCCAGGAGATTCCATTCAAGTCATCAAATTTGGTAATAAGTGCCTTTGTCAGATGAACCATCTTGATGGCCTGGAGTGTGCACTTCTTATTGCAAAGTACACTAGAACTTGGCAGATACAATCAATATACAATACTATTGAATGTACTACACAATACTGAAATCTTTTATCTGTTCAGATGAGACAGTTAAACTCCATGGAAATACCAGTGGAAACTGTAGCATGTCATACTTTCATTTACAAACCAGTAATTACTAGAGCCTGGGGAGAAGGCTCAGTCAGTAAAATACTTTCTTTCCATGTGTGCTGATTTGAATAAGAATGGCTCCCATGGGTTCATATATTTGAGTACTTGGTCCTCAGTGGGTAGAATTGTTTGGGAAGGATTAAAAGGTATGGCGTTGTTAGAGGAGATTTCAAAAGCCCACATCATTCTCAGCTCTCTCCGCCTTTTTCTCCAGTGCCATGCTTGGCTGCTGCTATGCTCCCTGCCATGATGGTCATGGATTCTAACCTTTGAAACTGTGAGCTTCAAACAAACTCTTCCTTGTATAAGTCGCCTTGGTCATAGGTTAAATGTATTGGCAATAACATTGAAACTGTAGCATGAGATGCTTTCATAAAATCAAAGTAATTATGACAGGATGGGAAAGGGCCAGTAAAGTATTTGTCATGGAAGCATTGATACTTGAGTTTGATCCCCAGCATCAATATAAAAAGCTGGATATAGGAGCACATGGTTTTAATCCCAGCGCTAGAGATATACAGCTGGACCCCTGGGGCTTGCTGGCCCACCTGCTTGGCCAATCAGCCAATCAGAGAACTCTAGGTTCAAGGAGAGCCCTTGTCTCTAAAAATAAAGTGGATAGCAATTGAAGAAGCCATGCAAAATCAATCTGTAGCCCACACACACACACACGAATGATAAATGTGACAGATAAGATAAAGGAATTGTCATTTCCTTGATATATTTGAGGATAACCAGAATTTATATCATTATAAAGGCCATTGCTATTGGGTTTCCTTAACAATTAGAAAGGGGCAGCTATATATGTAATAAAGTAACTTTGGAGTACAGATTACATCAATATGGTGTCTTTTAGAATCAAGGTCTTACTCTGTAAACTTGTTTGGCCTGAAACTTGCTTTGTAGGCCAGGCTAGCCTCAAACTCATAGAAATCTGCCTGCCTCTGCCCACTAAGTGCTGGGATTATAGGCCTAAGCCACACAGCCAGCTTTTCACTTTGATTTCAGCTCTAGGCTTGGTATTTGGTAATTTAATATTTAAACACTTCATTATTATTAAGCAAATATATGTTAAGCATAGTTTCTGGCATCTTGCTAACTGTAGAAGTTAAAGCTATGCATTCCTATGGAGCCTGTATTCACTTGTATCAAGTAAAAGTATAATCCAGTAAAAGTCCTAATGCTGTGAACTAAGGGTTCTCAAGATGCTGATTCTGGTGGTGCCTTGCAATCTTATTAAGACATGTGGAAGAGGGCAAGATTATAAACGCAAGGCAGACTCTATTAGATAGACTTCCTAGTATTAGACTCTTATTTAAAATGCTGCAAGATATGTATTCAGGTATCTCATTCAGATTATTAAATTTCTTGTTAATCTATTTCTATTAATCCATTTCTATTTTTTTCTTATTATTACAAAGCTTTTCTCCCAGAATTCACATCTCAGTCCTGTTTGTGTAATACATGATTTTTCATTCTTTTCAAGAACACAGTACGAAAGAACACCTGACAGAAAGGGGAGCATGAAGAAGTTGTGACAATAATGCTCAGGCTACTTTTCCAAGGGTTTGGAATTGCATGATTAGGATACCTTCTGTCCGTGGAGGTATAATCACTGCGGGGGTCAGTATGCTTATTCACAGACATGATTTGGTTCCAGGAGATTAATGTATAGACTGTATATTACTCTGTATTTTCAAGGCATAAACAAGTGTCAGATTTAGAATCCCAGTGAGTGCTTGTTGGTGTAGAAAGAAGATTTCTAAGGAACTAGCTCTCTGCAGCTGCTGCTAACTCATCATTATTCTATTTCCTTTGATTTACTAATACCATAAGCATCAGGTCTCATCCTGTGGGTCATGATTCCTTCGGGCTATGATTCTTTCACAGGGATTACCTAAGACCATGGGTAAATCCAGATATTTCCAGCATGATTCATAACAGTAGCAAAATTACAGTTATGAAATAGTGACAACACTGAAGGCCTAAAATCAGCCATAGGCCTAAAATCAGCAATAGGCCTGTCATACATGTATACTAACACAAAGTCTTGGGTCTCAGTGGAAAAACAATGAAACAGATGGCTATAAGCTAATGTATAGAGGCAGCTTTTGTGGAAATTTACAAGCCTGAGTAGTCATAGACCTTGTAAATAGGTAGCCTGGGCAGACAATACCAACTTAGATAAGGACAAGTGAATCATAGGCAGAGTCATAGTGACTTGTCCCCTGAAACTTCACCCAGCCGATACCCTGTTCTGAAGATATCTGTATTCCCCCTGAACACCCACACTCCACTGTCATTCCCTTCCCCACATCCTGCCTTTCTGTGTTTATAACCCCTGTGTGACTGAATTACGATTTGAGAAAAAATAAATTATAAAAAAAAAGAAATAGTGACAAAAACAATTTTATGGTTGGGGTTACCACAACATGAGGAACTGTATTAAGGGTGACATTATTGGGAAGGTTGAGAATCACTGCCTTATGAAGTGTTCCTAGAATGTTTTTACTATTTCTAGGGAATATAATCCAATTTTCTTTGAATTGTTTAACAGTGGAAAGGGTGAGGTTGGGTTAAAATGCTATGTCCAGCACATTTGAGATCCCCCAATGTTGGGAGCCGCGGCAGGTGCTGGCAAAGTCCGCCATCGCTAGGTGGCGCTGTCAGCCATAATTCTTCCTAGTAAACAAATAAAGTGCGCATGTGCCATGGTAAAAGCCCGCCAAAGCTAAGCCCATCCCACGGCGTTTGGCGCGCTACGAGTAAGCAGCCAATGAGAGGTGATTACACCGCTCTAGGGTATAAAACAGTGCCTTTCTCCATCTTCTTCGTCTTCTGCCACCATTTTGGTTTAGGGAAATAAACATGTTTCTACGGAAGGATTCTGGTGTGTGTGTGTGTGTGTGTATGTTCCTGCCAGCGAGACCACTACACGCGCGCGCCTCACACCCCTTCACACAGGAATGGAGAAGGGTAAATATGTTTGACACTGAGACACACTGTTGAAAAGCAATGAAAATTCACAAGCTATTTTCAGGACTTCAGGGCAGTAATTATTTATACCTCTTCAAGAAGGGCGAGAAAGTTCCATTTGAAATGGATTCTAACACTCCTATTGAAATGCATTTTGCATATATTTAGAACACTTCAAAATGTTTAGTGTCAACAAGGTAGAGAAAGCTTGGTCTGTTGTAAAGGTCTAAATTCAATGGGAAATTACAAGTTTCAATCACAGGAATGCACAAGGTAAGACAGAACAGTATAATCATGGGGCCAGTTCTTCAGGCCTTGGGAGTTCTTACTATGTGCTAATTGAAGATCTGCCTAAAGTCTAAAGGGATTTGCATGCTGGGAAAAAAAGTCAGCCAGGATGCTCATTTGATTCTGACAAATCCTAACCTATACATGCTCATCAAATAAATTTCAATCTGATTTTCATATTTTCATTATGAACCATTCTCTCATGATTAAATCTGCTTTAGGGAGTACCATTCTGCACCTAAGTATTTAGCCTAAAGAGACACAAAACAGGGACAAAAATAAGTCCATACTCCATTTATTTATTATTTTGTCAAAATGGAGCCACAGACCTTATATCGTAGTCATCACTGAGAGCAACTTATATTTAGCAGATCTTTGATATATAGGAGTTGTCATTAGCAAGGTAAACTTTTGTTGAATTTTTTTTCATTTTGATTACATTTTCCTTTTAGCATTTGCCACCACAATATTTGGTTTTCATAATACAATTAAATGTAATGGTGTACCAGAATAGAGAAAGAGTTTGCATGATGATACTTTAATCCTTTAGTTAGGAAGTTAAAGAAAAAGACTTTTTCTTAAATATATTTTGATTATATTCTTTTCCTTCCCTAAGTCTTTCCAGATTCTCTACTCCTCCTGACCCATCCAACTTTTAATTCTTTCTCAAAAAAAAAAAAACCAGAAACACACAGTACAATAAAACCTGCTCCAAGAAAACAAAACACCACTCACCCTCTTAAACAAAACAAACTAATAAATAAACAAAACATTCAGAGGCAGATGCTCACAGCTAACCATTGAACTGATAAAGGGGTTCCCAATGGAGGAGTTAGAGAGAAGGAGCTGAAGGAGCTGAAAGGTTTGTGGTCCCATGAGGAGAGCAACAATACCAACACCAGAGCTCCCAGGGTCTAAACCACCAGCCTAGGAGCACATAGGGAGGGATTCATGGCTCCAGCTTTATATGTAAGGGAGGATGGCCTTGTCGGCATAGGTGGGAAAGGAGATCCTTGGTCTTATGAAGGCAGGATGCCGAGTGTGGGGGAATTCGAGAGTGGGGAGGTGGGAGTGGGGAGTTGGTGGGGGCACACCCTCATAGAAGCAGCAGGAGGGGGATGGAATAGGGGATTCCTGGGTGAAGAGGAAATGGGGTAAGGGGATAACATCTGAAATGCAAATAAATATCCAACAATAAAAAAATTTTAAAAATCACTAACTATAACAAAACAAACCACACACACACACACACACTCACACACACAAACTGTGGAATGCATTACAGATTGGTCAGCTACTCTTGCATATCTTGCAGGTAGCACATCATTCTACTAAGAGTTTGTGGCTGGCTTGGTGTTTATGTTTTTCTTTTGAAAGTGTCTTCAATAAATGGAACTAGTCAAACTGGATGGTATGTAGAAAAATCCAAACAGAGCTATATTTAACATCTTGCACAAAACTCAACTCCAAATGGATCAAATACTTCAGCATGAAACCAGATACACTGTGCCTGACAGAAGAGAAATCGAGGGATAGCCTTGAATGCCTTGGCACAGAAAAAGACTTTTGAACAGAACATAGGCACTAAGATCAACAATTAACAAATGGGACATTCTACATGGCAAAGAACACTATCATCTGAATGATGTGACAGACTATAGTGAGAAATATTTTATTTTTACCAACTATACATCTGATTGGGAGCTAATACCCAAAATATATAAAGAATTCAAAAAATCAAATATTAAGGAAAAAAATGACCAAACTATAAAGGAGGTATAGATCTAAACAGAAAAAACCTCAAATGGTTGAGAAACGCTTGAAGAAATGTTTAACATCCTTAGCCATCAGGGAACTGCAAATCAAAACTACTTTGAGATTCTACCTTACACCTGTCAGAATGGCTAAGGTCAATAAAAAAAGTGACAGCTCATTCTGAAGAGGGTGTGGAATACAGGGGCACTCCTCCACTGCTGCAGGGAGTGCCAGTATGGAAATCAGCATGTCTATTTCCTCTGGAAATGAACCTGCCACAGGATCCAGCTTGAGCGTCTAGGCAGAGCATGTTTCATGTTATCACTGAGACTCTTGCTCCACTATAGTTAGTGCTGCTCTGCTCATGAAAGGCTGAAATAGGAAACAACCTAGATATCACTCAATAAAGAAATGGAGAAATAAAATGTGCTACACTTATATAATGGAAAAAAAGACTCTTTAATATTACATTTAACCAAACATTTTACCTCAAACAATTATATTTAGTTTGGATTACCGAATCCTTTGATAGCTTTGGAAAATTATTTTCAGTTTTATTCAGGGTGACCGATTTTGCCCATGGTGAAAAAGCCAAAAGGATGTCTATGTAACGAGCTCAGTTCAACAGTAACCAACTCTTAGAATGCTGTAGACAAGATGCTAAGCATTCATAGTGTTGTGACATTTGTTATATGTTGTTGTAATTTACATTTTGGGACAAGGTTTTTGAAAACTATGGGAAGGGATACATTAGTGGTCCCTCAGAGGTAATTAGTATAGAAAACCTTGGCATTAGCAAAATCCAGAGTTCTCTGACTTCTATGTAAAAAATTACTTCATTCTCCTTTCTCACTTAGTTTTACTCATTTGTTTAAGCTATTTAGTTATTTCAGGTTTCAGACAAAGTTTTACTCTGTACCCCAGGTGGGTCTGGAGCTTACTATGTAGTCTAGCCTGCCCAGAAACTCACAGTGATTCTTCTATCTCAGGCTACCAAATTATGGGTGCAGGTGTGACCCACCACACTATGCTACACTATTTTGTAAAACAGTCAAAGCAATGCACTTCAGTGGTTAAAATATCAAATGTTAGAGTAAGAGCTTAAGGGAAACTGAAGAAATGAAGTATTATGCATCAGTAGCTACAGCTCCTTGGGGGCCTCAGGAGATATGGTTATTTGATCCAGAAGGAAGAGATAGCCTAGGCAACACAGCAGATGCCACAGTGGGTGATCTGATACTCCTACGTAGCTCACTCCTAGGAGGGGTTTGAAGTGTATCAGGGGGTTTCTTCTAAAGGCAAATCTCCATACGTGTCTGGTAATGTTTTCCAGACATTGGTTTATAAACCATTAATGACATTTGAAGTGATTCTGGATAAGATTGAATATTTATAACTATCACTTATGTTAAAGTATATTAGAAGACACAAGCTAGAACATCAAACAATAAATTCACAGACACATTGCTAAGGATGAGGCTAAGATAAATACTTGACAATTATGTTCATAAGAAAATTCCTTAAAAGTAGAAAAGAAGGTCTCTCTTAATATGTGTACAGAGTAAAATTTATAAAGATGGTACAAAGATGACAGAACTCTGAGAAACCACACTTTAAATACTGTGTATATACTCTCATTTTCCATAATAAGAATGTTCATTTTCATAGATTAAATCTTTGGAGTGACTATACTAGAAGACAAATGGACACAGTCACATAGTCTTCCTGATAGAGGTTCCATATGGGTTTCAGAGGCAGAGATCAATCTATATGAGATGAATTAGAAAAAAAAAATCTCAGAGGAACAAATAGAAGCAGAACCAGAACCACATCAGCATAAGAATTAATAGAACTGGAGAAACTGAAATGACCTTCTCATAAATTTGGACATGACCAAGGCAAATCACAGATGGTCACAGTAAAAAGAGGTTATTAAAAAGTGTGATAGTCTTGCTGATAAGCTGCACGTCCTGGATAGAGTCTAGTAGGACATTAGAAGGTCAGACAGAAACAGTATAATTGAGAGTTTTTTGGAACTGTCCCCAAAGCTACATATGCCTCTGCCTCTGCCCTGCTGCTTAAAAGCAAACAGCATCTTATTGTGATAGCTAACACATCTCTGATGGAGTATCACATTTCTCTTTAATGCTTAAAGTCTCAGGTTAAAAGTGTTATTTCCTTGTTTGTTGAAAGATTTCCATGAATTTCAATTTCTTTATATCTGCTTATATATACTGAATTCTGCTGAATCAGGGTTAGGAAGAGAGTTAAAAGGGGAAGGCTGGCTGAGAAGAGAAAAATATTAGAACACAGGTAGGGCTTTCCTTCTAAGATCAGGATGTACTATGAACAGGAAAGGGAGTGGGAGGTGGGAGTGATTGTACAGTAGACACACCGACTCTTTGACTCCCTTGCAATACCCAAGATACTCTCACCGTCTGTGAAACTTACAGGATCTCTCCATATGGACCTCAAGTCTATTAAGTCAGAATGTTTGTGAGAAGATCCTCATTTTTGATGCATCTACTTTAAAGTGAACCTGTTTTAAAAACAACAACAACAACAACAACAACAACAACAAAAACCTCTGATGAAGTCTAATTTATCCATTTCCTCTGAATGTTTGTTCCCTAGGTGCTGTATCCTAGTGAACAGTTATCCTTCTTTAAAGCTCACTCTACTCTATCAAAGCCTTTTGTTGCTGATTTTTTTCCTTTGACTGTCTTCAATGGTTGGTTGGTTATTTATTTACTTGCATTTTTCTGTCTGTATTATATATGTTTATATTTATGTATTCTTATTTAGATATGTATGTATTATGACTCTATTTTCTGAGTGCTGGGATTAATCTAGGACAGGGGTTTCGTCTGATTCACCTGATTCCTGTGAATGCCAGAAGAAGGTGTCTGATTATTTGGAACTGGAGTTACAGATGATTACAAGCCACAATTTCGGTCCTGGTGACTAAATCCGGGTCTTCTACAAGAGCTACAAGTGCTCTAACCCACTGGATCACCTTCCTAGCCAGACAATGGCAAAATTTAGTAGATATTTTAAAGTAAACCTTTCCTCACTTGCTCTATGTACTTAGGTTAATTTTAAAAATACTTTTATCAGTTAAACGGTTGTGCTGGTAGAGGTTTGGGGATACTGATATCACACCACCATTTTGCATATCTACTTTACTATTTCTTTATTAATCTAGAGTAATATTGACTAGCTTTTATACTGTTTTCTTCACTCTTATGAATTTTTATATATCAAACCATAATTTTAAGTTGGTTATCTTTACAATTGATATAATTTTATCAGTTGTGCTATTTTTTTTGTTTGTCTTTTGAGACAGGGTCTACTATGTAGCCTTTGCTGTCATGGAACTCTTTCTCTAGACCAGGCTGGCCCAAAAATCCCAAGATCTTAGTGCCCTCTTGAGTGCTGGGATTAAGAGATTGCACTATTATACCTGGCATGTTATGTTACTTTTAGTTGGAACTTCACAGAAAATCTATTAAAATTGCACTAGCTAATGAGCAAATGTAATATTTCATATAATAGGAACTGCAAAGCTGGACTTTAGGCTTGTTTGACTCCGTGGTTCAATAATGCCATTACAATCCCATTTCACATATTTTCTCAGCTCTGACATCCATTTTACAGTCTTAATACTAAGGTTGGTTCCCCATTTTCTCAGAAGATGTGTCTACCACAGTTAACACTGTTACACACTTTTGCTCATGTCCAAAAAGAAAAAAAGCAGCTCTTCCATTGTCTTTTCTTCTCATCTTATTGGACCGAGCACACACTCATTTGTGACTGTGGCTTACGAAATAGATTACTAGGAAACACAGGATGGGGTTTACTACCAAGACCCATTGGTGTGTGTTAGGAGGGCACACTGCTTAGGGCTAAGTTATGAAGAAAGAAAGAGCTTATGGATACTAATTATCAATTGATAGAACCATTACAAATATAACCATTTTTTTACAACTTTTAATGGTTTATCCTCATACTTGTCTGTATAAGCACACCTTGATGCCTCTGTCATTTCTTCTGTGCATTCTATCTTACTTCAACCTTTTAACTTTTATCAGCATTAAGTAATGCACTGAGATCACAGCTAACATTAAGTGATTTATCCAAGAGCATATAATTATAATTTAAGTGTAAGGACATCATTTTACTAAAGGGCACTTTATGGGATAAATCTGGAATGAATATCATCATATTTCTACCCATTGGGCAAACATATGAGACCTCGGACCCTTATTTATTGTGTAGTATCTTCAGTTGCTATAAAGGATAGCTTTTCCACTGAAACCTTTGGCAATAACAATCCCCACTGGCACAGAGAGACCTGGCAATAGTAAACCTCATCCTGTGTTTCCTAGTCATCTATTTTGTCGGCCACAGTCACAAATGAATGTGTGCTCTGTCCAATGAGATGAGAAGAAAAGACATTGGAAGAACTGCTTTTTTTCTTTTTGGACATGAGCAAAAGTGTGTCACAATCAGAATGATAACATTAAGTAATTTTTATGATTAATTTATTTACTAAATAATTCCTAACATTAAGTCAGATGACAAGAACAGAAGAATCCAAGACTAGGTGACTTTTTCCTAAATAAAAATAGCAGAAACGAAAGGAAGAGAAAACAATCAATGCTATAACAGCAACCAATGACTACATATACATAAAGTCAATATAAACTGTGCAGAGCCTTTAAGAAGGGAATTATAGATCTTTACTGGAAAGTGAAAACTATAATAATCACTATTATAAAATATCCACTAAAATGTCACTCATCCTCAAATTAATTTAAACTTTCTGAGTTTTTAAATATAAATACTAAAATAATTAGAAGTGAGGTAATGGCTCCTGATACAGTAGCAAGAACAGCTGCCAAGAAGACTGTGTGAGGACTCATTGCTGCTTTTCAAGGGAAGACAGTTCTATTGGCACAGAGAGGATGGCTTGTTAAGTGTTGCTGGGACCTGTGCCTACGGATTGCAAAATGGTACTTTATCTTCAGGTAAGTCAAGCACCCCAGGAAAGGTGGAAAATGAGAATGGAATGTGACTTAAACAAAACCTATTAACTTGTAGAGTTGGTAGGGCCTTTATTACCAAAGAATTAACAATAAAGACAAAGGTTAAACACTTGACACTACCAAAGAGAAAACCAAACCAACCCAAAATCTAGATATTTGACACATTGGTAAAATATCGTAACCAAAAAATAAGGTTAAATGACACATATGGCAAAAAGTGGCACGAAATAGAAAAGAATCCTTATAGTCAATGATTTAAAATAGAAAACTAGTTGACCAAGGTTGCAGAGACAGCAAGCCCTCACATACTACTGCTACTGATAATTCATGGGCTACATTAAAACAAGAGTTTAACTGCTACCCCTGCTTCCCGTAGTTCATTATAAGGAAGCACTCTATGGTGTATTCAAACATTTATCTGTGTGGGCCATTAATGTAATACAATTATAAATAAAAAAGTGAAAATATTCCATAAAAGTAAATGGGCTAAGTAGAACATGATGTCATTACAAGAAACACAAGGACTTTAGGTTAATCAAGGAAACAAATTAAAAATATTGTTCACATCATCTCATACTTTGGGTAACAATGACAAAAGCTTAGACATGCAGACACCCCACATGCATGCACAACCCCCCCCACACATACACATACACACACATAGACACAAAGACAATATTGTGGTAAGAAATCCATTAAACACTGTATTGAAATGGTATGGATGAACACGGGCGAGTCTGAGCTTACTACCTAAAATTTTTTTAACAAGCAAACTGAGTCATTTTCTATTAGCAATTAGCAGCATGGCTCTCTCAAATTTATACTGGTATTTCCTCACGATTTAAAATACCAAACGCAACAAAGAGAAGTCTTGATGCTACACTTTCTGAGGATGTTTTTGAGGATATTGTTTACTCTTTATATGTTCCAGAGAAGTTACATAAAAGTTTTTCTTAGGACTAAGTGCCAGAAACTCCTTTGCTTATCCTTAAAAATTCGTATTTTCCTTTTAATGGATCATGAAAATCACTTCTTCAAACATTTACTTGCATTTTTTGTTATGTGTTAGAACATTTAAAACTCCATCAACCTGTAGTTGCTGTGAGGACCCCACGGCCTATGTTAACCTGTAGTTGCTGTGAGGACCCCATGGCTTATGTTAACCTGTAGTTATTGTGAGGACCCCACGGCTTATGTTAACCTGTAGTTGCTGTGAAGACTCCACGGTCTATGCATCTGCACCTGTGCCTGTATGTAGTCTGTGTTCCATTCAACTTCTATTTCCCTTATCTTAGTATTTCATTGATGCATTTTATAAATTTCTCAAATATTCTGAAGTAGTAAGAAGGATACTCTCTATTTTTCAGTCTATAAATGAACAGTACAAAAGCATCCATAGTTCCCTCTTAAAGAGACTATTAATATTACTAAAATGATTTATTTTAGAATAACTAATTGAAAATAAAGAAAATTGTAAAAGTTTTATTCTGAAAACAAACCAAAAGAGAATTTAGTTATTATTGGTTTAATGCATGAAGGAAATATATTTTATAATTGCTATCTGTATTAAACAAGATCCTAGAAGACATGGATAAGATCCATCTGAACACTCTACAGTGTTTAGTGAGATCCTGTGAGGTAGACATAAGAAACAGTTGCATCCCATTAAAACAAGCTCTTGGTAGGTGATGGTAACCCTGAGGATAAGATGCTCTCCCCTCTCTTGTTAGCTCATGGCACTCTGGTCATGATCTGCTATGACAACAGAACCCTTTCTTCCCACATCAATGTTCCAGTCACAAGGTAGAGAGTGGAACATCCTGTAAGCCTCTGCTCTCTTAAGGACAGTTTCCTCTTTCCATCTTTGATGGTTCTGTTCCCAGGAAAGAAGGAATAACTGCTGAGAGACTTGGACCATGACCACGTTTCTGCTGGGTAGTTTTGTGTGCTCTTGGTGAGCACACTATTGCTCATGAGATGTGCAGTGATTCTACAACAGTCTCCTTGCACTAGGCAGATCAGATGGTCGTGCCTGTACTTTTACGCCACTCTTCGATTAGAGAGACTGCAAGCCTTTGTGCAGCTGGCTAGGATGGGGTATCCAAGCTCACTGCTCCATTCAGATGAGTGGTGGGCCATTTGATTTATTTCAGGGAATAAAACTTCTATTAAAGTCTTTACTTTTGCTTAAGATGGAATCCCTGTCACCATGGAGGTGTCTGTAGAGACAGAACAACAGCTGGCTAGGATGCTTAGCAGGATCTGAGTGCAGAGCTAAGGGTCAACAAGGAAGTTCTGCTTCTATCTGTGGTTCTGGGATACTACTATTAGTTGGGCGAACATTGTTTTATAAATCAGAGCAACAATCATCATGGATGATTTTCGTTGACTTCACAATGATTTACATGATGCCTTTGGAGTTAAAACCAAGAGATAATCAGAAAACATTACTTGACTATGATAATGAAAGAGAACATTACCTGTCTGCAGAAAGACTCTAGAAATAATTGTCCGGCACAGTGGGCAGGGAGTGCTTGCAGGGTTGTCTTTGGCTAGAGTCCGTAGGCAGGGCTCACAGAAGATGTGATGGCAGGGGTAGCACATGTAGGGGTTGAAGTACACATCCAGGCATACTGCA
The DNA here is from genome assembly GCF_004785775.1 of Grammomys surdaster. Taxonomy (NCBI): domain Eukaryota; kingdom Metazoa; phylum Chordata; class Mammalia; order Rodentia; family Muridae; genus Grammomys; species Grammomys surdaster. The sequence continues at coordinate 13,629,146 of NW_021604578.1, read as the reverse complement.
CAGATGTAGCTGTCCTTCTCCTCTGGGAACTCAGTCTCCTCATCTGTACTCATCTCATTACTCAAGGTCTGCAACACACAAGGGAAACATTGTTTTAGTTTAGGAGGCTGGATTCCCTGAGAGAGGTGACTTTATATTTTGTTAAAATTAAAATATTTATGAGATGCCTATAGTACTGTCTCTGTAACATGTTCCAAGTGATAGAAGTGTAATCTGTTAAAGTGAGAAAAACCCAGAAAACTAATGAAAATTCAGAGGCCTCAATTATTCTCGAGTATTTCTACATAAAAGTAGCGCTCAACCCTATTTACCTAGGCATATTAAGCATACTTGTGATTCTGACCAGGACTAGTTAAGGGTTACATCTACCAGCACTAGGATTACATCTCCCCACCCTCAGCCAGAGTGATGACTGTCCTCAGTTACAGAATGTTACCATGGCATCTTCTCATGATAGCCATCGGTCTCTCTTCCCGCTCATACTGTACCTGGAACCCTTCCCCATCATCCCCTTACATCTTTATAGGTCTCAAATCCAAGAAAGTGTCAAAGTTAAGGGAATGTCAGCACATAGACTTGGTAAAGAAATGTGGGGTGATTATGGGATTAGCTTTGTGGCTAGGAAATATGAGGAACCTCCTCTCTTCCCACATGCAATACTTTGGGAGAGGCTGCATAAAGTGTAGAGGAAGAAATCCTATTGTTTAGTCTCAGAGTTGCCCAAGCTGTGACGCTGTGGGGATTAGACCACATGAGCTACTGCAAACCTTTAGCCCAAATTTAATAGATGAAAACCGTGGCCACCCTCCTCCTTATCACTTCCTCTCATCTTCTCTCACCCCAGACTCCATCATTTCTGACGAAGCCTTGGGGAAAGTTTTCTCAAGCTAGGATATGTCAAGGGAAAAACAATCAAAGTTTACTTCTTTTCTCCTCACAGTGATGAGATCAGTGAGTGAAATTTGAACGGACTTTGGGTTTATTAAATAGCTCTAATATACAGGGAGATATAGATATGTACAGAAAACAAAAGTGGCTTGAGATACAGATGATCAGAAACTAACAACTGAAGCCTCTATTACTCATTGAATGTTCATCTCTTGAAACCTCTACTGAACATCCCTCAGTGCAACAGCATGAAGGCGTGAGGCATAGGTGATAAAGTCATGGGCCAGAACTCTCAGGAACTGCAACCTGTAATGTATATAGGCTGGGGAGCGAAACTCATCTCTTTCCTTCTTCCGTTCTTCTGTCACTGAGGATTGCATTGCAGACTGGGCTTTCATCTGACATTGACCTTTCTAGGACCTACACTGTGAGCTTTCCTGCTTGCAAAAGTATAAGACACTCCTATCCTTATCGATTTCCCATTTTACGGTTATTTGTGTTGCAGTACCAAGTATCCTCCGGTGATTTGTGCTACAATAACACCACAGTATAAGCTATTATTTATCTAAATATATTTTCCCATGGTCATTCTCATTTTATAAAAGAATACAGCTGAGTTTGAGCTAATTTATTTTTAATTGAATTTTACCTTTTCTTATTGGGATGGGGACATTTTTATTTAACCTAGTTATTTGTTGGTCCCGAGTAAATGTGTTATACATGGTTTCCCTTCCTCCAGTTTGCCTTTTCTCCCTTCTAGCATCACCCTCTGATGGAATGCATTCTTAATTGAACCACATTTTTATTTTATTTTTTCCATTTTGTATTTATTTAAGAACTACTGCCCTTTTCCAGGGTCATTATGATGGCATTATTTTATACTTTGTATTATTTAAATATAGTGTGTATCTGAGAATGATTCTTATGTATAGTGAACCTTACAGACAAGTAGCATCCTCTTGCTAAACTGATTTTGCATTTTTTCCGCAAAGAATTTCCATTTGTGTGCTACAACGAAGTGTCACCTGACCAGTAGGAGTCTGTCTTTTTTTTTTTTATTATTTCAGCTCACTAATATATTGTCTGTCCTGTCTCATGATCACAATCTACAACGTTAGAGTATGACTCAGTATCTGTTGAAATCCTTTAATAGCACTCTTATTTTTGACAGTGCTATGGTTGCTGTGATAATTTTCATGACTATGTACGGTTTAGTATTACATTGTCATGGTTTAAAAGCTAAAATTTTTACTTTAGCTATATTAAGCCTGTGGATTAAACTACGATGCATTAGAAATCTTTATAATAAAAAGTCTTAAACCTTCGAGGCTGGCTTATTTTCATGTTTATTACAAAAGCATTTAAAGCTATCTGGGTGTAGTTCTATTTTCATTTGAACCAACACTTGCTTTCACTCCCGCTGCTCACTTCCTCTTCTTAGCTAGCCCAGTCCTCTCAGTGAATGTGCTGTGCACATTCCACAACCTTCACACCCAAACCAGTGTGTAAAGAAAAACTGCCTCTTTAGCTCAGCCTGACTTTCTCTTCTCTCTTTAAACAGTAAAATGTCCCAAGAGACTCACCATGTTGTAGGTGATCTCTGCTTCTTACATCCCACCCTCTCTTCAGCCCACTAACCTGCCTTCCGTTCTTAATACAAGGTAGGGATTCCTTGTGCAAGCATTAGCAGCCTCAGGAGCAGCCATATCCAAGACACCTTCTGGATTGTTTTACCATGATCTCTCAGCAGCATTTTCCGGGTAGATTAGGAATCCAGAGCTGTCAGAGCCCCGAAGCTGGAGTTACAGGCAACTGATGTGGGTACTGGGAACTGATCTATACATGTTATTAAACACTGAACTACTTCCTCAGCTATGTCAAATGTTAACACAGTTAAGGTAAATCTTTTTAAGACATGACTGTTTCAGAAATATTACAAATTTCATGTTTTAAGCCAAATTAGTTAAATAAGTAGAGACCATTACTAAATGAGTAATAACTATGCAAAATATTTAGAGTCTTGTGTTGAGATTTTTGAAAGCTTGTAACATGCTAGATGGGAAAGATCTGTAACTATCTTTTATTGCCTACAAATAGTCTTTGGTGGGGGTAACTAGAACTATGTGAAAATTTTCCTATCCTCTGATTCAGGGTTGACAGTTTTTAATTGTGATTTACAGATAGTTTAAATTACATTACCTATTGCCTGGTCTTACCTTTTTTAGTGGAAACAAGGTAATACATATTCTCATATATACCTTTGTGTGTGTTTAATTATTATTATTTTAAATTTACTTCATTTCCCAAAATGTATTTTGTATTGTACTTGTTAGATTCTACCGATTTTTCTTCTATTGAAAAGGAAACCCACTGGGCTGGTAAAATGGTTCAGCTGGTAAAGGTACTAAGCATAGAGACACGAGTTTGATTCCCTAGGACCCACATGGTGGAAAGAGAATGAACTCCTATAAGTTGTCCTCTGATCTACAACACATACAAAGGAAATAAAAGTGTAACACAGAAACAAGCAAACATCTTTATAGTTATTCTAGTTGTTGTATAGTTTCCCCAGTTAGAAAAAGTTTAGGTTCTGGTTTTAATATTCATGCTTTTCTTTAGTGAATCTACCTCATACTGTGATATATTAATCAATGCAATTTTTTTCTCAAATAGCTTTTAGGTTTTTAGATGTTTAGTTTTTTATATTAACCTATTTATTTTGTATGAGAACATGTATGCCACAGGCCACAGAACAACTTAGAAACGTTGGTTCTCTCCTTTCACCATGTGAAGCCTGGCTCTAAGACTCTTGTCATCAAGAGTGGCAGTAGGCACCTTTACCTGCTGAAAACATCACTAGCCCTCACTTTTAGATTTTCAAACTGAGTATTAAACACGTTACATTTTGTGAGTAAATGTAATAAACCCACAGGAAGTAGATGGTGATGTTTTGGCAACTGCTTTTAATGGATTTTGCTGAGTTCTGGCCAATTCCACAACTCTAGAACTTTACATTGTAGCTTATGGAAGTGCAGCATGGATGGGGTAGATGAGGCTTCCATACATTCAGCTATATGCTTCTAATCTGACGAATCAATCTGCCCACTCATGAACATCAAGCGTGGCTGTATACTTACTTTGTCCTAAGAAAAATGAGCAAAGGTAAGAAAAACCATATGTAATTAGTTTCTATAGTGTCATGTTTAAAATTCTGCCAGGTCACCAATAGTGGCTGCCTTATCATTCTAGATATGAGGATTGAAATGTCACTAAAACATAGCAGAGAACAACAAGTAACTGAAGACAGAATTCTGTGGTGGGTAGCCACTGGGAATTAGGGCAGTCCATTATCACACTGGCAGTGATGAACAGAAAGCAGGCTCAGGAATTGACGTACTGATACAACACAGCCTAAAATGCTGCACATTCACGGAGTGAGTAAACTGCTGATAGGTACTAGCAAGTGACAACTCATTTATGTCCTAGGATGCATTTGAGAGAAACAGTCACTTCTGATAAACTGGGAGTCAGACAGTGAGCAAAGCAAGAACTCACTAATGTGACTTGGTTGCTGTGGGTCTCATGTGACATGATAAAAAGGAAAAGATAAGTTGAGGAAAAAGACGATCCGAAACATGAAAGGGGGAATAGAAGACATTTATAAATTCTATAACTAATAACATTGAGAGAAGACAACTGTTTCTCAGGCTCAATCAATAAGGTACTTTAAAATGTTTATGAGACAAAGGCCAATCTGGAATCAAAGATCAAATGGGATGTACAATTGTCTAACCCTTCATTGCAGAATCCCAGGGGTCAACAGTGGCGTCCAGTAAACCATGTCCGGATTAAATGCAGTGTTCCCTATGAATTCTTGGGTAAAAATCAGTGAGAGACAAATGTGTGTCTTTATAGATTAGTTTGACAAGCTTCTAGAGTCTGTGACTATGTCTAAAGTGGTGTCATATGTTGAAAATAATGTATGTCTACTGATGCATGAGATAATGGAAATCAAATAGAGAAAAAAATCTAAGATTAGACAGAATATTGCAAATATTCTTTCTGGCATGTGCCAAGATTAATAGAAACTTTGAATGCCCCGTGGGTTCTGATCTTTTACAACAACTACATATTTCTTCATGGAGGACATCACTTGCAACACATTGTGGTTGTAAGTCAGAATTTGTTTAAAATTAATTTTTTATTAGATATTTTATTTACATTTCATATGTTAAAAGAGATATTCAAGAAGCTGAATAGACAACACAAACCACCTCTTTCACAAAATGAAGCAAAGTAACAGGTATACACATTGAAATGAGTGATTGGTGGAACCCACCAAAGCTGAGCAGGAGAGGGACTAGTGTGTTTTCATATTTAGAGAACTGAGCTAACAATATAGTAAGAGGAACAAAACACATAGTATTTATCAGCCTGGTTCTTTGGGTGAGGTAAAATGAGTTTCCTGTTTGTAGGGCTATGAGTCAGAGAAAGCCCCAGGATACTGTTCATTGGTGGTGCTGGCAATCTGCACTGTATGAATTTCACAATCGGTGTAGGCCTATAGCCCACTAAGGTGGATAACCTGAAAATAGCACAGTAGCCTTGCTTTGAGAAAGGGTATCATACCATGTGACCCAGGAATGGCCCAGAATGCTATATGGTAGCCATGTTGTGAAATGAGCTGCTTGTCTGTATTTGGGCTGCTCAGATATACCAACCTATTCTAATGGTATACACTGTGTCCAATGTCATTAACCATAACAAAATTTATGAAAGACCATCATATACTCAGGTAGACTAAACGTAAAATTGTATAACAGACATTTTGTAAGGCATATCTTCAGAAGGAGGTCATTTTCTAAGTCAGAAACTCTATAAGTAGAGATGTCTGAGTTGGTAGAGATTCAAATATCTCCTGGGAACATAAAGAATCTATGAAGATTTGAGGTATTGCAATGCTCTCCAAAGAACACAGAAATCTCCAGGAGCAGATTCCAAAAAAAAAAAACAGCTTGAGACACCTATGAAATATTTAAAAGACCCATTGCAACTAGGCTCAGTAACATCAAAGAGACTACAGGTGGCTCAATGGTTTAGAATGTGTACAGTGGCACAAGGTTGGTTGCTAGTACTCACAGCAGGCAGCTCAGAACCTCCTGAAATTACAGCTTCAGGAGATCCAACATCCTCTTCTGGACTATGCAGACAGCTGTTCTCTCTCTCTCTCTCTCTCTCTCTCTCTCTCTCTCTCTCTCTCTCTCTCTCTCTGTGCAGAACACACACATACACACCACACACACACACACACACACACACACACACACACACACACACACACATATACACACACACACCCCTAAAATCAAATCTTTAAGAAAAAGGTATGTGAGAGCCAAGTGTGAAGAAGGGGCAATGATTAACTTGCGGATTTCAAGGACTTAGAAGTTGAGTTGTTGCACTGGGGATTTGAGACATTAAAAAAAAAGTAGCAGGAGATAATCTTCACTTGAGCAAATGAATGTAACATTGATTGTATAAGGAACATTTTTGATTTTTTTCTTTAATGTCTTAAATAAATTGTATCTTAAGCTCACATTTTTTAAGATGATGTATTCAATTTCTTATGAAGATCAATCAATAAATAAAAGATCCTGTTTCTAATAACTAGGTAGGTAAGAGGTCTCATTGGAATTCTACTAGGAGAAAAACACTACTCAGTACCACCTCTGACAAAAATCTATCCGTTGGCTCCAGAAAACACCAATGTAGCTCCTCCTAAGTCACGCTGTATCAGATCTCATGCACAAAGACTAGACATATCTGTTGGTCTTGTCGTTTTTCTTCTAAAGCTTACAGGCTTCCTCCCTTGCTTAATTCCTTACCCATATATACAAAACATGTATATATGAACCAAGGTGGGTTTTACTATTGTTTTCAGTTTTATGAATCCATGACCCCTCTCTCTTCTTTGGGAAGAAGCAGATAATATTTGGGTGTCCCAAGGAATGGATAATACACAGGATGGAGTTAACAAAGAAGTTAAATTGGTCGACCATGTAGCATTTTATTTTCAAAGTGTATGTACTATTCTCAGCACAAGTGATGGATTTGCAGGATCTCTGTCAGGTTGCTCTTATCTTGTCCCTTTGCATTCAACACACACAAGATGAATATGCTGTAGGGCTATGGCAAGACATGGCACTGAACACACACTACACCAAGGCGCTATGGCAAGACATGGCACTGAACACACACTACACCAAGGCGCTATGGCAAGACGTGGCACTGAACACACACTACACCAAGGCGCTATGGCAAGATGTGGCACTGAACACACACTACACCAAGGCGCTATGGCAAGACACTGGTAGATCTCTACATGATCATCATACTTCTCCTAGTTCTAAGTTGAATACTGCCCAGAATTGTGGAGGCAAGGAAAGCCCAAATGGTGTCATCTTCAGAATTACAGAGCAAGCAAGGCTCCAGAATTCTTTCATGTGTAGAGTAAGGAACAACGGAGGATGGTGCTGAGGCATCACTGAGAGGATAGTAAGGGTTCTCTAGCCACAGCACAAGGAAGATACTACACTGAACTGGGAGAGAGAGTATTCAATAGGCATCAGTCAGGCCAACTACTCGTCTCCTCTACCAACATCTTGATACTTGGAAAGTACTAGAAATTTTAAAACACAGGCTGAGGGGGATGGAGTGCTGACCCTATATAGACTAAGATTCATTTTAGCCCACATAAGAAGTATAATCAGACAGAAGTTAATTGACCAAACAAATACATATTATGCATTATTTGTATATCTTGCATGGAAGATAATATTTAATAAAAATGATGAAAATCATAGTTCTTAAATTCCTAACTCTACAGAATATGCTTAGTACTCACAACAAATTCTTTTCTTTTCACTATATTATTTAACCTCTTCACAAAAACTACTTTATTTTATATAAGACTGACATAACATTCATAGTATGTCATGGAAAGATCTTAGCTATTAAGCTTATTAGAAAATAGCAATGATTAAGAAAATAGCATATGGAAGTTATTTTAAATATGCATCTTTCAGAATCCTTTAAATGTATGATTCTTAAAGAAATGTAAACTTTTACAAATGTCATTGTTGTGTCATGAGAATTTATATTTCTGTCTCAGAATATGACTTTAAATTTGCATATATACATATTCCAAATCTGACGGTTTGGGAGTTCTAACATATGCTAGCTTCCATAACAGCCATCAAAAATTCCATATTTTAAGAAATAACTAGAAGAGCTTTTTATATCACCTGAAAACCCCTACTTTTGATGAATATGGAGAACCACTCAGTGCAGGAAGTCTCACTTCAGGGCTGGTTGAATAAAGTGGTAGATGAAGGGTTGACTCTCTTACACACACACACACACACACACACACACACTGCAGACATAAATCAAAGATCTCATTTCTGAGTTTAATAAGTGAGAAGGGTGTTTGGTGTGACCAACGTAGCTCAAAGGCCTCTTTGGCTTTGATAAAGAGGCTCTAGAATATCATCTGCATTCTAGTGTACATTATTGGGGGTGTGGGCTAAATTAGTCCCTCTAATTTGGAAGCCTTGAACTCTAAGAAGAGGTAACACTAAAATAAATCCTTCATTATTCCTGTGTAGTTCTGAAACATTACTCCTAATACATATCCTATTAGGTAGTGCTTGCTCAATGTTGAATGAATTACAATAACACGTACACATATAATATTTAATGATAACATACATTGTACATGATTTTACATATATATATAATGATTAGTGTTTACAAATATTAAGTCTTAAAAACTCCTTATTTCATTCTTTTTTTTTTTTTTTAAAACCAACAACATGGATTCTCTACAGAGACCTGAATGTCTTGGAACTACATAGACCAAGCTAGCCTCAAACTCACAGAGATCTACCTGGTTCTGCCTTCTGAGTACTGAGATTAAAGGTGTACATCACCACACCCAACAATCTGACTTTCCTTTTAGGCACTATATTGAGAAAAAATAGGAAGAGTGTTTAAACCTGGGGTGCCCATGTTTGAGGGCATATATATGTGTTTATGTGCATGCGTGTGGAGGCCTGAGGTCAACCTCAAGTGCTGTCCCTCAGGTCCCGTACACATTAGTTTTTGAGACATGGGCTCTCCCTGTGACCTACTGATTCAGTTAGACTGCCTGGAGAGCAAGCCCCAGGCAACCTGTATCCTCCTCACTGCTAGGATTACCAGGGTGCCCTAGTGCATCTGGCATATAATGAAGATACTAGGGACATAACTCAGGTTCTCACGCTTGCACGGAAACCTCTACTAACTGCTGTCTTTGTAGCCTTCCTTCATGATCTTTATGTAAGATTATCTAATAATTCAGAGTTCACACCAAAGATCAGTTTTTGTTGTAATCTGTAGTTACTGACTTGCCTACTTATTCTTGATTCCAACAAGAACAGGTGATCAATATTCATATGAAATTTAACTAAGCACATGAAATGTCCCATGAGATGTGTGACCTTTGGCATTTATATATTTATTTGTCCATATATTTACTTATCTGGTGTATTATGTGTGTTATGTGGGCATATGTGTCACACAAGGTACAGAGTTGGTTCTCTCCTTCCACCATGTGGGTCCCAGGGATAAATTTAGGTTGTAAGGCTTGGTGTCAGCCCATATCTGATTCTTGGAAATTAAGTATTTTATGGTTTAATCCTGTCTTTGTCTCTTAACTCCACTATGAATGAGAAAAGTATAATTGCCTTAAAAGATGTTTACAGGTTGCTTTTTTCCTTTTAAAAAGTTGTTTTGAGACAGAGGTTGGGTACATAGCTCTGGTTGGTCTTGAACTTGCAATATGCCCAAGATATAGTTTCAAACACATTGAAATCCTCCTGCTTCAGCTTCCTGGGGGTTGGGATATGAGCATGTAGATAGAAGTTGATATCTTAGTAGATATTAGTAAATAGTAAATAAAAATACCTCAGTTATTTTTTGGTCATAACTTATTAGCATCTTTATATTCATCAAAATTATGTAAATTTATCATCACATGCATTTATGGTGTAAGAAAAGGATTTTGGAATTATATGCTTTCCTCAGTAAATAAAAATCTAACTTGGAGAAGAAAAAAGAAAACCACCAAAGCATTAGTGGTAAGAAATAGAAATAAGTGCTTTAAATATTTAAAAGTATATTGCTTCAGAAAGGCAAAACCGAGTTCCTCACTTTCTCACGTGATGGACTGATCTTAGGCAAATTATTTAATCTCTGAGTCCATTTACCCATCAGCATAATTAGAATAATACCAATAAACCTTCTGGAAATGTAGGAGTCAAATGGTCTCATTTATGCACAGCTAATATAAGAGTTACAAGAACATCCTCTTTAGGGTCTTAGGCACACAGAGCCCTAGAATATTTTGCAATTTGCTCACTGTGGGAATGGCTGCACAAGGAAACAGCACTATTCATCTGAGCTCCTTTTTCCCTCCCGACTTTTTACTGACAAACTGAAGGGCTGAGGACAATGTCCAACCATGCCTTTTCATGTGAAGTCTGACATTGCTGAAGCTCTTGGTTTAACTTCATCCCATTGGGACAGGACTGGTCATCATCAGCATCACTCCTAGATGAAAGCATTAGAAATGTAGACAAGCAAAGCTCCGTTGTTTATTGATTTATTCTAAAGAGATCCATACCTCCTTGTGTCTCGCTGTGAAATACATAATCCTTTCATATCCCAATAAGAAAGTGTGAGCTGCTTTTTGTTTTGTGGTACATTGCAGAGTGAAGGAGAGAGGACTTAACTCTTACCAGTAACTACGCATGGAATTGATCTCACTCATGGATTTTAGCCAGGCAATAAATGACTAAAGTGTTCCTTTAGCAATGCCTGTAATACATGAAAATGGTGGCTGCCTCTGTGCTCCAAATTGAGTTTTTATATAGTAGGTCATGACTTCATATATATATATATATATGCCAGTACCTGTGACATTTCACAAGAAAACCAGCCTAACTCAAAAATAAATGTTGAGGTTTGATAATAAAGTCAGGAATGGTCTAGGGGCCAGTCATAGTCTCTAAAGCAGTAGTTCTCAACCTGTAGTCTGTGATTCCTTTGGGAATTGAACAATCATGTATCCTGCATATCAGATACTGACAACTCATAACAGTAACAAAATTACAGTTGGCAACAAAAACAATTTTATGGTTGGGGGTCACTGCAACATGAGGACCTGTATTGAAGGGTTGGTTACAACATGAGGAAGGCTGAGAACCACTGTCCCAAAGGCTCATGTAACTTAGTCTGCACTGCACAGATTAGCACAGTAGGGCTAATGTGAAGCACAGTTCATCTCAGACAAACACCCTGGGACCTCAGTGAGGGATTCTGAAAATTACTTACACTTTCATTACAGATGAAACAGACCCTTTTCAGGTTTTTACCTGAGCACACAAGACTACTTAAAAAGACACCGCAGTGCTTTAGAAGTCTTAAAGAGACATGGAACAGGTACATCAAATTTGCCACATGTGGGCTGCAGCTGGCATGACAACTTATCACAGGAAATTTTAGGGAGAACAAAAGCATCACATATTTTCTTTTTAAAATTATGACAGAAAAAATGTGATCAATTTAAGTGGGGAATACATAAATTAAGATAGCATAAAAATAGTAAGACATGCCAAAAAATAAAAAATAATAAAAAATAAAACCAAGTAGAGAAAGATGCAGCAAATCTGCTGTTACATGGGATCTCAGCAACCATTCATCAAAGGAAGTTATGAGCCAGCAAGGAAGCAAGGAAAACACACGACAATAATGGGATGGACGAGACTGGTCATGGGAAGTGCCACAGAGGTGTGTATCACATGGCAGAGCTGTTCCAGCAAGTACCAAGAGATACTGTGAATGTGAGCTGGCAGTTCCCTCATAAGAGATCGGTGATGCTGTGCTATGTACGATCAGTTTACGAAGTGTTGCCTGGTGAGAGGAACACTTGAGGAAGGATGTTTAAGGAAGAGCTGCCAGCTCTGCAAGTATCTGACAGAAGTTGAGAGGGATGACAAGCAGGCCACCTTCCCAAAGGCTCCTCTTCTGTGGTTCAAATATAAGATGACAGGAGCTGGACCAAGGTTTTTGGCAACAGAATTTACAGAAAAATGAGCAACAGCTATAGTAAATTTTGCTTTGGATAGAAATACATTTGTTCTTTCTGTAATTCCAACAGTTTCTTCATGTGTTGTGTATGGTGTGTGTATGGTGTGTGTGTGTGTGTGTGTGTATGTATGCATGTGTGTGTTATACACTCATGTATGCAGATATGTGATCCCATGAATGACCATCAAGAGCCTAGGGACACTGTATCTTCTTCTACTGTTTTCTATATTACATTTTTGAGACTGAGCATCACAGGGAAGCTGGAGTCCACCTTCTTAGGTCAGTGACTGGTGAGCGAGCTCTGGAGATACGCCTGTCTCAGCCTCCCCTGAGTTGGTGTTCCTGTCATGTGCAGCATTCCTGGCTTTTGCATAGGTGCTGTGATCTGAACGTGGGTCCTCTTGTTTCCACAGCAAGTGTTCTTACTCAATGAGCCACGTCTCTAGCCCTAAATCAGCCAGTATCGAAAGGGTAAACTTCTAAATCTTTAATATACTTTTATCCATGTACAAGAGGTACTATGATTTTTAAAGTTAGAGATTCAATTATGGTGGGGTCAAAAATATCAATATAGAAATGTCAGGAGAAGATATACAAAGAGGCTCATATTTCCCCACTTCGATTCTCTGTAAGATGTTTGGAAATCTTGAGTAGAAAATGAAGTGCCTCAAACTGAAGCATCATGGGTATCAAAACAGGGAGTAAAGGCTTGAATGAAACATTTCATTGCTTCTTAAGTTTTAATCTGGCTGTCTAAAGATACACTGTGACCACTAGTACTGTGGTTTGAGCTCAACATATAAATAACACTATGATTCTTTGATTGTTGTGTAGGAAAAACACAAAACAACATAGGAACTAAAATCATAAACAGCTGAAATGATACAAGCCAACAGTAAAGACACAGCTTGAAGTTTTTTTTTTATTGGATATTTTATTTACATTTCCGATGTAATCCCCTTTACCCATCCCCCACACACCCAGGGACCCCATTCCATCCCCCCTCCTCCTGCTTCTATGAGGATATGTCCCCATCCACTCTCCACCTCCCCACCCACGATTTCCCCCACACTGGGGTATCCAGCCTTCACTGGACCAAGGACTTCTTCACCTACCTATGCCTGACACTGTCATCCTCCCCTACATATACAGCTGGGAGTCCCTCCCTAAGTGCTCCCAGGCTGGTGGTTTAGACTATGGGAGCTCTGGTTGGTTGGTATTGTTGCTCTCCCCATGGGGCCGCAAACCCTTTCAGCTCCTTCAGTCTTCTTTCTCACTCCTCCATTGGGAACCCCATGATCAGTTCAATGGTTCAGCTTGAAGTTTTGCCCCATCACCTTGGGAGTCTAAAAGAATCAATTTGGAAAACTGATACTAGAGATAAACATGGTGGTCATTTTAAAATTAATGGTTATTGGAAGGTTAATTAAAATGGCACATTTTTCTTTAAAAGTTTCATTAGATAGGATATCTTATTTCTTTTCCTATAGTTCAGGAAAATCAGGAGATGAGAATTTTATGAGGTAATTATGACAACAGCCTTTTTGATGAGGACTCATGTTTTTTGCTGTCTACAGCCTGTAATAGCCGTCCAATCATATAGTATCATGATAACTAGAAAAAAAGGTGTTTGTGTATTAGAGTTGTGCTACTTATAGCAATCCTGGAGCCCATCTGAGGTTCAAACAAGAACTCAGTGTTTCCTTTGAGTTTGCTTTGTTAGGAATCCTTTTCCTGGTACCTACTGCAGAATCCTCCAGCACTATTTTCTGTTACAGCATTGACTGACTTTTTACCTATATTGTTGATTGCCAAATAATGTGAATGATAGAAAAAGTGATGACAGGGATCAATTTACAGTCCATCAAGCTGTGAGATACAAATAAGATTAAAGCATAACAAGCCTGCCATGTAGAGCAATGTCAGCAGCAATGGGTCTGTGAAGTCATCCAGGAAATGAAGAGACTATTCCAAAACAGTGGTGCAGGCCAATCCTAGTAAACAAAAATAAGTCCAACTAATCCTAGACTCTGAGCGGTGTATGTAAAGTCCAAAAATAAAAGAAGGAAATGTATTAACTGTACCCATGTGTATGATTCAACCTGAAATAAAGTATGAAATACACATGACTAAGAATGTTTCAGTTCAGGAAGCCGTGGGTTACCGTGCAGACATGGCCAAGTCCAAGAACCACACCACACACAACCAGTCCGGCAAATGGCACAGAAATGGCATCAAGAAACCTCGGTCACAAAGATACGAGTCTCTTAAGGGGGTTGACCCCAAGTTCTTGAGGAACATGTGCTTTGCCAAGAAGCAAAACAAGAAAGGCCTGAAGAAGATGCAGGTCAACAATGCAAAGGCAGTGAGTGCACGCACAGAGGCCATCAAGCCCAAGATGCCAAAGGGCCCCAGCCGCAAACTCAGCCGCCTGGCTTTCCCCCAAGCTTGGGAAGCGGATTTGAAGCTACATGGCCAAGAGTCGTAGGCTCTGCCAACCAAAGCCCAAGGTTCAAACCAAGGCAGAGGCCAAAGCTCCAGCTAAGGCCCAGGCTGCAGCTCCAGCCCAGGCTCCCAAAGGTGGCCAGGCCCCTGTGAAGGCCCCATAGAAAAGGCTCCTGCCAACGTGAAGACAGGTGGACTGCTGTGACACACCTACCCACACACTATTTGCAGATGACCAGTGTCCTATGCTGTTTTTACAAATAAACTCGAGGCAAGATAAAACAAACAAACAAACAAACAAACAAACAAAAGAATGTTTCAGTTCTTAGGCTGAGCAGAGGGATGTTTGACAAATGCTTCATAGCTTACTGTATGTAAAATATCCTAAAATAAAAGTGTTGACTGATGACGCTTTATCATAAACCAGGATTATGAAAATTCCAATTTGTACAGCTAAATATGAATTATTTTACATTTTTTAAAATGTTAGTTTTGCTTCTTGTCTTTGTGAAGCCATTTTGTCAATTCCTTTTTCTATTTTACGGCAGCTACCCAACATTTAAGGAGGGATAAATCATGCAAAATCTGCAGTTAACATGTTCATCACTTGTCAACTGTCTTTTAAGTATATATTTGCTTGTCTAATGGTGAACTGGAAGCAGCAAATGCACGCATCTCTTCCTAACTTTTCAAGCTGTGACTTTACATTAGTAGTTTGAAATCAGGCTTTGTGGGAGCATTTATATCATGGATAATGTTGGCAAATCTAGGAATTGGGAGAAGATGTAGATATTTATTTGCACACTGATCTTTTTATTGTAGTGTAACTTGTATAGAGATATTCAAAAATGGACAACACGTTCTAACAAATTGAACACGAGTATTGTCTACTAAGATGACGAAGGAGAACCTCATTGACACGTTAAAGCTCTATCTCATCTTGCCTGCCGCCAAACTGATTGTTAGGCAGATACTTCTTTAGCATCTCAGAGATAGAAGTCTTAGAGCCAGTACTTATGACCTAGTCTAGCGAATATAATGTTTTTATTGCTACTTCATGTCCATCATATGAACACCGTAGTCTTACATTGATTGGGATCCCATGGAATGAAATATTTGAGGTAACAGCTTCTACAGACACACATACATGGCTGTGGAAATTTTCCAGTCTGTAGAGCCATAGTCCGAAAATGGGCCTAGGGAGAAAATAGAGACCAGTAAAGGGAAGATAAGAAGCACTTGCCTCTCACATAGAAGTGTTGGGGGACTCTGGCTAAGAGTCTTAATTCTCAATATAAATTACTTGATGTCAAAATAAATTTTCTACTTGAGAGCTATAAAATAAATGACAATTCTCTAGGACTTCATACATCAATCTCATTGTGTTTCTGAAAATTACTGTTGCCTGCTGTAGTGGTTTGAAAAGGTTTGCCCCCCATGGACTCATGTGTTTTAATATGTGGCTCAGGGAGTGGTGTTATTAGGAGGTGTGGCCTTGCTGACCTAGGTGTGGCCTTGTTGAAGGGGGTACGTCACTGTAGAGGGAGGCTTTGAGGTTTCATATACATGTTCAAGCTTGGCCCAAGTGAGTCTTCTCCTGGTTGTTTTCAGAGTAAGTTAGAGAACTCTTAGCTCCTTCTCCAGAACCACGTCTACAAAGATACTGCTGTGTTTTCCACCTTGATGATAATGGACTGAACCTCTGAACCTGTAAGCCAGCCCCAATTAAATGTTGTCCTTTATAAGTGTTGCCTGGGTCATGGTGTTTCTTCATAGCAATGTAAACTCTAACTAAGACAGCTATGTATACTGCTTAAACAATACAATGTAATTTTAACTGAGTTGTTTTTATTACTTCTATTGTTTTAAGACATGATCTCCCATTATGGCTTAGACTAGCCCTAAACTCACTATGTAGTACAGGCAGGCCTTGAACTCATGACAATCTTCCTGCTCAGCTTACTAAGTGTTTCAATGATAGACATTAATTAATCAAGCTTTTTTCATGATTAAAATGTCTATTTCCAGTAAACTGTATATTTAAAATTTATTTTAATTTGTTGTTTAGACAGGGACACAGGAGCAGGAAAGAGATAAAGGATTTCTCCAAATCCTTTAGCAGGTTCAAATGGAGGAGGATAGATGCCAGTTTTTGGATAGTCATTTCTGGAGTGTGGGAAGGGCAATGAAAAATGAGTGGGTATTGTAAGTTACCCAGCACAGAGCTAGGGCATTGGTAGCACTGGCTGTCTTATGGTTTTACTAATCTTATTCCCCCTGACTACTTTTACTTACTTTTGAATGTGATAAAAAGAAAGAAGGCAGGAACTTTAAAGAATGGGTAATTTAACAATTTCTCTAATCTCCCTAGGTATTTGATTAAAATAATGTGTCCCCTTAGTAACTTATCTCCTGTAAGTAATATGACAGAGATCACTACTCAGATGTAATATTTACCAAAGGTAACACCAATGTGAGAAAAACATTTGGTACATATAAAATAATGACACTTCAGGAGAAGTTTCTGAAAACAGAGATGATACTAGCTGAGGTCAATAACAACATAGCTTTGCCTTCTGGTCAATAAGTCTTACAAATTATTTTCACTAAGTAGTGCAATCTTCAGTAGTATAAAAACACCAAAATTAGAATGGAAATCACTTAGGGAAATCTAACACCAGTAAGCAAGTCACTTAGATCCCACTAACTGATGTCAAAGAGGACTATCAGAGTTCAGTATCTATGACATACCATTTTGACACACACACAGGTAGGGGCAATTGCTTTCTGATTTTTAAAGTCATTAGCAGTTGGGCTTGTGTATAGCAATGAGCATGCCATCTTAGGGATACCATGAAGCAATTTTGTGTTGTTCTCTAAAAAGTTGAGAATCTAACTAAGGGTCTGTCTCCAGGTAGGGAACAGCACATGGCACATGCTGCCCTATGCAACAACTTGACATATTTCCATGGTCTTTCTTTCGCTGTCAGTAGGACTACAGGGCCAAGACTCCTGGGTTCAAGTTTTGTTCCATCATTATTAGGTGAGTGACCCAACATAAACGAATCCATCGATTATGCCCCCTTATCTATGACATAAGAAAAATTAAATGTATCTTCCTTATTGTGTTTATATCACATTAATATGTGTGGGAATGACTTCTGTGAGAGATGCTGCTTGAAGCTTGCCTTTACAAATCACCTTGTACCAACCTCTCTCTCATCAAGTCAACACTGTCATTTGAGATCATTTATTAATATATGCTCATTGTGCTTACATACTGTGTATTCAACCTGTTTGTAACTGAAAAGCATTGTGATCAATCTTAATATGCTTTGGAGTCACAAATGTCTCATGTTCCCTCTTTCTCCTTCATGACCCATTCATGTCCTTGACTTAGAACAATGTGTGCGTGCACGAGATGTGGGAAATCCATTTTCTGGAGGCAGTGAGACATTGAAAGCAATGCTCTCTGACAAAAGCTGTTGATAGCAACATGTGGGTACAGAATGATAATATCTAATTGTGGTTTTGTGTGCTATTCTGAGTCATCAGGGCCAAAAAACCAATTTCCTCCTTTCTGAGACTCCTATAAAAGACTAAGACAAAAATTTCCCATTTTCCAATAGCATATTTGCTGTGCTGGTCAACAGACAGAGATGACGTTTTTGTCCAGCAGAGATCAGAGTTCTTCAGAACAAATAAGGACTACTCTCGGTAAACAGCACTAGACATCAATTTCTGTTATTTTATTTTGTTTTGTTTTATGTGATACCATCAAAGACATTTACTAAGATATTTCTAAAAAGTATATTTGCAGGATAAAAGAGCAGAAACGTATTTTTGAGCTCTATTTTTAATTTTACTTATGTGAAAACTTAACGTGCCTGTATGTATGTATATATATGCCACATATGCTCAAGTGCCCAAGTGGGCAAGAAGGTGCTGGATCCTCTGGAACTAGAATTACAAGCAGTTGTGAGCTGCCCAATGTGGATGTCAAAACTTGGGTTGTTTGGAACAGGGACAAGCTCCCCGAGCCACTGAGCCATCTCTCCAGACCCAAAAGAACATATTTAATATAATGAATGACTCACATTTCTTTTCCTTAATAATGCTGAAGTAGAACAAATCTTACAGAACTTTTCATATCTGAAAGGGAATGTCTGAGAAGCTGAAGTAACAGAGACAGCAGCCAGAACATTGCCTGCACCAACAAGCCCAAGAATCCAAGCAGTAATTCCTGTGGTGATCAGCCTTGGCGAGGCACAGACAGATTACTGACAGACATTCCTGATTTTTGGCCCCAGTTATGATTTGGGAATGACCCAAAATTAGGAGATAAGTACCCCTAACCAATCACTTAGAATGTCTCTTTCTACCAATAGCCCTCCTAGAGATTTCCTGAGCTAATACCAGCAGCATCCAGTCAAGGTGCACCTGAGGCCATCTCTGACTGTCTGTCTGCCTCTGATCATGTGCCAAACATGTTAATGGGCTGACATCTCGGCTATAAAAACTCTGAATAAACAGCCTTTGTCCTCATTTGGATGATCTTCATTTCCAAATGGTAATCACCTATAAAAGGCTCAAGAGAAACTGCTATTTAGAGCATATGTTTACAACATTTAATCAGATAACAGTGTTTTTATGGGTAAATAGAAGGGGTGGAGAAGCCAACAAATTCATTGTGTCTGAGTGAGGCCTTTTTATTTTTCCCCTAGAAAAGAAAATGCTCTAAATGACACATAAATTATTTACAATATTCTGAAACCTAATGGGTAAAACATAGTGGTGTTAGGGATTTGTAAAATGGTACATTTAGAAAGTAAGAGTCTGTTCTACCTAAGTAGCCTGTGGACAGAAGCACAATGATGAGTCATCTGGAATGTGACCTGTGAACTATAACAACCAGAGAGCCAAAGCTGCTATTTCTTCATATTCTTAAGTAAGTCTGTATGAAATCAATGGGATACAGTTTATATCTGGTCTTTCCTACTTGGTTGACACAGTTTGCATTCAGTGTACACTGGGGAAAAGGAGGGCAACCGAGATCAACTCATCCCATAATGCAGTGTGGAGACGGGAGACTGAACCAGGAAATGGAGAAGAGTAGGAATGTGGGTGGGTGCTTACTCTTTACACAGGCTTCATACCATCTTTTAGGGAGATCCTGTCGCTACCATTTTACATCTGAAATTCTGATTTTGCCATCCAGCTAGCTGCAGGATCAGTGTTCCATCCTAGATCAGCTTGATTCCAGAACCTCTACTCTGTAACAATGCATCTCATCTTAGAAGCAGTCAATGGAGAACAGCAGTTAAGCCCATAGACGCAATCATACTGAAGGGAACTGATATGCTAACAATGTTAAATTAAGATAATTTTCAAAGGTAGAAACTGAAGACAGACCTAGCAAAGGTTACTTAGATATCACTTACAGTGAGGCCAAGACACTTAACTAGATATTAATTGATTTCTTGAATATGAAACAATTCACTTCAAATGAATGTCTGTTCTTTTTAACTCTAAAGCAAATATAAATTAGAGACAAAATTTGAATTTGGAGAGTGTTAAATAATCTCAATCATAAAATGGACAGTTCATAGCCAGTAGAATTTGTGTCTTAGATCATTTACCTGGCAAAACTACCACAAGGTCTAAGTGTGTAAGACAGTGTATAGGATTATTGAATCAAGACTACTGGGCAAAATGACTATTTGAATAAATATTTATGGTATGTGAATTACCTGGGTGCATATGGACACATGAACTCTGTTCATACATTTATCTTGAGTGCATATAAAATTATGTAGATATAAGGTATGTAAGAAATTAGGCTCTAACGCCAAAACAGTAGTTAAGATTTTATGCTAGGAACAGGATTAATAAAGGATTCCATTCATGTCAGAGGCATGCTTTGACTGTCTTTGCTTTTCTTTTGCCCCCCCCTCCCTTTTTGGATGAGCTTCCCACTACTGGGACCACAGACATGAGCCATTGCCCTTCAGTGTTTGGGTTTCTATAAGGAACTTATGAGAAATCTCCCAACCATAATGTGAGGCAAAACAGAAAGCTAGAATGATTTTAAAAATACAAATTACATTTGTGGCAAATGTCAGAGAATATTGACTGAGTTCTCTAGGAAGCCTTGGTGAAATAGAGCTAAGATGCTGCAATTAAAGTAGCTATCTGAATCTAAGCTTTTCCTCAAAACAACAACAAATTCTCTAAATCACTGGTCATTGTGTCTGTTTTTAGGCTACTACCATGCTGTTTTTAGCTCTGTGGTGTAACCTGAAATCTAGGATGGTGATACTCCCAGCCATTATTTTATTTTCTAGGATCATTTGGGCTTTTGTGGGTCTTTTGTGCTACCTTATCAAATTTAAGATTAGTTTTTTAATCTATGTAAAGAATTACACTGGAATTTTGCTTGGATTACATTAAAATCTGTAAATTGCTTCTGTTGGGGGTGAGGGGGGAATGGCCATTTTCCACTATATTAATCTTACCAATCCATGTGCATACAAGGTCTTTCCATATTTCTGACCCCATTTTCAATTTCATTTTTCAGTGTCATAAAGTTTTCACCATATCAGTACTTCAGTTTCTTGGTAAGATTTAGCTCGTATTTTGATGCTATTAACAGTGGAATATAATTAAGGACTCAGATATACATCGATCCACCTACATTCACCTAAATTTTGATGAAGAGTGTCACAATACACAATGGAGATAAGCAACATCTTCAAATGATTTGGGTCAAACAGGACTGCATGTAGAAGAATGAAACCATATTCTTAGCTCTCACCATGAACAAAACTTAATTTTAATAGGAATTAAACACCTAAACATAATATCTGATAGAGAAAAAATGGAATATTCTTTAACTCATTGTTACAGTGAAAGCTTTTCTTTCTCAAACAGTGCCCTGATAGCACAGACATCAAGACTAGCAATTAACAAATAAGACCTCACAAAACTAATAAGTTTCAGTATAGAAAAGGAGACCATAATTTGAGTGAAGAACCACCAACCAAAGAACTTATACATGGTGGATATAGGCATCTCCCCACATATGTCGCAGATGTGCAGCTTGGTCTTCATGTGGGTCCTGAACAATGGAGCAGGGTCTATCCCAAAACCTGCTGCCTGTATGTGGGATATGTTCTTCTAGTTGGGCTTCCCTGTTTGGCATCAGTGGGAGAAGATGTGACTAGCCTTGCAGACTTGATGTGTGTGGGGGGGATACCCAGGGGGGCCTCCACTGGCTCAGAGGAGAAGGAGAGGGGGTGACGGGAAGGGTTGTGGGAGGAGGTAACTAGGAGAGGGGCAGTGAGCAGGATGTACAATAGGTAAGTAAAAAAAAAAAGTGAAAAATGACCAAAATGTGTTTTATAAAATTCTCTAAGAACTAATAGAACATACATTAAAGAAGAAAGACTTGCCAGACACAGCAGTATTCATCTGTAATCCAGCTCCTGAGGGTAGGAGGAACAGGAAGGTGCTGAGTTTGAGTTTGAGGCCAGTCAAAACTATATAACCATATTTTCTTTTAAAATGAGAGAGGGGGGAGGAGGGGGAGGGGGAGAGAGAGAGGTTTCAGGGTTTTCGCAGGGGAATGCAGCTACTAGAACTCCTTTGACTGAAGATTGGTCCTCCTCTATTCAGGGAAGACCTTCCTCTTTGACCAAGAGTGAAACTTCTGGAGGGATGCACATGAAATGGTGAGAGAGGGAGAGAGAGGGAGAGAGAGAGAGAGAGAGAGAGAGAGAAAAGTAACACTGGAATATTTAGTCAGATCAGCTAGGTCAACCCTGGAGATCAATGGGGTGATGGATGGATATCACAGCCAGATTGAGAGGGAAGGGTAAGGAAGGGGACAAGAATGGCCATCAGATATGGGAAAAGGAGTGTGTGAGAGAGGGCTAAGGATGAGAATGGAAATCATTGATGGGCATCTCTGGGACTAGGTGGAGGCCTGAGAAGTGGAGTCTATTGGAGTCTATGAGGGTGATCCATTCTAAGACTCCTAGCAGCTGGGGAAATGGAGATTAAAGTGGCTACCTCCTGTAGCCAGACAGGACTTCCAGTAGAGGGAGGGAGAATTAACTCACCCACAAAACCCCCTACCCAATATCTGTTTATAAGCTGCTTATAAGCTGCAAAGGGATAAAGATGGAGCAGATAAAATGAGGGATGACCAACCAATGACTGTCCCAACTTGAGACCCATCCCATGGGAGAGAGCCAACTCCTGACATTATTAATGATACTCTGCTGTGCTTGCAGACAGGAGCCTAGCATAACTGTCTCCTGAGAGGCTTCACCCAGCAGTAGATAGAAACAGATGCAGAGACCCACAGCCAAACATCAGGCAGAGCTCAGGGAGTCTTATGGAAGAGTCGGGGACAGACTTGAGGAAGCAGGAGGGTTCAGTCAAGGACACTACAAGAAGACCTACAGAGTCAACTAACCTGGACCCCAGGGCAGGTCACAGACACTGAAGCAAACCAAAGAACATAGACTGGCTAGATCTGTGGACATTTGTAGCAGATGTGCAGCTTGGTCTTTACGTGTGTCCCCTAACAATTGGAGCAGGGACTGGGTTGCTTGTCATTGGATTCCCTTCCCCTAACTGGACTGTCTTGTCTGGGCTCAATGGGAGAGGATGTGCCTAGTCTTGCTGGGACTAGATATCCCAGGGTGGGGTGGTACCCAAGGAGGGCTTCCTCTTCTCTTCAGAGGAGGACAGGGGGTAATGAGGGGAGGGATTTGTAAGGGCAGGACTGGCAGGAAGGGAAGGAGGGGGCTGTTATTGGGATGTAAAGTGAATAAAAAATAAATTATTGGAAAAAAAAGAAATACAACCACTAGAACCCACTTAACAAGAACCCAGAGAAGCACTTGGCTCTTTGTCACACTTGTCTCTTGTGCTTTCTCCACCATTTTCATTCTCTCACAGACCTCTCATCATGCCCTCTGACGGATTCTGGGCTTTCCGGTGCTCCCTGGCCTCCACCTTCCTCCCTCAGTGTCTGGCCTGAAAGTCTTTCCTTCTACAGCCACCCCAGGAGACTGCTCCTGCAGCATCTCTGTCAGGAGAAAAGGAAGTGGGGTGGTCAGCTCCCTCCTTACCTATTGGGTACAGATCTTCTACCTTTCAGAAAAACAAGCTTCAAGGAGGGAAGTAAGCAAGAACACGCCCATTAGCACACCTTATTACATAAGCCCCCCTCCTTCCTTGCCATCCTCTTTTGTCATCATTTAACAAACAAAAACAATACACGCCTTCGTACTTTCAACCTCAGCTGACTCTGTCAGGCTCTGCCTTGTCCACGCCTCATTTCCTCAAGGGCATCTACAACTGTTTGTTTTGCATATTACCTGGGCTCCTTCAATAGAACCAGTCACCTGTGTTTAGTCAATTTCTACCTGAAAGATTTCTCTGAACTGTATCTGGAACTTAAATATAAAACCAAACTTTGTATCCATCTCTGTACATGCCCCAAACCACAAGACCACAGGCTCCCAACCTGGCTCCATTGCTTGCTTCTGTGATCTAAGGAGGCAGCACCCTAAAGGGATCTATCAACCTCCACCCCCATTCTTCTCCCTCTGTCAACTAAGACCAGTGTTTAGTATCACGCCCTGCTTGGGCACTCTCAGATTTTTTGTTTTTCATGTCATTTTACTGGTTATTCTCTCAAATTTTCTTACTAGAATGTCTATAATAACCTTCTGAATCATTGGTTCTCAACCAGTGGGTCATGACTCCTTTCGGGGGGTCACAGGGTCACATATACATATGCTGCATATCATATATTTACACTATGGTTCATAACAATAGCAAAATTATAGTTATGAAGTAATGACAAAACTGATTTTATGGTTGGGGGTCACCACAGGATGAGGGACTGTATTAAAGGTCGAAGCAGAAGTTGAGAGCCTCTGCTCTAAGTGATTTTTTCCCACACTCTAAGCCTTATTTACCTCTTCCCTCCTCCCACCCAGCCCTCATGTTTCTGCCTGAGTAACTTACGATGCACAACTTTATTAGGATATTTTTAACTCTATCTTCTCTTAACTTTATCTTAAATAAAATGGTCATTTGGTTGTGTCTTCTGCAAAACTTTCCATTTGAATTGCCAGTCACAAGTGTTCCCCTATTCACCTTTCTACTAACACTACAACAGACTGTGGGGAATCCACATCAGGCTGCAGGCTCCTGTTTTCTCTTCAATATGAAACCGCCTAGTCAATACCAACTACTAAAAACTTCAGGGATTCCAAGTAGAAAACACTTCCCGAGTCTTCTCCCCTCTGCAGAGTTCGCTGTCCCTCCATTTTCCTTCCTTTGTCTCCTCACTAAATGGCAGTGTTCTGTAGCCTCTGTCCCCACCTCAGCTGTCCCTGAGTACCCAGCGGACAAACTGTCTTGTTCTCTATTTCTCAGCCCTTAGTCAGAGCACTTTGTATGGAAGGAGCTTTCATAGTGAGATAGATATACCATGAATTTTCAGCTTGACACTCAATGTCAACTTTTTTTTTCTTTGTAAATGGATAAAGTTTAAGGATTTAAAAAAATGTTAAGAATTATAATTTACCTTAAAGCTGATTAATATTTCAAAGAAACTTTCAAAATGTTTTGATTAAGACAATCATGACCTTTCTTTAGAAATATGGAGAACATAATTTATTCATAGGAAAATGTACAGCTGGAGTCGGCTGTTAAGTGGGCTCTCCTCCCTAAAGACCAAGATATCAAGTACCGTACCAAGAGGCTCAGGTATATTGGCCAAATGACTTTCTGTATTCCCTTATGGACTTCTGAATCCAGGAAATTACACTTAATTATTAATGGTTGGAGAAAAGTATAAGAATTAATGTTTGCCATTGCTTTCTACATATGGGGGAAACACATTGTTTTATGCTTAAAGGTGGCCAAATTCTATAATCAGTTACATCTATTTTGATTACATAGCCTAATAAAAAGATTACATAAGAAAAATGGGTAATATTAAAAACCATCCCTATAGGTTTACAATAGCTTGTCTTGTAAGTTTGTTGCTATGAAATTTAATTTTAGAGTTCAGTGATAAATTCATTTTCCGTAGCTTAACTGTCATGCATGCTTTTTAATATAAAACATTATAAAAAGAATATTGCAAAATGCCAGAGGCTTTCTCTGATTTCTCTAAAGCATAAAATGAGTATTTACAATTTAAACAAAAGTAAAGACCTTAAATAAACAGTTCCTGTACGAAGATCTGTACATTGCCAGGAACAAATCATCAGTATCGGTATGCCTGTCTCTGAAGGAAATTGATGACAGGTAAAATATCCCTTCTATGCCTTTCACCTTTATCTTGTTACCAGGTCTCAGTCACCCAATTACTACATCATAGTGACTTCAAGGGAAGCTTTTAAGGCTCATCATGTCACCTCTGATGTATTGTCACATTCTAATGCTTTACCAGTTCAGGGTCCAATGATGGTCACGATGCTCTTCTAATAAAGTCCGGGGTAACTGTGTATCAGCTCCTGATCCAACCCAACCCATCACAGTGACATCCTTCAACAGAGCCAATGGTAGATGGCCTAAGGTTTGGGTTTTCTAAAAGACACTGGAGTTCTTGAAGCTTAAGAGTGTCTGTCCTTCACAATCTTGATTATTGACATCTTTGTATATAACTTAAATTTAAAATGCCTTCTATAAAGTGGAAAGCTTGGGGCTAGTTTTAAGCTCCCAATGTCTAAATATTCAGCTATACTTTTTATGTTAATATTAGTGAAGTCGTTAAGAATATGTGAAGTCCTAAGATGAGATGGCCCAACCAAGTGATACAGCAAAGTTACTATAGAATAAAGTTTAATTTTAATTATAATTGCTATTTATCAAATGATTGCTGTACATAAGATCTATTCTAAAATTAAAGTGTGTTATGGAATAGTAAACCCCTAAATAACCTTTCAGAGTGGGTAAGGCTACTTCTGATGTGCTGATCAGGACGCAGAATCCAGAGGTGTTGAGTTACTTGCTATCTAGTAACTGAAAGAGCCAACATTCTACAGCATTACTCTGATTCCAAACCTTGGCCCTTACTTGCTATGCTAAACTGCTGAACCTCTAAGGTTATTACCTGGGAGGCAATTAATTTAAAATGCACGGAGTTTATAAAGGAGACAAACACAAAGACAGAAAATAGATCAAGTTAACTCCTCTCAGATCCAAACCCTATCCCCCACAGCTTCATGTCCTCTTTAAAGTTTATTTTTAATATTTGCTTGATTTTATATAGCATTTTAGTAGAAATCTTAATTTTACTTCTTTTAATTTTTGACATTGTAATTACAACATTTATCCTAAAATATTTTTATTCCTTGCTGAGTCTAATTTGTACTGTTCACATGCACACATGTTGGTGCCATCCACTGAAGTGTGGTCAACCTACCAGAAATTACATCCCTAAAGAAAACCAACTCTCCTTCCCCTAGCATCCACCAAGTGTCAGTAGCTTCCCAGCTAGGGATGGGAGCTCGTGAGATATCTTCATTAAGTCTTCTCAAGGATTCAAGGGAAGCTTTTAAGGCCCATCATGTCACCTCTGACGTATTGTCACATTCTAATGCTTTCCCAGTTCAAGGTCCAATGACGGTCACGATGCTCTTCTGATAAAGTCTGGGGTAACTGTGTACCAGCTCCTGACCCACAACTCAACCCGACTATGCATTTCCCTTATTCTTTTATAAAGGTATGATAGGTGAGCAAATCTGATAAGATACAGAAACTCTAAAAAGCAAGGTCAGTATAGGTGGGCTGGCTAGCCAGCTTCGATTAGATCCCTCCTAACAAGAATATGTTGGGCACCATTTCTCTGTTATACCTGCAACTAATTTTAACAGATTGCATCCAAGAAAGCCTCCAAGTCTGCAGACTATTTGCAGACAAGGGGTTAATGAGGAACGAATACAGCTGCCTCTTAAGAGCATGCTGACTCCTAAATGTGGGAGCAAAGACAGCTTAGTTTAATTAACTGCACCTGAACCAGCAGCATTGCGGGAGAACCGCAACACCAGCCAAGTGACCAGACAATCAAGGTTGGAACTTACATAGCCAGAGCTGAAGGCAGAGCCAACCCAGCACATGAATTGTACATACTTATGTCCCTGCTGAGTCAGGAGTAGTGTGCATGGACCCTCCATCGGCTCAGCCCATGACAGTCTAGAGAACAAGCCAACCTCAATAGACATGATGTCAATCTTTGTCCAGTTCATGCTGTGGCCCTGTAACAGAGAAGGAAGTTGGCTTTTTTCCCTCTCTTGGGACCTTCCTCCCACTTTATAGTTTCTCTCATTTCCCTTCAATTTCACACTTTGTCCTCAACTTCTCACTTATCATTTTCTGTAGCTTAACTCTCATACATGCTTTTTAATACAAAATATTACAAAAAGAATACTGCAAAATGCCGGGAACATTCTGATCTCCTGATAGCATAAAATGACTATTTACAATTTAAACAAAAATAGATCATTAATATGGGTCTACTAGTCTCTCAAGGGAAGAGAGTATTGATTAAATCTCTCCCTCCCTCCCCTCCTCTCTCTCCTCTCTCTCCCTCTCTACAAACACACACACACACACACACACACACACACACACACACACACACACA
>NW_021604578.1:13593791-13600935 GCF_004785775.1 Grammomys surdaster | reverse complement strand
ACACACACACACACACACACACACACACACACACACACACACACACACATATTTAGAAACAGACTCTCATAGCTCAGGCCAGCCTGGAACTTATTATGTAGCTTAGGACAACCTTGGGCTTCTGATCTTCCTACCTCCACTTAATTTCTAAGATTCCAGGTCTCAGCTTCTCTCATGTAAATGTCATCTCAGTGGTCCTTGGAATACCTAGTCCAAACTATCCTCTGACTCTAACATGCAGTAGCAAGGAGAACTCAGGCCTCGAATAAGTTCATACCATGACCTCAGGAAGTGCTTACAGAGCTCAGGAAAGTGTCACCCTGGGTCACTAAGTAGAGCAAGAAACAGACAGAATAAGTTCAGTATTTCACCAGGTTGGCCCACAAGAGGCCAAAAAACTCAGTGAGGCCAGGAATCTACTTCAGCCATGGCCACAAATCCTGGAAGGGTTTGGGACATCATGGGAAAGACCTAAGGAGGCACTGTACTAATTTTATTTTATTTAAAAATAATTTTTTAGCATTACAAAGTGCTACCAAAGTAAAATAGTCAAAATTCCCTTTTGTAGGATTTGTTTAAACCTCATGGGTAAGGTGACATTGCAGCACCTTGTAATGAAGAACCTGACGCAGCTCTGCTGGGGAAAGGGACGATTCTTACCAGATTCCTACCTAGTCACTGACTTGATTAAAGTGGGGAAGGGGCCACTTCTGACAACACAATGTGCTTTTGTCTCCTTCTTTGTTACCTAGGGAGGTTCAGAGCCATGATGGTGCTTCTCAAAATGGACTAAACTAGTTTTTATTGGTTTTGATATCATGTTTTTATTATATTCTTTGATAATTCCACATATTACATTCTGATCAGATTCTTTCCTCTCCCTGAATCCCTCCCAGACCTTTCTTCACTTCCCTACCCATCCATCCTCATATTTTTATCTCTTAAGACAAACACAAAAGCAAACAAACAAGTCATGGAGTCAAATTTGTGTTGAGTGATTACTACTGAGCACGCTCCCAGAGAGGGTTCGGGAAGTGCAGGGCTTACATGAATGAGGTCATCTGTGGATAAGAGAGACAGCGGTGCAGGACTCCTAGACGTTGTCTGTCAATCCTGTCTTCAGTAAGTACTAACTTTCCCAGAGGACTCACTGTTCTCATCAGTACTTCCCAGAACCTAGTGATGAAGCTTGTGCACCTCTAAGGCCTCTGGCCACCAGCCCATCAGTCTGCAATGCCGTGAAGCCCTAGCCCACTCTCCTCCTCTCAGATGCAGTGCATAAGACTTGCAAGCTTTCCACGTTAGGACGACTCAATTCAGGCAAGCCTTCCCCACCACCATTCTTTGTATATCCAACTCTGCAGCTGGCACTGAAACAGATGGCTTTTCTACATATCTGCCATCTCCTCAAGCTCCACTTTTAACATTTATTTTTATTCTTTAAATGAAATTCTGTGTATTTATTGTACACATGTATAAACCACATAAACTTTGATGAGCGACTGTATCTAGCTAGTGTGTAGCTATCAAATTTGTGGTGAGGATGATTTACATCCATGCTAGCATTTTTCAAGAATGCAGTATGTTCACTATGGTGGCTGTGTTGTGCAATTGCTGTCTTTAGCTTACTCCTTGCACCTGAAGACATGCATACACTGACTCCTCGACACTCTGCACCTACAACAACTCAGATACTACCATTCAATACCTTCTATGACATCAATGGTTTTTGATGCCCCATGATTGAAATCACACAGTATTTGTCTTTTTCTGTGCCTAGCTTATTTCACTGAGAATTTTAAATGGCTGAATATATTATATATAAAATATATATTAAACAATATATATAAAGATTGTAATTTACTTTTTAAATTATTTATTTATTTTAAGTGCAGAAGTGTTTGATCTGCATATAGGTCTATGTACAGTGTGTATGCTGGATGGTCAAGTAGGCCAGAAGAGAGCACTGGATCTTGTGAGACTGGAGTTACACTCAGCTGTTAACTGTGGGTACCAGGACTCAAAGCTGGATCCTCTGGAAGAGCAGCCAAGGGTCTTACCTCCTGAGTCATCTCTCCAGCCCCACAATATTCTGTGTCCACTTTGCCAGTGACAAACAAGTTAACTGATTTCATATCTTGGCTACTGTGAAAGATGCTGCAATAAATATGGCCATGCTGGTGCGACTTGCTGAGTTATACACAAGAGTTGGGCAGTACGGTAGTTTTATTAGTAATTTTTAGAGGGCTTCTGCACTGTTTTCTGTAACAGATATGCTATTTACATTTCCATCAGAAGTTTGTAAGGGTCCTTTTTCTCCACTTCTTTGTCAATACTTAGTACATTTTATCTAATAGATATAAAGTAATATTTACAGCAGCCTACTCTGATTCTTTAATAATTATGTTAAACAATTTTCACATTTCTGTTAGCTATTTGCATTTCATCTAAGAAATGCCTATTTTGACAATTTTTTTAAATGGGCAGTTTTTGCTATTAAGTTGTTAGCATTCCTCAGGTCCTGCAGATATCACCTCATCATATGGAGTTTGCATACATTTTCTCTCATTTACAGGCTATTGTTCCATCTGCATATTGTTTCCTCTATGGTACCAATAGTTTCATTTTTAAGTTTGGTATAAAATAATATAAATAATGACAGATACTTTGTTTCCATTGCCCCCACTTTGACACTCTATCCAGATGTTACACCTGGAAGAACACCAGTGCTTTTGCCTTGTTTCCATCTTCCCTGCAGCCCAGGCTAGTCTCAAGCTCATAAATTTCCTCTGCTTCCCAAATGCTTGATTACAGGTGTGCCAGGACACCTGCCTTTCTTCTCTTTCCTTTTGGAAGCTGCACACTTTCAAGTCCTACACTGAAGTCTTTTATCCTCTTGAGTTGAATCTGGTAGAAATGGGGTTCAGGTCTAATTTTGTTTTCCTGTATTTGGCTCATACTGCTGAATACATATCCAAAATTTAGTGCTGCTTATCTGTCATCACTAGGACTCACTGGAACTTTTAATTGAGCTGTACAAGACTTGGGTTAGTACAGACATATCAGTAATATTGATCATTCTAAACTTTGAACATTGGTTATCATCCCATTTTATTTGTAGATTCTTTCATTTTTTTCACTGATGTAGAAATACTTGGCTCTGTTCACTTAAGTTATTCCTACTATTTCATTTTGTTGTTTGTATCTATTTCAGATGAGGTTTTCTTGATGGTTTTTAGCTGACTTGCTATCAGTATACAGAAACACCCTGATCATTTAATGTTTGTGACCTAGCATTTTACAAAGTTCATTTATTATTTTAAGATGGGAAACTAGCATAAAAGGATTTTCTGTCAAAATCAAGCAGTCCGTAAACAGAATACTTTCATTTCCTCATTTATAAACTGAGTGTTTTTAATGTTCTGGGCAAAACCTCCAGTGCTATTTTGAACACAGTTTAATATTCATGTGGCTCTGGTATCAAACCATAATACCTAACAAATGTTGGCATTGGGTTATCATCTAGCATGTATTAAATTGGGGTACATCTGCTCTGTATCTACTGCATTGAGAGTTTCTGTAAAATAAGTATGCTTACTTTGACAGTTTTCTGCATACAATGAAAAGATCACATGAATTTTGTCATTCTTTTGCTGTCTTTATTTTTTTCTACTTATAATTCTATGTTTATTGAGTCAAGTGCATTAATTCCACTTGACCATGAAGAAAATTTTGGTTGCAAGTATTTTATTAAGTATTTTGCCTGTGGGTTTATGAGAAACATTGTACTTTATTTTTCTTAATTGTACATTTTTTTCTGATTTAGTACCACCTAGCCTTATAAAGTGAATACGTAATATTCCCTAATTTTTAATTATTTTTGGCATTGGTTCTTCTTTAAGTGTTTGGAATAATTCAGTAGTGGGGCCAATTAGGTTCAGTTCTTATCTTTGTCTAAGACTTTTTATAAGTAATTTAATCTCCTTTCTCATTAGTCTGTTTAGATTTTCTTTCTTCATGATCCAGTCTTGGTAGGGCATATGCATCAAAGAATGTGTGCCCTTAATGACACCTTTCCAAATGTTGGCAGATAAATGTCTATAGAGTAGTGAGCTCTGGAATGTTATATAAACAAGGAACTCTCAATGGTCTCAGTAAGTTATATTATACATTCATGCATAGTTATGTAACAATAATCATCAAAGAGACAGGCCATCAATTTAAGGAGGGTAGGGCATGGAAGAGGTCAGAGGGTGGAAAGGAAAGGGGCAAATGATGTTAGTAAATGTTACCTAAAAGTTTTAATATACAGGAAAATATGTAAGTTTCTTATAATGTTGTGTTATATCTATTATGTCTTCTTTTCACTTCCAATTTTAAATTATTTTTTCTCTCCAAGAAATGATTTGCTTTAAAAATTCCCTCTTCATTTTTGATTCTCTGTAACTATTTTTCTAGAGCAGTGGTTCTCAATCTTCTTAATGTGGCAACCCTTGAATACAGTTCCTCATATTGTGGTGAGCCCCAAACAAAAAATTTCTTCATAATTTTGCTTCTGCTATGAAGTGTAATGTAAATACCTGATATGCAACCTCTGTGAAAGTGTCACTCAATCCCAAAGGGGTTGTGACCCATAGGTTGAGAATTGCTGATCTAGTCTCTTTTTCAATAGAATCACCTTTACTTCTTCCTTTTGACTTTGGGCTCAGTTTCACTTGTTTACCTACTTCCTTCAAGTGCAGAATTTGGTTTTGTTTTTCAGACCATTCTTTTGTTTTGATACAGGTTTTGTCTCAAGAAAGACTTGAGGGAAGCCTGTTTTTCCCTGATTGCTTTTACCCTTTTAACTATGTATTTATTTCTGTTCATCTGAGCAGGTCTATACCTATTCCACTCTTCACAAACTAGGTTTCCCCTGGGAAAATCCCACAGAAAGGAGAGGTCAGTGGCACAGAGGAGTTGTGGCCAGTTGTGGCCAGTATGCTGTCAGCAAATGTCAGAAGTTTTGTGCTGCCGAGCGCTGACTAGAGCTGAAGGCCAATGGATTTAGTCTAATGGAGGTACGAGCTGGAAACCAAGCTGAAGTGGAAATCTGAAGCCCAGTGTTTTGTTGTCCAAGTGGTATCACCTCAGGCCTCAGGGCTTAGTATAAAACTACAAGAATGGAAAACTTAGCCATGGATATCTGCCCAGTCCTGAGAATCACTATCCAAAGCCCACCATCATCATCTAATAGCACGTTACATTCCTTGCCTGGTCTTTCTACTTCACAAATGTAAGCTCTCTCCATACCACTCTGCCTCAGACTGGAATGGAGCTAGTACTCATGCAGCAGAGAGCTAACACTAACTACAGAACAGATCAGCAGAAGACCATGAACTTGAGGACACGTGAACACTGCAGCGATCATTGTAAAAAGGCCAGTCTACACACTTTCTGGTGCATCCTTTCTTCCTGTGCTGTCCTGGGGTTGCACGGGAAGCTCTTACATGATTTCCTTGGTGGCTGTGAAAGTATCCATGATTTCCTTCCCTGGGGATGAGAAGAGAGAGTGGGATGGCATTTCTGTGGGAGGAAGATTACTGGGGAGTCCTACTTCAGTATCTTCGTTCACTTTCCTCCAGTCTTCTCAAAATGACCTTTAGCTATGTATGATGAATCCTGAGCATCAATGATGCAACTGCATTTTCCTTGTTTGAGAAACTGACCCAAAACTACATGACTGAGGCGAAGCTATCATTCATATGCTTCATATCTGGATATTTTCCTTAGCAATTTCACAGATACTAAAACTCGTTTCCTTTGCGTAGAAATGGAGCAAACACAATTCACTAATTTTTGTTTCAATCTTGACTCTGTTCTCAGTCTGACTAAATGACTTTCAGTGAATCTAAGAAGATATTCAGGTGTTCATAAGGTAGGTAGCCACACTAATTCTTGTTTATGCATTTTCTCTTTCTGCCTCTCATCAATTATGTAAGCTTCAAAAACCAACAGTAGGCTGTCTGCCCGCTGGAGAACCAGGGAGCTCAAACTCTTAAAAGCCTCAGAACCAAGAAAATTTGGCACAATTTTTAGTCTGTGGCTACAGCCCTGAGGGCCAGAGGGCTAGATGCTAATGCAAGCCTGAATCCAAGGCACGAAGCCTGGATCTAAGGCAGGAAATGGCCCCCAGCCCTGCTTCCTATCAGCATCATTAAACTTTGGTTTAAGCTTTGAGACTGTCATGCGTGAGTACAATGTGTTTTCATCCCACTGCCCCTTCTCCCTCTCCAACCCCTCCCGTCCTCCTACACTAGATTCCTGGATGTCCAGCTGTCATTTGACTTTATCCTGCTGATTTAATATCAGTGACCAGAGTAGGTAGACACAGACCTCCCACACGTTCATATTCACTTGTGTCCCTTCTCAAACCCCAGGTAAGAATACGTAGTGCAACAAATATGAATGTCTACAACACAATCAGAATATCTTCTATTCTCAGTTTGTTTGTTTGTTTGTTTGTTTGTTGGAAATAGGGCCTTTCTATGTAGCTTTAACTAGCCTAAAACTTGCTATTTAGATCAGGATGGCCAATACATTTTTAACTCACTGAAATACCTAATGTCACATCTTTGTCACTGGATTTCCTCAGAACCCTTCCTATCAAAAATCCAAGCTCAAGAGCTTTCTTCAGGGGCCTTGTCTTTCAGGAATATCATTTCTACAGAGAATTAAAAACAAAATGATTTTAAAAGGTATTCAAAAGATGAAACCCCAGAAGCACTGCTGTATGGCTTTAATTTCTGTGGAACTATATTGTTGGACATTGTGCAGAGATATCTGGCTGAGAGGAGAGGAACAGCAAGGGGAAAACATGTTAGTCTATTACAAACAAAATATGTTCTGATCAACATGCA
This sequence comes from Grammomys surdaster, assembly GCF_004785775.1. Lineage (NCBI taxonomy): Eukaryota > Metazoa > Chordata > Mammalia > Rodentia > Muridae > Grammomys > Grammomys surdaster. Next base: position 13,594,036 of record NW_021604578.1, on the reverse strand, counting down.
TATGACTCATAAGGCTTTTCATACATAGTGGTAGAAATATTGGATAAATCAGAACTTACCAACTTTACTGAAGGTCACCAGCAGATATGCTCAACCTTCTGCTGTGGGGACTTGACATAATCTACAAAGCTCACACTCGAAAACCAAAAAAATTGAGTAAACAACAAATAACACACACACACACACACACACACACAGAGAGAGAGAGAGAGAGAGAGAGAGAGAGAGAGAGAGAGAGAGAGAGA
>NW_021604578.1:13508860-13593781 GCF_004785775.1 Grammomys surdaster | reverse complement strand
AGAGAGAGAGAGAGAGAGAGAGAGAGAGAGAGAGAGAGAGAGAGAGACTCTCTCAAAATGTTTAAAGTAAATATTCAATTTTGTGTTGGTCCGCATTCATGGGTATACTCAGCTGTATGAAGACAACAGACCCCAAGATAGACACACCCAAGGAAGCTTTTGTTACACTGGTTATGTTTATTGGGTCTATAAAAATAGGATATAATTTGTACAATGTTCTTACATATGTCATACTATACAAAGCTGGTACCATTTTGTAGAAAGCAGAGTCTAAAATGCTGCTGGTGTGTTGGTATACTGATGGTTAACGTGGAGAGATATAGTATCTCTTTTTTATTTGAATCCATCTCCCTGCACAAGGAGAGGGGATTGAGAAGAAATAACGTACCAAGGAAACATACTCAAATCTGCTTGGCTCCTGGGTGTAGGCCATAGCAGACACCTGCATATGAGTGAACAGCACTCAAGCATTTCCTACCTACGAAGGCATTTTGTTCTGGTTGGCAAACACTTAGGAGCCAAGCAACACTCTCACTATGCTCCCCATTTAGAGTACATATTTGTTTTCCTTGAAGAAAGAGTGTACAAAATAAGCATTTTCAAATGAAGATGTCTGTTTTTAAAGATAGCAGTTATCTATTTGTATCCATGCAGGTAGACTATAAAACATTCATCAGCACTAGCATATCTTTAGGAGAAAGGTAAGAGATCTATGCCAGAGAGCACGATGTGTCATAAGAGCTCTGGTTTTAAAACTTTCCACCTGCCAAATGAAGTCAAATTAATAATTCAGTTAGCTATAAAATACCACAATCAATAAAACAGCTTTTAACTCAATTGGGGCACAATGCTTTAAGACAATTGCCTGACAGACCACTCCATTCTTGATTTGGCAAGCATGCACACACACACACACACATACACACACACACACACACACAGAGAGAGAGAGAGAGAGAGAGAGAGAGAGAGAGAGAGAGAGAGAGAGAGAGAGAGAGAGACTGAAATACAGTCAATGTTTCAAAAAAAAAAAAGGTAGAGAGAAATATAGCATGCAACAAAAGCAACTGCTACCAGTAACAAAGTCAGCTGTCTACTAATCAGAAACAGCAGGAAACAAAGTAGCCAAAACCAGCACATAGCCAATGAACCACCTGCAAGATACATTAACATGAACACTACAACATATAGGCAGACTGGGATAAGGACAGGCCATTTCCAGCAAGTTCTCAGGTGTCCATGAACTCTACTCTGGATAGCAGGCTACAAAGTAGACTAGTGATGAAATTCCTACAACTCTATGCTATGGGACAACTGGACTACATAGGACAAAATGACCCTAAAATATGTCTCCCTCCATTATGTTTGACTGGTAGAAAAATCAACAGTATGATCTCACGAAACAAAAACAAACAAACAACCCCACAACACTCATAAAAACTGCCACCACTGTAAAATCAATCTAAAAAATTTTAAATGTCAGCTTATTGAGAATGAGAAAAAGAAATAATCAGAATTATTTGGGTTCCTTGCTGATGGTTTCACAGTCACAACAACAACAAAAACAAAAGTAAATAAGTGGAATTAATCAGAGAAAACAATCTGCATAACAGAGGAAACAAGCAACAGACAAGCTGACAAGCTGTGCGATAGGAAAAAATATCTGCAAACCACACATCTGGCTACAGGCTAATCTACAAATTATGTAAGGCCCTCCTACAGCTCAATAGTTAACAACAGAAACCTAATCACACCAAGGGCAGAAAACAATGTTTCTACAAAAACAGACATACAATAGCAAGTGCTAACTATTGAGAAAACTCAAATGAAAGCCAGAGGAAGATTTTACCCCATTCCTGTTTGGGTGGTGATTATAAAGGAAGAACAGCAAATGCTGGTCAGCAGGTGGAGACAAATGAGCTTTACACACTTCTGTGTGATGGGGAGAGTGGGACAGACACTACAGGTCCTCAAAAAGGTTTATAGAATGAAACTATCACTTGGTCTGGCAACCCCATTTCTGGGCATTTATAACCAAAAGAGTTGAACACAGGGTCTGAAAGACATCTCAAAGTTCATTGAGGTATTGTTTATTTTTGCCATATTGCACAGACAATAAATAGCCAGGTCCATTAACATACAACCAAAGGACAAATCTTGAGGACCTTCTACTAAGTAAAGAGGCAAATAGTACAATCCCACCTGCACTTGGGCAAATTCCTTGAATCAAAGCAAGGGATGACGGTTGCCACCAGACTGTGGGAGAGAACAATAGCCATTATGAATGTGTTTTATTGCCATGATGTTCCTTTAAGCATGATGAGTCAATGCTGAGGTATTTACTATACAACATTGTACTACTTCCAGTCAGGAAAAATGATTACAGACTTCAGAATCTGTTATTAAAGTGGACTTCAAGTTGTGCTCTTAGCAAATGAGCATAACAAAATTGTGTAAACATCAAAGGAAAGTTGTTTCCAAAGGACTCTGTCCCTTACCATGGCTATGCCCATTTGTGAACAATCTAGGGTGGCAGCCAAAGGCCCTGCTTCTGAGGAAATGGTGACATCATTTGAAAAGATAGCAAGAGCAAGTTTCAATTTATGTGCAGCATGTTTTTCTAGAACAAACCAGATTATCAGTTAATAATGTCAAACTCTGTGAATTACAACAGTCTGAGGCCCAGTCAGGTTCTTCTGGGAGTCTTGTCGGTACATGCACACCACAGACACCAGTGCCTACCTCTTGATACATTTGACTAGTGCACGTTTTGGTAATTCAGGTTTGAAATAAATGTCATTAGTGGGCACTGATCTAACCACTGATCTCGGTTGGTTCCACTAAGGTCTCTTTCTACAGATACTGTTATTTAGAGATCTCCACAGACTGCCTCGGTGTTCTATTTTCTGATTTTCTAATCCACAGAAAACTTGTCTGGGTATCTATATTGTGCCACGAATAGTAATCACTCTAAAATGCAGCCAGCCTAAACTACATGGAATCCTGTGTTATAAAGACAAGTAACAACAAAAATCTGAGAATGGCAAGGCCAGAAAGACTCTTATTTTAGCCAGTCTTAGACATATGGAATGTATCAATATCTTTAGGCCCTAGGGTCAGAGCAACACCAATTTCCGTGATGTAACACTAAGTAGTATATCTATGTAATACAGCCTGTCTATGTCATACAACTAAAGAAACTGTGCTTCTTTCTCTGCCATCTGGCCAGACTCCCTAATGTGCTCCTTAAGACTGTTGGATGTCTGTCCCCTAGTTTTTAGCAATGTTCTAGGGAAGTAGAGTCCTAGAGCCATTGCCCTGGTTCCTTTGCCAGGTCTTCAGTAATTTCTTGTCTCCAATCTGCACCGTTCAACCGTGACAACAGGGATTTTTGTTTCCAGGCACCCCATAATACTTGCTCCCTCTACAAAATGATTTTCTCCTTTTCTGCCTTTTATTTCCCACAGAGCACACTGCTGGCTTGATCTAATGCTAAACTTCCATGTTGAAGAGATTGTCCAGACAACTTCCAGTCCTTGTGGGTTGTGTGACAGCCAGGTACGACAGCTTCTTCTTTCAAGTGTGCTTCAACCCCAGTCTGTTAGGTTCCAGAGCATGAAGGATAAAGTTCTGTACTCACTTCTGATCCTACACATAATATCAAAGGATGTGCAGGTTTTGGGATAGTATGGGCACTGTACTTGGTTTGTAAGTGTGAGGACCTGAGTTTAGATCTCCAGAGTTCCCACAAATCTGAGCACAGCAGTGTTCCTTCTTTGACAAGATTAGAGTCCATATAAACCACAGAAACTAAAGTACCAACAACCAAAACATCCTGTCTCAAAAAAGGAATATAACAAGAACTGACATGAGGTTGACCTCTGACCTCTACATGTGCTATGTATACATGCCCCTCCCTCCAAAAGATAAAGTGATCTGCAAATGTTTAAAACCTACAATTAAGTTTGCTGTACATAACAAAGCTGTACTTCAAGATTTTCAATGGTCTCAATGTTCTTTTTAAAGCCAAGTGGCTTAATACCAGTGTGTGCATATGTGAGTGGGAAAGTACTTGAGAAAATGGTTCTTCTGTTAGCTGCATAAAGAAGCATGTGTATACAGAAACAAATGAATTCATGAATATTCTTTTGTCTAATTTTCTAACGATTTAAGTGTCCCATGCTAATACTTCTAAATGTTTCTAAACAACTTATATATAATAAATTTTACCTTTCTGAGATATATTTAATTTTTTCCAGGTTTTTAAAACTGTATTGGGTCTTGTGAATTTCACATCATGCACCCCAATCCCACTTCTCTCCCCCTCCCCTGGTACCCACCCTCCACCCTTGCTATCTGTCCCCCAACAGAGAAAAAAAATAAAAATCTCATTGTGGAAGCCTCTGGTTTGAGCCTCTGGCTTCTGCTATTCTATCAATACTGGATCCTCTCTGGGACTCCTCTCGGATATCCTGTTGTAGCCCTGTGCCATGGAGATCCTGCAGATTTGGATCTGTAGAACCAGTCTTTTCATGACCTCCAGCAGTTCACTGATGGGGTAAATGTTGGGGTGGGTCAATTCAAAACCAAGGATCTGGGTCTGAGAGGTATTTGATCTGGTCAGCCAACCAGCTCTCCTGCCTTCAGGGATGGCTCACCAGCAAACCCTGCAAACAGGGCCAGCTCTGCCCTGTTGCCCAGTGGAGGTACAGGGCCTGCCCTCCCAAGTGTTGCAGCTGGTGACAGATATGGCTATACTCTCAGTTCTCCCACTCTCAACAAGGGAAGGGAGAAGGGAATTTCTCCCTTGAGTGTGCCACCACTTAGAAGACAAGAGTCACGGGTGACTTTCCCACACTCATGCCCTTGTGCCCTGTTCACTGCAACCCCCCCCCCCCATCCAGGGCCAGCTCTACTGTACTGCCCAGGTGAAGTGCAGGGCCTGCTCCCCTGAGTGCTGTAGCATGCAGGGCCTGCTCTACCACTCTGATGACCTTGGAGCCACCTCTCCTGCCTGCCACAGGTGTAAGGGATGAGAGGGGCATGTCTCCCCCACCCGTATCACTGCATGGCATATGGAAAAGGCTCACCTAGGACTCCACCACCAGGGTCAGCTTTACTGTGTTTCCCAGTTGAGATGCAGAATCCACTCTCCCAAGTGCTGCAGCTAGCATGGGGCAGGACCAGCTTTCTGGTTCTCATGACTCTAGGGCCAGGTCTCCCGCCGTGCTGCAGATGGTGAGAGGTGAGAGGGAGGAGAGTATCTCTCTCATCCACACTACTGCACAGGAGAAGAGTGGTGAGGACAGCTCTCCCCCCTTAGTATCCTCAGGACAGCTCACCTACAACTCCCGAAATGTGCCGGTTGATCTCCCTACTGCAGCTGGTAGTGATGGGGTCAGGTCTCCTGTTCTCATGAGCTCATGGCCAGCTCTCCCACAATGCCCAGGTGAGGGGTAAGGCCAGTTACTGCCCTCAGAAAGCAACATGTCTCTGGGTTGCAGCCTAGACTAGGGACATCAGCCTGGCCTTTTGGTGGTAACAGACTCCTGCTCCTGCAGGTCTAGGGACACAGAGGTGACCTCCAGTAGCAGCATAGACCAGAATCCCATCACAGTCCCAGGTGGCATCACCAGCTACTCACATCAGGGTGTTTCTCACTACCCTCAAGTTTCAACTTCTGCCTCTCTTCATTGTGCCCACATATTTCTGTTTCTCTTTTATTCTCTACCACTTACTTGCTCCTCTTAGCAGCACCGAGGGTCTATCAGTGTCTGGAGTCATCTCAGGATTGGTCTCAGGAGTGCTATGCCCTGCTTGTGCATCATGGTGCCAGGCAGGGGTGGGGGGGTCATCTTGAGCTTAGTCTGCCCCCCCCCACAATTCCTGCATGGCACCAGACTTGTGGTCATGTCAGGATAGCTCCCTGTTCAGGCTCTCTGGCACTGGACTAATGGCTGTCTCAGCCTGCTTTTTTCAGGGAATGTTAGGCTACTTATTTAAATATTCATAGGTCACTGAGGGTAGACATAGTCTCTCTCCTCTCTGCCACCTACTGGTGCACATGTGATACAGCACCCATACCTGCAAATGCCTCTAGGGGCAGGAGCAACTTTACTTTATACATCACTGCATATTTTTATTTAAGGGCCACAAACAACTAAACCCCTCAGTATTGCTGGCTTAACAATAAGCACCTCCTGTTGTTCAGTTAACAAAATATCACCTTTGTACCTAACATCATCTTAAAGTGTCTCAGGAACACATGAGAGCTCAACAGTTTTCTTCTCCATGGTCTTTTCTAATGAATGACAGAAAGGGGGCGTGGTCAGTGGGAAAGGAGAGAGGGAGGCACAGGGAGGAGTATAGGGAGGGGAAACTGTAATCAGATTATACTGTATGAGAAAAGAATCTATGTTTACTAAAATGGGAAAATAATATTCATTTTCGAAAAAGGTTTAAGAGTATACTTGGCTGGAAGTGGAAATTCACATCCGTAATTTCAGCCTTTGGGAAGCTGAGGCAGGGGATTAGAACTGTCTCAAAGGAACAAAAATACCAGTAAAGAAATCATGTTGACGACTTACCTAAGCTTAAATTTTGAATACATTTTTTTAAGTTATTTATTAGGAAGCTGAAAAGCACAACCCATGTATCCTTAAAGTGGGCTGGAAGCTCATCCTTCTCACGAGAATGCAGAAGTCAAAAGATATTATCAAAGACTGTAGACAGACATCACTGGGAGTAGCCCACAGGGCAAACAGTAAGGGGTTTAAGTGGCAGAAATCTGGAAAAAAGTAGGCAAAATGATGAGGTTCTAAGTTCAGATAGACAAGGACAGTGTGCACGGACAGAAGTAGTTCAACAGGCTAAGTATTCATTTCGAGTGTGTTTTGGTGCTCTAACACCCATGAACCACGTCTAGGGTTAACCGTGTGTGGCCTCACGGTTCCGTGTGAGTTATTTAGTACTCTACCTGCTGTGTGGGTTCTCTCCATGGGGAGTGCATTTGCTCTATAGTGACTAACAGGTGTCGCTGATCAGCATGGCTTGTGCAGCTTTGTGTCACATGCTCACAGTGAGTGTAGTGTGTGTCTTCAGGCTGCCCACTGGCCCATTTCCTAAGGGAAACTTGTGAGAACCTCCCGTTACTTTGTCTTGGATCCTTCTTCCTCAAACATTTTTAGGACCCCAATTACTCTGAATGGCTTTCCATTTAATTTGTGTTTTTAATGAAAAGCAGAGTGTGTAAAGCCAAATGTAATGTTTTAAAAGTTTGATAAAAAAAGAAAAAAAACCCAAATTTTCCTTCTACTTAGTGCTAGTTTTGAAATGAATGAGTTGACCGTATGGGACCACACTTGAGAGCAGTGGGAACATGAATGAGTGACTCTGTTTGAGAAGGTTCCTCTGTGCTCTAGCACGGATTCCTTCCACTTGACTTGTTCTCAATGCTGATTTCATTACTAAGAATTCATGACGCACAAGCAATTTTTAATAAAATCTTCAAACTCACGTTTTATTGTTTCCTATCAGATACTAAGTTGAATGACAGACCTTGCTGAGCTCAAGTGGATCATAGCTTATTGAACTATTCACACAAATCTTACAGAGGCTAGGTGGCAGAGAATCAGGTGAATTTTCCTAGGTAAGTTATTTGAAGTTTAATATTTAAAATGAGACAGTTCTTAAATGGAGGCCATAAAGTAGATAAACCAATATGGGAAGTAACTACATACTGGAAAATAATTGTATGTTTTAGGGACCTGAGAGAAATGTAGATCAAACTGAGCTTTTGGAGAAAGTTGAATGGGATGTGATGGCAGGTGACAGACACAACAGCAGACATCTTGGGCTGACATGTGAATGAACTTGTACAACATCCTCCATAGGTGAAGATCCACAGATTTAAAGCCTGACCTATAACAGACGTATTAGCTAAAATTCAAGGATTCAGTAAGATTTTAATTCTTTTTTTTATTTTTTATTGGATATTTTATTTACATTTCAGATGTAATTCCCTTTCCCCATTTCCCCCCACCCACCATACCCCCTCCTCCTGCTTCTATGAGGATATGCCTCCACTCACCCTCCTACCTCCCCACCCATGATTTCCCCCACACTGGGGCACCCAGCCTTCAATGGACTAAGGACTTCCTCACCCACCTATGCCTGACACTGTCATCCTCCCCTACATATACAGATGGCGCCATGGATCCCTCCCTAAGTGCTCCCAGGCTGGTGGTTTAGACCCTGGGAGCTCTGGTTGGTTGGTATTGTTGCTCTCCCCATGGGGCCGCAAACCCTTTCAGCTCCTTCAGTCTTCTTTCTCACTCCTCCATTGGGAACCCCATGATCAGCTCAATGGTTAGCTGTGAGCATCCGCCTCTATATATGTCAGGCTCTGGCAGACCTCTAAGGAGACAGCTATATCAGGCTCCTGTCAGCATGCACTTCCTGACATCCACATCAGCGTCTACCTTTGGTGACTGCATAAGGGATGGATATCCAGTGGAGCAGTCTCCAGAAGGCCCTTCAGTTTCTGTCCCACACTTTGTCTCTATATTTGCTCCCATGAGTATTTTGTTACTCCTTCTAAGAAGGGCCAAAGCACCCACACTTTGGTCTTTCTTGTTCATGAGCTTCATGTGGTCTGTGAGCTGTATCTTGTATATTGCGAGCTTTTGGGTTAATATCCAATTATCAGTGAGTGCATATACTATGTGTGTTCTTTTGTGATTGGGTTACCTCACTCAGGATGGTATTTTCTAGTTCCATCCATTTGCCTAAGAATTTCTTGAATTCACTGTTTTTAATAGCTGAGTAATATTCCATTGTGTAAATGTACCACATTTTCTGCATCCATTCCTCTGTTGAAGGACATCTGGGTTCTTTCCAGCTCCCGGCTACTATAAATAAGGCTGCTATGAACATAGTGGAGCATATGTCCTTGTTATATGTTGGAGCATCTTCTGGGTATATGCTCAGGAGTGGTATAGCTGGGTCCTCAGGTAATGCTATGTCCAATTTTCTGATGAACTGCCAGACTGATTCCCAGAGTGGTTGTACCAGTTTGCAATCCCACCAACCAAATAACCCTATTTAAAAAATGGGATACAGAGATAAACAAAGAATTCTCAACTAAGGAAACTCGAATGGCCAAGAAGCACCTAAAGAAATGTTCAACATCCTTAGTCATCAGGGAAATGCAAATCAATACAACCCTGAGATTCCACCTCACACCAGTCAGAATGGCCAAGATCAAAAATTCAGGTGATAGCAGATGCTGTGGAGGATGTGGAGAAAGAGGAACACTTCTCCATTGTTGGTGGGACTGCAGGCTGGTACAACCACTCTGGAAATCAGTCTGGTGGTTCCTCAGAAGATTTGAATTCTGCCCCTAAACACGAAAATGGTGCAGGTTGAAGGAAGAAGGAATCAAATATTTAATATTCAACTGTGTGACTGTGGTAATTAAATACATGTAGAATGGAAATTAGAATTACAAAAGACTGCCATTCTTCTAGCAAGTGGTGCTAAACATTTCACAGAACATCTAGGAAAAATATTATGGATTTCCCCAGCTGTGCTGCCTATCTTAGAACTCTCTGGAGTTGTGTGTGGTTCAGCAGAATAGATATCATCTCAAAATTATAGGTGAATCTGTCCTGAGGGTGACTATCTTTAGTTCTGTATGTATTTTCTGTTAAGTGGGAAATGTACCATGTTATATAGGAAAAAGTGCTTTGTTATATAGAAATGCATAATCAAATATTTAGAGGAAAAAATTAAGATGATTCTAAAGCATTGTAAAATCTTGATGTTTGCTTCTCAATTTTGTTCATGGTTGTAATGTAACTTTATAGCCTGCCGTGTGTGTGTGTGTGTGTGTGTTACTTAAAACTATATCACAATATTTTCAATGTGTGTGAGTGTATCTCTGTCAGTCTGTATGTGTATGCATGTTTGTCTGTCTGTGAGTGTATGATATGTGTTCATGAGCTGTGGGCAATGAGGTAGGTATGCACAAGCAGGCATATGCACGTGAACGTCAAAGGTCAATATTGGGTGCCCTTCTCAATTACTCTCCACCTTATTTTTGAGACAGGTCTCTTCCTGAACCTAGAGTTCATGGATTTGCTCTCCTGGGTAGCCAAGTGAGCTTCAGGAGCCCGTCTGCCTCCTCTCCTCTCTCTTCTCTGGCTTTCATGTAGTGCTGGGCATCTGAGCTCCAGTCCTCATGCTTCTGTGACAAGCAAAGCTAAGTCATCTCCTTAGTCATTCAAGCAATATTTTTGACAAAAATTATTAATACTTTAAGTATTCTGAGAAAAGGCAGCTGTTATTTAGAAAAGAGCCATATAAGACTATGAAAAAGAAGAGTCAGAGAGATAGCTTAGTGGGTAAAGAAACTTGTCACTAAACCTGGAAACCAGAGTTCAATCCTTGTGTCCTGCATGGTGGAAGGAGAGGACCAACCCACATGTTTGCACTGTGCTACCCTGTGCACAATAAATAAATAGAGAAAGAATACTTTCACACTGTTGTAACCGACAGTACTAGAAATTCTTAGGCTGTAATTAAAAGATATATTCTCTATAAACTAAATGAGACGTTGTAAGGAACAGACGTGTCAGGAATCTCATTTATTTCTCATTTTCTGTGGGTAGAGCACTGAACAGAAGAAATCAAGGTTCCTCTGGCTTGGGTTCTTTGCATGAGCACTAGAAATTCCAAATTCTGTCTGTTTGGACTTCTTTTCTAATAATATACTATGTTAGTTCTCCCTAGTTGCAAGCTGTGCCCAATTTGCTTTCTGAAACAGTTCTGGGAATTTTTAATGCTGGGAAATTATTTGCGTCACTAAGTTTCAATTCCATGTGAAAGAGAATTTAGTATACTGAGGTTATTTTTCCTAGTTTTTTCCTCTTTTGAGGGTTATAATATATCAACCCTCCTTCCCTTTTCTCTCCACAAGTCATCCTTATAGCCTACCTTGTTCTCTTTCAAATCTGTAACTTTTTCATTGATTGCTGTTACCTGAATATATATATGTTCACATATAGAGAGAAACATATGCACACGCACACGCACACGCACACATATATGACCTGCTCAGTCAGCTTAATGTTACCTGTATGTACATGTTTTCAGGGCTGACCGTTTGGTATTAGATAAACAATTGGTGTGCTCTTCCTTGGGGAAGACTATTTCTCCTACTCTGAGCATCCCTTAGTTGCCTGTAGTTCTTTGTGTAGGGTTGAGGCTTCATGCTCTTTCCCTTCAACCACTTTGGCAGGTCTGTTGTTGTTTTTGTTTAGTTCATGTTTAGGCAGTCATGCTGGTATGACTTTATAAGTATAGCTTCCGACGCTCAATTCTCAAACGTTACAGGCTATTGTTATTGTCCTTGGTTGCTCCCAAAGGTGTAAAATAAGTTCCTTTTCCTGGAGACACAATTCACTTCAGACACAGGGCCCAGAAGAATCTGAGTTAGAACTACCTGAATACCTCCTGCCTGAGATCTAGCTTTCATGTTATCAGGAGGCCCCATGAAAATTTCCAAGGAGGGAAGCAACCAAGAGTCTTACCTAGCTATGACACCTATGAACCACAGCAACAAACGAGATGATACATTAACTCTAAGTATACAGCAGTGGCTCACATACCTTGGTGGTAGCCAATTATCTCTCTAATAGGACTTAAGACCTGTTCAACAAGAGAGAAATCCTGCCTGGTACTGGGAACCTAACCAACTATCCAAGGCTAGTGACATCATCTTTGAGAAGAAGCTACAACCACTTTATTACAGCAGAATGATCCCTACTTGCACCCTAAGTATTTGGCTTTACATCCACAGTTAAGTGTTGTAATGACCTCACATTGAGGAAACCTAACTCTGAAACTGAGGAAATAAATTACAGAAAACTACAATATAAGTTGTGGCATTAAGTCCCAATGGATACATCTGCAAAATGCCTAAGGATCAAGGAGTATTTTTCAAGAGGGAGTGCAAAGATTGTAAGGGCCAGAGGACCAGGAAGTGACTTTTTCCTACTTTAACAGTCTGTGACTGTAATATTCACAATGGCTGCTGCACTCTCATTATCTTTAAATGGAGGCCAAATTGCCAACCAATACTGATATCCTGACCTGGGACCTTCTGAACCAGCTGATGGTGGTAATGTGAGTAGAACCAAAAGAAGGAATGACCAGTATATGCTAGTCTAAACCAACCGGATGGCGAACAAATAAACTGTGTTGTATCAGGCACATAAGTGTTGGAAAAATACTCAGTAATGAACAACCAATGTAAGTAGTCCTAAACGACAGGGTGCAGGTTAAAAACAAAGTAACAGTTTATGAACTTTAGTAAGACAAGAACAGAAACCAAACAAAATTTGGTAAACTTCTTTCTGTTTTCACTCAATAATTCCCTAACGTATTGCTAATCAGAAATAGAAATGAAGTGATAAATGTAAGAACTGTCATATCATCCAATAACTTACTAAAAAATTCTTTTCCTGAACGTCTTCCATTTCAAAACTGTGGATTTTTTTTTTTACTTGTCAGATGGCTCATGCTTTAAGACTCTCACAATTCTGAAAACTTCTGAAAGCTAGATTAACACAAAGTATATACTACACAAATGAATTCATCAAACTGTCACCATTCAGTATGTTGTCTTCACAAGCAGTTGGGAAATAGTTCCTACACTGTACCCACTCATGTAACATCTCTCTTTCGGCTGTCAAAATCCTAAGCACTATGTTAGACATCCAAGGAGGACTGAAAGATACTGAGTTTGAGAATTTCTCCCTTACTTAACAGAAATAAATAATAGAGGGAACAGGACATATTTGAGAGTCATATCCAAGAACACAATAATTTACTGTTATCTACACAGGAGATGGAAGATGTCATAAAAGGATGCATGCATATATATGTGTGTGTGTATATATATACACACACACACACATATATATATATGGGACACCAATCAAGCCACAAAACCTTCAACCTACATTTTTTTTTCTGCCTACACGATGTGCTGGGATAAAGGTGGCACAGAAATTGTAGGTGTGGCCAATCAATGACTTATCCAACTTGAGACTCATGCCATATGAGGGATCCTACCAATGTTACTACCTGGAGGTCCAGGACCCAGAGGCTGAATAGCCCAGAGACCTAGGATAAAACCAAACAAGACTGGCAAAAGAAAAAAAAGTCAATGAAATAATTCCTAATGATATTCTGCTATACTCATAGATTAGAGCCTAGCTCAGTTGTCACCAGAGAGGCCTCATCCAGCAACTGATAGGAACAAATGCAGAGACCCATAGTCAACCAATAGGTGGAGCTCAGGGAATCCTGCAGAAGATGAAAAGGAAGGATTATAGGAACCAGAGGGGTCAAAGACATCACAAGAAAACCCACAGAATCAACTAACCTGGGCTCATAGGGGCTCCCAGAGACTGAACAGACAACAATAGAGCCTACGTGGGTCTGACCTAAGCCCCTCTGAACACTGGTTACGGTTGTGTAGATTGGTCTTCTTGTGGGACTCCTAACAGTGGGAGCGGGAGCTGCCTCTGACTCCTGCCTACTTTTGGGACGCTTTGCCTCCTATTGGGTTGCTTAGTCTAGCCTTAACATGAGGGGAGGTGCCTAGACTGGCAACTTGATATGCCATGCTTGCTTGCTATGCATGCGGGGGTACACTTTAAAAAGAGAAATGGAGGAGGAGTGGATGACAAGGAGACAAAGGAGGTAGTGGGGGATGAGGGACTGGGAGAGGAGGAGGGAAGGGAAACTTGGGTCAGGATATAATATATGAGAAAAGAATAAATTTTAAAAAAATTAAAAGGAGTCCAATTTGGCTAGACTATAAATTACATACAGAAATTGTTAGATATACTTAATACCAGATAAGCAAGGTTCTTGAGTGGCAATCTATGTAATTATCAGGAGGGACCTATAGAAAAGGTGATTTGGGTTAAAGAAATAAAAAGGAATACATTTGGAGCTGTTGCCTATTAATACAGACTGAGAAGGAAGAAGAGGCTACTTAGGGAGGCTGCCTGGGAGACATGAACAACTGCTAAAATGAAAAGAATTCTAGGTACTATTTCCATGGGTAGTAACCCCAGAAGCAACAGGGGAGAGCAGCAGGTTTAGGAAGGTGTGGAGGTGGCATCAAAGAAAAAGCACATGGTGTTGTCTCTATGCAGGTAGTGGTGTGATGATGTCACATCTTCCCTTATCTTTCATCCTGGATAGACAACTATCTATAAAAACACGTTCATATATATTAGAAGCGTCCATTCTTGCTGTTTGAGAGCAACATGGCTTCATGTAATGTAAATACTTAAGCAGTTTATCAAAGATATCAACAAATCACCCTAGAGCCACTTCTTAAGGCACACTGTTTCTTGGGCATCCTCACTGCTGGGCACTAAAATCCCAGGAAACCCTCTTAATTTTTCCTTAATGAACTTTCCTGAGGAACTCTTTGTACTCCACTGAAGTAGAATGTCCTTAGAGATCACCTGGTGACTATGTATGTTGTTTCAACTTTGTAACACACTAGCTCCAGATCTTTACCTAAGCTGTGTAATTCAGAAAATATTAACATTTTAAATTAACCCATCTATATGATTTCTTTCTATCTAGATTATATAAGTCATGGGTTTCTATTGTCTCTTTTGAAAGTTTCTGTTTGATTAACCACAAAAACCTACAGCTACTAGACTATACCTGTCAATATCTTCTAGAAAATCTTAAATGGCTTTATTTTTTTTTTCATGACAATGAGAACTCCAATGATTGTGTGTCTTACTATGTAAAGTGCACATCATATAAACATTTTTCAGTTTGTTCATACAAACAAGCCTAAAAGAAATACATTTTAATATTTTTTGAGGATTTAACTAAAACCTAGAGGGAGTAGATGATTCACTGAATTGTGGGAAACTTAACCAGAGATACATGGTTTGCCAATACACGCCATGTCTTTAAGATGTACAATGCTATTTTTCTCACTCATTATCAGGTTCCAAAGCAGCCCTTAAAAGAACCTTGAGACACAATGAAAATACAGAACAGAGCACAGTGGTGAAGAGCCTCACAGTGTGAGTTTGACTCCCAAATCCAGCTATCTACTGGATGGATGACACTGGGCAAGACACTCAATTTCACCTCTAAAACATCCATAATAGAGTAAGAGTTTATTGGGATCTCTGAGATTACATTGAGTCACATAGCTAAAGGGACCACAGCAGTATCTGGGACACAGCATGATTTAAAGAAGTTTCTGTTCCTTTCGTTGGTACAGCCATTGCTGTTTACTGGCCTCATTGTTAACATTCTTTGGCTCCAAAGTTAAAGTATTAACTTTGAAGTCAATCTTTACATTTAAGAAGGTTCACAATCATTCATCAATTTCTATCCTTTGACCTTTGGCTGATATAGTCTATTAGCATTAAGAGATAAGTAACCTGACTTCAGAACAAACAACTCAACTGTCGTGGAGCTGGGGAGATGTGCCAGCAGTTGAGATCACGGACTGCTTCAGAAGACCCTGGTTTGGTTCCCAACACGATGCTGTAGCCCACAACCATCTGTAACTCCAGTTCCAGGGATTTTGACACCTACTTTTGGTCCCTGCAGATGATGCATGCATGTGGTGTATATATATACATGCAGCCAAGAAACCCACATACATAAATAAAAATAATTTTATAAAAAAGTTTTAAATTATGATTATATATTAGAATTAACTAGAATAGTTTCAAAATTAATATATCTTTGGATTTTATTGTGTTAGAATGCTTGATTTTAAAATTGGTGTTTGAGTAGTTGACTTGACTTTTAAGAAAAACATGTTAAATGAATTTGTATTAGGATTTAGATAGTATTTCCAGTGAGTTCTGAAATGGCCCTAACCATTCTTGTGCTTTTATATACTAGGTGTTTATGAAAAGTAGTGTTCTTAACACTAGCAATTGTCAAACTAAAATAGTAGTCAACTCTGGAAAGTGTTTAGTATCTTATACATCATGAAACATCAAATATTCAGTCCAGATTTTACTCAAGATGAAGAAGCACATCCATATCTTTAGAGTATTTTCTTTCATATTTAATAAATAATAAATTTATATATATATATGAAGTAATTGTTTTAAATTTTAATACCTTACATATAATTAAACAAATTCAATTACTATTTTGTCTTTAAAATGGAAAAGGTATATGTACTCCAAATAATTATTTTAAAATAAATTTCTTTATTATTACTGGTAAATAAATATTTCATATATACATACATATATACATATACATATACATATACATATACATATACATATACATATACATATACATATACATATACATATATATATGGGAAATCTGGGCTGGAGTGTCCAGATTTTTCTTGGCCTCTGTAAAATATTCCCTCCAGCTGGACCTCTTCTAATGTGGGGGTCTTATGATTTGTTATTAGATATGATAAGTCACAGGATGTCTTTATGAAACAAACTAAAACAGAAAGGCAGAGATGATTAGAATGTATTTTCAGTTTGTTTAGTTTATAGTAATAAAAGTAGACTCTGCTCCCTGGGACCTGAGTAGCCTAACATGGCAGAAAGACCTTTTACTTCAGCTGCTGATAAGCTGTTCAGAGCTACCTCAAGAACAAGGAACAAAAGGACAAACTGGAAGACAGGGGGCACTTACTGTTTTAATATTTTTAAGAACACTTTTATTCTATTTCTTCCTCTCTGTTTTTTATTTAAGATACATTCTCCTCTTATACACCCAACCACCATTACCCCTCCCTCCACTTCTCCCAGAAAACCCTGCCCTCCCTGTCCCCCTTACCCCCCACCCTGTTTTCCCACAGATCCCTTCAGAAAAGAGCAGGGCTCCAAGAGAGAACAGCCAAACAGGACAAAACAAGATACAATAAGGCAAAGTGAAAGCCCTCATTCTGAGGCTGGATGAGGCAACCCAATAGGAAGAAAAGAATCCCAAGGGCAGGCAAAAGAGTCAGAGACACATCCACACCCACTATAAGCAATCCTGAAAAACACCAAGCTAACAGCCATAACATATGCTCAGAGGACCTGGTGCAGACCCATGTAGACCTCATACTTGCTGCTTCTGCCACTGTGAGCCCATATGAGGCTTCCTTAGTTGACTCAGTGGCCCATGTTCTTCCGGTGTTCTACATCCCCTCCAACTCCAATTCATATTTTAATTTTGTGTTGTTTACATGTATGTATGCATGTATGTATGTATGTGCACCATGTTCATACCCCTGGAACTGGAGTTCCATGTGATGGTGAGCTGCCACATGGATGCTTGAATCACATTTGTATCTTCTGTAAGAGCAACAAGTGTTCTCAGGTGCTGACCCTTCCCTTCAGGCCTTGCTTTAGCATTTTTAAAAATAGCAACAAGGGTCAGGACAGGTGAAGTGGCTCTGCCATTAAGAGCATGTGGTGCTCTTACAGAGGAACCAAGAACAATTCCCAGCACCTATGCTGAGTGGCTCACAATCACCTGTAATCCAGTTCCAGGAGATCCAACACCTTCCCTTTGGCTCCGTGGGCACTTGCAATCACATGTGAACAATCCTATATGCGCGCGCGCACACACACACACACATACACACACACACACACATAAATACATAATTTAAAAATAAATCTTAAATATATATATAACAAAGACTCTGGGGCTTGTGATTCAGAAAACATGGATGAAAATATACCACCTCTCTCCCTTCTCCCTTCCTTCCTTCCTTCCTTCCTTCCTTCCTTCCTTCCTTCCTTCCTTCCTTCCTTCCTTCCTTCCCTCTCTCCCTCCTTCCTTCCTTCCTTCCTTCCTTCCTTCCTTCCTTCCTTCCTTCCTTCCTTCCTTCCTTCCTTCCTTCCTAATGCTAATGATCATGTGAACCTTCAGCAGCCAGATCCCTTTTTGCTGGCAGAAGGTCTTGTGTCCATGGGATTCCTAAACAGGATGGTATTACTGATAATGCAGGTGGCAACAGTAATTTGCTAAAAACAAAGAAATAATTAAAAAGGGGGGGGATGATGAAATTGTCAGGAATGGTGATTGATCTTTTCTTCACAAGACCTCTACTATATCATGTGCTTATGCTTGACAGCATTATGTCTATTTTTGGTCATTTTTAAATCCTCTCAAACTTTGTCAGTGCCTTACCAAGTAGGTCTATGTGATACTCTAAACCCTTTGTTGTGGATGGTCTAGACACCATGAGTAGACACCATAAAGGCCACTTTCTTTGCTCATTCATAAGAAGCAACTCCTGAGCAGCTTTACCATGAGATGTTAGTAACTGAGAACCCCCCAGGCTCCACTTTTAAGTCTAGCTGTCTTGCTGATTCTCCATCACATCTGTGGTGGGTTCTTCTGTTTTTGTTTTGATGCCTTCGAAGTAATCTACAAGAGTTGGAACTGACTTCTGAGATTCTGTTACTGTTGTTATCTTTTACCTCCTCCCATGAATCACACAATGTTCTTAACAGAATCTAGAATGGTGAATCATTTCCATAAGGTTTTCAATTTACTTTGCCCAGATTTCTCAGAGGAATCACTATCTAGGACAGCTCTAGACATACAAAATAAATATCTTTTTAATAACGTTTGAAAGTCAGAACTACTCCGTGATCCATGTGCTACAGAATTTTTGATGGGGCAGCAGGCATGACAACTACTCAACTTCTACTGTATACTACCACCAGAGCTCTCAGATGACAGAGCCAATTATCAATGAACAGCAGAGTAATATTTGTAACTAACCTTCTTTTTTTCAAGAGAAGTCTCACAACTGGAAATAAAATATTCAATAAGCCATGTTGTTAACAGATGTACTGCTATTTAGGTTGGCTGTTCACTTACAGAGTACAAGCAGATTAAACCACACTTGATTCTTGAGGGCCCTGGCATAATGGTCAATGAACATTGGATTCAGTTTACAGTCACAAGCTGCATTCACTCCTAACAAGTAAATCAGCCTGTCTTTGAACCCAAGCTGTGGAAGACCATCTAGCCATGAAAGCTTCAGATGGCAATTTCTAACAGAAGGCTGTCTGTCTTGTCTCCATGGAAACATCTCTTTGTTAGTCACACCATTGCCAATGTTCTTGGTAGAGAGTTTCTGGGTAACTTGCTGTAGCTTCTCTATCAGCATGTGGTACTTTTCTACTTATAAATTTAGGATATGCTTTAGGTTTTTTTTCCTTAAGATTCATGAATCCCAAACATGTTTTCAAACCATCTCCCTACTTCTCAGAGCCTTCACAGAAGGGAGGAGAGCCAGGGCCTTGTTCTGAATTAGGCTTTAGTTAAAAGGAAAATGGTGGCTGGTTTAACTGGCTAGTTCAATGTTCTAAACATACCAAATATTCCTCTAGGTCAGATAATACTGTTTTTAATTCCTTTTAATTCTCTACAGTAGCACTTTTTATTTCCTTTAAAAACTTGTGGAAAAGATACTACAAGGTAGAATGTCTTCCCATGTTCACAGATTGGCAAAATTAGTTTTGTGAAAATAGTTATATTATCATAAGCATAATGGCAATGACATTCTCCACAGAACTAGAAACAAACCAAATTAAAATTGATATGGAAACACAAAAGACCCCAATTAGCCAAAGGAATGCTGGATACAACACAGCTCCCGATGCCAAATTTTACTACATAGAACCATGGTTAAAGAAAAAAGGAAGGAAGGAAGGAAGGAAGGAAGGAAGGAAGGAAGGAAGGAAGGAAGGCAGGCATGCAAGCAGCATGGTACAGTCATAAAAACAGGCATGCAGACCAATGGAATGCAACAGGAGACCCAAAAATAAACCTATACAGGTCCACAAACTTAGCAACAAATCACATGTATACACTGGGAAAGAAACAGCTTCTTTAACAAATGATTAGGAAAACTACATACATACATAGAAGAAGGAAACTAGATCTCTATCTCTGACCCTGCAAAACAAACAAGCAAGCAAGTAAATTCAAGAAGGCTCAAATAAGGTAAGACCTGAAACTTTAACACCACTAGAAGAAAAGATAGGCAAACACTTTATGACTCAAGCAGAGGTAAGGAGTTTTGGAAAAGGACTTGAATAGCACATGGAATAATGACAAAAAATGTCAAATGGGATAACAAAATAATTGGAAAGCTTCTGCACAGGAAAGAAAAAAATCATCAGAATAAAAATCTTTGCCAGTTATACACCAGACAAGGGATTAATATCTAGGATATATAAAGAACTTCAGAACTTAAACATCTGAAAGCCAAATTATCAAACTGACAAAGGGCCAATGAGCTAAACAGTTCTCAAATTCAAATGACCGATAAGTACTTTAAATTAGCAATTGGGTAATTGCAAATCAAGCAGTAGTGAATTTTATCTCCCCCATATCTATAGAACCCATATAACTAATGAAGCAAATGGATGAGCTCTTTCTCAGTGTCAGGCAAGGCTGTGGCATCTACGGCCTGTTTTGCCTTTTGTTGCTGTGATAAAAGACCATGACCAAGAGCCACTTGGGGAGCAAAGAGTTTATTTTACCTTGTAACCCACATGAAAGGAACTCAGGGAAGGAGCGCAAAGCATGAAACTTAGAGCCACAGAGGAATGCTGTTTACTGGCTTGCCTTCCACGGCTTGCTCATCAATCTTTTCTGTAATGACATCACTCACAGTAGGCTGGGCCCTTTCACATCAATCATCAGTCAATAAAATGTTCCACAGACTTGCTTACAGGACAATGTGATGGAAGCAATGCCTCAACTGACATAGCTCTTCCCAGATGAATCTGATTTGTATCTAGTTAACAAAACACTAACCTGAACAATCTATTTCATTTTAACTTTAGATTATCTGAGAGGAAACCAAGGATGTCTTTCTTGTGCCACTTAGTTGGTTTAAAATATTGCATGGGGAAACTACTTTTACGGTACTGGGCTTACTAAGTAACAAGCACAAAAATTAAAATCCAAAATGAACACAAGGCACACCACCTGAAAGGCCTTTTCTTTATCATTAAATTTACCTCTTGTCTGTAGATATTTTTTGTAGTATTCAAACAGACTCTCATTGTCTGGAGGCCTGGACATAATCTAGAGCTACTTCAGAGTTATGTGTGTGAACTTTTATCTAATTTAGATTCTTCTCTTACAGTCCTGGCTTAATACCACTACCAGATCAACCAGTCCTAAGTTGATTACATGAGTAGTCTTCTAGTGCAGCTTTCTCTATCCAAAGGCCACAAAATCGTCTCTTGTCTTTCTTGACCTAGAGATCTCCCACTCAAATATATACAGGCTTTGGGTATATTTGTACAGATGGACGAATCTCATCACTTCTGGCATGGTAATGATAAAGATATAACTAATAAATCATGGCTCTGGAAACTCTTAGAAAACGTCTCTTTAAATTTAGAAAAAATACTGATTTGTCTAAAAGCCATCAAGATTCATGGCTAGCTCTTCTTTTTAATGCTCTCTTTACTTGAAAAAAAATTCTAACTACAGGACACAGAATAGATGCCCTGGTCTATCCCTGGTCTTACCCACAAAGAATACACACATCCTGATATTTGAAGCCCGTGAGCACACTAAGTGGCAGTGGGGAATTAGGACTAAAGACTGGATTATGGTTGCTAATTGCCCTGTCTTAAAGAGATTACTGTAGAGCAATTGGAAGAGGCAAAGCAATCATTAGATCATCAAACAAGGAAGGTGAAAAGAGAAGAATCAAAACCAGAAATGCCAGACTAGCCTTTTGGGTCTGAAGACAGTGATGGGCATAGGCAAAGATGCAGAGAGATTCTACAAAGGTACAGAGAGGCATCCATATATACTCTACATGGGTATCCTCTGGATTCTCTGTAAGGAAATGTAGACCTGATAATGCCTTTACTTTTGCAGAGTGAGACTAACTTTCAGCACATTTGAGACTTCTAACTTCCAGAAGTCAAATTCATTTGTGTGTTTAAAACAGCGAATTTATTTTAAATTTAAAATTCATTATAGCAGTAATAAGAAACAAATTCACCTTCAAAATATGTAGAAGGAGCCAGTAGTTTTATTACCTTAAAATACATGTGTTGTATTTACTCTGCTGGGTGATAATGGTGCTTCACAGAAGAGAGCTTAGATTATAAGTCCTTGTGGCTGAAGGTAAGAGGAACATCTAATCATTAGAACTAATTTAACTTATGGCACAAGAATAGTGTTAAATGCTTAATGGACAAATATGTAACGAATGAAAAGAAGCTATTGGCTACTGTCATGGAAACTGATGAAAGCACCATTTTATTCAAGAGTGGGGTGGAGGATGGTTTGCCAAGTGCATGAGTAAACAATGACGAACACGTGTCAAAGGAACGGCTCCTCCTGTCTCATGTTATTTCACTTTTTTCTCACACCTTACTTTGCAATGAAGCACACCGCTTGCCACTGATCTTAGTTTGAATTGAGGAGCAGGCCTACTATCCCGGAAATTGCAAATGACACCTCAAACTGAAAACCCCAACAATGTACTTAATATATGTAAAAGTATCCCAAATACTAACCCAAAGAAAATCTTTTTTTCCCTCTGAGCAAAGGGACAACAAATGTCTTTGCAAAACGGGAGAAGAAAAGCAGGGGCAGAATCTTAGCTGATACTACCCAAGGGACTTACAACTGATTCTGCAAACTCTTGTCTTACAAAGGATGGAATCTCATCGTTGTTAATCTTCAAGGGATTACAATACACCACTCCACAGTGTACTCCAGGACATGAAAGTCTTACATGCAAAGTAATGAGTCTGTTTTGTTCCAAGAGACTTGGTGCCCTCTGGTGTTTAATTTCACCTTTACAAACTAGGACTTCACTCAAACAGAACTGAAAAGCTGAATTGCAGCTAAAATGTAGAGCAGATTCACAGTTATTTTAGTGAAAATTTTTCATCATGGATCACTAAATATTCTGTTTCTATTCCAAAGACATATTAGAAGGTCATTATTAGAGGACTGAGTGCTAAGGGAGGGAGGGGGCAGAATGAGAATTAAATAGGATCCAAGTACATTATAGGAAACTGTCAAGGGATGAGTCAAAGTTATTTTTTAAAAGCTAAGCCCGGTCCATACACGAATATTTGCCTGGATGATCTGTATTTCCCCTTCGGCTTTACAAGGAGAACAAAAGCAGGTGAGCTAACATTTTGCAGCAAAGTAATGACTAAATAGACATGATGCTATTACAACAGTATGATGAATCAACGCTTTATAAAACAGTAGACATACAAGACAGATGGGAAAGATGGTGTCTGTGATAGCACTGCCTAGCATTAGGAAATAAAACGTGATTACGAGTTTCAGCCCTCTGTATCACAACCCAGATTATCTTTCAGAGGTAGATAATCACTCTCTTAAATTCGGCATCTAAATGACTTATTTTTAAACTTAATTACTTTAGGGTTTATTTTTGCAGTTTGTATAACACAGTTACTTTCCCTTTAAGGTTAAAAATTAACTTTAAAATATTTTGTAAAAAAAAAAAATCCAGGTGAGACCAACTACAGTTGATCACACAGAGCCAAAAGCGAGACTTTCAGCATGTTGGCAGTGAGGGGCCATGGTTGCTGTTCCCCTGCTGACTTCACCTGTGATTAGAGTAGGTGACAACTTTCTTCCCAGCAGAGACATGGCTTAAAGAGGGTTGAATTAAGACACTGCTGCATTCTCAGTATACGGGCTGTGGCTTTAAAAGGTTTACATCTTTCATGTGTCCTATGGTGTTCTAAGGTTTTAAGGTGTTCTACGATACCTGAAGGCATGCAGTCTTCCTAAAGGATATAAGGGGAGAAATAGGTCAATGAGTCAGAACCTCAAGTGAGCATATTTTTGCCTTCACTGATTTGGCAAGTGAAGCCATATACGAAGACTTAGAATGGAAACATAAGGCAGTGTTCCCAGAGCCATACAAGGTCAAAAGAGCTGAAGCCATGAGCTTGCCCCGCTCACTGAACAGCATAAAGTTTCAATGTCTCAGGCTAGCTCACTAGCCTCACAAGCCTCACAAATAATCCAGTGTCTTAGTCTGTCTGTGTGGCTAGCACAGTATGTGAGACAGCATGACTTATAAAGAGTAAGACATGGTTCCTCATAATTCTAGAGGGATGGAGGTCCAGATCCAGGCACTGGCCTGTGGTCTGCTGAGGGCCTCCTGCCTTCATCCTCACTTGGCAGAAAGTAGGAGGCTTGGAAAAACAGGCTAACTAAATGCTGAGAGAAAGAAACAAGTGTGTGTGTGGTATTGTGTATGTGTGTGGTGTGTGTGGTGTGTGTGGTGTGTGTGTGTATAGTATATGTGTGTGTATGTGGGGTGGTATGTGTGTATATATGGTATGTGTATGTGTGTGTTATGTGTGTTATATGTGATGGGTGTGTGTGTGTGTATGTGTTATTTTTATTGCTCCCTGGATTTTAAAAACATTTTTGTTTAGTTTTGAGATCATCATTTCATTACAATATTCCTTCCTGCCCTTCCTTCCCTCTGAACTCCCTAAACATCTACCCTGCTTCCTGTAAGTTCATGGCCTCTTTTTCCACTGGTTGTTATTGCATACATAGATGTTTTTGTATACACATAACTAAATATAACCTGTTGAATACTATATTACTTGTTATGTATGGTTTCAAAACTGACCATTACTGAACAACAAATGGGTGAGTCCCTGGAGAAGACTAACTCTCCTATCCCCAGCTTTACTCAGCTGCCTGTACTTTTTCTGTATAGTTGGGACCTCATGGGCTTTTCTCCACCCAGTCTGGCATGTCCACTGGTGTCATATTTGTTCAGCTCACATTTGGATGGTCATGTTTGGGGAAAAAGCTATTTCTAAGACCAGAGTCTAGATGTGTACCTTAGACTAGCCTGGTGATTTCTATGTAGACCAGGCTGGCCTCAAATATGGACAACCCTCCAGCCTCAGCACATATGCATGTGCACCCACTTTTAAAGAACTGTATCAATGTGCAAGAAGATCTCATGGCCTAGCCTCCTGCTAAGGCAGAGCTCTAAACTTGTCTCATTGGCAACAGCTGAATTTTGGGGAGGGCACAGAACACGTCTGCCACCAGGAAGATCATCTGGATCCCTGATGTTCTTTGTTGTTTCCCACCACAGTTTCTGAGCAGGAAGATGCTCACTTAGACAAACCTGCCCTTCTGGGAGCTTCCTTATTGTCTGGTGACTTAATGGTTCACATAAATCAGCCAGCACAGCAAACACTGCGTGCTGTACCTCCTAGATAACTTAGGAAATGCCGGTGTCATCGCTGGCACCACACTTTTCTAGCACCTCCTGCTCTGAATCATCCTGCCAATACCAAGGAGGGGAAAGCAGCCTGAATATGCAAAGTGATAACCTACACACTCTAGGCTAACTGAAACATAATCTTTATAGTGAAAATTACTGGTAATTTCTAAGGCTCTTAATGGGAATTCAACTTGCAGCCAGGGTTAAGAACCATTGTTAGTTTCTTCCCTTAAGTCATTCACCACAGCTGAGGCACGAGATGCACATTTTATTCTCCAATTCATCCATGGGCATCCATTCAACAAACTTGGCTGTAAAGTTGGGAGCTGTGCTGAGAACTGACCAGCAGCTTCGTGGCACGCACAGAGCCAACTGCAGCACCATTTCCCCATCAGCCATCAACTATGCCCACCTCCTCTGTGATTAACTTCCTTATATCTGCATATTCTTCCCAGATAGCCTTGGCATTTCATCTATTTGGGTACTTGGATTTTCAACTACATCCTAAGGTCTTCGTCAATGTTATAAGGTAAGTATAATTTTAGCCATAACTATGTATCTTCCTCATTGCCTTGGGTCTCCACAGGGAGAATGGTATTTTATTCATTATGTGGTCTCCATAGTGAGTGGTGTATCCAACAGAGAAACCCAGCAAGTGAGCATTACTTAAAGGACAGATAGGATGGCTGAAGAATAAAGGTATAGGATGATAAAATGATTTTCTCAGCCATCAAAAAGATGAAGTAGGCCATGTGTAATGGAACATACCTTTAATCCCAACAGGGGCAGGTGGATCCGTAAAAATTTGGTGGTGGTCTAATTTACATAGCCCAGGCCAGCTAGGACTACAGAATGACTTTATCTCAAAAAGGGGGGGGGGGTTAAATTTTTTTTTTTTTTTGAAAAAGAAACAAATGAATTACCTTTAGTGTGATATACAATAGCAGCCCTCAGGTCAAAAGAACCCCAGCTATCATTCCTTTCTAGGCTTCTCTGTTATCTCTGTTCTTTGGCGGAGCCTAACAAAGTGTTCGTAGGAGAGGCCAGAGGATTTTGATTTTCTATTTTGTAGTCCTTTGAGAGAAACACTAAAGCACCTTGACTACTGGTGTCTGCTTTTTGCAAGTCACCTCTATGACTGGGTTCCAAGGATAAGGCTCCACTCTTCGTAGTCCCAGGTTTTAGAATGTTACCTAGAACTTGAGGACTAGGAGGACTAGTCCGTTTTTCCAGCTCATAAGCCTTGGGAAACACAGGATGCTCAGTTCCTGAAGGAATTATTTCAGCATCCTGTGAAACCAAAGTGGCAGGATATTCTCCTTGAAATGTCACTTCCATCAGTTTATGATCTGATGACTTTCCAATAACAGTCTCTGGGCCAGCACTGGGTTCATTTATAAATGATAACCCCATTGATTCTGGAATATATCCCCCAGGTTTTGCTGATCTGTTTGGGAGGGCAGATCTACTTATGCAGTTAACATATTTTTTTTGCATATTTGCATATTTGCATTTTGCATATTTGAATTGCATTTTGCATATTTGAAGGGTAGATAAAAAGGCTAGACTTAATTTGTTCTACAGCTGCTGAAGTCAGACTCGTGTCCTGAAGAACTGAATCAGTTCCAGTAGAGATGGGTGTTAAAGTATTAGCAGCAGAAGTTAGTAGTGGCTGACCCCCAGATGGATACACACTTCCATGAGTTCCTGCTAAAACAGGCCCATTAGAAAAATTGGCAGAAGTAACAGATTTCAGAGCTGACATGGGGACCTGGGATAACTGACTTGAAGACTGAGTCTGAGTTTCCCCAGAAGATGATGATGAAGATGAAGATGGTGACACAGAAGAGTTCTGTACAGTTTTGTTGAGGTTTTCCTTAACTTTGCTCACATAACTTATTTTAGGAACTATTTTTGCACTGCTATTGTTCACTGGAAAAACTGGGGTTGGCTTAAACAAGGTCCATGAGTCCTCTTTGGAGACAGCAGCTGAGGCATGCTTTTCTTTAGGCCGATCGTCAAATTTTTTGCTACTCAAACCAGGTTTAATAGCTGAGCTTTTACGAAGCATGTCACCCATAGCAGATTTTCCACAACTTGTTCCTCCAGGTCCAGTTTCATATTTCCAAATAGGCTTCAAACCATCTACTTGAGTTCCCTTTTGTTCACTATAGTCAGGCTTTAAAGTTTCCAGTCCCTGTTTTAAGGCTGGGACACTAGTCTCTTGCATTATCTTGTCCTGCACTATATTAGGGTTCTCACAGCCCTTGGCACTATTGCGCCTAGCTTTCCTTTTTTAGGAGTGGTATATCCACTCTCAGATCCGCTACCATCATGATCTGCTCCTTTGCTCACATAACCATTAGCAATATAGCCTGAACTATTTGTTATAACACCATCTGGAATTGCTATAGTATCGGTCCTATCTACATAACACCATCTGGAATTGCTATAGTATCGGTCTTATCTACAGCCTGGGTCTCTCCAGATTTATTTTCATAAGACTTCCCATTCTTTTTGTCCATACTGTTTTTCTGAATAAAATTCTTGGTTTTGATTCCTGCTTTTCCAAAGGTGCTGGTCTTTACAGTCTGCTTCAGGCTTGTGTCTACAACTTGCTGGTTGCCATTGAGGACCCTGGAAATAGGGTTGGTAGCTTCATCAGAACTGAGGTTCTTTAAAGATATTTCTCTTTCTCCAGCATTACCATTTATTTCACCATAGCCTGTTTTCTTCTTCGGCGTCTCCTGGTGCTGCTGGAGGGTGTGTTTCTGCTCATGTTTCAGCGGCTTGGGCTGGGCCTTGGGACTGCCCTCAGCTCCATGCTGCAGGTATTGGTGAGGCTGCTGGTGATGGTGGTGGTGGTGGTGGTTGTGGCTGTGGTTATAGAAATAATAATGGTGGTGGTGGTGCAACTGCTGCTGCTGCTGCTGCTGGGTGTGATGGTGCGGATGGTGGTGGCTGTGATGGTGCTGAGGCTGTGGCTGGCTGGGCTTCTCCTCCATTGAAAGCGGCTGGGACTCCCTGGCTGAGGCTGTGGGCTGCTGCACCGTCAGGATCTCAAAGATATATATTTTTTTATGTATATGAGTACACTGTAGCTGTCTTCAGACACACCAGAAGAGGGCATTAGATTCCATTGCAGATGGTTGTGAGCCACCATGTGGTTGCTGGGATTTGAACTCAGGACCTCTGGAAGAGCAGTCAGTGCTCTTAACCACTGAGCCATCTCTCCAGCCCCATAGATCTTGGACTAACAATTGATTAAGGATTCTTTTTAAACTTGTTCTCAGTACAAATTTGGTGGTGGTCTAATTTACATAGCCCAGGCCAGCCAGGACTACAGAATGAGACTTTGTCTCAAAAAGGCAGGGGGGGAGGCGCGGAAGAGGGTTAAAGTTGGTTAGTTCTCTCCTTGTACCCTTTGTGTACATGGAATAGAATTCAGGTCAATAGGTTTAATGGCCAATACCTTCACCCTCTGGGTTAGCTCACCAGCAGCTGAACTCTTAGTTGTAGGGGTGGGCCTGTAGAACTTACTTAAGTTCTTTCAGCCTCGGTTTCTCTAGCCAATGAATGTTCATAGTAACAGAAATTATCTCATAAAAATGAGACCAGGATGAAATGAAATAAAAGCACTCAGGAAAGTATCTGTCCACAGTAAGGTGAGGGAGGCAGAATACTGAGAAGTTACCATTGTGGACATGTCTAGTTCCTAATTCCTGAGAATTTTGATGTTTTTAAGGAATATGAAGTGAGTTAAGGACCTTGAAAAGGGGAGAGAGTCACTCTGGATGATATGAATGTTCCCAATGTAAAGTCAGGAACTAGGAAAGTGTCAGAGAGGGGCTGCGCAGATGGTTCAGAGGTTAAGAGTGCTGCTGCTCCTCTAGAGGACCCAAGTTCAGTTCCCAGCACTCTCTTTATCCAGCTTACATCTGCATGTAACTCTAGCTCCAGGGGATGCAACGCTCTCTTCTGGCCTCTGTGAATACCCACACAGATGTGACAGGCAGATGCACATACATACACATAGGCTTAATGGTTTTAGTTTTTAAGAAGTGTCTGAAAGAAGATACAAATAAAAAAAAAAAGGAAGATTGCAGCACTGTTGTTGCCAGATAAACCATAAGCCAATGAAGGAAAGACTGTGGACACTTTAACAAGCAAGGGAGCGTTCTGCCAGGGACCCCACCAATACCTTAACCTCAGCAAGAAAAGGTTCATTTGCACAATGCTACCTCTATCACTGTCCTAGGCTGCTGCATTTGTGGCGGTTTTTGAGAACAGCAACTGGAAGCCAATGAAGGCTGCTGTTGATCCAACATCAGGAGAGATGAATTACAACAGTACATATTTGTATAATGAAGAGAAACACATTTTTCAACTTTTAACTTCATCCCAGAACTCTATAAGCAAATAACAGTTAACAGAACCGGCCTATATGCACTTACAAGGTTACTCTTGTTTTCTATGCAAGAGCTTGAATTTTGAATTTTGCAGGCCTCCCAACATGTTGGTTGGTAAGTGTAGCATTCGTGATCCTTAGCTGTGATTAATGCAGAATGCTTGCTACCCTTTGGGCATCTGAAGCTTTGCCATATTTGTGTAGAAGGTGCATGCGTACCTGCCTATCTCTCATGAAAGCCTTAGGTACTAAGGCTGTGAACTTGCTAGAAGCACAGCACTGTATACTTGTCACAGTTTGCCCTCGGGGAATTGAGCATCCTAAGACACTCAAGGAAGAAAGGATACTGAGAGCATAAGCTTGGCTTGTTGAGGATTTTTGCCCCAACACTTTTCCCTTCCTCCTCCTCCTCTTCCTCCTCTTCTGTCTCCTCTTCCTCTGTCTTCTTCTTTTCTTTTTTATTCTCTGTACAACAGACATAGACCATGACAAAAAACTACAACCAATCAAACTGCAGGGTTGTGGAGCCCTGTCCCAACTGATGCAATACAACCCTCCCACCTAAGGCTCACAGACCATTGCAGATCTAAGAGTCAGAGGATCAAGAAGTTTGCTGTGAGGTTGTGTCTCCCTTTCTTTTCTGTGCACCCTTGGTCTGAATTATTTTGGTAAGGTTCTGAACGTGAGGAGGTATGGGGAACCTAAGATCAACACCATTGTATTTCTGCTCATGACAACCAATACCTAGAAATTGAAATCTGAATTGAAAAATTGAATTTTAAAAATCTCTAATTATAAGCAGCATTAAAATGTGAATTAAGGATAAACCTGACAAGAGATGTCAAAATACCTGTACTCTCTCAATTCCAAGATGCAAAGTCAAAACCAAAACAGTATTAAACATTAAAATGTATAATTTAAATAAAAATAAAAGTAAGTCTAACCATTTGTAAGTTCTAAACACTGAAATCTGCAAACACTAATTAAAATTTAAAGATCTGGAGTGTGTGTGTGTGTGTGTGTGTGTGTGTGTGTGTGTGGTCTTTTATGTTCATGGACTAGAAGAGTCACAGCAAACACTGTGACCCACAAGTTGATCTCTAGATGTAGCACTTCAATCAAACCAACAGAATTTTGTTTTTAAAGTTTCATCCTAAATGTCCTCTGTGAAACCACAGGAACTAAATTTTAGAAGGAACAGCAAAGTTGGGAGAGTCGTAGAATCTTACTTTGTGGTTTATTATGAAGCTTTAGTAGAAAACGGTCAACTTTCATAGAACAGAGAGGAACAGAAAGTTGCATACATGTCCAACTGATATTCAATAAACCAGAAAAGCCATTTCTGTGGAGGAAAGATGGTACTTCCAATCAATGGTGCAGAAACAATAGCAACCACTACTAAAAGCAACACTTTGAATATTTAAACAAATCAGTTCAACAAAATCATAATTCTTAATATGAATATAAAACTTCCAGGAGAAAACATTGGGGAAAAAGTCTTTATAATCTAAAGCTATCCAGAGTTTTCGGGTATGCAATTACATCCAAAACAGAGTCATTAAAAACAACATTTGAGAAGCTGGACTTCAAGACACAGAGCTTGCTTCCCAGGGAAATACTGAAGCATAAATGAAAGGACAACCAGGTTGGGTAGAATAAGACATATTATTATCCTATAAATCACATCTCCAATGTAGAATTTGTGACCAAATATATAAAGAATTCGCAAGACTGATTGGAAAAGAAATAATCAAATTAAAATATATATAAAAACCAGAAACGCCCTTGTTCTTGGCAGCCCCATCCTGTGCAGACGTCAGAGATGCCTAGGGTGCCGGGGCTCTGATCCATGCTCTGGTTCCTTAATGATGTAAGGGTTATCTCTTTGGTTAGAGTAACAACAAAAGAGCAGTAGGGGAAAATTCCTTCTAGTTAAGACAATACAATTATCACCTGGCCAAGCGACCATGCACAGGCAGGAGGATCTACTTCTCAGAACGTGGACTCACCTTAAACTCTGCTAAAGAGACAGGTGGAAAAATTATCCCTTTAATGAGGCACTATTCCTTCTCTACCCTCAGCACAGCCTGTTACAGAGCCAGAAACATGCAGCTTCAAAGGTCTTGCCAACTTCTGAATTAATAAGAAAAAAGAATAGCCGAGCTTCCTGTTCTCCATCTACCTCTTCTCCAAGCATGGCTTCCCTAACACGTTTGGCTTTTCCTTCTTTCCTCTGTTCTCCTCATCTAGACTGGGCTGAAATTAACTGCTTGTACACCCCCAGATATTTTTCCTTTAAACTGTAATAAAATTGTCCTCAAGCTTATAGAGAACTGTACAAATGAACATATTTGAACACATCAGAAGAAGATGCCACTCAGCTTTGTTGAATAGAATTACTGAAAGTTAGCTGTAGTTTCTCTTTGATACAAATCTTATTTAAATTTTTATACTAAGACTTTTATACTATTAGTTTTAGTAATATAGTAATACTGTCAATGCTTTCTAACATGGTATACACATAAAATCTAAGGGACAAGTGCATTACAACCAAAGCATGACACCGGTAAACACAGTATTTTAGTGACCAAAACCGAAAGAGTTAAAGAACACCAGCTGTCTGGCTTCAAGGATGCACAGATGTGAGAAATCCCATTCTCAGCTGTTCAGAACAGTGCAGCCACCCTGGGAAATTATCTGACAGTTTCTTGTATAACTAAATATGTACTTACCATATGATCCAGCAATCCCACTCCTGAGTATTTACCCTAGAACAATTAAAAAAATTATTAATTTATTCACAGTTATGTACATCAGTGTTTTTAATAGTTCTGCTCATAGCTGCTAACACCTGAGACAATCTACTCATGTTTTTATGCTGGAGAAATCATGGCTCATTCACAGAACAGAATACTCTTGGGCAGTGAAAGGGACACACTATAGATAGAGATTCCTGGAATAAACTAAAGAATGTCATAGACAAGCTTGTTTCGTAAACAACGTCAGCCTCCAGAGTGCATGCTTTGTGATTCTACTTCTACCTCACACTTTTATAATATTATTGATAGTTAAAACAGATAAATGGAGAATAGATTAGTAATCCTCGTGGATTAAGGATGGGTAAAGGCATGCGGGACAAAGGAGTGCCCTGAATTCCCACTGCCTGGGCATGAGACGAGCCTAAACGCACATTTCCATCAGAGACCTATATGCCCGGAATAAGTATATCTTTAATACGTGACAATTAAGGAAGAAATTATGTTTGTTTGGAAGGACACTTGGTAGCTGAATACAGCACAGTCCATGCTTTCCCCAAAGATGATGTCAATACATGCTTGTTGAACAGAGCAGCAATTCTATCCAATTGGCTGTAGTTTCTCTCTTGAAAGGAATATTCCGTAAGATTTTGGGTAAAATATTAACACTATTTCTATCATGGTATATGTTATGAAAATATTTCTAGCTTAAACAAGGCTTCATTTAAAATGTCAAGTGACAGAAATTTAGTTTTCCTAACCAATTATTTGAAACTCTGACAAATATCATTAATAAGATTTCAACATTAAAAAAAAAAACAAAACACTGGTGAGAAAAACTGAAGATGAACAAGAAAAAGTGGCAAGATGTTGAATTCACAGACTGGGAGAGTGACTGTCAGCATGCCAATAGAGAGGTCCACAGGGTCAGTCAGTACCTACAACAGTCTCTAAAACAACAGTCTCTAAAACCTCAGCAGCAGAACTATTAACTTCGCTGAAAAAATGAGTTTTAATTACTAATAATGGTCATCATTATTTTGTGTGTGTGACTTTTTAATTAAAAAAAAAAAAACAGTGGAAACAGGAGAATCTGGGCCCAGGGCATGGCTCAAAGGTGCTAAAGTTATCTAGTAAGGCCACATCTCTGGGTTCCTCCCTGCAGAGCAAGGAAGGAAAATGCAGTTGTTTGTATGGATGTCACTACTCAAGGCCTTCCTACCTCAAGCAGGCATTTGATTAATGTTCATGGAACAAATCTTGATTGAACATGGATGATTTGTCAAATTGTGCCATTATTTTATCTCCGTTATTAACTCTTGCTAGTATCTATCTTTCTGCTAGAATCAGCGAGACACACTTTATGAAGTTATCATTTTTTCTAGCTTTGACAATGGTGTGGGAGCATCATAAATTCACAGATTTTCTGCTTAACATATACTGGGCACTTGCCTGTCTGTAGATAAGTGTCTACCAGTGAAGTCTGTTAGGATCCTGTTTGTTAGTTGCTACACTGACAGGTAGCATGTCTGACTCAGATTCCTCAGTTCTGATGAATCAGCTAAGCATACTAGCCAAACTGTGTGTGTGTGTGTGTGTGTGTGTGTGTGTGTGTGTGTGTGTGTGTGTGAATGAATGAATAGAAATAATTTCATCTATCAAAAAATTCAATACTTTATTTTGTACTTGCTTCTCTCTAAACTGTAACACTTTATGTTAGAAATAATTAATGATATATCTGAGATATTCAGAAGAAAGAGTTAAATCAATTCCCAAAACTGTGATATCATTTGCATATATCGTTGGTATATAGTAAATCCAATTTTCACAATTTTTAAAACATTTCTTACTTGCAAAAGAATTATTTCTGAGCCCTGTACATTGTTTTGAAGATATTCTTTCTGAAGAATGATCATCTCCAATAAACTTCTCCATAAACACTTTTAATTTTATAGCTTCACAGGATCTTACCATGAGCAATAATACAGAAGCATACTCATTTCTATAGTGCATATGTGGCTATCACTTACAAATAATACAAACTGGGATGTTCTTACTAGCAACAAGTCAAAAATGCAACAGATAACGCCTATAATTATGCTGTAACTAAAGAAGGAAATCCTACTTACTCTGTCTGAAGTACTCATCGCAGTAATTTTATTTTATTGAGTCTATGAATACGATCTTAATGAGTTCACCTGAGCAGCTTCAGTTTTCTTTAATTCTTAGAATGTTGTTAGTACAGAACACACTAACAAGAACTACCGTCTTTGACTAATACACAAACAAAAAAGGTAATCTTCAAAAATGTTTATACTAGCTCCCAAACTTTCAAACTCCACAGCTTGTCATCCACCGACTTTAACTGGTTTCCACAGGAGATAAATACTGTTGTTTGCTTTCATACCCAGAACCAGGATGATACTGCGAGGAGCACACAAGTAGTTCAAATGCTGAAGAATCAAGCTCTGCTACAAATGTCAGTCTGAGAAACTCCCCTTCAGATATGTCTCAACATTCAGTGGAGTTATTCATGCCCTGACCATATGAGCATACGAATGCAGTATCTTGATATTAAGTTAAAATAGATGCCATGCAAAATGAATGCTTAACAGATTAGATTTACAAAGATGCATTTATTTTTAAACTCAACCTGAAATAAAACCATAGCAAAGAATTCAAACATGGAATAGATGTTTAAAATACTTGGGACAAATCATCCAGTCTCAAAATCATAAGGTTAGTGGCTTCTAATATATTAGCAGAATTGGGGAAAACTGCAAGGGGGTTCTATATGAAGCACAGACAAAGTGTTCATTCTAAACATATATGAAGCATGGAAGCAGTGCTTATTCTAAACATATACACAGTGCCATGGAAAAGATGGCTGCATAATTATTACGTGTACACAGAGTGACACATCATCTCTAACTTAAAACTAAGATTTTAGAATGCATACATTCACATGTATTCTGGTCCACACACCCCAGTATTTACGAGCACTTGCTAAGCTGATTTCAAAGTGCTTACCTGCTTCTGTAGCCATCGTTCACGCCGACGCTGCTGCCTTCTCAGAGTCCTCAACTTGCTCCTCTCTCTGTTAAGCCTGTGGTTAATGGTGCCCAAGGGGAAGCTGGCTGAGTGTAGGAAGTCCAGAGGGGAGAGGTGTTCTTCTTGGTCTGAGGCCTCCAGCATGCTCCTCCCCGCTGAGGGCAGATCCATCAGGAATGGCAGGCTGTTAGCATTAGCATGATCTGAGTAGACTGAAGAAGCTTCTAGGCCACACTGGAATTCTCTTCCCCTTTGTGCCTGGGTCTCATGGGGAGCCACTGAAAGTCTGTGCAGCAGCATATTAGGATCAAAACTAGGTGGGTTTTGAAAGGAGCAGCTCCTTTTACTACATGGTAAAGCCAAGCCCGAAAGGTCAATGGGTCCTGTTTCATTTAGGCAGGGATAGGCAGTAGGCTTACTATGCATTTCATACAAAGTAGGTAATAAAATCAGCTTCTCATTGATGTTCAGGTCCAAACTGTGTGACTTTCTGTGAGAAACTCTTGAAGCGCACCTGCTGGTGTCAGGCTGAGGAACAAAAGGCTGGCATTTGGGGTCTGATGCTTTGAAGAGCAGTTTTTCATTCTTCATCTCGAAATACGTCGCTCGAACCTCCAGGCAGAGTGCTTCTGTGAGTCTTCCAAGGCCGTTATTGTTTCGGGCCATGCTTAAAAGCCTATGGTTTTTGGTTTTGGAGCCACCACCTGTCAGCAGAGCTTCCTTATCACAACCTGACAGAACTGCAGGACGGGGCAAATGTTTCAGCGCTGGCCTCATTAGTCTGCCTGCCTGTGCCGCTTGATGATCAGTCCGGCTCTTGCAGAGATGTACAGCTGCAGGCTGGCCGCAGGAACATTTTGGAGTGCTGACAAAATTAAAGCCCCCTAATCGGGCCCCACAGAAAGGACAATTCAGTTTCCCAACTGTCCACTGGGCCTACAGGTAGTAAAGGGAAATAAGGACAATGCTTTCATTGTAAAGTGACCAGAGAATGAGTTTAGAAAAAAAAAAAAAAGCAGATCACATGAACATTTTCTGTAACTGAAAAGGCTAGCTTTCTGTTTGTTCTGATTAGTAGACAGAATGACAAATGCAAACAAACCTTCCAGTAAACAGAGATAAGCAACTAACTACAAACTTCTAGAATGATAGATGCTGAAAATCAGGCCTATCTGAACAACCAAGAATTCCTAAAGAAAGTGTCTGAACAATAGGCTGAATACAGATACAGTGTGAACTAACGGGAAGAAAAAATACTCCATGGAACCAGGAAGCAAATCAGTCTACAGAGCTTCATTTGCAAGTAAAATCCCACAGAAAAGTGTCTGTTCTGATTCACTTCTTGCATGCCAAGCACAGGGGGAGGAAACTTTATCAGCCAACAGAATAAACAGCTCCCTGGCTTTCTATATGCATCCGAGAGGTATCGATCGTCTAGCTTAGAGAGCATATTTCTATATTCGATTTAGAAATTAATGAACTGTTTTTCAAATTGTCAAGAAAGACAGTGGGGTCTCTTTGGGGTTGTAATCTATTCTGTGAAGTTCAGGACACTTGGAAGCAGGATGCCAGCATGTTCCCAGGAAATCAAAATATAAGCCTGGATTCAAGTAAGAGCCACCATGTGGTACTTTAAAAAAAAAAAAAACATAAGCTACTCAGTGGAGAGATTTAATTACAGGTTCTCAAAGGTCAGATTACTTATACTTTCCAAGACAATTTAACAATGCAAAAATAAAATACCTAAAACATGCAGTTAACAAGAGTTCTTTTTCTGACACTATTTCATTAAATATCACTTAAAGCAGAACATTTCCATTCTCATTACGGTAGAAGAGACATTACTTATCCAGCTTATTTTAAATGTGTGTATATATGATGGATGCATTAAGATATCTCACTCACTTGATATAACAGGTACTATTCTGGTTGCAAAGGACATACTGCATAGCAAAGAGTAAAATTTTCTGGTTTTACAGTGTTTACATTCTGTTGGAAGCCCTCAGAAGTTAATGAGAAAAGGGCAAGCTAACTATAGACATATTTGTGAGTGTGTATGTATGTGTGTCTCTCTGTGTGTGTTCATGTGTGTGTGTGTGATGTATTTATGTGTTGTTGTATCCTCATGCATATTTACCAGTGATAGGGAATACTGTGTGCATGAGTCTGCATAAATAGGCATATAAAGCAGAGGGAAGAGAAAGGCAGCAGGAAGATGGACAGTAGTTGCCAGTTGCTAGGCAATGTCTCACTGAAAACAAAGAACAATAGAAATGGAACAACCCAGGTTAGTATCTGGGAGCACATTTAGAGGCTGGAAATATCAGGTGCACAGAAAAGTACTGAAATGCCCCAGAAAGAACGGACAAGCCGGTAAGTGTAATCAAGAGCAACAGAATCACTCTTGTGTTTTGAAACAAACTCATCTAAGAAAGAAAAGAGAGTCTAAGTAGCTTGAAGGGTGTGTATTCTTAACCTTACTCTGGAACCAAGAAACTAACTTACTTTTTGTACTAGGCAGCTTATCCACTCTGGAAGGGCTTCTATATTCATGTGCCACAGATGACAAGTATTTTGAGCATCAACTGATTCATGTCTGTCCTGTTATGGAAAAAAGGATATTATCAGCTATCACTTCAGAATTTATTTCACAATTTCCATATAAAAAGAATAAAAATTAAAAACCCCATTTTGGCTATAAATCAAACATACATTGCATTCTTTCCCTTCTTCCCATCACCAAACTCTTCAAATTTCTTTTTCAGGAAATAACTACCTGTGATTCAAAAACTGTCAGTGAATGCCTCATTTTTAGATCTGTGTATGACATTAAATAGTGTTGTTTGTAGAACTGTCCCCATCCTTCAATCTCTAGCTTTCTTTGGATTCTACTGTCAATAAATAAAGAAGCATGTATATTCTTTATCAGACCTTCAATAAACATGATTGGCAGGCAGAGAAATGACATGATCTGACATGCTGAAAGCCAGCAGAATTGAGAGGCCTCTGGCTCTCCTTCTGCCTTTTGTCCTGAAGTCATCAAAGCTGGGAAAGAGATCCTGACTCCCTGTAACGAAGGCCATAAGACTTTCATGTGACAGGTATCTTCCTTATGCAGGAAAGGAACATGTGAGCACAAAGGTTCACAGAGTAGATGCTCAATGAATAGGCATGTTAAATTCCGGAGATGGTAACCATAAAAGCACATCCCCTGTACAAGGTCAACAAAAATTTAAACAGAGAGGTCTAAAGTAGCTGTGCAGGATGTGATAAATAATTGTGACATAATGGCTTCCCATCATGTGAGAAAGGTGGCCGGCAGACCAAGGTGAAGATTTATATCTTGATTAGGTACATGACCTCAGGCTAGTAAATTTACATCTCTGGGCTTCAGTTTCTCTCCTTCAAATTATTGCCTGGAAACTGTAAGGGATCTAAGGAAATCTAGGTTTGTGTTTCCCTCTGTGGAAGGCCTGAAGACACTGGTTAAGAGGAACATAGAAAGCGTAAGGCTCCTATCTACACACCATTTCTTAGAGTCAGATTTTACACTGAACAGTTCTACAACTGCCAAATCACTCTCTTTTCAGCTGACTAAGGAAGCTTCAACCATGATGCCCAATCTCCCACTCAGCTTGTAGAAGGCCGCTTTCCCAGTTGTCCATGTCCAAGAGGAGAGCCTTGCAATAGGGGCAGTGAAGTGCATGAGCATATGAGGCAGTCATTACTGAGCAGGTGAACAGTTAGAAAAGGGGAGACTGTGGGAGGAACAGCCTCCAGTGCTCTCACTTGTGGCTCTCTAATAGCTCCTCAAAAAGAATGCCAAGGAAATGCAAACCAGTTCATTTCCTTGACATATGGCATAGGGAAATACAGGCAGAAAGGAAGATCATTAATGGTTTTAATACTGTACAGCTGGTACATACTCAATCAATCCTCCTACCATGCCATGTAATATATAAAAGATAGAGTATTTCTTAAACTGATAATTAAATTGATTTTTGCAAATATTTTAAAACCTGAATAATTTTGTTTATTATTATATATTTTGATCTTATAGTATTTCTCAATTTCCCAAGGTACATGTCCAAAAAGTATGTAAACTGCAAATTGGTAAAATTTAATTTTTGCTGATGGGGAAGATAGAGAACAATTGTTTTTCAATTTAATCAAATAGTTTTCATTAATTAGTTAAGTCTTATTGGGATCAACAACCATGTGTAATCTCAGTGTGGTTGCTTGTGCCTGACATCCAGAACTCAGGCAGGAGAAGCAGGACACAGCCTAAGACCAGTTTTAGAAATATTTGCAGAAACCAGGTCCTGTTAAGGAGTCTGCCAAAACTATATTTGAAGACAAACCTCTAAACACATTTAGCTGGGAAGAAGCCTGTGCCCTTTGGTGCAGGATTATACATGGATAGACATATGACAAACCAACAGAGATCTTTTCAATAGTATCCATTAAAGGCCTGACCTAAACTATCCTTCTGAAAATTTTAGACTTTTTTAAAAAAATAATTTAATTGATTTTATTTTATATGCATTGGTGTAAGGGTGTTAGGTCTCCTGGGACAGGAGTTACAGACAGTTTTAAGGTGCCATGCAGGTGCTGGGAATTGAACTCAGGTCCTCAGGAAGAACAGCCAGTGATCTTAATCACTGAGCCATCTTTCAAGCCCCCAAATTATAGATTTTAAAATTAAAATTTGACAAAATTTTCAGATAAATATAGAAGTTTTCAGTAGAAAGGCAAATGTGTAGGACTTGGATACTGTATTTCCTAGCTTCTAGAAGAGTTAAGATTTTTTCCACTTTAAGTCACCAGGTCTCCAGGCTGGAAGGATGGCTCAGTGGTGAACAAGAATTGCTCCTACAGATGAGCCAAATTTGAGTGCCAGCAGCCACGCTGGGCAATTCACAACTGTCTTCAACTCCAGATCTAGGTGAGTTGATGACTTTGGCCTCAGAGGGTGATTGTACTCACATGCACATACTCAGAAGCAGACACACACATGCACATAATTAAAAATAATAAAACAAATCCTTCTTAAATTATGCTGTGTCTGTGTGGTGTTTTATATTATAGTACAAAACAGAAGCAGGCTAAAAACTGGCACCAGACAAGCATGGTGTAGCTATTAACAAACATATGATCTGGGTAATGGGTAGAGCCTGGAACAGTTTTGAAGGGTATGCTGGAAATGTCTAGATTGCTGTGAATCAACCGGTAAAAGCAACTCTGGGGAAGGTTCAGAAGGAAAGGAGCTGCAGGAAGGTCCAAGGCCTCCTCAGGTTAGCAGGTGGTAATACTCGGGGAGAAATTTGTCCCGAGGCCATCCAGAGGATCTCCCGCTGAAATGCGGAACAAGGCACAAAGGACACTGGAAATGGGAGTAAAGGTTATTTTTGTAAATTGGGCCTGGTGGAGAGTGCCTGGAGTCTCAGCACTGAAGTGTCGGAGGCAGGGAGATAGCACTTGAGGCTAACACAGGTTCCATCAGGAGCCTGTTTTTTGTTGTTGTTTGTTTTGATTTTTGCTTTATTTTTTAATTAAAATTTTTTAAATTAAAAACCCAAACAAGTACTACCAAAAGCTCTTCTCTTAGGGGGAAAAATGGTGCCAAAGACTTTGACTGACCTAAGTCCTAGGACTCTAGGGAAGTCAGAGCAAAAGTGTGACACACTGGGATGTTTGGCAGAGGAAAAAAACGGTATATAAGCTGCAAAGTAGTCAAGATGCTGCCCGGATCCCTCTAACTGTACGCAGTGACTGCAGCGAAGGGAAATGATTGACAGGCAAAACTTACAACTCAAGGGAAGCAGAATGAATGAGTTCAAACACTCAGCCTAACCATGTTATGACTGTAAATCATATTTGGAAGGAATCGCCAAGGAGTGGCTAAGTAACCTGTTATGGACAGAGGAAAATGGGTTTTCCTCAGTACACAATGGCAGAATGTGCTGAAGGCAGTTTAGGGTTTTCAAGACAAGCTAGTGTTATGAGATATGATGCAGTGAGGGGTACCATGGTGCCAAGGTGTGTCCCTGAGAAATCACACCATGCAGCAGATCTGGTTTAAAGGAGGTTTACTGGAGGAAGGGAGGGGAGTGGTGACCTGGGAAGGGGTAGAGACAGATGAGTGGAATGTAGACAGGCAGACAGGAGCAGAGCCATGCGGGCAGAGAAGAGGATGGGGCACAAAGAACAGAAAGGGGGAGAGGGAGCTCACTGGGAGCTCCTGGGGACAGAGAGTTCTCTGTGGTCCTTTTATACGCAGCCCACACCTGAAGCACCTAGCCAGGGCAGGTGATGGCCACAGGTGATGACTTAAGCCCTTGCTAGGGCCCTGGAAGGAGCCTGGTGGAATTGCCTGTATGCCAACAGCTAGGACCTTGAGGAGATGTCCAGAGGGGTACCTAAGTACCCAAACATCCGTCTGCTGTTGTAAGGTCCCTGCTCCCAACATTCTGCTGCAAGGTATCCAGTGGGCTCTTGTGCAGCCCAGGTTACTGCTCTGGAAGGTACAAGCCCTTAAACTTCATTGATGTCTGTGTGGTAATCACAGAATCCAAGGCTTTTTCCACTTAGATTCCAAAGGATGTGACCTGCTGAGTGGAAGTTCTGTCAGTCATCATAGACTGATTCTATGGGGCTGGGACCATTCTTGAACCACTGATACAGATATAAAATCTCACACAGTGGGGCCACTCTTGGACCACTGACACAGATATAAAAATACACACAGTGGGGCCACTCTTGGATCACTGATGCAGATATTAAAAGCCCACACAGTGGCATCACTCTTGAAACCACAGACCCATACATATATAGAAAGATTTAAAAGGGTTGCAGAAGCTTCTGGATCCTCACTGAGGCAAGGAGTCAATGAAGGTAGTGTTTCCCTGTAAAAAGGCAGCACCTTCAGTCAGTTGGATTTCACATCTACTTGGGACCAGCAGTCTGTTTTCCTCCTTTCCAAATGAGACTGTGTTTCCTATGCCTGTCTGGCCGTTGTGTTTTAGAAACCTCAGGGTATATACTGATTTCACAGATTCCTGTCTGGAAGAGAAAGCACCAGCCTCATCTGCATCTGATTTACATGAGACTAGGCTTTAGAAATTTGAAGCGGGCTGGAACAAGTTAAGACTTTGGAGTTAATGAGAAGGAATGATTATACTTCACATTCCAAATGAACTTGGATTGAGGGGGTACAAAGTGACCTAAGGCTCCATGCTCAACTCTGGCATCCAGTAGCTGGTGGGTTTTTTTTTCCGCGGGGGGGGGGGGGGGGGCGGGGGGGGGGGGGGAACTTCTGGAAACTTCAGGAGGAAGTAGGTCACTGTAGGTCACTGGCTGTGTGTGTGGGGGAACGTCTGGAAACTTCAGGAGGAAGTAGGTCACTGGATGGTGGCATGACTTTGAAGGTTCCAGCTGGTCTGCCTGTCTGCCATAATAGGAGGAACCTCTGCAGAACACTTCCACTGCCACGGGGCCCAGAACACAGAGCTCGGTGACAGTGGACTGAACCTTCATAAAAGATATGCAAGTAACTCCTTCCTTAAACAATTAGAATAGTTCAAATGCAACTACAAGAGAATTCTGCTACAAGAGAGCAAGTCCTATTGAAGCAATAAAATTTGGGCCAAGAACTAATTTGAGGAGTTGATCTCATACACAGGAGGATAGAAATAGGTTATATGCAAATACTATGACCTTCTACTTGTGCATAAGAGCACCTGTAGAGCATGGTATCTATGTGGAACCAACTTCTCACAGATAACAAAGATAAAAGAAAAGGGAGTTTCAGGGGCGGGGAGTAGAAGAGACTGTCCTACTTGGGTTTTCTTCTTTAGACTCTGTAACCACACACAGTGGTTACTCTTACTGATCCAGTCCCAAAGATGAGAAGAGAATGTTGAGACCTGACTGAGCTAGCCAAGTTACAGCCTATAAGGTTTGCTGAATACCCTGGTCCTCCTTCCACACCAGGCTGGTGGGTCACAAGCTAAAACCACTGTGGGCAGAAAGTCCTGTAGGTTCTTTCAAATATCTCAGGAAAACACAGCTGGAACTTTATTGAGAGCAGCACTTCAAGTCACAGTGGGTCCTTACTTGCTCATTCAATAGCAAGCAAACTGCATGAAAACAAGAAAGCATCTGAATCATTTCCCTTAAACTTGTAACATAATACAATTAAAGGTGTCACCATGCTTGCCCACCCTGACCGTTGTGGAAAATTCTAGCATTGTTCAATCACTAATAATTCTAGAACTTCAAACTTTAAGAAATCTGTGGGTGTGACTTTCTGCAGCCCTTAAATAGCAACCTGCAGAAGTGAGTTCAGGAGAAAGCACATAATCTGGGTCAAGATCATGAGTCTGCTGAAGGGCTATCTCAGAAAGGTGTTTCCCAGGACACGGGTCCCATGTCACCAGCATGAGAGGCACCTGGATGCTCAGGTTTTTACTTCTTCCCAACCACAGAGCCTACACACTAAATGCACTACTTAATGATTCTCTTCACTGTGAGGTTAAGAATGCTGAAATATATAATTTTTAAATCTGGTTTTGTGTCCCTGTATCACCTGCCTTTTCCAGCATTTCGAGTTCTAATGTTGAATGCTTTGTAGTGACTGTTCAGGCACTGAAGGCTGCCTTCCTCTAAGTCACATGGAGTTTTGGATGATTGCACAAATTATAAAACTGAGAATCCTTTATAACACCAAAATATTTAAGAAGTTTGAGAGAGCTACTGTCAGTCTTGAAGTACACAAGCCAAAAAAAACTTGTTGGTAGTTGTTTAAATGCTTCTAAATGTTTACTTTGCTCTAGATTTTAAATATTCCTACTGGTTCCTGTTAGTAGCCATAGGATTATAATCATTACAAATATATTCTTCCAGGAAAAAAAATTAACATTCCTAAATATATTATTATTTTCTATGCAAATTATTCTCTCCATATATTGGCTCTAAATCCAGGGATCTAATTGACCAGAAAATTCACAACAAAATGCATGTGCATGAACAGTGATTATTCCTAAACAGTGTCATATGACAACTGTTTACACAGGTTAGATCTTATTAGATATTATAAGCAAACCAGTGGTAACTTAAAATATACACGAGGATATACAAAGTTACACTCAAATATTTTACCTATGGGCCCTGA
Organism: Grammomys surdaster; assembly: GCF_004785775.1. Lineage (NCBI taxonomy): Eukaryota > Metazoa > Chordata > Mammalia > Rodentia > Muridae > Grammomys > Grammomys surdaster. The sequence continues at coordinate 13,549,055 of NW_021604578.1, read as the reverse complement.
GCATCTGTACATTTTTATATTTGTGTGAGGTCTGGAAATTAGTCTTCCATGTATATGAAAGATGACTGTATTTATTTTCTCCATATCCTAATAACTGAAGAATAAATTTATTTTGTCCATACTGGAAAGAATATTTAATTTCCTGAAACTTCTGAATGCAACTTTTGAAGCAGTGACCTTTCTTTTCTTTAGTTGCTAGGTTTAAATCTCATTGATAGGCAAGCTGCATGTAATGGACACTTAGTAAGCATTTCACCCTCAGGTCATAGGACAGAGCCTCAAATACGGTGGACAGGTAGATGCTGGATGAAGGAAAGGGGCCTGTTCAGCATTGGCATGTAACTTTCAGTCACTGTCATCGTTACAAACCCCAGTCACTTCAGTGTGGAAGTTTGTTTGTTTCTGTTTTTTGTCTTTGAAGATTATCAAAATATATATGGATAATAGCACACATGATTTTGTTTTTCTACACTGTTAAGAAGGCTTTCATTTAAAAATTGAAATTATTAACAGTTTGCTTCTATATGGCTACAGTCCACTAAATCAAATATTAATCTGCTTATAAAACTTCTGGAAAATCTACTGGAAGTGACTCAATCGAAGCCAACAGCAGAGGTTCCCTGAATCCTCGGCCTTTGAAACAAACGAAGGACGACGTACGGAGGTTTGAGAACAGGGATAATACATTCCAGGGCTTGGGCTTCTTCCCATTAGAAGGTGATACTTGTACAGATTAGTACAGCTAATGAATTCTTAAAAGCCTCATACAGATTAAAGCAAATTGGAATTGACAAATATGATCACCTCTTCATGATGAAGCCCAGAATTTGCTCTGACTTTTCAAGACTGTTTACATATCAGCAAAAAGAATGAAATGAAAGCAGAGGAGGAACAGATGAAAGAAAAAATTCCATGCTGGCAGAAAGAATAACAGATTATTAACTTTAAAGTGAGTTCATGGTGGTCAACTTGAAAATATTTACTAACCACTGGATACAGCACTGACCCCACAGACCTGGGAAGGAGATTTATTAACGTGTCAGGAACTTTGCTACAAAGTGCTCATGTGTCACTTCACTATAGTAATTTCTTATTTCATCTAAGCTTATGAATTGACAATAATATTCCTCACATAATATTGATCATAACCCCAAGAAACCACTACCTACTGGTAAGTCTGTACACCATTCTTGAGTGTCCCTATACCATCAAATGTCAGAACCGTATCTGTCCACAGGTGAAGCTTTTCGGTGCGCGCTCTTGTGATACTTGATAAGCAGCGTTATGCTCTCCACACCCCAGGAACTGCTTTAGGCAGTTCCCAGTCATAGATAGGGATGCTGAAACAAGGAGAATTAAGCCACTTCTTAGCAACTTGTCAAGGTCACATACTGAAAGATAATTTAAAGATTCCATTCAGTCAGTCCAGCTTCAGGGTTCCTGTTCTCAGACAATGAATTTCCAGCTGCTCCCTTGTGCAGCAGGTAAATGGTACAGATTCTAGGACCATGTACTGAGTCTCCCACCTGAGTACATTTAAAGTGTTGACATTAAAGTGTTGGAGTTTCTCCAACACTCACAAAAAGCAAACCTAAAATTTACTTTTACATTAACCAAAATAACAGACTAGTTTAAATGGAAAAGTAGATTTGGGAAAGGAAGTTCCATTAGCTATTTCTGCTTCGTGAGATTCCAATAAAACCATTTTTATTTCAGAACTATTAATATAAACCAAATGTGTTTGCCTAAACAGCTATTCTCACATACTAGAAGAACAAATCTAGAGGTAGATGTGTGCGTTTGTACACCTGTGCATGCATGTGTATGCATGTATGTCCTTGTGTACATACATGTGTATATGTATGCATATACGTGTAATGTGTGCATGCATGTGTGTGCACATGTGTCTGTTTATCTGTGTATGTGTGTGTGCATATGCCCATACAGGCACATGTACATTCCTCTGAGACATAGAAGCTGAATGAAGACTGTTTTCAGGAGGTACAGCTGACTAAAGTGGGGAAAAAGTCAAAGAATACTGATGGGGCAAATACAAGAAAAGGACTGTGGTGTGTGCATGCATGGTAACGGAGACCACTATTCTGTACTCTGAGCAACTGCATAATAAACATAAAAGAATGACAGACTCAGAAGCAGCCTGACCAGGGGAGCTAAGAGCCTTTCTAACAGCATGTTAGGTTATCTCATTGCCAATAAGAAACTTACAAGCTAGACAAGGTTATTTCACTAAGACTTGAAATCTTACTAGGGAGATTCTGTCGAGTGAGATGTTACAGGGCAGAGGAGAAAAAACAAACACACAACTAAGCTGTGTGTTTCATACTCACCTGGCAGGAAGATAGTTACACAATGTTTATACATAAAATAATTTATTCAAGCAGCAGGGGGCACCAGTGCACCACTCTTACAGTTTACTTTCTGAACATGGAATGGCTTTAGCTGTCCATACAGGATGTGTATTATTTTTCTCCATTGTACGGGACTCAATTTTTTAAATAACACTGTATTGTTTGAATGGTTAAATGTTGATGATTTATTATCATTAAATACTATTCTGACATGTTTACAACTTAGTCTTCAAGTGTGGGCAATAACAGTATTTCAGCAAACGTATTAAAAATAAGTAACCTGAATCGTTTAACTATTGCAGCTGTGTACACTCAGGGACAAACTGTTGCAAGACTATCACTTAGCACTGTTACTTGTTTTTAATTAAATATTTAAAGGGTTACAAATTTAAATGACCCCAACTTCTTTGGATTCCTTGTCTTTTTTGTTTGGTTTTCTTATGTTTATGTGTATCCTGAAAAGGTTATTTCAAGAATGAAAAGCTCTAATTAAAAGATGTGGAGGGTGCAGCAAGGGAGAGGAGAGAAAAGGAGGGTAAGGGAGAGCTTGGGAGATACCACCATTCATGCTCTATACTCTTAAAAATATGATCAATATCCTTTTAAAACTCAAAGGCCACGTCAGTCACACCCTATCAGAGACTTCTCATCTATGGTACAGATCAAACGTTTTGGTTTGAGATAAAAGCTGGCAGCTGCCCATCTTCCCAGCTTCACGTCTTGAACAGGCCCCTGTTCTGTGGATACACCTCAGGGACTCTGAACATGCCACTGCTGAAGGTTTCCATGCTCTTTGCCCTGCAATGCTTTGTCTTGCTCAGTTCCTGAGAGAAGCTTTTCCTTGTAGACAGGCCCAGTACTCAGCCAATCTTCCCCTTACCATGCCCTATATGTTTCCTTTGCCAATTCTACAGATAATAATTGAACACTTCTTTGATCGAATAATATCTAATATTTATGATTTGCAAACATTCAATATTAAAGGAGAAATTTAAATTATTGATATTCATTATAATGGATCTGTAATTCTAAAAGAACTATGATTGTGTTAACATGATCTTAGTACACTAGTGAATGATAAATCTTGGAAACTTCACAAAGACAGATCATTCTTCTGTTTGTCTTCAGATTTCCAGTGCCTATAATACGACGTGTGGGGGGCACAATCTGCTCGGGCTGCCATGATACAACTCCATAAACAGAAGGATCCATACAACAGAAATGTACTTTTGTACTGTTTTAGAGGTTAAATGTTCAAGGTCAGGCGCCAGGTGTCTAGCTCTGGTGAGGGCACTTCCTGTCTTGCAGACAGCTACCTTGCCTTTGGCCCTCACATAGTCTCTCTTGCCTTATAAGCTGCAGTCCTGCTGGATTAGTCTTATCCTTATGACTTATTTTCCCTTAATTATCTAGAAGCCTCACCTCCAGAGCCAGTACCACCACAGCAACAACACACAAACCTGAGAAGCTTACAGTTCGGTCAAATTGACTGGATGGAAATTCTTACACCGCTGTGTTCTATGTGACCTTCATGAGTTATTCAACACTTTTTACTTTTGCTGATGCCATAATTATAGATTTGACAGCTGTCAGCGTGTGTACAGAGCAAGAGAGAATAGGACCCAGAATGTGTATCAGCTCAATGTAAAAAATGCAAGATCACAAATAGAAAAAAAGAGTGCTGAAAAAGGCAGACATAACATCTAGGATGGACCATTAGTGGAAATGAAGAGAGAAATAGCCAGACCCTGAAAAGGGGATTGTTGATTAGTGATACATGCTGTAGGGTGAGCTAGATGACCTGACATTGCCTTCAGTGTGCCCTGGAACACTGAAGCACTCCAGCACTCCTGAACACAACAGCACTCCAGAGGACGCTGTTGTGTGAAAGCAGCCTCCTGTATTTGTGCAGAGATGGCGTAAACACTCTTAAGTTCTTACATACAGACTCTCAGTGGGAGCCAACAGCTGCGCGTTGGTTTTAATAAAGATATTGTAGATCAGTGTTTACTGCAGCTGGGAGAGTTGTCAGGGCAGGTTTCAGATTGGAGGGGTTTAGAAAAGAGAACTAAGGAATACTCCAGTACTCACTTCAGAACTATTTAATAAATAAATGGTTTGACTCTTCCATCATCTACCCGTCATGAACACGACCAACAGATATTTGTTCTAATGATGGTTGGGTCATGTGGTTCCTTTACGTTTTTGATGATCTGTTCATATTCTTTCTGGCCTGATTACCTAGGTGGTGTCTTTTGTCCATAATCTTAAAATATTATTATTATTTACTTATTACTTCTGAATATGTTGTTTTTCTCCAGTAACAGCATAACCAGATATATTTTGGTATTTATAAAATTAACATATGCTTAATTATTATATAAACATGTTTTATTCTATAAAATAATTTCAATTGTTTACATATATTTTTAATAATGAATACACATTACACTAATAATTCACCTAGAGGAAAGGTAGACTGGAAGCTGCTGGGGACAGTGGCAGGACAAATGGGCATGATAAACTTCTGGGTTTCAGTGCCTAAACTGTTTAGTGGTAGTAGTTGAATAAGTAAAGATTACTGGATTATATTCTTAAAATGAGTAGATTTTTATAGTTCACAAATTGCATGTTTAAAATATCTAAAAATCCATGTATACGTGTACGTCTATATATTTTCACAGTCTCTCTTCTAGGAAGCTTCTCGTCCAGGCACTGGTGCAGGCTCCAGTGCAGTCTGCCCCCACGCCTAGCACAGCACTCAGGATTAGGCTACACGGGCCTGTTGTAAACCTTAAAGTTCCAGTGCATCAGAGCCTGGTCTCCACTCTGCATCACTCCCTTCCACACCGTATATCCCAGTGTGTTCCAGGGATGTTCAGGCTCACTGCCTAGACAAACTGTGGACTCATCACTTACCCTTGGTGTCTCAGTCTCCTTATAATTAAGGCAGAGGTAAAAGATTATCTTCCTCAGAGGGCTACTCTGAAGAATAAATGATAGAAACACAAATAATGTAAATATAAACAATTTGACTACTGAATGGCTCTGAATCAATTAGCAATGGAAAGGTACCACCATCATTAGTTGCCAGAAAAACACACAGCTGATTCTAATGACAAGCCACTGCTCGTTGGCCTGAGTGGACAGACCCTAAACATGAAAGCAGGACAGCACCTGGAATCCTCATGTACTACTATTGGAATGTTCACTTTGGAAGACTATTAGCAATTTCTTAAAAACTTAATACATATCTGCCCTGTGACTAAGATTCTCATCTCCAAACACATTCCAAAAATGACAAAATAAGAGAGAGGGCTTTACACCAATTTCCATAGCCTAAGATGATGATAAGCACAGATCATTGAAAAATGAGTAAGTACGGAGGTCCCTCAGCAGGAAACAATGGTAATTGTCACACACATTAATGACACAGAATTCTGCAAACTGACATGTAAGTGAAACTGTAAAATCTGACACTAGGGCAGATATGAGGCAAAAGGAATGCATGTGATTTTATTTCATTTGAAAGGCAGCAAGGACAGATGACGTCAGCCTACAGAGACAGAGCTCTGTAGTGTGTACTTTGGAGTGAGACAGCCTTGTCTGAAAGAGGGCAAAACAGACTTCTCAGGTCATGGGAATGTTTATATCCTGAACTGATTCATATTAGAATTAATTAAATTTATCAAGCTGTAAGCAAGTTTAGTTTTAGTCTATACAAATTATATCCAATAAAATGTTGGCATGAAAAGTTTCAGGTTTTCATCCACTCAAGTGTATCAGATCTTAAAAGGTATTTGTCATATATTCAGGTGTGGCAGAATAGGTGTGCACATATAAATGTGCCTCCAATGTTTGTACAGTCTAAAACTCTTGAAGTCAGCAAAACTCACCTCAACCACTTGAGTCTCAAGAGGACTCATGAAGCAACCGGAACTTGCGATGCATTTTCTACATCTCCAACAATGAAGGGCACCTGTTTGCTCCTCACTGCTCTGCGTAGTTGTCGACGCTTTGTTTCTTTTCATCTGTGGGAATGATGATGATCGTTAGAATGATAAGCTGCATCGGAAAACTTTGATTTCCAAATCCTTACAGTGGCAGTTACACGTAGAGATCTAAGAAGCATCTCTTACTCTTAGCATCTCTTAGGTACCTAGCCACTCTACCCTGTGTCCTGACCAAATATCAGTGTCTGGGGCTGCTCTGTGACACAGTCAGCTGCAGGGATCCATGGCAGGATGAAACCTATGCAGGGAATTTCAACATCGCAAGCACTGATAAAGGTATTTTGGGTAATAACCAAAACACTTAAAAATTTGGTCCTGTGAGCCAGAATTCCTTAGTCTTCCATAGATAAAATCCTTTCCCAGAGCACTTGAGTGGACATGCCTTTTCTGTAGTCTAAACAGAACCCACTTTTCACACATTGCCCAATTGCCCATTATGAGTGTAAGCTGTAGTGTTCTGTGAGGTCCAAACTGATGCTGTTGGGAACACAGTGTACTCGGGAGTCTGGAGCTATGTTCTATGGAATCCCAACATACATACGCCATGGACAGGTCCTGCTTTGTGCAAAAGCTCCATGGCAGCTTTTCAGGTGACCTCAACAGTGAGTTTTGTGAGATGAATCAGATAACTATCTGCTAGTGACTGTGTCTTAGGCAAAGAGTACCTTATAAAATGTCTGACATGGAAACTTCCATTTAATTCTGATTATGATAATGCATTATGCAGTGATTACAAGCTTATTTTCTTTCTAGAATGCTTTATGTCGCTCATTATTGATTATTTTTTAAGGACAGAGCTTAAGGGAGTATCTACAAGGTCATTATAGTGCTTTTAAGAATCATAAAAGGATTGCCAGGTGGGTAGAGACAACTGTTGCCAACCCTGAAGACCGGTTTGATCCAGCAGACCTACAAGGTAGAAGAGAACCAACTCCTGCAGGTTGTCCTCTGTCCTCCACAAAAGTGCTGTGGCAGATGAGTCCTCCCTTTATACACAGAAGATACATAAACAAATAAATGTAGCTTCATTTCTATAAAGAACCATGGCAAGTATAAATATTGTTCATCTTGATTTTCATTTTTGTGGGGTTGTTTTGTGGCTTTGTTTGTTTGTTTGTTTGTTTGTTTGTTTGATTTTTGTTTTGAAAAAGACCAAAAATTGAACATAAAATTGGGTGATCTGGGATGAAATGGGATTTGGAGAAAATGATCAAAATAGATTATCTAAAATTTTCAATAGAAAGTATAAATATAGCGTATATAGCCTTCTGGTTTGAACCTGCCCCTGGAGAAGACCTGGGGTGCTAGCTCTGCACCCACTCCTACAACATCCAGAGGAAGCCCGAATCCCAGGTGTTCTGACATGCCCAGGATCACAGGTGAGGCCACAACTTCTGCCCAGCACCTGGAGTAACTGGGATCTCCAGTATCCAGGGACACAGGAACCCCCATCTAGCCAGCTTGAACCTCCACCCAAAGCAGACATGGGGCACTGGCTCTGCACCCACTTCTACAACACCCAGAGGGAGCTTGACTCCCAGGTGCTCTGAAAATCCCAGTATCACAGGATCGAAGAGGAAGCTTGACTCCTAGGAGATCAGACACACCCAGGAACACTGGAGCTCTGACCCACGCAAGATCATAATTGAAGCAACAACATCTTTCCCAACACCCAGTGTAACTGGGACCCACACAGGAACCAGGGAAAAACAAACCCCTGCCTAGCCAAAGGCACAGATTCCTTCCAGCTTGCACCTGTGCCAGGAGCAAACCCAAGGCTCTGGCTTTCCACCCAGCCCTGCCATGCCCAGAGAAAGCTTGACTCCCAGGAGCTCTTACACAACAGGATCTCAGGAGCTTGGTGACACCAGGATTTCAGGATCCCAGAGGCAGCTTGATTCCTAGGCGCTCTGAAACACCCAGGATCTCAGGATCACAGAGACAGCTAGACTCTGAGAAGTTCTGACACAACCAAGATCACAGGAAGGACAGACTCCAGTCAGACAGTAAGAACAGGTAGCACCAGAAATAACCATATAACAAGAGGCAAGTACAAGAACATAAGCAACAGAAATCAAGGCTACTTGACAACATCAGAACCCAGTTCTCCCACCACAGCGAGCCCTGGATACCCCAACACACCTGAAAAGCAAGATTCAGATTGAAAATCCCACCTCATGATGTTGATAAAGGAATTTAAGAAGTACATAAATAACTCCCTGAAAGGAATATAGGAAAACACAGGAACAGGTAGAAGCCCTTAAATAGAAAACACAAAAATCCCTAAAAAAATTTTTGGAAAACACAACTAAACAGGTGAAGGAATTGAATAACACCATCCAGGATCTAAAAATGGAAATAGAAACAATAAAGAAATCACAAAGGGATAAAACCCTGGAGATAGAAAACCTAGGAAAGAGATCAGGAGTCCTAGATGCAAGCATCACCAACAGAATCTCTTGTATTCAAAAGATAGAAAAGAGAATCTCAGGTGCAGAAGATACCATAGAAAACATTGACACAACAATCAGAGAAAATGCAAAATGCAAAAAGCTCCTAACCCAAATCATACAGAAAATTTAGGACACCAAACCTAAGGATAATAGGTATAGAAGAGAGTGAAGATTCCCAATTAAAGAGACAGTAAATATCTTTAAGAAAATTATAGAAGGAAACATCCCCAACCTAAAGAATGAGATGCCTATAAAGATACAAGAAGTCTACAGAACTCCAACTAGACTGGATCAGAAAAGAAATTCCTCCCACCACTTAATAATCAAATCATCAAATACACAAAACAAAGAAAGAATATTAAAATCAGCAAGCAGAAAAGATCAAGTAACATAAAGGCAGACCTTTCAAAATTACACCAAACTTCTCACCAGAGACTATAAAAGCCAGAAGGTCCTAGGGAGATGTCATATAGACCCTAAGAGAACACACATGCCAGGCCAAGCTACTATACCCAGCAAAACTCTCAATTACCATAGATGGAGAAACCAAGATATTCCACAACAAAAACAAATTTACCCAATATTTTTCCACAAATCCAGCCCTACAAAGGATAATAGAGGGAAAACTCCCAACACAAGAAGGGAAACTAGAAACCCTAGAAAAAGCAAGAAAATAGTCTTATATCAACAAATCCAAAAGAAGATAGCCACATAAACATAACTCCACCTCTAACAACAAAAATAACAGGACGCAACAATCACTTTTCCTTAATATCTCTTAATATCAATGGACTTAATTCCCCAATAAAAAGACATAGAATCATACACTGGATATGTAAACAGGACCCAGCATTTTGCTGCATACAGGAAAGGCACCTCAGTGACAAAGATAGACACTACCTCAGAGTAAAAGGCTGGAAAAATTTTTTTCCAAGCGAATGATCCCCCAAGAAACAAGCTGGAGTAGTCATTCTAATATGAAATAAAATCAACAGTCAACCAAAAGTTATCAAAAAAGATAAGGAAGGACACTTTATACTCGTCAGAGGAAAAATCTACCAAGATGAACTCTCAATTCTTAATATCTATGCTTCAAATGCAAAGGCACCCACATTCATAAAAGAAGCTTTACTAAAGCTCAAAGCACACATTGCACCTCAAACAATAATAGCGGGAGACTTCAACACTCTTATCAATGGACAGATCATGGAAACAGAAACTAAACAGAGACACAGTGAAACTAAGAGAAGCTATGAACCAAATGGATTTAACAGATATCTGTAGAACATTTCATTCTAGAACAAAAGAATATACCTTCTTATCAGCACATCCTGGTACCTTCTCCAAAATACACCATATACTTGGGTCACAAAACAGGCCTCAACAGATACAAGCAGATTGAAACAATCCTATGCATCCTATCAGATCACCACAGACTTAGGCTGGTCTTCATTAACAACAAAAACAACAGAAAGCTCACATACACATGGAAGTTGAACAATGTTCTACTCAATGATAACTTAGTCAAGGAAGGAAGGAAGGAAGAAAGAAAGAAAGGAAAATGAAGGCACAACATACCCAAATTTATGGGACGCAATGAAAGCATTGCTAAGAGGAAAACTCATAGCTCTGAGTGCCTCCAAAATGATACTGGAGAGAGCATACACTAGCAGCTTGACAGCACATCTGAAAGCTCTAGAACAAAAAGAAGCCAATACAGTCAAGAGGAGTAGATGGCAGGAACTAATCAAACTCAGGGCTAAAATCAACCAAGTAGAAACAAAAAGAAAACAACAAATTGGAAAGGAAGAAGTTAAACTATCACTATTTGCAGATAATATGGTATACCTAAGTGACCCCAAAAATTCCAGCAGAGAATTCTTAAACCTGATAAACAACTTCAGCAAAGTGGCTATATATAAAATTAACTCAAACAAATCAGTAGCCTTCCTCTATTCAAAGGATAAACTAGCTGAGAAAGAAATTAGAGAAAAGATACCCTTTACAATAGTCACAAATAATATAAAATACCTTGGTGTGACTCTAACCAAGCAAGAGAAAGATCTGTATGAGAAGCACTTCTGGTCTCTGAAGAAAGAAACTGAAGATCTCTGAAGATGGAAAGATCTCCCATGCTCATTGGCAGGGGATTGGCAGGATTAATATAGTAAAAATGGCCATCTTGCCAAAAGCAATCTACAGATCCAATGCAATTCCCACCAAAATTCCAACTCAATTCTTCATAGAGTTAGAAAGAGAAATTTGCAAATTTATTTGGAATAACAAAAAGCCCAGCATAGCAAAAACTATTCTCAACAATAAAAGAACTTCTGGGGGAATCACCATCCCAGACCTGAAGCTGTACTACAGAGCAATAGTAATAAAAACTGTATGGTATTGGTACAGAGATAGGCAAGCAGATCAATGGAATAGAATTGAAGATCCAGAAATGAAACCACAAACCTATGTTTGCTTAATCTTTGACAAAGGAGCTAAAACCATCCAGTTGAAAAAAGATAGCATTTTCAACAAATGGTGTTGGTTCAACTGGCAGTATATAGAAAAATGAAAATCTATCCATTCTAATCTCCTTGTACAAAGCTCAAGTCGAAGTGGATCAAGGGCCTCCACATAAAACCAGATACACTAAAACTAACAGAAGAGAAATGGGGAAGAGCCTTGAAAACATGGGCACAGGCGAAAAGTTCCTGAACAGAACACCAATGGCTTATGCTCTAAGATCAAGAATTTGACAAATGGATCCTCATAAAATTGCAAAGCTTCTGTAAGGTGAAGGACACTGACAATAGGACAAAATGCCAACCAACAGATTTGGAAAAGATCTATACCAACCCTACATCTGATAGAGGGCTAATATCCAATATATACAAAGAACTCAAGAAGTTAGACTCCAGAGAATCAAATAACCCTATTAAAAAATGGGGTTCATAGTTATACAAAGTATTCTCAACTGAGGAATATCGAATGGCTTAGAAGCATCTAAAGAAATGTTCAACATCCTTGGCCATCAGGGAAATGCAAATCAAAACAACCCTGAGATTCCACCTCACACCAATCAGAATGGTTACGATCAAAAACTCAGATGACAGCAGATGCTGGCGAGGATATGGAGAAAGAGGAACACTTCTCCATTGATGGTGAGATTGCAAGCCATTACAACCACTCTGGAAACCAGTCTTGTGGTTTCTCAGAAAATTGGTCATAGTACTACCTGAGGACCCAGTTATACTACTACTTTTGGGCATATGCCCAAAAGATGCTGTAACGTAACAAGCACATATGCTCCACTCTGTTCATAGCAGCCTTATTTATAATAGCCAGAAGCTTGTAAGAACCCATATGTCCTTCAACAGAGGAATGGATACAGAAAATGTAGTATATTTACACAATAGAGTACTACTCAGCTATTAAAAACAACGAATTCATGAAATTCTTAAGCAAATTGATGAAACTACAAAGTATCATCCTAAGTGAAGTAACTCAGTCACAAAAGAACACACATCGTATGCACTCTCTGATAAGTGGATATTAGCCCAAAAGCTCAGAATACCAAAGATACAATTCACAGACCACATGAAGTTCAGAAAGGAAGACCAAAGTGTGGATGCTTCAGTCCTTCTTAGATGGGGGAACAAAATACTCACAGGAAGAAAGATGGAGACAAATTGTGGAGCAGAGACTGAAAGAAAGGCCATCCAGAGACTGTCCCACCAGGAGATCCATCCCAGATACAGACACCAAACCCAGACATTATCGAGGATGCCAAGAAGTGCTTGCGGACAGGAGCCTAATACAGATGTCTCTTGAGAGGCTCTGCAAGAGCTTGACAAATACAGAGGCAAATGCTTGCAGCCAAGCACTGGACTGAGCACAGGGTCCCCAATGGAGGAGTTAGAGAAAGGACTTAAGGAGCTGAAGAGGTTTGCAACCCCATAAGAACAACAATATCAACCAACCAGACCCCCTCCTGAGTTCCCATGGACTAAACCAACAGCCAAAGAGGACACATAGAGCAACCCATTGCTTCAGCTGCATATGTAGCAGAGGATAGCCTTATTGGGCATCAATGGGAGGAGAGGCCCTTGGTCCTGTGAAGGCTCAATTCCCCAGAGTAGGGGAATGCCAGAGCCAGGAGGTGGGAGTGAGTGGCTGGGGGGGTGGGGGGGGAGTGCCTTCATAGAAGCAGGGGCATGGGGGAGGAGATGGGGGTCTCCAGAGGGGAATCTGGGGAAATCGATAACATGTGAAATGTAAATAAATAAGTAATAAAAAATGTATGCAAAGGATTAAAATTTAAGTACTCATGCTTTACTTTTTAGTAAAATTTAAGTGTATTTTTAAATTTTTATTGACTCTTTTTGAGTTTTACATTTTGTACCCCAACCCTGCTCATCTCCCTGTCCCCTCATAGTTGCCCTTTGCTCTTGCAACAAGTCCCCAAAACAAAACAAACACATACAAATTAAAATACAGCATAGAAAAACATCTCATCATAGAAGCTGTAGCATGTCAGTGTTTCCCACAGTTCGTCTCTCTGTCCACACATCTTAATTTGCATAAGTTCACTGCAGTGAGTCATTGGTCTGGATCACCAAGGTCTCTGGCTTCTGACATCATCAACATTGGATCCTCCCAGGGACTCTTCCAGATTATCCTGTTGTTGGCCTGGGTCATGCAGATCCTGCAGATTTGGATCAGCAGACTGACCTTACACCCATCCCAACCATCTGAAAACAGATAATTTAGGTTATGGGTGAGCCAACTCAGAGCCCTGGATCTGGGCCTGGGTGGCACTTTAGGTGGTCAGCATGCTTGCTCTCCCTTATCTGTACCACCAGGATGGCTCTTCAGCACTGCTCTAGCTAGGCCACCCAATGGTGTCATGGGCAGGATGCAGGGTCAGTTCTGTTCTCATGTCCTCTAGGCTGGCTCACCTACATCCATGCTTCTAGAGTCAGCTCTACTGAGCTGTCCAGTCAAAAATTGCCGCCCAACTTCACAATTGCTGATGACTGTAATGGGCTGGGCCAGCTCTCCTGGCCTCACATCCACAGGCTGGCTCACCTATGCCTTTGCTATCAAGGCAGCTTTCCTGTGTTGCCCAGGTGAGGTGCAGGTGCTGTTCTCCCATGTGTTCCAGTCAAAGAGGGGCAAGGTGTCTCTTTGCTCATTGGCAGAGGGGCTTAAAGTGGTGATGAACAGGAGATCAAGGCCCACCAAATCAACTAAGCAGGGCTCAAATGGTCTCACAGACCTGAAGTGGCAAGCACAGGGGCTGCATGGGTCTTCACTGGGTCCTCTGCATATACATTATAGCTGTTAGTTTGTTGTATATGTGGGCCTCCTGACAGTGGGAATGGGTGTTTCTCTGACCCTTTTGCTGCTCTGGGGACTCTTTTTCTCCTGTTGGGTTGCCTTGTTCAGCCTCAGTAAGAGAGATTTTTGCCTTGTCTTATTGTATCTTTTTATTGTCATGGTTGGCTGTTGTCTATTGGTTTCTTTGAGGCCTGCTCTTTTCTGAAAAAGAAATGGATGGGGGAAGAGGGGAGGTCTGGGTGGTGGGAAGTTGGGAGAACTAGAGAGAGGGGAAACTGCAATCAGGATATACTAATTAAAAAGAGAAAATAAAGTGGTGGTGATCTTTATCAGATTGCAGTGATTTTGAAAGCCTCTTAGTGGAACAGTTTACTCACCCAGCGATAATGCAAATGGTGAGTTCAGAATAGCTCTACCAAGATAGTCTATCTTTAAAATTTGCGATTTTTTCCCACTAATGCTTTTAGACCTATTCATACAGTATTTACTGAAAGCTTAGCATATGCTGGACTCTAGGAACATGAAGATGAAGAGTCCTATCTTCTGCTTAGTGGTGCCCCCAGTGCTATAAACGGATTATTAGCAGGTCTCATCCGTAGTGCATCAAAAGTGCTTTAGGAGCCTAAAGTAACAATGCACCTAAGCCCTGCTCATGGAAGTTCTAACTTACTCTTCAATGAACAAAGAGCTGGAGATAGGTAAAACATCTAATTCTAAAATGTTAAAACTAAAATGAATATGTATGTATACATGAAATTGGCTAAACTTCATCAGCTATAAGTCAGAGCCATAGGAGAAGGAACCTATAGATCAACAATATGCAAAGTAGAAAGGATTTAACTCTAATAGTTATGCATGATGAGAAATTATCATAATTCTGCGACTTGGGAGGCTGAGGCAGATGGAGGGTTTGAGGACAGTCTAAGTCACAAGGTGAGTGCTGGACCAGCCTGGGTTACGAAGGGAGATACTGCTTTCAAAGACAGAAAACAACGACAACAAAATACACTCCTGGGTCACAGGCTCAACAACCCTCTTCCAGTTAACCTAGCTCTGATCTTCCAGCTGTCAGGCCATAGTTCTGCCTCCATCAACTGACTCATCTTCAGAACCCACTATAGCCACAGATCACTTTATTGAACATCAATGACAAAGATTATGATCTGTAAAAGCTCTCTCATCTTGTTTCTGCATTGTTGGAGTAACCCCCACCTTGTCTAACTCCCCGAATGCTTCTCTTTCCCCTCGATATCCTTAGCCTCCTATATCCCCAGCTCCTTTATCTTGTGATTTTCAGGGAAGTCTCACACCAGAATCAAGTTGGAAAGTATTCACATATGCTTATATGTCCCCAAACCTGGATACTCAGGTCCCTCTCAGATAGTCACCCACGTCCTCTTAAGGTGTAGTGACATACACATAAAGGTCAATGGATTTCAGTAAGTCATCAGTGACAAGTACTGAAGACTACACTGTGACAACTCATCCCTATAAATGATTTTTAAATCTATACATCTAGTTTTGATCACGTTCCAAAGATCTAGGCCAGTATTTTCAATGTCCAGATGTTGCATGAACATCTTTTTAAGAGTCTGCTCTGGGAGAGATGTTTGTCCTGGCAGTTCATTAAGAATAAATATGTGCAAATCTATAGATAGTTACTTAATCAGATGTTGTTACATAGTACTTGAAATGTAGCCAATCCATATTGTCCAACAACATATAGTAGATTCTGAAGACTTGGTAAAAATAATGAGAAATACATTTTTAAAATGTGTGTTACCTGTATAATCAAAATTTAATATACTAGTAGAGCATCTTATAAAATTAACTTAACTTGTCTTTCCTCGACTATTTGGAATTCACAGTTGTGTATGTAGTATGTGCAGAGTGGTATGTGTACATGTGGAGGCCACAGGTCAACATCCGGTGTCTCTTTCTATTGCTCTTTGCCTAATTTTTAAGGCAGTTTTTATTATCATGTGTATACATGTGTGGACATGTGTGTACCAAAGCACATATTCCAGTCAAAGTAAAATTTTATATTGTCAGCTCTCTCATATCATGTAGCTTTAAGGAATTTAACTCAGGTTATCAGTCTTAAAGAGAGATGTCTTTTACCTAATGAAACATCTTACCTGCCTCTTGCCTTTTTTTTTTTTTTTTTTTTTTTTTGAGACAGAATCTCTCTCTCTGAACGTGGAGCTCAGTGATTAGGCTAGACTGACTAGCCAGAAGCACACACCCCCACCCCCAGATCTTCTTTGCCTCTGTCTCCTCAGGGCTGGGATTACAAGCATATACCACCATGTCTGGCCTTTCACATGGGTATTGGGGATCAAACCTCAAGCCACGTTTGCATGGTGAGCTTTGCACCAGAGGGAAATTGTCTCTCCCAGCATGCTCTTTTACTACTGTAGTGTGGCTTCACTGATACGACTGGGAGCTTGGTCTTCCTGAGCAGCACTGTTCTATCTCCCACCCCAGGATTTGGAAGAGCTGGCTCTTTCCTCATCATTTAAGATGTCAGTGTCACCTTCTCAGATATGATATAAGCAGAGTATTAAACTGTATGTCACTGCGCCACAGCCAAAGAGAATCTGATGTTTCTAGGTAACATGTAGAAAGCTGCATATTTAATAAGCTCAACAGATGATCTGTTACAGGCTGAAGACACTGACTGTGGTGAATGAGAAGGAACCCTATAGGCTCAGAGATTTAAATATATGGTTCCTAGTTGGTAGACTGTTTAGGAAGGGTTGGGAGATACTGCCTTGTTAAAGGAAGTGTGCCTCCAGGGCTGGGCTTTGAGGTTTCAAGAGTTCATGCCAGGCCCAGTCTCCTTCTCCCCCTCTCTCAGTTCTCACCTACTGCTCCAGTGCTATGAATGCCTAAGGCCACCTATTTTCTACCACATTGGAGATAGACTCATCCTCTGAAACTGTAAGCCAGCTTCCATTTAAATGCTTTCTCTTGTAACTTGCCTTGGTCATGGTGTCTCTTCACAGCAATAGAATGGCTAAGCCCCTACTATGTGTAAAGTAAAAGAAAAGCAAACAAAACCCAACTGTAACAGGCTCTTTTGGTAGCACAAAGGGGCCTTTTGACAGAACTCTTTAGTATCTGATTGTGACTGGTCGTGTGGAACCTATCTATACATGTGATAAGGTTACAAAAAGCTAAACATAACTGGCAAAATATGACAGCTAGGATGGTGCACACATGTCCATGCTTTGACCTGTGGGCCATACGGGGCCACATATGGCTAAGAATGAAGGCCAACACAAAATCACAAACTTAATCATTGAGAGACTGTTTTCAGAAGTTTTGTTTTGGTTTGGTTTTTGGTTTTTTGTAACTGGCTTACACAGTTCTAGGGTAGACTTTGAAGATGATCATGTCACAGTGTTAAAAGACTAGACACAACTCTCCTAGTAATATATTTGCCAAGATTTCCTTAGTTAGGACTTCTTGTCTACCTCCCCTCTCTCTGAATCTACAATTTTCAATTAAAGCTGCAATTTAAAATTATATTTAAATATTAAAAATTACTGCAAAAATTATGAAGTCAAAATTATAGTCATCATGTTTTTACCAATGACCTCTTTTGACATAGTTGTGTAATTCTCTTTTACTATCTTCCCCATAATTTTGGCCATGTTTTTTGGATATAGACACTTGCATAGTTCCCTAGAACAATGTTTTCTAACTCCTAGCCTCTTCCTGTTATAGCATTTTCTTTCCCTATGACATCCATGAGCCAACAGTGCTTATCCTTTAAGGATGAGGTCAACATTAAATATAGCCGGTGGACTCTAGGGATATTCAGCTTCTCTTCTTTCTGGACATATCTCCACAGAAGCAACCAAGTAGTATCATCTTAGTTCTGTTTTTCTTACTAAAAGGCATACTCATTCCACAGACACATAATCAAATGCAGTATCTGACCCTAAAAACGCACAACAAACATTTACTGAAATCAAACAAACAATACACAGATGAGAGCTCCTCACACTTGCTCTGTCTTTTCATGGAATCAGATGATCTGTTCAATAAATAATATAAACACACTGATCTGAAGTGTCAAGTTATAAGAAACCTGTATTTGTTTGGACTTCCCTCCCCTAAGTGTCCCAGATCTATGCCCCACTTCCTTACTCAACTTTGTGGTTTGGTTTTGTTTTGCTTTGCTTTTACTCCATCCAGTCCCTTTTGTGCTGCCAGTACAGCTTTATATGTGGCCATCCACTGAAGCATGTGTGACTTATCAAGGACCACCCCTCTTTCAGCAGCTATCAATCAGTTGCCTATAGCTCCATTGTTAGGGGTAGGAACTCAAGTCTACCTCACCTTTCCAGGCTGGAGTTTTGTCTGGCATGGGCTTGTGCATGCTGGGCTTATGGTCACAACTGCTGTGGATTCATATGTACAAAGGGCCTCCTATGTCTGAAAACTACTAACTGTTTCCCTGTTGTCATCCACCAGCCCTGGCTCTTACAATCTTTCACTCTCCTCTTCCACAACGATCTCTTAGAAATAAGGATGTGATATGTCTCATTTAGGGCAGACCATTTCACGGTCTCTAATTCTTCTCAATTTGATCAGTTTTTGATCTGCTACTAAAGACAAAAAAATCTTCTCTGCTGAAGACTGAGAGATACACTAGTCCACACCACATGGCTCCTTACACTTCTGTTTCCAAGGTTAATTATTAATTATGCTTGACCAGTGAGTGGGAAGAACTAAACTGAAGTTCTTCAGCTATGGAGAAGAGGGTACTAAGAGAAAGATGTCTAGCTGTGTTTATACTTATTTGAACTTGAAAGGGGAAGCAGCAGATGGTTATCTGCTAGCAATCTGTTTATAAAAGTGAGATGGCTTCTGGCCAATAACATGTTAAAAGGAAGGATGAGACACTGAAGCTCAACTTATTAAAAAGTGGGTGTCTTTGAACAGATTTGAACAACTTATGTGTTAGACATAAACTCAAATCCACCTCCAGCTCAGCACTCGAGACACTACAGTACAGGCTTAATTAAGCAAATCAGGGAACTATGTAAATATCTTGTCCAAAGATTGCAGGTAGCAGTCCACACAGCCTTATGGTTTTCTTAATACACAGTACCCATACTCACACATATACTGGCACCTGTTTACATTACTACCTGTCCTGGTCCTGCTATAATGGTTGATGCTTCTTGAACGTATTGCATATTTGGGAAACACTATTCTAAGAGTTTTAGCTCTCCAATGCTAAACATGTCAGTGGCATAATACTGAAATCTTACACTCATGAAAATGATCATCAACCTCAGTAAGAATACTCTTTAATTACAGGACAACAGTAAAGCTCGTAAGGTCATAGTGATGAATCCAAGTTGTCTAAAAGTCTCATTTTAACTTATCAAATTTTGCAACATGTAAGGAGTATGAAGAATGTTCATATCTGAGCACATGCAGCCTGCCGGTCATTTTAGCAAACATGTTTCACGATGGACAGGCTGCACAGTAGCTCTCAACTGAAACACAGGGCTTTTCTTCAGGAGTCTGATCAGCTGGCAGTAGGATGCAAAGGGGCTTTGCAAGTTCTTTCTACCACAAAACATACTTAGGATTAACGATACGTGAAACCAGCAGTAAACCATAACTATCTGCATGCCTTGGCAGTAGAGAATACAAGGACAGCCGCAAGCCTGTGGTTCTATTTACCAACCACTGCCTTTGTGTCTCCAGTGAGAATGCAGTGGTGAGAAAGGCAAGCCACGCCTTAACATTACCTCATTTCTTAAACGGGTCTTAGAAATAAAACTTGAGAACTGATACTTAACACAAAGTAGATCTCCCCAAAATGTTGCCTATGCAAATTCCCTTGCCCGATTATACCCCTCAAAAAGTTTAGGGAGGAAAAAGAAGTCCCTGTGACAAAAACATTAGGAACAGCTTAGGCTGTAATTTTCTGTAACACTGAGCACTACAATTACAGCCCCCATAAAGAAGCCGAAATCTTTGTCTACCTCCGACTATTACTTCACTCTATGGAAAAAACGTCAGCATTGGCTCAGTTATAATTCCATATGAGGGAATTTAGGATTTTCTTATTACCAATACACTTCTTTAAAACTAAGTTTGAAATCAAGTGAGGTGAAATCGGTAAATATGTAAATAAATAAATAAATAAATAAATAAAGGCATAGCAACTTAGAAAATGGTTACGCGATTTGCTCAGTTCAGAGTCCTGCAGAGCAACACCATTTCTATTTTTCATTGTTGGGTTTAAGGGTTTTCTTTCATTCTTTGTCTTGCTGTCAAGCTCATGCTGGTTTTGAACTTCTGGACTCAAAACAAGCCTCCTGCCTTAGTCTCCAATGTATCCAGGACTCCAAATGCACACAACCATGGCTGACCAATTTTTATTTTTAAGCAGATCAATATACTTATCTTTGCTTACAAGCACTGTGATATATTTATAGGCATTATTCTGTAAGCTTTTCAATCTCCTAAAAGTTGTATAATTGGAAGGTCTCCATGAAATGGGAGAAAGTATCTATTCTGTAGATATTAAAAAGTATCATTTTTTTTATTGCTAGTGAGATCTCACTATATGGGATGCATGGATTTAAGTAGCAGTCCATAAATGCTTTGCAAAAACAGACTTCTGAACCAGTTGTTGCTTTCTGGACAGAACATTATGCATAATAATTCTGCTGGAAATGGGCTATACTGATAAGGTCATTTTGTAAAATTAGTGAGATGTCAGCCCACACTCGTGCTCTTGAGCCCCAGTGTCTGTTTTGACCACAGAAGAACTGCAGAGCACCCCAACCTAAGTAATTCACAACAAAGAATTAACAAAACTGAAATTGATCTACTAGGTAGAACTAGAGGTAACTTCTTAGTTATGTCTAGGCTCTTTTAGACTTTATGGCAGCTACTTAGTTCAATAAATAGTTTAGCACATGAATTATTTAGTGTAAGCTGGCTTGTTACCTAAGCTCCCTTTTACATTGGCTTCCACTATGTCAAAGATATCAAATACTTCTGCACAGATAGGAGAACAAATTGGGTTATTTCCAAACTGCCAGTTTTGCAATTCTAGGCACAGGAGCTGCAGTGACTAAAGCCTCTAATTTATTAACTCTAAAAGTGTCTAAATCCTGAATTACAGAGACCTTAATCTTCTTTAGTAATTGTTGCCCTTCAACACTTGTGGGTTTGAAACTGATGAAGTCAGTTTTAATGGTTCCTGGATATTCACAGTCAAAAACGTCTTCTTATAAAGAACCCCCACTTCTGTTGAGGAAAAAAATACCAGTCTATAGTATTCCCACAGAGCTCCTCTTCTGCATCTATCCTACGCCTTATCTGTCTTCCTGGGATTCCTCAGTTCTTAGGCTTTATACAATTCACAGCTAACTCTAGTGAGTGTGGTGCTTTGAATATGAAATTTCCCTGATGAGCTCATGTGCTATCCACTTAATTCACTCTGATGGTGTGGTCTGGGAAGGTTTGGGAAGAGGTGATCATTGATGTAGGAAGTGGGTCACCTTATGGCTTTAGAGTATGACCCCACTTCCTGGTCTCACTTTTCTTTCCAAATGCGGATGCACTATGATCAGCCAGCCTCCTGCTCCTGCTACCACATGCTTCCAGGCACCTGCCATGACTTCTCTGCCTTGTCTTCCCTGCCTCTCTCAGGAACTGTGGACCAAAATAAACCCTTTCTCCTTTATGTTGCTTTGGTTGGGATGTTTTATCACAGCAACAAGAAATGAAACCAAGCCAATGAGAAAAATTATAGGAACTTGACACTTGTAACTTCATGAATTTCCAACTCTGTCCAATGGGGTCTCAGATTGTATCAACTTCAACTGAAGTTGACAACTACTTCTCAATAACCACCCCCACTGCAGCTCAGGCACTTAAGTCTTGATGGGCCTCTGTTTTTTGAACCAGGTGATACCTTTAGAGATTATAAAGTTTCACTGAAGAGATGCAAACATTTTGCAAACTCCACACCCTGATTAGTTTTCTCCATTTCAGCTGCTGCTACTCTCTGGTAGAAGAAGTGGACCTCAGAGAAGAGTGAAGCCACCAGGTGAGTATGAACCACATTCTCACATTTCACAGACTATATTACATAGGGAAAGTATAGTGTACAAATTATGGGCAAAATTAACGAGGTACTAAAATATGTCTTTGAAACTAGTCTGTATATACGGGTACTTATGTGCACTCCAGCTATACCCCACACTCCTAAATGTCTACTACCTCTCCAGACAGCACCACCAGCTGGGGCCGTATGGTTAATATGTAGGCCAGTTGGGGACATTTCCCACCCAAATAATAACATCACCATATGATATCTTAAGTTTTGTTTTAATGAATACATTTTATTGTTGTCAATGTTAGTTATTGATGATAATTGTTACAAATTTTTCAAAGTTGTGGGGACTAGCATTAATGTCTATCAAGTTTGGAGTCACATAAACTGGAAGACAGCAAATATCTCAGAAGGCAAACTGTGTGTCTTTGGATTCTTAAATTTCTTTTCTATGAATGATCAAAACATTGTCTGCCTAAATCTCTAACATGAAGCACAATTCTGTGCACAATTCCAGCACAATTGCAAATGTTTTTATTGAAATGTTGTCATTAGAATAAATTCTGTGTTTTCTTTTCCCCAGTATTTAATGTTTTCAATTAAGAAATATTGCTTTTGACTAAAAGGTGATCAAATAAATGTAAAATAAAGGATATACTCGTTGAATGAATATGACACATAAGCAATAGAATAATGAAAATTAAGAAAATCTAGAGTGAAACAAAGTTAAGCTGTCTTACCAAGAAGTCTGAAAACTCAGAAGCTGCAAGGCCATGCTTTGAAAGCACTGAATAAAACTTATTGATTACTACAGTATTTGTACTTCTGCTCAAGACACCATGCTTCTAAAGAGAATGAATGGCGTCTGCTTCTTGGATATTGAATTGATACTATAATAAAATCTTTGTAGCCCAGTCTAGCTTTATTCCATATTGTTACTGGCATTAAAACATTTTTGTGTCATTTACTGGATGAATTTTAGTTTTTCATTAAAACTTTCTAACATAATCTATTTTGATCATATTCTTCTCTTCTCACCCAACTCCTTCCATATCTTCCTAACCTCCCTCCCTACTCAACCTCAGGTCGTTTCTGTCTCTTGAAAGAAGAAAGAGAATCCAAATAAAGACTCCAATAAGA
Source organism: Grammomys surdaster (assembly GCF_004785775.1). Lineage (NCBI taxonomy): Eukaryota > Metazoa > Chordata > Mammalia > Rodentia > Muridae > Grammomys > Grammomys surdaster. Next base: position 13,525,642 of record NW_021604578.1, on the reverse strand, counting down.
TAAAGCAAAAACAAAACAAAAAGCACACAAACAAATTGTGGTGTCGATTTTTACGTTGGCCAACTACTCCTGGGCATGGCGCTTGAGAAAACCAATTTCCCCCTACTCACATGTATCAGTGACAGATAGCTTCTTGTGTCCACTTCCCCTTCTCAGTGTTGGCAGTCTGTCTGGGTTTGAACCCAGGCAGGACTTATGTGTGCTGCCACAGTCTGTGTGATTTCATATGTAGACCAATCATGTTGTGTTTGGAAGGTGATGTTTCCTTGGAGGCACCATCACCTCTGTTCTTAAAAGCTTCCCTCCTCTTTCTCATAGATCTCTGAGCCTTCAGGGGAAAAATGTCTCATTGAAAATTCAGAGTTCCACGGTCTCTCACTTACTGCACATTGTTCAGTTGTGAACTCTGTGTTAATTACCCTCTGCTGATCTATGGGTATAACAATTCTAACTCAAGTCAGAATGGCCGAGATCAAGAAACAAAGACAGTACATTCACGCAGTGATTCCCAGAAAGAAGAACTCTTATTCATTGCTGGAGGTGGGGGTACAAACTGGTGAAGCCACAGTGGAAATCAATATGAAGGTTTCTCAAAAATCTAGAAATGGATAATTATAAATGATGTTTTTAGGCTACAAATAATTATCCATCCAATACATATTTCCTCAGCAACTATTACCTTGTCAAAGAATACAAAGAATATCCAAGATGTGTACTCTGACAGCATACAAGGGTAATACAGGTTGCAAGTTAGTTGCATATGCGATAGTAGGCAAACAATTTAAAGACTCTCACAGGGGAAGAACCAAGTGAAGGCCTGTGTATGACATGAAATGAAGCCCCTTAACACCATACACACACATACACACACACACACACACGCACACACGCACACACACACCCCTCAGGTGATTTCTCAGAGAAATAAGGGCTAAATCCCATTCACTTTATATCAAGGATACAGAAGTGATAGGAAGCATGGGTTTAGCTGAAAGCTAATAGTTATGTAAACTTGCTACACTTATATTCGACGAATACATTATCTCTAATGGGCCAAAGAGAATCAAGTGAGAAGGCAGAAGCAAATTGTCACTAATCTGGCTTTAGCACTGCTCTTCTCAGAAGAAAGAGAATAATTGTAAGAGACTTATTTTTGGATACACAGAACAGAAGATTTTTGGTTACTGAAGGTATTTCTAAATAATGAAGCCTTCTTTAAAAAGTAGACCAAAGACTAACTGGCAAGGCAGGAAACCTGAGCTTGTTCCCCTGTTAATTCCACTGTCCTCCCAAGAGTGTTTAGGGCTCCTAGCACTGCTCATGTTCACTCTGGCTTTCTTCTCTACTCTGCTGTTTAGTGCTTGCCTAGCTGTGTCACCAGCTAAGGCCCTGCTGTACACTGCTGTTCCTTCTACCTGTAACTCCGAACAAAGGAACATAAGCAGTACCGCATCTGTTTAGTACCTTGCAATACAACAAGATGTCTGCTATACAATGAATAGTGTATGTTGCTGAGTTGTGAGAACTACATCCAATGTTTTCTTTGGGGCAATGAAAGAAGAGGCAGAAATATCAAATGTACTTTCATTTGCAATCATCCATGTGATAGACTGATGTCTGTCTGATGTCACATGGTATCATCATGATGTCACATGATGTGTAATTGTACAACTTTTCTCTATAGAGACACTGGACATGAATAGGGCCATTCTACTAAACAAACCTCAAGGCAGTCACCTTTTTAAAGGTTCTTCATCTAACTATAAGATAACAGGAGTTGGATCTTCAACAAAGGGATACAGTTTGGTCATAAAAATCAACCATCATGTGCCTACTTATATGTGCAATAGGCAAATTTCAGCACCATTCATGAAGCACCCTTAAAAATTAAAAGGTGAAATAAATCTAAACCACTTCAAGCATGTGCATATATATGTAAATGACTCTGTGTACCATATGACAAACACAGGAAGATGTTAAATCACACAACCCAAATCCAGAATCTAGAAAAATTTAAAAGATAAAAGAGTTGGGATTTTTTTTTTCACAATGAATACATTTTCTCAAGGGAAGAGAAACTTGAGATGTACCTATTCCTGGACAGGAAGAATATATTTTTACAGTTATTGTGTAGCCCCATGAATACAGTTAACAACAGGGTATTGTGTGAATGTTCACATATATAGTATTTATAGCCACACATACTGCACGTCATCTACAATACACACAATCATCACTTTATCGCTTTGCATTCCATAAATATTTGTAATTGTTATATTTAAATTTATAATACACTAATAAAAAGAAATTGAGAGATGGGGGAAAACAGAGCCATCAAATTCAGTGTCTAGACTTGTTGTAACCTTTAGCCAAACAAATACATTCTAAAATAGATATTTACACATAACTGCAGATTATCATATATAAACTATATAGTGGATGGTAATAAAAACTGTTAATCTTGTTGAGTATAACATACCACATTGTCACTATGAACTTTAAAGATTTTCAGACTAGAGGTAAATATTAAAGTATTTTTCGGACCAAAGTAAATAATATAGAAGCAAATTATATGCAGTAGAAAAGAGAAACAGAAGGGTAATAACTATTAAAGATGGGTGATAGATACAGAACTCATAACATCCTTTTTAATGTGAGATTTAAATTTTATACAAGAGATTTAAAATCAAACTTGATAAATAGAATATTTAGATGAGACATTTTCTCAACTTCCACTTGAAAACTAGATCAACACAGACTTCTTTATAATCCCTCTTAGTCTGTTGATTACTTTTTTATCCCTAATCTACTGTTCAAATGAGAATGTTCCTTTCCTGTTTTGGCTTCACTTAGGAGTCTCAGCATCATGTGTGCCCAAGGCTGCATCTCTTGTAGATATCAACATTAAAACACAAGTCCTTAGACAACTCCATGTCCATCTAGGTAGTTTTAATGTCATATATCTATGTCGTATAAGCCATCTCCTCTATTCCTTGTTTTTAGCTCCTAGGGATCTCTCCTCCTTTATTCTAAATTAATCTATGCATCTTGATAGTATTTAATCAAATGTCTAAAACAGCTTTATTTGTAGCTTACTCATTTGTATCATAAGTTTCTATTTCTGTTAACCACTGTGAGAAAAACTAATTTCAATGACAGATGAAGTCACTCAGAATCATAACCACCATTCTCAGAGTTTGGCCTGAAAACTTAAGTAAAAGGATTTTAAGAGTTCTGAAGGGAAAGGGCAGGAATGAGGAATGGGGATCCAGGTGGACAGAGGTCAGAGTTTCCTCATTAGCACTTTCAAAGAGGTACAGTGGAGGAGATGCCTCTTTGCCAGATCAAAGATGATATTTCAGCCCATAAAATGTGCAAGCTCATAAGTGCTGGGTCGGAAATTATGGCTGTAGCCATCAAAGCTTTGTTTTATAAAATCTGAAGCATTTTAATTCTCCACACTGAACATGGTGTCTTTTATACTCACGGGAGCAAATATAAAGTGTAGAGCAGAGACTGAAGGAAAGGCCATCCAAAGACTGACCCACCTGGGGATCCATCCCATATACAGACACCAAATACAGACACTATTGTGGATGCCAAGAAGTGCATGCTGACAGGATTCTGCTATAGCTGTCTCCTGAGAGGCTGTGCCAGAGTCTGACATATACAGAGGCAGATGTTTGCAACCAACCATTGGACTAAGCAAGGGGTCCCCAGTGGAGGACTTAGAGAAAGGACTGAAGGAGCTGAAAGGGTCTGCAACCTTATAGGAAGAACAACAATATCAACCAACAAGACTCCCTCCAGAGTTCCCAGGGGCTAAACCACCAAATAAGGAGTACACATGGAGGGACCCATAGCTCCAGCCTTATATGTAGCAGAGGATGGCCTTGTCAGGTATCAGTGGGAGGGGAGGCCCTAGGTCCTGTGAAGGCTCAATGCCCTAGTATGGGGAACACCCTCATAGAAGCAGGGGAAGGGAGATGGGATAGGGGTTTCCAGAAGGGAAATCAGGAAAGGGTATAACATTTCAAATGTAAATAAATAAAATGTCTAATAAAAAAGATGCAAAAAGGACTGTATTCTTTTGCTGTTCCAGAGACTTCCCAGTTCTCTGCTGACCAGACAGGAGCTGCCCTGCTTGGCTTCTACCTGCTTTGCAGCCCAGCCATCTACCCTTCTGTCTGTTCTTCCACTCCACCTCTGCTTTCTGCTGCAACCTCTAGGCCCCTGAAAAGTTTATATTCTGGAATGCTATCATAGCCTCCAAGGACAAAACCAAAGTCATCCTGGCCTTAGTCTATTCAAATGCCCTTTTTTCCTAACAAATATTCCTAAACCTATGTGTGATTTTCTCTTATTTTCTTCAAATCCCTTTTCTGGTTTTCTTTCTAAATACTGATCACATTGCTAATTCCTGCTTCCATGCTCGCCCCTTCTGTGGATCTGCAAACTCCTCAATGGTTTCACCTTTTGGCATCTAAAGGAAAGTAATTTCAGGTTCCCCAGCAGGCACCAAAACACTAAGATCCTCAATTCACTCAGCATGCTATCATATCTATGTATAATTATACATATTCCCTTTTATGTGCTAAATTATCTATAGGTTCTCTATAATACTGAAACAATGTAAATATGTGAACAATTGTTAAACTATATAGCTTTAGTAAATAACAACGAGAAAAAGTTTGGAGCAGTTCAGAATATACACTTTCCCCCTAATACTCTAAATGAATCTAAAGGTATGGAACTCACAGAAACAGAGAGCTGGCTGACCTATATGACAGCTGGCAAGTATATTTGATTAATGAATCAGCAAGCAAGCACATGTAGGACAAAAACCAAAGTCATCCTGGTCTTAGTCTGTTCATTTGTTGGCATCACTAGAATAAAGTTAGCAAATGTCACCAAAAGAAGCTGATCTCATTTGCTTCAAAAACATGCTCTGGAGACTGACTTTTTCTAGAGACACCAGTATAGCACAAAGTCTGGGTTTTGTGACATTCTGTTTTGATGACTATGTGTATTAAAATTGTTTACAATTCTATTAATCTCCATCAGAAAATACACTATGTTCCTCTTTTCAATTAGCAGTGCCAGAAAGTGGTATGACTTCCACATGATTTAAACTAAAACCTCAAATATAAAACATGAAGAGATTAGTATTATTGTTATTATTATTTATTGTTAAAAATTAGCTATTGTTTTCAGACTAGTACTTATTAAGTAGCACAATCTTCTTTAGTCAACACATGAGGGCTGAAAGGAGGACTCAAAGAGCATGCTGTGCTCTTGTGAAATCAAATTGATTTATTTGCAAAACTGTGGGACTATGTAAGGGTTGGTTCATGGCTGGGCATGATCCTGGAACCCCAAGACTCCAAGGGAGAAATGGCAGGCTTTCGGCCATGTCCCCAGAACCCAGAGTCCTGACGAGCAGTCTCATCTCCATAGACCTACATTGTTCAGTCACATAGGCCATTACAGCCCCTCCCAAAGTGCACAGGTAGAGGGTGTGACTATAGGCCTCAGGCCCTAGCGATTTACATACTAATGAAGGCCACAGGGAGGAGCAAATTAAGCATTTCTCCCCAGGCCCTCCCCCTTTCTCTCTCTCTATTTAACTCAGGTCTGTCTTGAATTTCACAGGGGTACATCCAGATCCATCCACCATCCTCCATGAAAAAAAACCTTTCTGGAACCAAGGACTTCCTCGTGTCAGTGGGGCCTGCTGTTGCCAAAGTCTCCAGCCTTTGGAACCTTAGACTTTCTCCTGCTTGTGGGACCAGCTGCATGGAAACCCACCGGGACTCCACTGCTGTGGCCTACTTTCCCATACAAAACAAAAATCTTTTTCCAAGTAGTTATCTTATAATTACATGAAATCTTAAAATAATACCTAAATGTCTACCTTACAAAAGCAATAAGGAGTTAAATGTTCAACATTTTGTGGAAACCCAGGAAAACTGAGCACTACTGACACAGAACATAGTATTCATTTGAGAAGCCATGACCAATCAAGCTATGAAATCAATGCCATATCCTTTTGAGATAACTTTCCTTTGTCCTGCAGTGTTTCCAAGGATGTCTTTTCATTTGCTCTATTTCTTTAACTTTGATAGGTACTTGAGCTCAGTGAGGGAAATCTGCCCAGACTTGGTATCAGACAACATGTGTGAAGAAATCCATCACTTCCTACCCACCTGCCTAGCTTTTTGGTCTAGGAGTTGCCTGATACAGAAAACAGCCAGACCACTTTTACTGTATCTAACAGGTCATCTAGAACTGGCTTTCTGCTTTCTGCTCTGTTATCCACAAGAGACATCTTGTACCCTTGTGTTGCCTACCCTTTTCCACCAGAGAAGAACAGATACAATTTAAAACAAAAACAAACAAAAAACAAAAAGCTCAAATTACAGTCACCTTCATATTATCTCCAGGGCTCTGCCTGTACCTGGCCTCCTAATAGTCTGTATCAGCCACACAAAGCCCACTGCTGCCTGATTGCCTCCTGGAACTTCCTGGGAGCATAAGAGATTAATAATAATCAAGCAGTTCCCACATTGCCTAGCTGAGAGGCCGAAGGCTATTTGTCCAGTTTACAGAGTGGAAGATGAGCCATGTAGGGAGAACTTCACTGAGGGTAGAATGGAGCTTTTTGGTCTGTATTTATCAGCACCCCATACCATGCAGCACAAGCTAATATAAGGCTAGTTCTCCCAACTGAAGAACTGTCTGTGTCCTACCGTCACTTCCTTCTCACTCTTGTGCTTTAGAAGAGTTTTTACTCCTCAACATAACGTTTTGTCAAGACTGGAGAGGACTAGCCCAGGCCCCTTTCTATCTCTCCAATTATCCAGAAGGATACAGCCATCCCTTTAGAAGCAGGAACCCAAACTCTCAGCAAACAGCAAAGCTGCTGGCACCTTCTCTTGCCTTCCCATTTCTTAGAAGTGTAAGAAATTCCTGCTCTTCATAAACTTCCTAGTTTCCTCTTTTTGTCATAGCCACAGAAATAGACAGTATATAATACGCACAATATACTTATCACTATTTAAGTCCTGAAAAACATAAGAAAACAAATATCTCTGCTAAGAAGTATTAAGCAAAGTGTTCAGGACGCCACTCTTAAGACTGAGCTCCTCTGATAGGCCCTGAGATAGGAAGCATCTTGCTCTTAAGACTGAAAATATAACGTAGAACCAAACTCTGGTCCTAAGTTATTGCCCAATAAATTACAGTTTCCTTGATATGAATTTCAAGCTTCTATGCGAAATACACTCTCAACATAACACTGTTCTGGTAAGATATGTGATCTGTGTAAACAAATTCTACTTTAACTTAAAAAAAAAAAGAAAGAAAAGTCAATGAGCTAAACCAGAGGTAAGCAACAGATTACAATGCAAACTAATTCTTTTCAAAATGTTTGACATTATGTAGCTGGGCACAGGTACAGAATTTAACTACAAGTGAGCATTCTCCTTTGAATACAGCCTTCTAGGAGTGGGAGCTCACGTGTGCCATCAGATTGTGCTAAGCTACATCCCCACACTTGTTTTTAAATCACCTTCATGATTATTGGAAAATCCTTTAACTATCACGAATAGTTACAGACTATAGAAGGTAGAATTTAGTTTGGCAGTCTTGCCAAATCCATTCTTCAAAACTCTGCAAAGAAAATCGTGCTCAGGCCAAGTTAGTTTCTTGATTTAACAACATACAAAGGCAAATGCTTAAGCATCACGATGCCTTTAGGTTGCTTGCAAGATGACTCAAGGATTCAGACTATTTTTGAATAGCAGTGGCCCTATTCCAGCAAACTTTTAGCCTCCTTGGTGGTCATCTCCTTGAAGGCGTAAAACATATAGCATGTGTAGGGGAGAGATGAATGTAATGACTGCATAGTCACACTATGAAGAGGAAAGCCAGCCTTTCCTCACCCAGCTCAAATGATTTCCTAACTATGACTTCACTCTCTAACTATTCCCTTTTTCCAGACAGCTTTGTACAGACAACAGAGTGGAGGTGGTCAAAGGAAGTCTAAGTAAAGTGTCCTGTACAATATTTTTTTTGTGGTATAGTTTTCAAAATTCAAGTAAAAAATGCTTAGCTTTCTGCTTATTGGTGAAAAGGCAGCATATGACAACGAAGCACTGTCACTCAGGTCTGAGTAGCACAGACGATCACAGAGGTCTATTAAAAATGATTACTAATTCACTCCATTACTTGCCTGGAAAAAAAATCCCTGCCTGGTATATAGATGTACTTATTAAAAAGAGTTTGAGGACTGTCCTTAGATACACTCATACATGTTCTACCTACCACTATATAGAAAGTATGTTTCACTTTTAGAAGAAACCCCTCCTTTTGAAAACCCGAACATAAATGAGAGGAAGATGAAGCAATAAAAGATCTATTGACAAAGCAATTTAAAGGCAAACCCTCGGGACATTGGTTAACTGTAGATAGCTGTGGGGAGATAAGAAAACAATCTAATATGGATGCAATTACTGTGTAAGTTGATTTTCACCTAAATGACTATTGTCCTAAATGTTCACTAGTAAGCTAGCAACCTGGCTCCATGCTACATTTATTGACGCTGAGGATCTGTGCCACGATCAATATCATGGGTACTACACTTATACGGAAAGAAAAGATAGGCAAGACAAAGGCTTTTTTTGCACTATATAAAGACTTACAATGGTTTACAACAATGGAAACTATTCAGACTTTTAATGGCTACTTTCAGGGATACTATGGCATGAGTCTAAAAGAATTCCACTTTGTTTGAAAAGAAAGATTTTTTTTAAGCAAAGAGTAAAATAAAAGAGAAGCTAACTGAGTTAGAGTTGCTACTGCTGTGATGAAACACCATGATCAAGAGCTATTCGAGGATGAAAGGGTTTATCTCATCTTACAACTTGTAGTCCATCATCCACAGAGATCAGGGCAGGAACTCAAGGCTAGAACCTAGAGGCAGGAACTGAAGCACAGGCCACAGAGGAGTGCTACTTACTAGCTTTCACCTCTTGGCTGGCTCAGTTTGTTTTCTTAGAGCATCAGAATCACCACCCCAGTGGTGGCATCATCCACAATGGGCGGGCCCTCTCACATCAATCAATCATCAACAGAGAAAATGCACCACAGGTTTGCCACAGGCCAATCCAGTAGTGGCATTTTCTCAATTGAGGTTCCCACTTTCCAAAGGATTCTAGCTTGTGTCAAGTTGACATAAAACTAGCCAGCACAAAACCCCACCTGGCACTCTTTCAGCACTAAATTCTGCTTGAGGCTGAGAGAGCAACCGGATCAAGCAAGGCAAAGCTGTGTCAGGCAAGTTCTAATACCAGCTTCCATAAAGCCTGCTTCGTTTTGATACAATCACTTTTCTTCGTGGGTGCCCCAGCTGTCTGGTCTATAAAATGGGATAATAAGTAACCTGCCCACACCATGCTCCTTTGAAGTTACCTAATAAACGCTCTTACGGGTGCACTTAAAACTATTAGATGCTACAAAAATACTGAGGGTTATCTGGAAAAAGCACAAGGTAACAGCCACATGTTACTGCTAATTACCATGCTCATAATAACTTCCACCCCGGGGACCTCTGGCTCCAAGGGGTCCAGATGTACTTCAGAGCTCGCTCAGCACCTCAGCCGGGGCAGAAAGTCTGCATGGTCCCGACTCAGGGCTGCAACAAAAGCAGCTGGCACGCCAGGACCGAAATGAACCAGACAAAAGAAAGTGGGTCGGTGCAGAGCCAAGCGCGGAAGGGGGTGTGCGCCTCCGCCCAGAAGCTTGGAGCCTGGCGGGGGAGCCGCCGAGCTCGGCCCCTGCTCCCACCCTGCGGGCTCCTCGCCACGCCCCCGGCGCCACCACCCGACCCGGCTCCAGCCCCCACCCCGGTCACGCCGGCAGCGCGGCCGCCCAGACCCGGGCATCAGGTGCGAAAGTTGAGCCTCTCGGAGCGTCGCCCGGGGCCGGCGGGAGGCGGCGGTGCGTCCAGCCCGGGCCCCGGGGCCGCGCCAGGCCCAGAATGGTCCTTACCTGCGTCCGCGCCCCGCCCGGCTCCCAGCACTCAAGGCGAGGCCGGCTCCGGAGACGGGAAGCGGCAGGAGACAAACCCCGCGGAAAGCGCTGGAGCTGCTCCCGCAGCCCGACCCCGTGGCCTGGGATTCGGCGCCTAGCATCCGCCTGCGCGCCCGCTCCGCTTCTCCCACGAGCCGCGCGTGGGCGGCGCCGAGCCTGACCCCGCGTAGACCCGCCGGCCGCGCAGGCCCCGCTCGCTCGGCCCTGTGGGGCCGTGGGAAAGTTTCCCCCCTCCGCTCAACCCCTTACCCGAGCAACAAAAGTCTGTGCTTGTCTCCCGGTCTTCACCTAGCGCCTCTGGAGGAGTGCAGACTCTTGCTACGTACTGGGTCTGTTTCCTGCTAGAAACAGCAGGCGCCTGGACCACCCATCCTCATCCCTGACTCTAAAGGTGGAACCACCACTACCTGGGTTCAGTTTTCCCTCCTGACGTGTCTCTGTCGCTTACCTTCTTGTGACTGTTGTTCTACTCATGCGCAACCGAGATTAGCCGCTAAAGATACCTGACTCTTGGCAAATTACAATTGAGAGGCGGCGAGTTGGTATCCAGGTAAATCGTGAGTGCTATTCAGGAAGTGAAGGGGCCCCCGTGGAGTAAATGTTGACAAGTCAGTCTATAAACTTTAGGTTCGGAGCAATTAAAACAGCTGATCAAAAGATTGCGAATATGCAAAAGCATATTTGATAAACTGGCTTCAGGAATAGGGAATAGAAGTAGGAGGAAACCCCCAAATATATCTCTCTTTCACTGCTGAACACCAAAGTTTACATTTGCCTCAAGTGCCTCATCTTGGCTTTTTAATGATTTCTCTTTTGGGAAGTGAAACAGCAACCGACCAAAACAATGTTGGGCATGATGCTCACACTTGTGAACCTGAAACTGATTAGGGAGGCGAAAAAAGGGAAGATTTTCAGGAGTTAAGAACCCACCAATGACACATAGTTGAAGGGCAGCCTGGACTTCAACGTGAGATCCTGCTTCCAAAACAGAACAACAAAAAGTTTAAGTGTGAAGGACACAATAAAGTTAATGGCATCACACTGAAAAATTAAAGACCAACATACCCATGTTTCATGGATATTAAAAATCCTCAATGAAATACTAGCAAAGGAACCTAGCAACTAGAAAGGTATTAATGTCATATGGTGAGCTATGGTTTATCTCACAAACCCAAGGTTGGTATGACCTACAAAAGTAATATAGAACCTCATTTTAATGAACTAAAGGACAATAACAAAAATGATAACAGATGAAGGGAAAACTGTAGTGTCACTAAAGAGTCAACAGACAGCAAAACAGCCAAGTGAAGTGTTTATCGGCATTTATTACAGACTTCTTGAGTAGAGAAGGGGCTCCCAGAGTTGGGGAGACCACTGACTACATGGGGAACTGGAGGTTTTTTGGGGGGGTTAGAGTGTCTGGCCCAGTGATTTCCCCTCCCTCTATATTTCTATTGTTCTGAAGATGTCTGTGTACCCCTTCGATAGCAGGCAGGGCTTGGTTCTCTTCTGCATAATTACTGATTTGGGGTAAGAGTGGCCACCCCAACTTCCCCTGTTTTTCATGGCTTAACAGGTATGCAGAGACCAGCCACATGTAGGGGGAAGTGGGCAGCATTTGAGAAAGAAACACAGTGCTGTTGATAAAAGCCACAAAGAAATGGAGACTTACTGTCTATTTCTGGGGGCAGAAATCCATTCACTCACACACACACACACACACACACACACACCTAAAACTTGGGGCCTTGGTCTTCTCTTTCTCTCATCCTGAAAGCCTAATGCCAGTCTCAAAACATTTGACAAAATTTCATGATCACACACAAGGAATTGATAGACATGTTCTCAGTATTATAAAGAGTATGTGTGAAACATCCATTGTTAACTCCGTGTTTACTTATGAAAGAGTGGTCATTTTTAACTAAAGTCAGGAATAGGACAAGAACATCTATTCTTTGCACTCCTTTTCAGTATTGTGCTGTAGACTTTGTCCAGGGCAACTAAGCAAGGAATTTTGAAGTAGTTAGAGCCATTAAATCAAACAAAGAAAATTAATTAACAATTAGAAAACCTGGACAGTGGATCTCAGAACTGGAGAACAACAATGCACAAGCTCTTGGCTCAGTAGACAGAAGTTATCCAAGCCAAAATACATTAACTGTGAAACTTTAAATAACATGCATCGAAGAAACCCAAACAGCTTTCAGGGAGGGAAGAAGGTGGAACATTAATGAAGACTCAAAAACCAGAGTGGCACTGGACTTCTAAAAACAAACAGTAAAAGGTAAATTCTGTGTGAAGTTATTTGCAAGCTGTTGAAATTGATGAAATGGGTGCTACAAATATTTCACAATAACAAGATCTTCCCCATACTGTGTGTATAGATGTATAACAAGGTGTAAAGGTTATGACAAAAGGACACTGAAGGTCACATCCCAAACAAGGCAGACAAAATAGACAGCTCCCTTACCTGATGTTACTATCATAGTCCTAGGATCTGTAAATGTCTTGTCTTATAAATCAAAAGGGATTTTACTAGCGTAAGTAAGGCTAGAGATCTCTTTTGTGAATTACCCAGGTAAATTCAATCTGTCTTTAGAAACAAAATCGTTCTCTATGTGAAGTCAGAGAGACAACAGGTGACTTCAAAGTGTTCTGAAGCATGAGAGGGACAGACTTTCCCTGGTGGAAGTAGCCGGGTAAAAGAACCAGAAAGATGGAGCACAGACACCTTCTGGAAGTAAAGATGCACTATCTAGCCACAGTGACAATCCCTTCTTTACAAAGAACTCTTAGCAGGCCTTGCATTTCAACAAAATTTCTGAAAGAAGAAATGAGACTAATGTCTTGACATCTTCTGTTTAAGGAATGTAAATCAAGTAGGTTTTGCACCATGATGTCACAGAATAGTCATAAATGATGGAATGACAGTTTCAGATCCAAGCACAGGATGACCAGTTAAGATTGAATAAACATTCTTTCAATAAACATCATAACAAAAATATTAACAAATTCACCAAAGTCTGATTTTCCAGTATCTTAGGAGAAACATCTTACTCTTTAGCAAAAGGGCAGAAATAACTCAACTTTATGACTACTAGACATAGACTAAGCAAATGTGTTTTAGATATTAGACTATTGAAATATAAATATTTGACAACCTCACATCTCATCAAATATAGTGGCTGACTACTTAAGGATCCCAAAGTTTATATATGCTAATAGTCCTTGGATAGTCATTCATCAATATCCAGGATGGAGTGTTCCAGGGCTCCATCAAATATCCAAATCTGGGAAAACTCAAACTTTTTGTACATGATTGTATAATATTTGCATGTACTCCACATATATTTCCTATATACTATTAATTTTTACAGTTCTAGAGATTGGACCTAAGGTCCTGTACACGCTAGCATTCTACAAGCAACAACTCCAGTTTCCTTCTTCACTTGTGTTATTTTGAGACAGTTTCACTAATTTGCTTAGACAGGTCTTTAACATGTAATCCTTCAGTCTCGATCTCCAAAGTAGAGATTATAGGCTTATACTACTACCAAGCCTGCCACCATAGACTTCAATATATATATATATATTGTGTGTGTGTGTGTGTGTGTGTGTGTGTGTGTGTGTATGGTAGTATGTACTTGTGAGTCAAGGTTCCCAGGGAGTCCAGAGAGGATGTTAGATCCTCTGAAGTAGGAGTTACAGCTGATTGTGTGTCACCTGAAGTAGATGCTGGAAAAGTAGTTTCTCTGCAAGAGCACAGTAAGTGCTCAGAACCACCGAACCATTTCTCTAGCCCCAATCCCATACAAATTTAAAATAACCTTTAGATTTGTAATACAATGTAAATCTAAACTACTATAAATAGTTGTTACATTGCTTAAGGAATCTTGACATGAAAGGAACTCTAATATTTTCAGGCCAAGCTATGGTGGTGGTGATGGTGGTGGTGGTGGTGGCGGTGGTGGTGGTAGGCCTTTAATCCCAGAACTTGGGAGGAAGAGGCAGGCAGATCTCTTTAGTTTGAGTCCAGCCTGGTGTACAGAGAGAATGTCATGGTTATAAAGAGAAACCCTGTCTGGAAAAACAAAAACAGCAACAGCAACAACATTTCTGGTCAAACTACAGGTTGAATTTTTTGGAGTGGAGTCTTGATAACTAATATTGAAGGTTATGAAATTGTATGAGGAGCAACTGTGCTATCCAGTGGTTGAATTTTATGACCTCTGTCTTCTGTTAAATTTTTTAGCCAAAGTTGAAAAAGTAATACTTTCATTCTAAGCCTAACACAATGTGGCACAGTCAACATTATTTGAGTCCCTAGCAGGATATTTACTTGCTTTGCAGACAGCAGGCAGTTCCAAGTAAGTGGTTTGTTGTAATGATATTGATGGGTAGGACATACAGATTTTCCCAATGCCTAAGTTTACAGTTGGGACAGATTCTTGTAACAAAGGGAAGAGTAACCAAAGAAAAACCTGTTCAGCTACAGGTACAGTGCACAGATTGAGAGAAAGGCAATTGCAATTAAAGACTGTTGTGTAAGAACCTGCTTTAAATGGTGTTTCAGCAAAGAACAATAAATTTTAGAGATATGACAAAGGACAAACGCTCCAGGCTTAAACAGCTGAGTAATGGGCATTTTGTTCCTAAATTGTCACGAGTGATTGGCTGACTCAGGAAGTAGGATTGCTACCACCTCCACTGCAGACCCAAGGATATTTGTCTCAAAGTGCTCTCCAGGGCCCCTTGGAATGGGACACTAGCTAACTCTTTGATCAGGAAGTGAGTGTGGCTTAAGGACCCAAGAGTAAAAACATTGTGCTCTTGAGAGCATCTAAAAGGTAAACCATTTTCAGCAAATGTTACTATGGTTTATACCATGGCGAGAAAAAGTGTCTGTCGTGAAAAAAGAAGCTGGAAGTGTTTTGATGGGAGATTCAGTCTTCAGAAGTTCAGCCACTGAATTCAGCACAATCCAGTTCTCCAGCTGTCTGCCTCAACTTTCTCAGTCAGTTTCTGCTGGATGTTGTCAGTGTCCAATTTGATAGTATTATCTGTCTGTTTGTTACTCATTCTTTTACTTGGAAGCCAAACTTGAGGGGACACTCCATTCTGTCCAGTATTCTCTACTGTGAAGCCCAGTAGGCTTCCTACTTGACTTATGTTAGATGTTCTGAGCACCCAATTTGATGATGTTCTGCTGTCTGTCTGTCCATCCATCCATCCATCCATCCATCCATCTATCTATCTATTATCTCTATCATCTGTCTATCTACCCTCTGTCTATCATCTATCTTTATCTGTCATCTATTCTCTATCTATCTATCTATCTATCTATCTATCTATCTATCTATCTATCCATCCATCCATCTATCTGATGTATCATCTATCTCTATCATTTGCTGTTTATTTTTCCTATTTGGCTTGCTGCATAGTTAGTAAACTCACTTTTTCGAAACCATAAACAAAATGACTTAATGTAGATCATTTTCTAGATTACAATGATGCAAAGCATGGGAAGGTAAATTCATGGAAATCATGACCCACTGACAGAGTCATCTGGTGCTGCTCTCTCTGATGTGATAATCAGGCATTACCTCTCTTGCACAGAACTGATCTCCTATCCCATTCGAAGAGAGTAAAGTGTGGGAAAAGAAAGCAGGAAGGTTTCTTTTGAGGAGCAGCTGTTCTGCTTTGGGAAGGGCGGAGACTTCCTGTGTACTTTGATTGTTTTGATATCAACAATCCTTATGTTTTGGGGAAAGTATTTTGATGTCTGTAAGTACCCTCATGAGAGGTGATATTTTGAACTGTGAATTCACTAGGAGAAATGTCGAGAACCTTAGGGTCAGAGGGATTTCTAGATGCAAGGCAAAACATTTTTAAGCTAAAATTAAATTGTATTAAAGGACTGTGAGAGTTGTAAAAATAAACACATGGTATCCGATGCAGCCGAGGGGCTAAGAAGGGTGAGGAAGGCTTCTGGGTTTGCCTTAAGAAGCACAGAATAGCACTGACATAGATTTCTGAAGTCAACATGTCTTCCCTTGGATTCCATTCTGTCATTTCGAGTGTATAATCTGTGTTCTCATCTGCAAAGGGAGATCATAATGACACTTACAGGGTTATTATGAGGTTTGGGTGATTTTTTTTCCCAAGTTAAGTGCTTCAGAAGGTTATCTGGCATATACTCACCATTTAGTAATCACCAGCCATTGTTAGTGTAAGAAATAAATCATTGTGGTCCATTTCCAGTATGAGGTGCAGTTAGAGATGATCAGACATCACAGAGATGTAGGAAGCACTAATCACTGTATTCCCTAGCTGGCAGTGGCCACCTGTGTTTCTACTTTATCTGGGGTTGAAAAGTCACAAGTGGTCATCTGTATGACTAAGTTCTCATAGCAGAAAAGGAGGGACTCTCAGGCCCTGAGATTTAGATAAGGCTTTGTGTCTTGAACCAGTAAGATAGGGAATTTGGAGAGGGGCACCACTAGACATCAGGAAGATAGTTTTATCCTGGAGAACTCAGACAGGAAAGAATTGATTTAGAGGGTCTTATTCTCCTGGTGTCCTCCATCCCCTCTGGTATCTACACTCATTCTGCCCCCTCTTCCTTAGGATTGCCTGGGCTCTGAGGGGTGGGGATTTGATGCAGACAAATAGAGCACGTGTTCCAAACTC
>NW_021604578.1:13475481-13508760 GCF_004785775.1 Grammomys surdaster | reverse complement strand
TCTCTCTCCCCATCCCTCCCTCCTTCCCTCCCTCCCCCCTCTCTCTCTCCTCCCTCTCTGTCTCTTTCTCTCTTCTCCTTCTTTCTCTTGTGCTCTCTATGTGTCTCTGTCTGTCTCTGTCTCTGTCCCTCTCCATCTCAGTCTCTCCCGCCCCCCCCTCTCTCCTTCTTCCACTCTCCCTCTCTGCCTAAAATCTGGCTGTACTTGTGCTTGTACTTAAAATCTGTACTTGTTCCCATCTGCTGTGGAGGAAGCTTCTCTGATGATGGCTGAGTAAAGCACTCATGAGTGTGTATAGGAGAATGTCATTAGAAATCATTTTGCTGTTACTTTTAAAATTTTTAGACAAGTAGTATTTGATTTTACCCTAGGTCTCTGGGATATCTAGTCTCTGGTTCTTGGTCACTCATGCAGTGTTAGATATGGGATCCATCTCACTGAGTGGACCTTGAGTCAAGTCAGTTATTGGTTGGTTACTCCAAATTAGCTCTGTGTCACAATTGTCCTAACATATTTTGCAGGCAGGGCAGATTGTAGATAAAAGGCTTTAATTTGCTGGGTTGGTGTTTACATTTCTCTTTTAGTAGCTTGTAGAGAACCTTCCTACTACCAAAGCCACTAGGAGATGAGAATGAAGGGTCTAGGTAAGTATCAGCTTGACCTGTCCATGTTCAGTGAGTTGTATGGGTGTTGTCTTGAGCAATAAGAACTTGCTATCCATTTGAGGAGAACAATCTATTATCTTGGCAACAGCTTGGGTTATTTGGGGATTTCCACAGGACTCCTTTGGCCAACAGCTCAATTGGATATAATCCAGTCTAGGTATCGAAAGCTTCATTTGGTGACAAAAGATAGCCAACTGGGACTCCATTTTTCTCATTATTTTGAGGCTTCACTAGGATCATCTTCTGTATTTTAGAATGTTTCAGTTGTACTAGGTTTCAATACCAGCCCTCAAAGGCCCCTTAATTCCAGCTGTCTCTCCCCATCTTCCCTCCGTCAATCCTATCTCCCCTCCCTACCTGATCTTCCCATTTGTGTCCTGACCTGCCCCAATCCACTTATAAAATCTATTCTATATCTATGTGTCTCTCTAGTCCCTTTCTCTATACCTGACTTCTCTGCAACTCTGGATTGTAGCTGGTTATCATTTTTTTAATACCTAAAAACAGATATAAGTGAATGCATACCATATTTATCTTCCTGGGTCTGGGTTATCTCACCCAGGATGAATTTTTTTAGGTCCATCCACTTGCCTGAAAATTTTATGTCATCTTTTTAACAGCTGAGTAATACTCCATTGTGTAAATATATGACATTTTCTTTATCCAGTCATCTGTTGAGGAAATTCTAGGTTTTTTCTATTTTCTAGATATTATGAATAGAGCAGCAATGAACATGGCTGAGCATGTGTCCTTGTGGTAGGATGGAACATCCTTTGGGTATATGCCCAGCGGAGTATAGCTGAGTCTTGAGTTGGATTGATTCCCAACCTTGAGAAGGATTGATCCTTCATGTTACATTATCTAACACTGCAATAGCTTTCCCCTGGTAGTCATACTCTTCAATCATAGCGGACTTACCATCTACTCAGAGAAAATTATCTGAGTTACAAGATTTTCAGCAAACACAGGATTTCATTAATCCCTAGAAAGTCACCCTTTGTCATGAAACATATTTTAAGTCAATATTGCACTGGTACTGGAGAATTCAGGGATTAATGAAACAAGAATGATTTCCATTCCCATGAAAATCATGGTGTGTTATATTAGAGAAACTATCCAAATCATTGTCCACATGTATGATGTGCGAATAAGAGACAATACATTGAGGTTTGAATGTGGGAACTCAGTGAGCCTTTGTTAAGATGGTCATGATTGGGTTGTACCTGAGAAAGAGAGTGAAATGTGTGGCTAAAGGTATTGTAGAGATGACAGAGACTATGCCAAGATCTGGTGCTGGGTCATAAATGATAAGTGTAATAAACGAGACTGACACACCAGGATGAGAATACTATAATATGAGATTGGGAATGTACTAAGAATTTCACTAGGTAGGCTAAATATTTTGTCCTTTGGGTCTAAAGTATTAAGAACCCATTGAAGTGTGCAAGCAACCGAATGGACTAAGTAGGGTTTGTGTTTCAAAAGTACTATTCCAACCAAAGTGAAGAAAGCTAATGGAATAAAGTTAAAGATAGAGGCAGGCATACCAGTTAGGTAGCTACTCCAGTAGTCTGGAGAAAGAATATTGGGGTAATGATGGAAAAGGAGCTACTGACATACTTGAAAGACCCAGGTATGGAAAGCTGATATCTATGATGATTACGTTGCTTCTGGTTTGCATAATTGACTAGATTGGAGAAGTATTAAAATTAAATAAGGGACATTGGAAGGGAGCCAGATCTTAAAAAGAAAGATGGAGTATTAGACGGCAGACATGAAGCCTGAGGGTAGTCAAAAAAAGAGGCCACATAGGCATGTGGAAATGCAGGTCTGTGTGACTAGTGTTGTCAACTTGATAGAATGTTGCCTCACCTGGGAGATGCCTCTAGAAATGCCTGTGGGGATGTCTTGGTGACAGTAGTTAAGGAGGGAAGACCCTGCTGCTGTGGGTGTCACCACTCCCTGGCTGGGATCCTGAACTACGTAAATGGTTGAGGGGAACAGAAAATAGCCATTCATTCATTTGCTCTCTGCTTCTTGATAGAGGATACGATGTGACCAACTGTATCGAGCCCCAGCTGCCTTGGCTGCTCCTTGTACTCTGAACTAGAGTAAATCTTTCTCCTTTAGGTTTATTTCATCAGAGTCTTGTATCTCAGCAACAGGACAAGAAATGAAGGAAGTCTGGAATCCAAACACATGACTGGCAGTTTTTGTTGCTGGTAACCATGGTATTTGTTTTGTTTTGGAAACAAATTTAACACTATTTTAAAACCTGATTCTGTTATTTGAGAGTGTTAGCCATGTTGGGCTTAGTTCTTAACTAGCCTAAGGACCCAGCCTTAATTTTTCTGTTTTCTGAAATCTAACACAATTCTTCCTGTGATTTTACCCTATTTTGTTACCAATAGATAGGCAATAATAAATCCTAAGCAAGAGCTGTTGGAGCCATGTGTGGTAGCTCACACTGGTAATTCCAATAGTCGGGAGCCTGAGGCAGGTAGATTATGCCCCTTTGAGGCCAGCCAGGGCTACATAGTGAGTTCTAGGTCAGTCTGAGCTACATGGTGAGCCCCTGTCTCTAGGTTATCTGAATGTTTTACATTTAGCAGCCCCAGCTATCCTATCTTATTTTTTCTTGGCGTATATGTATTTCTCATTTTGGCTATGTGCTTTTGATGTGACACACCTGCAAGATGAAATTGCATAGCTAAAAATATAATTGAAAAAAATGAAGAAATAACACATTTTCAAGGCACCAAATGTTTTTAGTTTTACTGCAGAACGACTAAGGGAAGAAGACTGTAAGCCAACCATATGCTTTTAGCACTCTTTAGAAAAGCTAGTCAGTTCCTGTTGAGGATTATGTGCCTGCCCCATACAAAGCTGTGATTTTTCTCATACAAAGTGTGTAGCTCCATGCCCTTCTTTTCCTGGATACTATCTTAAATGTCTGTCTCTCCAACTCAAAACTTGGTCTGTATGAATCCTTCTAGATCCCAAACTCCAACTTTCTTCCCCTTCCACGGTTTTTCTCTATTTCCACAGGAAATTAAGTGGGCCAACTACACTGCATTCTATAGTCCTCGTAGACTCCTTAGTGAGCACATTATGCCATGCATAGTGATTTGCTTTAAAAGTCTAGATGACAAGGGTAAAAACTCACTACTCTTCCAGAGTACCTGGCTTTTGTTCCCAGCATCCTCTTTAGGAACCTCACAACCTCCTGAAGCTCCAGCTTCAGGGGATGTGACGTCATCTTTTAGCTTTCATGGATACACACACACAAACACACACACACTGTCTTACCTCTCTCAAAAATAATAATAAATCTTAGTGAAATTAAATTCACAGTTGGTTATCCCTTCGTGGGTTGTGTCCTTCGACCTTTGGACTTCCCTCTGTTCTCCTTGGGTCACTAATCTCTACAGAGCCTCTCTAGCTGCTGGCTTCCCAGCTCACTCTTCCCACAATCCTTTCATCTCTCACTGTCTTTGTCTTCTGCAAAACAATGTAATATTTATCCAGTTCTTTACAGTTTTACATCTTGATTTCTCTCCAGGAGCCAGTCCCTGTCTTCTAGGGTAATGGGAGATTATGACTGTTTTCACCCTGGATTATTTATAACATTTCTCCTATTACTTCTGATCAGAAAAAAATGGAACTCTAGATATATATGTAGCAGAGGATGGCCTTCTCTGACATCAATGAGAAGGGAGGAAGGCTTGATGCCCTAGTGTAGGGAGATGCTAGAAAGGTGAAGCAGCAATGGGTAGAGGAGCACCCTTATAGAGGCAAAGGGGAGAGGGAGACAGGTATTGGATGGGGGGTTTGTAGAGGGGTATCTTGGAAGGAGGATATCATTTTAAATGTAAACAAGTAAAATGATAAATAAATACATAAATTGGACCACTTTCTCAATTCCTTCATGCCATCCCAGGGAGGAGCACATGGAAATAAGATTTATTTTCTAGAGAGAGGCTACTTCTTATAGTAAATACCAGGGATAGGTGGAAATTGAGCAGATATGAACTATGAAACCTAGAGAATTAAGAAAGGTAGAAGGAATTGGCTGACAGGCTATGAATAAGCATTTCTCTGTTTTGACATTGTTTTATTGCGTAAAATCAATTCCTTGAAAACGTAAGTGAGAAGAGAATGACACCAGTAACCAAGTTTTCTGCAAGGAGAAAAAGTGTTCTAGTTATGTGTGTCAGTGTCTTGGTAAGTCTTATGGTTTGTAACTGTGCATTACAGAGGAAAGTATTTACAAAGGTTAGAAGTTTATCTGACATGCAGTTCTGGGGACTGGGAATTCTAAGGTCCCGGTGCTGACATCTCCTCGGGATAACAAAGGACATATATGGCAAGGCAGTGCAAGCATGCCGGAGATGGCTCATTGTTGTAACTATGCCACCTATGCCATCAGTTAGGAATCCATGAGTGTTAATTCATTCATAAGAGCACAAACATTTTTCATAGGTCACATTTGTCAAATACAATTAACTCATAACTTTGAGTGATACCATGGTGTTTGATTAGTAGAATATATATTCGAGAAATGGTTCTTCACTGGTGTTGCCAGTGTGTAGCTGGTCTTATAGAGGAAAAACCATAGAGGAGAGCAAGAGCAAGAGAGCGAGAGAGGTATCACCTTCTTTCTTCCTGTTTCTTCTTTCAGCAGAACTAGTAACAATCTGCAATCAACCCCGACTAACCAACAACCATCAGCCTTGCCTCTTGGGGCCCTAGCATCAATGTACCCTTGGAAAAGCTCATAGAATTCCAAATGCCACAGGATCTCAGAAACTATCTGCAGCTGGCAAAGCCAACCTCTGCTAGAGCATAAGGCACCTCATAGCTGCTGTAGACAGCCCAAAGCAGCCCCATATCCTCACTCCTAGGATTCAAATGAAAGCATATTCTTATAGTATTTCTATGTTTTTTTAAGAAAACAAAATTCCAGAATTGTTACTACAACAGTTGTCTCCAAAGTATACAGATCACCAGAAGACATTGCATAGTCACCTTTACAAACTTGGAAATTCCAGAAGGTCATGCTGCCTTGAGTAACCTGACCCTAGATCTAAAGACTCCATTGTGTCCTGCAAAAGCAGTTTTGGAGATAGTTATTTTCTAATACTGCAAGATTATCAAAACAGAATTGTAAGTAGAATATTTTTTCATCTGCACCACATAAGTCTTTCTTTTCCTGTCAAGTCATTGAAAAGAGAAAGAACATGGGTGACACTGACTTCAGACTCATCTCTGTGTACTGTCCTCTTCTGTGTGCAGATGTGGTGAGTTTTGTCTGAGCCTTGTCATTACACTAGTCTTCATTCCATCTGCTAACCAGATTTATGGCAGGGACTTGCACCCTCACACCTCTTTTCCAACTGATTCTTGTTTACTGAAGAGAATATAATCATTGTGAGTGATTGGTTAATCTCTGGTTTGTCATCAGCATCTTTAACTATTGATTTATTAAATCTCAGAATTGGAAAGAAATTTTCAGAAATCAAAATATACTCTAATTCAGGGAACAGCTTGTAATAATTGTGTTAATTTGGAGACATAACTCAGTGTTCAAGAGCACTTGCTGTGTAAACAGGGGGACCTGAGCTCTGATCTAATTATCACATATCAAAATGGGAACCCACAACACACCTGTATCTCCAGCTCTCTGGGATCCTATGCCCTCCTGGCATTTGAATGTCCACAGGCACACACACCTACACACACCTACACACACACACACACACACACCTACACACCTACACACACAGACACACATATATTCTCTCTCTCACACACAAACACACCCATAAAGAGATTAAAGTAAATCAAAATTGAAAATAAACAGAATTCTAGCAATATGATGCTTTGTTGTTTAATTATTAGTTTGATCTTCCATTTGAATCCTTTCTGTGGTTTGAATATGAAACCTCCCAAAGTATAATGGCATGTGCTTAATATTTGGTTCATAGCAAGTAATGCTGTGGTTCGTCCAAGGAAGTAGTTCAGTGGTGCATGCCAGTGAAAGGTGATACCATTCTACCCTGTTTTGTCTTCTTTCTCTTGGCCTATGTGGTGTGAACAAGCATGCCACCACTACCACCACCACCACCCCTACTACCACCACCACCATGATGTCCTTTTCAAGGGCATGGAGGGAAAACACCTGGAACCAAGGTCAATCCTCCCTCATTTCTAATTTGTCACAGTGTGACAAGACTAATTAATGCAAAAAGTAGTTACAAGTAATTCTATGGTGCTCCAGCTTTTATTAATAAGTGGACTTAGAATCAGAATTCAGATTTTAATTTTAAAGATTATTTATTTTATTTTATGTGTGTGGGTGTTTTGCTCACATGTATGTCTGTGTATTACATGCATGCAGTGGCCACAGAGACCAGAAGATGGTTTGAGGCCACTGTAATGGGAGTTGTAGATGGTTATTAGGTGCCATATGAATGTTGAGAACCCAGCCTAGGCCCACCATGTACTCTTAACTGCTGAGCATTTTATCCAGCTCCTGGAATTCTATATTTTAAAAGGCTTATTGATACTGATTTTCTTGTTCCAAATTAACTTTTTACAGGTATTATCATAGTTTAGGTCAAGGAATGCTAAGGGAAATCCTCTTACAAATCCTGTCCATGTTCTGGTGTGCATCTATGAAGGAACCTTTCATTTCTGCATTAGAATTGCAATTGAAAAAAAGCCCAAGGAGAACAAAGAGAAAAGGGAGAGAAAAGAAATCAAATAAAAAAGTTTGCCAAAAGGAAGTACATGTTATAGGAATTGGGGAAGAGATGGAATGGCCGTGATCAAACTGATAAGATACTGCTCACTGTGGTAGAGAAAATAAATTTTGAAAATGTATTCCAAAGTATTACAAAACATGTTTTCTTAATGGAAGATAGCAGTGGAAGAATGCACCGTTTGTACTTTCAACAAATGGCATCTTACATTTTAACTCCAAAGTGTTTATCTCAGCATTTAAGTAGTAATTATTTTTTAAATAATAATGGGATGGTAGTGTGATTAGGTGGTAAGGAAATATGCATGTGTAGTCAAGGGGTGCTGGGATATACTTGTACACCAACCACTTGAGATAGTGATATAGGATGGTTGTGAGTTCAAGACCACCTTGGAGTTAAGGAGAGTGGGCATGGTAAAACACATGTACTATGAGAAGAGAAGGAGGAAATGCTGGGTGTGGTGAGGCTTATCCATGGATGGAGGTAGGAGTGGGAGAGATGGAAGGGTGCAGGGTAAGGATTAACTAAAACTAAAGATCCCTGAAGAAGTCACAGAGAAACCCACTAGCCTATAAGCCAATTAAAAGATATCATTTTTAAAAGATTTTGGATGGAATTATTGTGCATGTTGATCTCAGAAGCCATGGGCTAATTCACAAAAACTCCAGTGGCAGGTTTGGGACACCTCCTTAGGAGTTGATCTCAAGTGGCAGCCCAAACTGTACAGATTATGGTTATTAAGACTGATTAGTCATCAAAGCTGAATGATAAGAACCGTATTAAGAACATCACAGTACACTTACTCTCTTACTCTCTTACTCTCTTGCCTCTAGCTTCTCCTCGCCCTTCTTCCCTTCCCTTCCCCCTCTCTCCAGGTGGTCATGGCCGGCCTCTACCCTCTCTACTCTTCTCTCTCTCCTCCCGCTCTTCCACTCTCTTAATAAACCTCCCCTCATGGAACCATCTAGTCTGCTGTGATCTGTCCAAGCTGCTCGTGACCTTTTATTGGTGCTGAAACCTGGCCTACAAAGACTTTGGGGACCTCAGCTGCTGCGACAAGATGGACACAATGACCACTCAGACTTCATCTGCTGTTACCTGCCACCACCGAGCGGGTAAATTAACATCTGCTGCTACAACCCCTGTCCTGCACTGCTACTGCGAGACTCGCCAAACTTCCACCACGTGAGCTGCCGGTTCCACTTCCTGATACCAGACTACACAAACTCCCATATACACCGACATTTTTAATTGGTAAGGAGTTTCTGTTCGACTTGAGGGACCCTGAACACCCAGTTAGCGACTGGCCAGTGCTTCCTGGACTAAGGGTTTGGCTTTTCATGGCCCCAGTCCATATGGCCTCTA
Source organism: Grammomys surdaster (assembly GCF_004785775.1). NCBI lineage: Eukaryota > Metazoa > Chordata > Mammalia > Rodentia > Muridae > Grammomys > Grammomys surdaster. The sequence goes on along the minus strand of NW_021604578.1, from coordinate 13,499,966 downwards.
GCTGATCTGCGACTTAAGACATTGGCCTGTTGGGTGGTACCAGTCGAGCTATATCCTGACTGGCTAACTTCTGGTGGGTTAGCCCCAGTCGAGGCCCTTATTTGATCATGCGACGGCCCGATTATTATAAGCAGTGCCTGATTTCTATTGCCAATCTTTATTTCAAGACACTGAACTAATGGATTGGTAACTAACTCACTCAATGGGCTCATCATCTTCGTCCACTAGGACCTTGAACCAATTGAGTGATTTCCCCTCTCAGAAATAGCTCTTCCCTCTAAAGTAGCTCCCAGCTTTCCCCAAGCTCACAGCTGAAATCCTGGTACCGGGTGAGAGCTACTTTCTGGCGGGCTCCAGGAGCCCCGCAGAGGCCCCTAGATATTCACGTGATGACCTGAATATCTAGCCTGAGCCTGATTGCTTCGTTGCTGGCTTTTCATTCAGGATTTTGGCTGATAGCCTGTAACAACCGTCACCCAATGGACAATACAATGTCTTCGTCTGTACCCACAGACACATACTGCCAGCAGTCTGATAACTGGAAATTCCCTAAACTCCTTTCCATGTGTTCTGCCTGCTCCCCACTCAAAGTTCTACCCTCTTTCTAATCTTTCTTTTTTTAATTAATTAAACCAAAATGGAGAATTGCTGTGACCCTAGCAGATGTCTGCAGGTTCCACACACACTAGCCTAAAACTGCTGCCAGTGTCACTGGGCAACAACTTACGGCTGCCAGCAGGAAGACCCACCCTGCAGCCGTGCTGCCGCCCCGCAGACCTGACCCTCCTGCAGCAACTGTGACTCACAGCTCCAACCTGTGACAGCCGTACGATCCAGCTTTCTTAACAAAAATGTTTCTGTGCTAATACAAAAATGTGCTTTTCTCTTCCTACACAACCTGCCAAAGTTACTTAAGACTCTTTCCTAACCCGTTTTGATGGATTTTTATTCAGTTACAACCAATCCTTATGGCTCTCAATCTTGTCAGAAGTCTGCTAACAGTATTTTTTAAGTTTATGGCCGACAGAATTCCCAAAGCCTCTAACAGTTAACCCAAGATGGTTTCAGAAGACAGACACCAGACTCCTAGAACATACAGCCTAGATTGTATGTGGACAAACACAACGGGATACCCTAAGTCAAATGACTTGGCTAAAACAAGGTAAATCATTTATCATGTCATGCGTATCCATTCCACAGAAAAAGCCCTGCGTTTTCTGAGCTTAGAAGCCAAACTGACTTCACCCAAGAGACTATAGAAACCATGGGAACTGTTGGCTAATGGACTCTGTCATTTTTTTAAAATAATATATAACTGGTAGATTGTTGTTTACTCTTTCTCAGACTTCTGACTACATTGACAGCTAAGCTTTCACAGACATTATCTGTTACCTCATTACCTAAACTCAGTTGCCATCAATTAAATGCTCCATATTTCCTCCTCTTACTATCCCACTGTCCTAAATTATCTGAGTTCCTATAAACTTGCCTAACTCTAAAATAGTCCACTATACAATCCAACAAATTTCATCTTAGAGACTGCTTGTGTTGTTAACTCACGCTGTTATCTGTTTTGTAAACTTATAAGCTACAGGAAACCCACTCAGATCTACCTCTCATGGACCAAATAGATGCCATCCAGATAAGTAAAGATGCATCCAGAACATCTCCAGAGAAACAACCTCCAGATGCTCCTTCTCCTGTCACACACACAGCTGCTTCTACTAGACCTGTTCTTTCTGACCTATTCTCAGATGGCTTGCTCCATAGACCCTGGGCAACAGGAAACAGTCAGCTCTCCTAAGACCAGACAAACAACCCCCATACCAATTCTTCTAGGTTCCCCCTAAAGTCACTCCCAATGCCAGCAGGAAGTAGCCAGATTTCACAACGACCCTATTCCTGCTTCGACATCACCTCTTTCTAATTTTTCTTTTTAATTAAACCAAAACGTGGGAATATTAGCATTCTGTCTAAACTTCACCTCCACAGTTATCTGGCAACACCCAGATATGCTTCTCACAGTCACCTGGCCACAGCCAGGTAGGCGTGCCCACTATAAAAGGGGCTGCTTGCCTCCTCCTCTCTCTTTCTTACTCTCTCTTTTTTTTTTTAATTTTTTTATTGGATGTTTTATTTACATTTCATATGTTGTCCCCTTACCCCATCCCCCACCCACCCAGGAACCCCCAATCCCCTCACCCCTCCTCCTTCTTCTTTGTGGATGTAACCTCTATCTACCCCCCCACTCCCACCTCCCCACCCTCAAAACTCCCACCCCCTGGGGCGTCCAGCCTTCATGAGGTCAAGGATCTCATCTTCCACCTGTGCCCAGCAGGGCCCTCCACTCTTCTATATTCAGCTAAAGCCCTGGATCCCTCCATAAGTGCTCCCAGGCTGGTGGTTTAGACCCTGGGAGCTGTGGTTGGTTGGTATTGTTGCTCTCCTCATGGGGCCACAAATCCTTTCAGCTCCTTCAGTCTTCACTCTAACTCCTCCATTGAGAACCCCATGATCACTTCAATGGCTAGTTGTGAGCATCTGCCTCTGAATATGTCAGACTCTTGAAGACCTCTGAGGAGACATCCATATCAGGCTCTTATCAGCATGCACTTCCTGACTTCCACATCAGCATCTACCTTTGGTGACTGCACATGGGATGGATACTCAGGTGGAAAGGTCTTCAGACGGTCCCTCCTTCAGTTTTTGTCCCTCGCTTTGTCTCCATATTTGCTCCCTTGAGTATTTGGTTGCTCCTTCTAAGAAGGACCGAATCACCCCCACTTGGTCTTCATTCTTTATGGACTTCATGTGGCCTGTGAGTTGCATCTTGGGCATTTCAAGGTTCTGGGCTAATATCCAATAATCAGTGAGTGAATACCATGTGTGTTCTTTTGTGATTGGCTTACCTCACTCAGGATGATAATTTCTAGTTCCATCCATTTACCTAGGAACCTCTCAAATTCATTGTTTTTAATAGCTGAGTAATACTCCATTGTGTAAATATACCACATTTTTTTAATCCATTCCTCAGTTGAAGGACATCTGGGTTCTTTCCAGCTCCTGGCTATTATAAATAAGGCTGCTATGAACATAGTTGAGCATATGTCCTTATTATATGTTCGAGCATCTTCTGGGTATATGCCTAGGAGTGGTATAGCTGGATCCTCGGGTAATGCTATGTCCAATTTTCTGAGGAACCGCCAGACTGATTTCCAAAGTGGTTGCACCATCTTGCAGTCCCACCAACAATGGAGGAGTGTTCCTCTTTCTCCACACCCTCGCCAGCATCTACTATCACCTGAGTTTTTAATCTTAGCCATTCTGACTGGTGTGAGATGGAATCTCAGGGTTGTTTTGATTTGCATTTCCCTGACGACTAAGGATGCTGAGCATTTCTTTAGGTGCTTCTCGGCCATTCGAGTTTCTTCTGTTGAAAATTCTTTGTTAAGCTCTATACCCCATTTTTTAATAGGGTAATTTGGTTGTCTGGAGTCTAATTTCTTGAGTTCTTTGTATATATTGGATATTAGCCCTCTATCAGATGAAGGATTGGTAAAGATCTTTTCCCAATTTGTTGGTTGTCGTTTTGTCCTATTGACAGTGTCCTTTGCCTTACAGAAACTTTGCAATTTTATGAAGTCCCATTTGTCAATTCTCGATCTTAGAGCATATGCCATTGGAGTTCTGTTCAGGAACTTTTCCCCTGTGCCCAAGTATTCGAGGCTTTTCCCCACCTTCTCTTCTATTAGTTTCAGTGTATCTGGTTTTATGTGGAGGTCCTTTATCCACTTAGATTTGAGCTTTGTACAAGGGGATAAGAATGGATCAATTTTCATTCTTCTACATGTTGTCCTCCAGTTGAACCAGCACCATTTGTTGAAAATGCTATCCTTTTTCCACTGGAGAGTTTTAGCTCCTTTGTCAAAGATCAAGTGACCATAGGAGTGTGGGTTCATTTCTGGGTCTTCAATTCTATTCCATTGATCTTCCTGTCTGTCTCTGTACCAATACCAGGTAGTTTTTATCACTATTGCTCTGTAGTACAGCTTGAGGTCAGGGATGGTGATTCCTCCCGAAGTTCTTTTATTGTTGAGAATAGTTTTCGCTATCCTGGGTTTTTTGTTATTCCATATGAATTTGAGAATTTCCTTTTCTAATTCTGTGAAGAATTGAGTTGGGATTTTAATGGGGATTGCATTGAATCTGTAGATTGCTTTTGGCAAGATGGCCATTTTTATTATATTAATCCTGCCAATCCATGAGCATGGGAGATCTTTCCATCTTCTGAGATCTTCTTCAATTTCTTTCTTCAGAGACTTGAAGTTCTTGTCATACAGGTCTTTCACTTGCTTGGTTAGATTCACACCAAGGTATTTTATATTATTTGCAACTATTGTGAAGGGTGTCATTTCCCTAATTTCTTTTTCAGTCTGTTTATCTTTCATGTAGAGGAAGGCTACTGATTTGTTTGAGTTGATTTTATAACCAGACACTTTGCTGAAGTTGTTTATCAGGTTTAGGAGTTCTCTGGTGGAAGTTTGGGGGTCACTTAAGTATACTATCATATCATCTGCAAATAGTGATACTTTCACTTCTTCCTTTCCTTTTTGTATCACTTTGACTTCTTTTTTTTTTTTATAAATAATTTATTTATTTTTGAACATGAAATGCTTTTTTATAGCATGTTTCACAAGGGGAGGGGGTAAGAGGGGCCAGATGGTGGAAAAGTACAAAATCTTCTTGGCCTGTGCCTTGAAACATGTCATGGTCTATACGGTACACTGCCTTGAATTATGATCTACCTGCAGTTCTTCAGAAGATATGGTACACTGCTTGAGTTATGGTCTCCCTGCTATTCTTAAGATGATATGGTACACTGCTTTGAGTCTATCTGCAGTTGCTAAGCAGGATCTTGCAGTTGCCAAGCTTCAGAGGACATTGTGCAGGTGGGGAAAGGTAGGGGGTGAGGGTAAGGGCGAGGGTCCTGGCTTCTGGCATCTCCCCCTTCTCTGTTTAGTTAGAGAAGGCATCTTATGATCAATCCCAACTATGTGAATTTTGAATTTGGATGTCTAATTATGGGGGGTCTTAGACAAGTTCACAACCCCAAAACACTGATGTGAGACGAGTCACATCGATGGTCGAAGGTTTTAGGCTGTCGACGATGGGCAACGTCAAGGGACTCCGATGTGGGTGAAAGGAGGGAGAGGGCCCTGTCTTAGGCCATGTAGGCTGCACCCACTCCCAGCACCACGCACTCCTTTTCGGCTGCATTGGGTGGGCCCCTGGGAAGTGGACCTACAATAATCCCGTCATTGGGCTAACTCACAGCCATCCTAGTCCCTTGTAAATGTTCAATTTACCAACCATTTGTCACTTTGACTTCTTACTCTCTTAATCTCTTGCCTCTAGTTTCTCCTCGCCTTCCTCCCTTCCCTTCCCCCTCTCTCCAGGTGGTCATGGCCGGCCTCTACCCTCTCTACTCTTCTCTCTCTCCTCCCACTCTCCCACTCTCTTAATAAACCTCCTCTCATGGAAAAAAAAAAAAAGAACATCACAGTACCTAGCTGCAGAATCAGAGAAGCCATGATAGAATTCAGCTAGAAGCTTCCTCCCTGCTACCTAACCTTTACAGTGCAGGAAGTTATGTAAATAACTGGAGTAGAAAAGTCAGCAACAGTATCCTTCAGCTTTAGACATGGCATGCTACAATATCAACTTCCTGGGCAAGAGGTACACACTGGTACCATAGTGGCACAACTATTGTGGAGGTAACCAATAGAGTTTTAAAAACCTGAATCTGAAGTCTGTTCCATAGGGGGGAGTTTATGACCACTACTGTGGACCTGGTCAAAGGCCATTGCTGGGGAGGTTCCGACACTGTGGTAAAACCTACTACGTTTGTTTTGCTAAATGGACATATCAAACTGCCTCCAAAATCATTCTGTCCATCCGTGTGGATCAGTACTCTTCTTAGCCTTGATCAAAGGTACTTCTTCTTCTTTTTTTTTTAAATAGTGAACAAATTAATGTAGAGATTCAGGACTTGTCATGGTGTGGAGAACAAGTGATTGCTGAGTGTTCATCATCAAATGAGTCCTTCCTAAGCTCTGGGAACGTAGTAGCAGAGGGAACAGAAAGAGCCAAAGAACCAAATGATGGGGCATGGGTGGGGAGAACCACGGTTTATGGGCATGGAGTATCTACGGCACCAAAGAACTCGAAACAGCTGTAGTTGTTTCCATAGAACCTGCAGGAGACTCAACTGGTAAACTTTCAGTCATAGGTAAGAGAAGGGCTCACAAAATCCACCTATGAGCTAAGACCAATCCAGGATGGCTGGAGGAGAAGTCATTATCTTCCATGATGTAGCCACTGGTGAGTTCCTCATACTCTAGCGGATAAAGTCCACTCAGGTGGTCCTGGTTAAACCCAGTGAGTCACAAAACCAAACAAGGTGAAACAAAAGATGTGAAAGTGGGGTGCAGACGTAATGGAGAGAAAGGTGGGGTAAGTGGTAGGAGTGGGGAGCAATAAGAGCAGTGGGGGGGATAGTTATGACCAAAATTTACTCAACATATGTATGAAAATTTAAAAGAATAAATAAATAAATAAATCATGGTTTACTTTGAGCCCAAGTATGAAATTAGAGACATGAGGATCTCAAAGGGCTCAATTTGTTAATGGTAGGAACTTATCCCATTGTAAAATTGTATTGTCTTCTTTCTTAGTCTTTCCATGGTGATTCCCAAGGTGTTTGGTGACTAAAAGCCATTTCAAACACTAGTCAACAGTTGGTAAGACAGTGCAGCAGGTAAAGGTGCTTGCCCTCTGAGCCTGGTCACCTGAGTGCCATCCCCAGAGCCCAGATAAAGATGGAAGAAGAGAGCTGATTCCACAGAGTTGTCCTCTGACATGTGCACTGTGGCATGCATTTGTTTATATGTGTGCTCACACAAATGGGAATAAAATAAAAAGAAAATATTAGTTAATATCCTATCACTAAACAATAACTAAAAGAATAAGATCTACTAGAAAAGCTCATAAAAAGCAAAGCCTCCTTGTTTTCTATTATTGACTACATTGTATTATAATGTTATACAGAACACCATCAATGAGAAGGCAGAAATTAAAATTTTTTCAGGCATCCTTAAAAACACTCTAAACTGCATTTGCAAATCATACTTTAAAATCTTCAAATACATAAGAAGGAAAAAATACCTTAATGTATATGCTTCGGAAAATAAAGCCCTTCTATGTTCTTGCTTAGATTTTTATGCTTTTCCTTTCCCCTAACCCCAGTAGTACAATCTATGTAGAGTTGTGTGGTTGTTTTGAAAGTACAAACAGCACATTTAAATGCAAAAATCGAGCCATATGATTATGACTTTAGCCCATCAGTGAATATGTAGCAAGAGTCTCTCATATTCCTTCTTGCTCTGATACTTTAAGTCTTTTAACATGTTGTAAACTATTTTCAGCAAATATTTTTCTGTTGAGAACGTGAGTTGTTTGGTTATTTGAATGAGAAATCTGTTCCATAGACTCACATGTTTAAACACTGGGTCCCCTGTTGGTGGTGCTGTTTGGGGGAAGTCATGGAAGCCTCCTGGAGAGAGAATGTGACTGGGGGCGGAGGGGAGGCAGGCTTTGAGAGCTCACAGTCTTGCCAACCTGTCCTTTGCTTTTTTTGCTTCTTGTGTGACAGATACTGCCAGTCAGCATCCTGCTCCTGTTACCCGCTGCTGTGCATTGTTTGCAACCATTGATACCCTCTCTGGAGAGTAAGCCCAAATAAACCCTTCCTTCTATAAGTTGCTCTGGGTCATGAAGTTTCATTGCAGCAATAGAAAAGCAACCACTACAGGTTGTTTGGCCAACTGACTCTGCTCTAACTTAAAATCTAAGTTTGGATGAGTCACAAACTATTTAACATACATTTACATATACTTGCTTTAGTTAATCTGCCAAACTTTTTTATGTTCAAAAAGCCATGTGCATATTTACTTTTCTGTGGGGGGAATCTTATTAGCTTTTCAAAGAAGCTTGTATGCAAGGGGGAAAATGTTTAAATGTCACCGAGTTACACACTCTTAATGCCTTGTCTCGCATGCTGTTGATGCTTGTCTGGTCTGACTGACAGGTTTTCTGTTGCCTATGAACCAACAGGCTCATAATCTCTAATAGAGCAGAAGCTCACTTCTCTTCCCTAAAGCAAACTCTGCAGTAAAATAGGTATCATCTTCCTGGAGCCCTGATCACACCCCCACTACATTCCCCCAGGGCAGAGCAGACTTTGATCAGTGACTAACTGTCACATGATATAATCTCTTATCTCAAGGTGAGATCAATCCTGTGGTACAGTTGAGCCCCAGAACGTACTCTGGGATCAAATTAAAGTGAGTCATTAGCCAGGGCCACATCCTTTAAGGGTCAATTTGTCAGTGATTTTTTTTAACCATATTTAAAAACTATATTGTTGTATTTCTCAGACTTTCCTTAGTGACTTCTAAAGTACCAGAAGCCATTAAAATAGTCAATTATTCTGATTATAACAATATTCTAAAAATATTATCCTTGCATTGTTTCTCTTTTAGCGAACTCACCAGAAAACATGTCAGGGTTTTTGTCCAGAGAATGGAGTAAGGCCTGTGTCTTTGTTTGCTTACATTTTATCAGACCGAAACGTATTTTACAATGTAGTTTATAAGGGTGGGTGTCTCTGTTAGATCATTTTTATTATATTGCTCTGGAGTTAGATAACAGTGATGAGATCGCATGGATGATAAGAAAATTTTTATTGTTCTTGGCATCCTGCAATTAAATCGTTGCTAAGACTTTAGTTCATCATGCATGAGGTATCGGGAAAAGGGATCCATTACTTGATACTATGCCTGGAAGATGTTGAACATCTGGGGAGATAGAGGCTGTGATTTTGGGTGTCTCTTGTTGAGTGTTATTAATATGCTTAATAATGGTGACAACCTTGCAATCCTAGCTACTTTTGGAGGATAACATAGGAGGCTTTCAATCTAGACTACATTGTGAGTTCAAGGACAGCTTGTGTACTTTAGTGAGACTATGTCTCAAGCAGAAAACTAAATAAAGAGTCAGGGAAATAGTTCAGCAATAGAGCGCTTTCTAGCATAAAGGAGAACCACAAGTTCAATCCTTAGTATTGCAGAATTTAAAAATAAAGCAAAACATCTACACGGTAAGGGATATGTTGTCAAACTACCTTTTAAACCTTTTAAATACCTTTAGTGTTACTTATTCCCTCCTGAATTACCTATTATACCTTGCCCACCATTCCTCCACACCAATTTAACCCTTTCTATTTTATGTTTTTCTCCTTTAATCTTTTATACCAGTATGTTCTATCCCCGCTCCTCTTGGACATTTATGACTGTAGGTTACTGCTGCCCTCAGTCGGCAAAGGAATCTTATTTTTGTTCTGGGCAGTGGTTGATGTAGACAGGAGGCATGTAAGAGCTAGTGGATGACAGGTGTGATAAAGTGCTGTCTTATGGCCAAGGCATAGCCATTGCGCTCATGAATGCACAATATCTGTGGTTACCCATACACGCCCGCACAAGATGGAGCCCAACCACATTCCAGAATTGGAGGGGGAGGGGCTCCTGAGTCCACTCTCTTAGCTAAGTTTTTAGTCAGTTAATGGCTAATTGAGTGACAGAACGCTACTGTTTTTAAGGGGTGAAGTCATTGATAAGTTAAATAACCACACACCTATGCTAGCGCAACACTTATTAAACTCAGTGACTTATTTTAAAAGAGAAAAGTGGGAGGGGATAGTACAGAACTAATATGTACTGAAAAGAAGTGAAGAAAGAGGGATGGGAAGGAAGGGGGAAGAAAGAGAATGTGAGGCTCGATCAAGATGAAATGATACGAAAACCCCATATAGAAACCTATTATTTTGCAAGCTAATTTAAAAAATTTAAAAATAATTTTAAAAAAATTAAAATTTGAGTCATTATATGCACTCACTAGCCAAATCTGCATTGTCCAATATCCATATGGTGGGACAGCCAAAGTAAACTATGCAAAAGCAACAAGAGTATTCAGAATGTGAAGCAGAAGAATCTGGAGAGTGACTTGAACAATCAGTGCATCATCTCACTGGCAAGATCAGAGCCCTAATGACCCAGTTGGCTCCCAATCATCTCTTAACACATACAACTTATAAAACCCAAAGAACATATCTTATATGCTAAACATTGCATGTACTGTACACAAAGCAGCAAGGGCAACTGCCAAAGCACAGTTCTCCTTTCAAACACTTGGGAAGAAAGAGTTAAATACACAAATGAATAAAAGATGAGACAAACCAGGCAGTGCATGAAAATGGAATAAAGTCAGGGCAAGAGAGAGAATTCAAATTTTAGAATAGCTTAGACAGGATCTCCCTGCAACCTGAAGGGCAAGATGGAAGTTGCAAAGTGAACACAGGTGGGCATCTGTGTGGTATGTTTATGGAATACCAAGCATGTGAGAATCACTGAAGCAATGGAGGAGAAAGACTTGGGCAGTGTGAGCTATCTCAGCATCACTGTGATAAACACCAGAGATAAATCACCTAGTAAGGAGAAAGGTTTGTTTTGGCTCATGGTGTCAGATCCCTCAGTCCCTGTTGACTTAGCCCTCTTGTTATTGAGTCTGTCACAGAGTACTATATGATGACAAGGTCATAAACTGGAAGAACCTTTCCTTCTAATGGTGACCAGAAACCAAAGAGAGAAGCAGGAAGGGCTGACATGCCCTTAGTGACTAACTATTTTCTCATAGATTCCTATCTCTTAAAGTCCCACCATTTCCTAATAACACCACAGGTTGTGAACCAAGTCTTTGAAGACAATGAAGGTGTAAACTATCACAGAAGGCATGGTTAGACATAAGTCATAGAGCTACGTGTGGAAGGGCACACCTGTATACATGAATGCTTTTTTATGTGTGCACAGACCCACAGAGATGAGCACAGAAACATATTCATGGATATGTATTTATCTGAATCAAACTGGAAGCTACTAGGGAGTTTTGAACAAAAAAGAAAATTAGTGTATTACACAGTCACTCTGAGGAGTGTAAGAATAACAGACTGCAGAAGTGAGAAGAGACAAGTAAAGGAAACTTGAGACTTAGGTGAACAATAATAGCCGCTTGGTCCAGCATATAAGATGGAACTAATAAGATATCGTCCAGTCTGTAATACATTTTAGAGGATTTGCTGTTGAATTGGATGGAGAGATGTGAAGGATGTCAGGATGACCGAACAACTGGAAACCTGGAGCTGCCTTGAGGAATCTGTAGGAAGGCCAGGGAGCCAGTGGTAGAAAGAAGAATGGGGATTTACTTGGAATATTTAGTTTGCAACCTGCATTCGATGTAGTTGGTGTTTAAAGCCATATGATCAAGTTAAGAACATTAATATGATATAATAGAATTATGCTCAGTAAAATCTGAGTCATTTGCGGTGTGAATGAGGCTTTGATAGCAATGGTGCATTTCCACTGCAGTGTATGATAGCTTTGGGCCCCTACCTATCAAGAATCTATAGCTTGTACAGGTCACTTGATAATGGTGATTGCTAGTTTCCACACAGCACCATCCCCTCCTTTATGAATCACGTTCATTTTGTTTTCTCCGTGAGACACAATTAGTGGTTATCAGCAGCCAGAGAACCATGAATCCTACTGCCAATATGGCGGTGTCCTGGAGTGCTTGCCGTGCTTGGTTCCCACAGCTGCATGTTCAACCACAAACGTTCTTTACATCTTTTAAGACTCAATTGAAGTGGTGGTCCCTTTAAGAAGCCTTCGTAATGTCTCTGAGCATTTCCTGACTCTGCCTTTTCTCCTTTTCTGTGTTTTTTCATCATGCTTTGTTTTATTCCTCAATTTCAGCACTTGTTACCAAGCAAGCAAACTCTTCCTGCCTCAGAGGAGAGGGGTTGTGCTTTACTAGTATGCTTGATGACAGATGCTGACACATAGTAAGTTCTCAATAAATATTAAATGAATCAATGAAGTGGAAACTTCTGGTTTCTTTGGAATGTCGGTTATGTCAAATGACCTTTTGCTGGGGTGTGAAAGAATGTTTTCCTGAAGCAGGCACAGGCAAAAGGATGTTTTGCTATAGCAAACACATGAAAGGATGCATGATGTTCAGAAGGGATATAAATATGACCCAACAGACAGTGGGCATTCTAGCACTAGTTTGCATTGCTATGCCTCAATATTCTTCGATAACGGTACACATGTATTGATTTGCCTCACATTGTGTTGCTAAGCTCTACTTGTGGTGACACTATAGAAATAAACTTGCCAAAGAACATCTTGTGAGTTTCCTGTAGCTTCCTGCCACTTCTGTGGCTCAGACTGGTTGGTTTAATACAGTTTTTTTTTCCTGGATTTAACTGCCCTTGCTGGTTCATGTGTGGTGACTGCCAACTGGACTGGATTGCAGCTGCTGATTTGTATTTTGTGTTTGCTACTGGACTGAACTGCTGATATCCTGACAACAAGATTTGACTAGCTTCCAAAGAACTATTTCTAAACAGGTCTACTTCCCCTGTGTCCTACTAACTTTTATCTTCCACTACCTTTGGTAGGTGATGGGCTAGATGGAAGGTTGACATTTATTAAACTAGGTTGAAAAAAATTTATGCCTACAAATAAATACTATTTATTCTCAACACAATGAAAGGCTTTTCAGTTGGGGCACTTTTACATGAATAAATTAACATTACATAATGTTATTTACATATTATTACTTAACATGTATTATTTGTATATTATTATTGCTTAATGCTATTCTGTATCTATATGGCATTAGATAAAGTGGGGAAATTCTCTCTATTCTTTTGGGGGGGCATATAGAATATGTAAGAAGGTTTTTATTTTATTTGACATCATTTCAGTCAGACAAAACATTTCATTTGAAGAGCTGTCAGCTCTCATTCTTCATGGTTGCTCATTGGCAAGATATACATCAAAGTATTTTGTGAATGTATTCATGTTGAGCCGTCTGGTTCCTGTACTAATTTGAAATGAAAGTCTATTTGGGAGATTAGCTATGTGCTTCCTTGGTGTTAGTTGAGCCTTTTAATTAAGTATTACAGCAATGAACTTCCTTGGCTTATTCCCATACCTGTTTCTAAGCAAACATGAACCAAGGAATTTTGTCTGCCTTTTGTGTGTTTTGTGCTAACCATTCTAAATTTTATTCCCATTGGTTATTTATAATGCAAGACTTTAGCTGCTAAATAATTTTTTTAATGGAAAAGTACCTTAAAGCCTCTGTGTTCCAAGGAGCTCAAATTGAACACAGCAGGCATTCAAACTACTCCTTTGCCAAATGTTTAAAAGCAATCTCTATGGAAATTCCCTGTGTCAAAAATTGTTAAGAGGCACACAATAAGTAGGCAAATATCCTGTGCTCTCATGACCTGCATATTTGAGCCAGTAGACAAAAGGTGACACCAAAAGGACAAGTTCTGTGATTTCAGATATTTCTTTGTTGCAAAGGGAAGAAAAGGGAGACGTGGGAAAGGGTGGCTGCAGCTCAGGGGTGTGTGTTGAAGCATTCTGCATACTTGATGAGCTAGCACAGGCTAGCATTCTGACCAGAGAGTGTAAGAGTAGGAAATTCAATAAATGGTTGCTAATAGGAGTGATACAAGTCTTCATATTTTGTGTTCAGCAAACATCATTATTGCATGACCACAGGTAATAACAGTTCTATGATCAACACTTGTCTTTTGGGAGCCAAGATGCTATGTGACCAAGGCCTAATTGCTCAGAGTTCATTCTTTCCTCATCTGGGTACTTTGTTTCACACGTATCCATCACTTGGCAAGTGTGTTTTGAGACAAGTGATTGAGTTTCTGTTGTTCTAGTTTCTGCATTTGAAGAGTGGAGAAAGCAACAACAGATTTGTATGTTTGTGTTGGGTCTTAAAGGTACTAATGGGAATGCATTCTCTAAAACAGAATCTGTTTTAGACAGATGGTGTGCGCTCAAAGTGTTCATTGCTATCTCTTAGCCTTATTAATGCTGATTTTAATATTGTTTGGTTTTCTTGGAATTTTTAATTTTGTATAGTATTCCTGAGAAAGAATCCTAAATCCTCTCTTGGCTCTCTCTTTTTTAAAAAATACTTTCTGAGATAGTAAAACAGAGAAAGGTTTCATTGAAATCTCCCATTTTAACTTTCACTAGGTGATTTTTAGTTTAGAGACAGTGGTTGTATGTTTGGAAGGTGGGCACACATTTCCGTGTCTACACGTGTTCTCAGGAGTAGCATTTTCTCTCTCTGAAGCTCTGGCAAGAATACACAAACCCTAGGCTAGGAAACAGAACATCTCTGCTTTGTTTGTTCTTGAATCTGAACAATCTTCTTTTTCTACCCATTTATGGCCTTCTCTTATCAGTATTCCTAATCTGACACAAACATTTTGATTTGTGGTAGCACCATGGAGTCCTTGAAAATTCTTGAGGACACACTCGGTGGAATACAGTCTGTTTTAGGTTTTTAGCTTAAAATTTTTATTTTTTAATGATGGTCATTTATCCTTAAATTTAAACTGCCATCTTGAAATCCACCAAATTAAGCGCAAAGCAACTTCAGTATCTATTTTCAAAATAATTCTAGAACATTCATTTCAATTATATCCTGCTTGGAGATAATTGTACTGGAAACTATATACTCTAAAGGTTTCATGGAAATATCAACAATGAATAAATCCACATCTTTAGGACTGCTTACATATGCTTATAATGTATTGATTTACCAGTAAGTACCTAAGAGAAAAGGCACATTACACAATTGTCTGAAACATAAAGTCATATGCATATGTGGCTGTGTGCATGTACATATATACATGTCTGCAAGTGTGTGTGTGTGTGCATTTGTGTTTGTCTGTGTATCTCTAAACAATAATGGATGCCCTATGCATTTATAGGAAATGCATTTTTGACTTTTAGCAGTTTTAACACTATCACTGATTCTTTCTATACTAAAGATTCATCAAGTAGTTAACTGATTATCCCAAACAAGACCAAATGACAATTTTTTTCATCTTTACTTATCAAAAGTGCAAAATAAATTACAGAGTCCACAAAGCCACATGATCTTAATTATGTGAACCTTGAATAGACTACACTTAATAATTTCTTTAGGCAGAAGATAGATACAAGAGAGAAATATAGAGGGTTAATGATGGCAAGAGAATAAAATAAAATAACAGTGCCTATTTGCTCCTCATTTACCCCAGTGAGTATCTCACATAATGAGATAGATTCGTCTTCTATTGGACAGTCACCATCTACAGTGCACATTTGATCTTGGAGTATCTGATAGAGTTTCTTGAGTTCTGGTGCAAATGAGAACAGTTAATCATATCTTAAGAAATTCTATAGTTCCTTCTTGTTGACTGTTTCTCAAATACTTCATCCAGTGGGATAAGCCACAGAATTATAGAACTCAAGAGCTGAAAGGACCTCATGGATGACCCTGTGGAGTGATCTCAAGGTTTCCCAATGGGTGGAAATTGGCCTTTAACCCTAGCCATTCTGCTTTGGTTTCTGTGGATGTGACCTTGCCCCTGTGGGTCAGGATGATTTAATTATGTTACAAATTGAAAAGCTAGAAGAAATTAAAAATACAAAGACAGTATCTCAAGTGATTGTAATGTGTACAAGAGTTCAGAAACCATTTCAATCCTAACCTCTAGAGCAGTGGTTCTCTACCTGTTCACTTCGACCCCTTTGGGGGTCACATATCAGATATCTTACATATCAGATATTTACAATTAACAATTAACAAAAGTAGTAAAATTACAGTTTTGAAGTAGCAACAAAATAATTTTATGGTTGAGGGTCACCACAACATAATTAACTGTATTAAAGGACTGTAGCTTTAGGAAGTTTGAGAACCGTTGCTCTAGACCTTCATAAAGCATTTACACCTATCTAATAGGTGCTCAAGCCAGGACTTGAAAGATAGTCACAGTCCATTGTCCCAGTTCCTTTCTTAATGACAAAGTATTAAATGACAGTAGATATAAAATATCAGATAAATATTTCTACTACTCTTACAAAGGTATGAAATATAACACCTGAGTATTAAGGAATGGAAGTTGATATAGATCATTCAAAATGCTATTGTTTTAAATAAGATCCATAAATGAGTAAACTCTTAATATTGGTAAGATACTGATAAACAGAGCTAATCTTCACAAGGGCTAATTTTTTTTAATATTAGATTACTTTAAAATGGTCTTGGTCTTGTAACTTGAATAAGAACCATCCCTTATTGATTCCTGTGCTTAAATACTTGATCCCAAGCTGGTAATGCTGTTTTGGAAGGTTATGGAATCCCTACTAGGTAGAGTCTTGCTGAAGGAAGTACATTGGTTGGATGGGGTTGAGGTGGAACTGAGGCTGAGGAATGGGCTTTGAGATTTTGTACCTTGGTCCTACTTTTTACTTTCTTCTCCACTTCCTATGTGTGGATAAAATGTGATGTTTGTTTCATGACTCCACATGGGCCTTCATACCCCAGCTCCCAGGCCTTTTCTGACATCATGGATTATATCCTCAGGAACTGGAAGCCAAACAGACAAATAAACATGCAAGCAACAACAACAACAATAACAACAACAACAGCAGCAGCAACAACCCCCCTCCCTCCCTGGTTAATTTTTGTTGGGATAGTCTATTGATCCAACAGACAATTAAATAATACAAATATGTTGGAATCATTTGTTATTTGTAGGATGAGTTATTTGCTAATATAATTTTGTAAACTGGAAGGAAGCGGAAGCTCCCATGGGCACCCCAGTGAAAATTTCTCCATTTGGTTAGCCAAGAAATAATTCTTTAGAAATGCTTGGATATTTAGTGTATTCCACATGGTAATAAGAAGGTCATAAGCAAGCAACAGGAAAGCCATTTGAAATAACAAGATGGAAATTAAATTTAATAACAATAAAACCATTTTATATCCCTTGGTCTCAGTGTTTCCACTAATTCTTGACTCTCTGACCTCATTTTTTAACATGTCCAAGTAGAGGATGTACAGGTATTTTTTGTTGCTCTTGAATTCACCATGGTGTAAACAATGTCTAGGTAGCCACCGACTCTGCCAGTATTCTCTCTGTCATTTCTTTATTAATTGCAACAGGATGTCAATTTTAGTTTTGACTGAAAGGAAAACATAGGCTGTAGGTCCAGGCATCAAATCTTTACATATTGTCACCTGTAGTCTTCATTAATGTTTATATATTAAGAGATATACATTTAAAAATATTCTGAAGTTTCTAGAATTACATTAGTGTATCATGTATTATTCCATAAATTTATCACATATATTTACTTTGGGTTGAAAGAAGGTAAATACTGGTTTTATATCACTGAAGTTGGAGTGGTTTCTTACACTCAAATAGTAATCCACAGAATACCAAATACATTGTTTCTGTTTGGGAAAATGTCTATACTTTTTCATGTGTCTGCCAGTAATGCACTCAGGAAAACTATTAACTAGGTCTTCCCCTTCAGACACTTTACTCAGCATGAGTTGTATGGGCTTACATTGGACTAATGATAGTATGTACCTTTTGCTGATGATTAGTTTTAAGGGAAGGCACGACATCTAACCACTGTCAATTTGGTTACTCCTGAAAGTCTCTTACTTTAGAATTGGAAGAAGAATTTCTTTGCCTATTAAATAGCAAGACTCTGCTCCATGGGAAAAGTATTGTTAGTGTAGGAGAGAGTGCAGTTACACAAAGAATTGCCCAGGGAGGAAGGGAGAGGGAGAGTATATTAACTTGTGTTTGGGTTTCTGCCTCCAGTCACCACCTTGGGCCTATAGATCTTTTACTTTTGAGGGTTGTCATATTCTGAGCAACCCAGGTTAGGTGAAATTATATCACTTGTAATCTCTAAGAATTTTCACAAAAAGGTCAAATTATTTCTCCTCCTCCTCTTCCTCCTCCTCCTCCTCCTCCTCCTCCTCCTCCTCCTCCTCATCCTCCTCCTTCTTCTCATATTCTTGAGTGTGTGGTTTATCTTGAAAAAAGATATCCTGTTTGTAGGCTAAGGAGAAAACAAAGACACATTGAGAAAGACTTTAAAACTAACAAAGAAGTTTTATTGGATAAAGGGGTCAATTAAAGGCAGGTATACATGACAAACGGAGAGCAATTAATGCATAAAGCTTTCTACTGGCAGATAAGTGCATCCCTCTTAAGATATAAGCTGTTAAAATTAACTTCAATACCGTATCTCTTGAACTGTTGTTATCTGTCTTGTATTCTCCCACCCATTCTCCCAGCCCATTAGTAACTTCTGCCAGTTTAGAATTGTAATAAATTTAATGTCACTTCTTTAGAATCTCTCAATTTAATGTAAACAGCACAGATAGTTACTTAAGGGCATTAACGGGAAGGAAAATCACCACACACAGAGAAAATATTGAGTATTATGTAAGCCCCAAGTATCTAATAGGTAAAAAGTAAAGTATAAAAACGAAATGATCTGATGTTCTTCGACAGACAATTGGAGCAGATGTAAGCTAAAAGAAAATTTATTTAAGTAAAATCTTGTTGAGACTTTTCTGGTTTTCTTTGAAGATAAATTAACTCTCATAAATATTACATATACTGTTCATGTCACTTACAATTTGTATAGTACTTTAATAGTTATGTCATTGCGGGATTCTGAGCTAATGAAGAATTTGGGCAAAGAGGAAAGTCTTAGATATTTGGCAAAGTGAAAGTAACCCAAATCAAATTGTGTTTAGATAAATAACCATTTAGAAAGCACCTCAAAATATTGAGGTTTTAAGGATTTGAATATTCAGAAATCTTAGCAAACTGTACATCTTCGTCTTGATGACTTTCAAGTAGTTTTTGAGATTATAGCACAATAAATAACATCATTTCTCCCTTCCATTTCCTCCCTTCAAACCTCAGAAATTACTCTGACTTGCTCTCTTTCAAATTCAGGGCCTACTTTGCTTTAATTTGTGTGTGTGTGTGTGTGTGTGTGTGTGTGTGTGTGTGTGTGTGTGTGTGTGTGTGTTCAGGGCTGACCATTTGATATTGCATAAACAATTAGTTTGTTTTGCCCTAGGGAAGATGATTTTTCCAAGTCTCAACATTCCTTAGTTACCTTTAGTTCCATGTCTAGCATTGCAGCCTTTTAGCTTCCTCCTCTCTTCCATTTTATTATGCTTGTTGATGTCATCCTTGTCCAGGTCATATTTAGGCAGCCATGTTGGGGAGACTTTATGAGTGTACCTTCTCTGACATTTTTTTTTCAGGGGACAGAATCTCATAGTAAATTTCCTGTTTTACAGTCTTTCCACTTTCTCTTACACAATGAGTCCTGGACCTCAGGTGCAGGCATTGTGTTGTAGATATATCCGTTGAGACTGGACTCTACAACTCTGCATTTTCATTGTGTGGTTTTCTATAATTGTCTCAGTCTGCTACAAAGATAAGTGTCCTTGATGCACTAGTAAGAATTACATGTAGATATAAGGAATATATTTAAAATGTAGTCAGGGATCATGCTGGTTTAGTAAAGTGGCAGTTAGAGAGTCTCCTTTAAGATTCATGATTTTATTAGCCCTGAGTACCTGGCTACGTTTCTAGGACTAGACATGACTTCTCTCTTGTTAAGCAGACCTTACATCCAATTAAGGAGCTGTCGGTTACTGCCAAGGTATGTTTTCTACCTTTAAGTTCATGCTACCACCATGCTGTGCTGGTTGTTGTGGTTTGTAGGCATCATAGGTGGATCAGGCTATTGGTTGTTTCCTTCTGGTACTAGGACAGTTAGCTCTCAGACAAGAAGCTTCCAGGTCAGATTTTCCTCAAGTTTCTGGGTTCTGTGTTTAACATAAATGGTGTCTTAGCAATAGGGACTTACCCTCCACCTCTGGGGAGGGGATGGAAGTATGGAAACCAAAGTAATAGCAATAATGTATAAACTTATGGGAGCCTTTTAGTTTCTCAATAACTCACTTACCAATAACTCAAAATCTCATGTTTGGTATTGGGGATTTTGTTAGTTTATGGCTCTTGGAGAAAGATTGTCAGCCGAAACGAAATATTTTTTTATTGAATATTTTATGCATTTACATTTCAAATGATATCTCCTTTCCCAGTTTTCCCTCCGGGTTCCCCCTCTCCTACCCCTCCCTTTGCTTCTATGAGGATGCTCCCCTTCCCACCCACCCACTCCCACCTCACCACCTTGGCATTGCCCTACACTGGGGAAATGGAGCCGTCACAGGACCAAGAGCTTCTCCTGTTGATGCCAGAAAATGCTGTCCTCTGCTACATATGAGGCTGGAACCATGCATACTTCCATGTGTATTCTTTGGTTGGTGGTTTAGTTCCTGGGAGCTCTGGGGGATCTGGTTGGTTGTGGTAGCACATACCTGTAGGATTTGCTGAAGGAAGCAGAGACAGGAGGATCACGAGTTTGAGGCTAGCAATCCCATAGGAGAATATTTTTCAAAAAAAATTTACAACCTGTAAGCATAGATTGGGCAGGTTTCGAGCTATTCTAACTTATTTTTATTATCATTATTATTTTATTTACAGTCCAGTTGTTGACTCCCATCCCAGTTCTCCCTCACACGGTTCCTCATCCCATTCCTCCTCTCCCTGACTCTGAGAGGATGCTCCCACCCCGCCAGACCTCCTTTCTCCCTGGGGCCTCAAGTTTCCCGAGGATTGGGCATGTCTTCTCCCACTGAGACCAGACCAGGCAGTCCTCTGCTATATATGTGTCAGGGGCCCCAGACCAGCTTATGTATGCTGCCTGGTTGTTGACTCAATGTCTGGGAGCTCCCAAGGGTCTGGGTTACTTGAGACTTCTGGTCTTCCTATGGTGTTGTCCTCTCTTCAGCTTCTTTTATCATTCTTCTAATTCAACCATTTAAATTAAACTACATATGAATATACTGACTTATGTATGTACATATAGTAGTAAGTAACTATACTACATGCTATATACATACAATGGGTATTTTGGGTAGAAATATGATTATGACATTTTCAGATCTTTTTTCCTGTCTTCTATATTTATCTCCTCCCCTACCCTAATTAAAGACCCCTGTTTCCCCCTCTCATTTTGCTCCTACCTGTAATGGTCTGCTTTTACTCTATTGGTTCCTGCAGTTACTCTGGGTACTCACATCTGATGATATTTACTTGATAGTTACTCTTCATTAGCTGTGTGATTAACTTGTATTATCCTGTGTTGTTTGATATAAATATGATTCTTGACTAACTCCTGCCTATTTTTAGGAGTCCCATAGGCTGTTCCTCTTAATTCTATAAAAATGTACATTCACAAAGTAAAGTGCCATGGGACAAAAACCTTAACAAACTGTAATTCAGAAGCTAAATCATAGGATGGGAACAGCTAGGAACTGTATAGGACTTTGGGACTTGATTGGCTCAGTGATTTTCTATTATAAAGAACTGAGACATTAGGAAATTATAACACTGTAATTCAAGAAACAACAAATAAGATGCTGCTGAGATAAATAGAAATGCTCCTTAGGTTACTCACAGGGTGTTTCTGTGTCTCAGTTTTTCCTTCTCATTCATTTTAGAGTCAGATCCTTTGAATGGCTTTATGTTTAGCTTGTTATGTGAGGTTGTCTAGTAGGATGTGATTTCAGAGTGTGACTTTTAAATTATTAGCATCATTTAAGCACCTGACAGAAACTATTGGGCTCCATGAGAGTTGTAGTATATACACCCTGCCAGAGGCATACAACAATCTGTTTTAAAGGCAACTACTTGTTTTAAAGTCTGGGACTCATAGGGCACTTGATCTGAGAGAAAGGGAAATGAGGTCTTACTTTATATTTCTTAAGTAGTGACTGTGAAACATGTACTCTAAGTAAATCTAACATTTTTGTCTGCTCTTGAGTCTTCTACAGTTCTACAGGCATTGTGTTTTACTATTCTAGCTGAATGTAGGCTGATACATCCCTTTAATTCTCCAGTTCAAAAATTTGTTCAATTTGGAGTTGGCATTCCAATCTCTATTCCACTCATTTCTTGTCATTCTCTTGCCAAGAATGTTTTCTTCTTTTTCAACTGAATTTTAGGTATTTTTATGAATCAGACCAAGGGTCAAGACTTTTAGAATTCTCCCCTTTTTATTACTGGCTGTGCTATGGTTTTTATAATATCCTATCCATATGACATTACTGAGAATTGAACATGTGAAGATATTAACTATCTGAGGGAGCAGAAACAAGAATAGCTTGTTAAACGTCCTATTCTAGGAGTGAGTTAAAGAAGGAAGACATTAAGTGGGACCAAAGTATGCAGACTGAGGGTGGAGAGGTATACAGGACCCAAATCACATAGCACATTAGAGTCAATAACAGGGGTTATCTTTGACATAATAACAATTTGGAAAATGTCAACATTCATTAATAAACAATTTTCCTAAGATTTGGGTTTTAAGATTTGGGTGCTAGCAATTATTCCAAAGTATTTGGCTTTCATGCCTAGTATGTTTAGTCATTTAGTTGGTAGATATGGAAGATTAGGTTTTAGAAAAAGTTTATGGGCATCAGAATTTTGGGGGAGGTCAAGGTAAGTAGGGAGAGAGAGAGAGAGAGAGAGAGAGAGAGAGAGAGAGAGAGAGAGAGAGAGAGAGAGAGAGAGATCCAGAATTAAAATAGAAATTGGAGTGCACAAAGATCATCCTGAGTCAGCTTTTCTTGACTGACTAGTAATGAAAACCAGTTTGTAATGGTTTGAGTTGTGAGCTAAAAATGAGAAAGTGGGAAGGAAAACTCAATTAAGATGAGTAAAAGGATCCTGGAACATCTTGTTTAGGGTGGGACTAAGGGTGCTGGGGTAATCTTGTTTAGGGTGGGACTAAAGATGCTGGGGTAATCTTGGTTAGGGTGGGACTAAGGATGCTAGGGTAATCTTGGTTAGGGGACTAAGATCCTTTCCATAAACTTTACACCACTTGATATTCAGTGTGTCTTTGGAAGGACTAGTGTATGTGGATACTATTGTTATACTTTGCAAGAGTTTCTTGTTAAATCTTTATTATACATATTTACCAAACAAAATATAAACAAATTTGTAATAAACACCTTTGTCTTTCATTCTAGCCAAGTGTAGGTCTTAAGTTCATATCTAATAACTGAAAATATTGGCTATATTGAATATGCTTGCTATATTTGCAAGGAGAACACACACACTTAAATGCTTGGAAAAATGCAATAGGTATTACAGCTTCTATACCCCCAAAGATAATAGCTTTTTCCCTATAGACAGAATGTTTAGGAGCACTCAGACTATCTTTAAGAAGATGGTGAACAAAAGTAGATGCAGCTGTTAATTTCTTTCTTCTCTCCTGTACATTCACTGATGGCAATGGGAGTGGTCTCTCAGCCCTCAGGGTCGTCACTTGGTTCCAACTATTGCTGTTCTATGTTCTCATCAGTGCTCGTCCTGAACATGAATATTTAATATCCACATGTTTGCTTCTTGTTGAGGTTTAATGCTACTTTTTCTCCTTTACTGTCATTTTGATATATACATTACAATGAAAGGACAAAGGCTAATTACATTTGTGAACCAAGTCTAAGATTTGTATAACTTATAAACATTTGGCCTCTGTCAGATTTTGTGACAAAAACAAACAACACAATACAAAACAGAACAGAACAAAACAAAACACCAAAACACCTGACTAAGAAATTCTAAGGATGGAATTAGGAGACAATCAGATAATGTTCTTAAGTTAATAACCTTGTGTGGTGTGTGTGTGTGTGTACGCACGCGCATGCATGCATGCTGTCATGTGTGTAGGACAGATAGAAAAAGGAAAAAGCAAACATTTAAAATATGAAAAATGATTCTTGGATTCTACATGAAATATTTAAGAAAAATGGATCTCCCAATTTTAGTAATTATAGAATATTAACATGAAGCAATAGTAACAAGTTCTTATAAAACTAGGGCATGGGGAGACCAATGCTATTTTAAAATATTTATTTATTTACTCATTTTATGTATATGTGTATGTGTACTTATCTTTGTGTGTTCATGTGCACCTCATGTGTGTAGGTGCCTGCAGAGGGCAGAAGAGGACATCAGATCCCCTGGACCAGTATGAGCCTGATTGTAAGTGTTGGTCCAGGAATAGTTTGCACTCTAACCTCTAAGCCGTTTTTTTCCAAGTCTGACATTTGGTTTTAAAATGTTCTTATTAGCACATACTCGTTATACAATGTCTTTCATTAAGACATTTTTTCCAATGTATGTTGATCACTTTTGTGCCTCATTACCCTCTTCAACCCCTACCCAGTCTCCTGATTCCAGCTAGTCTATACTTCTAATGATTTCCCTTTCTTTCTCTCTCTCTCTCTCTCTCTCTCTCTCTCTCTCTCTCTCTCTCTCT
>NW_021604578.1:13471474-13475471 GCF_004785775.1 Grammomys surdaster | reverse complement strand
TCTCTCTCTCTCTCTCTCTCTCTCTCTCTCTCTCTCTCTCTCTCTCTCTGTGTGTGTGTGTGTGTCTTTCTTTTTTTCTTTTGTGACCCAGTGAGTTCCAGCAGGTTCATTTATTCATTTACAGGAGCATGATCACCTTGCCAGTGACTGCACCACTGAAGAATGCTAAGGGGAAAAATAGAGGCCGCTGTGGTGGAGTCCCAGTGGGTTTCCACGCTGCGGTTGGTCTGACATGCAGGAGGAACATCTATGGTTCCAGCAGCATGGAGGCTTTGGCGGTGGCAAGCCCCAATGACAGGAGGAAGTTCTTGGTTCCGAAAGGGTTTATTGTCATGGCGGATGGTGGATGGATCTAGCCGTACCTCCCCTAAAACTCAGGGCAGTCCCGAGCTATATAGGGAGTGAGAAAGGGGGAGGATCTGGGGAGGCATGCTTAATTTGCTCCGCCCTCTGGCCTTCATTAGTATGCAAATTCCTAGGCCCTGAGGCCTCTAGTCACACCCTCTACCCTTGCACTTTGGGAGGGGCTGTCTGGCCTTCATTAGTATGTAAATCCTGAGGGCCTGAGGCCTATAGTCTGGCCTATGTGACTGAACAATGTAATTCTATGGAGATTGGACTGCTTTTCAGGACCCTGGGTTCTTGGGGAGCCGAACTCCTGCCCGTTCTCATGCAGAGTCTCGAGGTTCTAGACAACTGCTCAGTCATGACCCAGGATAGCAGTCCCACAGAATGCCTGCTCTTCTTTTGCTGCCAACCATTAACTGCATGAAAACTTGAGTAGAGGTGAGATATCATGAGACCTCTCCCCTCCATGACAGGATGTTCTTCCAATCTTGTGCAAATCTTGTCATAAATTAACAGCTCCTGTAAATTCAACCATTCTGGACCACTTTCACCCCCAACCTCTGCCTGCCTTGTTCCTCCAACTCCTATGCTCCTCCTTTGATGATATTCCCTGAGCATTGGAAGAAGTGATATATACTTGCTATTTACAGATGAGCACTCAATGGTCAGTTTTTCTCAGCAGTCATGAGTCTCTTTATTTACTGCTGACTACTGCAAAACCAAACCGAACCGAACCGAACCGAACTGCACCGAACCAAACCACCAAACATTTCTGACCAAGATCTTTTAGGATCGCTAATCCATGGACATAAACATAATTCTTTAGAGCAATTTAATAGGCACATCAAATTCATTTCACAAAATAGCAGTAGTGAGATTCTCCCTAGGTACAGGCTTTTGATCAGGTTTACAGTATCAGACATGAAGCCTTTTCTGTGATGAAGACATTAAATCTAATCAGCAAAGGGGTGATTGCCCCCATAATACAGTATCTACATCTTAACAAGCGGGTTTATATTAGGTGGCTGGTGGGTGGGTAATGTTAGAGCCCAGGTCCACAGCACAGTAAGACCATCACTGGCAGCTCTCCTCAGCAGCCCACATAGTACCTTCTAGTACCATGAGGACCAGCCAATATGGAGGAAACTCCCATCCCAGTTCCAGCTTGATCACTTTTTGTGCTATGAGCAGGTCATGTGATGTTTTTAGCAATAGGTTCTTGACAGCTAGTCTGGTAGGGGTATCAACAACAGAGGAAATTTCCTGTATTGTTTTGAGAGCCTCAGGGATATCCCCACTCCCACCCTCAACCAGTAATCTATAGAGAAATAGCCCATATTTAACTCGGGAATTTTTGTTTAAAACATTATAGTTTCTGTGATCAGCTTTATCCACACACAGGATACCTCCCTTCAAACATATTTTTGTGTTGGCTTTTAATTTTAGCTTTTGATTATCTTGCCAAGTATCAGCTTTCCTTGTGACCTTTCGAGGATCATTAGTTTTATTATCCTCCTCCCATCTCTTCTCCTTTCTACACCACCCCCTTAAATATTTCTACCCCAAACAAAGCAAAACAAATCATCCTCAGCAAAGTTACTGTCAAGCATTGCTTCAGAAAGGTATGATGGGTCTCTGAACTCAGTAAAGGAGACATACAATTGAAACTTTTCAGAAAACAAGTATACTGGTAAGAGCCATTTTCTTTTCAATGTGTTGGAATAGATGATGAGTTAAGGAATTAGGAAAGGGGCCAGGTTTCACAACAGTCACCTTAACATTTTGCATGGTAATATGTCGACAAGTTTGTTGCTATTCAGTTGAAAATAAAGTGTAAACCTTATTGAAACTCAGAAAATGAACTGATCACACTTTTAAACCATCTATGTTTTTCTGAACAAAAGTGAATGTAAGTCAAAAGGTTAATACATGGCAACAAATGTGCTTATATATTTCAAACACCCATCCTGAGCTTTGGTTCATACAGTTGACTTTTAATTCATTGGACAATTGATACCAACAGTATATTATTGTGATTAAGTATTTTTTTTTTGGTTGTCCCTAAAGTGGAAAACAAATTTGTGCTCATGGCTAAGGTCATATTGGACAGAATGCAGTTCTCATGCCTACACCAAGAAAACTTAAATGGACAAAGTTTCAAGTACACAGTTCTCCTGGTGTGTCCACCTAGATCCTCAAAGTATGTCATTTTTTCTTTATAATAAACTCTCTTATTTTTTTCTAGTCTATGCATCAATCTTCTGTGATTCTAGACAAGGCAATTCTAAGCTTAGGCTTTCTTGCCTAAGGACTAAGATAAGTCTTAGTTTCCTGGTAGCAAAAGAACTTGGCTGTACTTCCTAGTAGAGATTGCATCAGTAGATGATTCTGGCCAAGGAACATTATGATTTTATGTGACTGAATTTTTTTTGCAGATATCTTTCATACTGTGAATCATAAACATTTAAGCACTTTGGAAAACATTGTATTGGATCAGATAACCCAAACCCAGAAAGACAAACATGAAATATTATCCTGTATACTTGTATATATAGATCATAGCATCACATTTTTATGTTGTCAGTTAAAACGAATGTCTGTTAAGACCATGAAGCAAGAAAAGACCATAGATTGGGGTAAGGGGAGATATTAAGCAAGAAGTATACTAAAATATACATGATATAAAAGTAGAGAGGAGAATGAAAATATTAGCCATGGAAATTTTGAATAAGGAAAATGTAAGGTTGGTATAAAGAAGGAATAAGGAGAGGAGATTCACCCAAATGTAAAAATGTATCAAAATTCCAAATAGAAACACATTTCTTTATAAGCTAAGTAAATAATATAAATGATGATGATGATGATAATGATGTAATGATGGTGATAATGATACTTTGAAAAGAGGTACCTTGCATGACTGTTCCATGATTGGCCCTTCTGCCCTTATACTCCATAGATTTTTTTTAATGAAATGCAGTGACAGATATAAAATGCACCCCCTGAGTTGTTGGCATGAAGCTCTCCAGATGATCTAAGCTGTTCTCATTACTCTAGATCTATATGATAATACCTTTTGGTAAAGACAGTAAGTAGTTTAGATGCAGGACATGGAGAAATGAAGATGGAAGTTTTGTTCCTGGTAGTTAGCATTCATAGTATCACAGAATAATGTATAGACAGCTAGGGAGAGTAGTCATTAACTGTCTTACCCAACTGTGGACCCTAAGTGCAACAATATTGACCTTGCGTGCAATATATGTCCATTGGTACAATAGTATCACAACTTTTTGGGATAAAAAATACCTACTGATTGGAATTTAGACTTGCTCCATGGGAGGGAATATATATCTAGCACTGTAAACCTTGTCAAAGGCCTATGTGTGAGGAGGCTGAGATGAACAAGCTGAGTCCACTGATATCTTAGGGTGGGGAGATGCAAAGTAGCTTCCTGGCAATAGTAGCACATGATAAGGAGGCCAGGTGCTTGCTTTCAAGAAATTCACTTAACTAAAGTGGTTTCAGAATGATATTCCAGTAGATGGAAACCTAAAGTCAGCAGAATTAACTGTATTGAGAGCTGACAAAGTAAACTTGAAGAAGAGGAAGAAGAAGAAGAAGAAGGAGGAGGAGGAGGAGGAGGAGGAGGAGG
>NW_021604578.1:13415565-13471374 GCF_004785775.1 Grammomys surdaster | reverse complement strand
GGAGGAGGAGGAGGAGGAGGAGGAGGAGCAGGAGCAGGAGGAGGAGGAGGAGGAGGAGCAGGAGGAGGAGCAGGAGCAGGAGGAGGAGGAGGAGGAGGAGGAGAAGAAGAAACACAAAAAGAGACCAAGAAAGCCATTATGAACTGATCAGGCACTCAATTCAACTGGGATATAAAATTACTGTAAATCTATATACAAATAGTGCTGGACAATTTTAGAAAACAAACACTATTTAGGACTAAATAGAGAGATAATTTTCAATGTAGTAACATTAGTGAATTTCAACAAGCTATTTTGTTACTGAGCCTATTTTCCAACAGAGTAAACAAAGCAACTTTAAATTTAAACTGTATTATAAATCAAATGGAGTTAATAGACATTTACAGAACATTTCATCTCATGATTTCAGAATGCTTATTCTTTTCACTAGTGTATGGTGATTTCTCTAGACTGTGTAAGAGGCAATAAAAACATTGTAATTTGAAAGTGTAAATTCTTTATTAGGGAAAAAGAACGAAAAAGTTTTTTCCGATGAAAATGTTTTAAATGTTTAAACATTTGAAATATTTAAACATGTTTCAAGGACTTAGGAAATTGTGAGAAATCGAAACCAAAATTTAGGGAAAGAAGGAACAAAAGTCAGATTGAAATAAGGACAAAATGACTTAATATTTAAAAATTCTTTTTTTTGTTTTGTTTTGTTTTTTTGAGACAGGGTTTCTCTGTGTAGCCCTGGCTGTCCTGGAACTGACTCTGTAGACCAGGCTAGCCTCGAACTCTCGAACTCAGAAATCCGCCTGCCTCTGCCTCCCAAGTGCTGGGATTAAAGGCGTGTGCCACCACCGTCCGGCTTTATATATTCTTAATGGGGAAATGTTTCGGTTAATAATTATAAAACACCACTGCACAGGCCGACTATCTATGTGGAAGCAGCTCTGCTTAGCTCAGGCCATGTGCGCCAAAACTAGACCCGCAAGACCTCAGCTCAGGCCGGCCAGATGCACCAGCCCTGGCATCCACCAGACACTAGCATGGGAGATGGCTCTGACAATTCACCACACTGTCACAAAGCTTGGCTGAACCCCAGACAGTACTTGCCATGCCTGCGGCTCCCGGTAGAATAAAGACTCTTAATACTTAATGGCTATCCAATTGGTACAAATGTTTGGTAATGCTCAATTAACAAGATGCTCACACAATTAGAGTTGTTTCCCAATATCTAACCTTAAGATATAAATCATTACCCAGGACTGTTCTGGACCCATGTGTGGTTCTTCATGGCTGCTATATCTCTCCCCTCTGCTCCTAGCTCCTCCTCTTCCTTCTCCTCTTCCTTTCCTTGCTCCTCCTACATTAGCTCCTCCCAAATTACCAAGCTTTATTTGTAAAATGTGTGTGTGGGAGAATATCCTGCTACAGGGAAAGGCTAAATGCATGCTTTAGTTTTTCTGCTAATGTTAGGGACAAGGGGAGCATAACTACTCTATATCTCTTATCCAATATTGTACTAAAAATTTTGGTCCAATCAATTAGGAAGGAGAAACAAGCCAGCCAAATATGAAGAGAGGAAGCAAATTTCTTCATTGTGGAGATGATAGGATTCTATATATAAAATAACCCAAAGGCCAGACCAAAACATTGTTAGGAAAAAGGAAATTGTAGGTCACAAAATTAACATATGAAAATCAATAACTTTTCTATGAGGAAAAGAATCACTGAAACCATTCCATTCACAATAGCTACTAAACAACCAAGTCATCATCAACAACAAACCAAACAATAACAAAACCTTAGAAGTAAAGATAGTTTTTACTTCCAAGTAAAAGTAAGGAAGTCTGAGTCCTCTATAATGAAAATGACAAGCACTGGTAAAAATGACTGAAGATGACAGAAGAAAGCAGTAGGCTTTTCATTCCTATAGACCGCATTAGTGAATCTGGTTAAATGTCAATATTAACACGAAGATCAACAGGCTCAAATTTTAATTCCATCTAAATGTCAGTGACATCCACTATATAAACAAACTGAAAGAAAGAACTACATGCTCATCTCATTAGATGCTGAAGAAACTTTGACAAAATCTACCATCCCTGTGTAATAAAAGTCTTGGAGAGATCAGAGATAGAAGGTACATAACTATACACAATAAAGACATACAGCAAGCCAGTAGCCAATATCAGATTAAATGGAAGGAAATTTAAAGCATACTTGCAGACAGAAGTCTAACATAATTGTCAACAGAGAAGATTCGCCAGCACTTGGTAGAGATGGATGTAGGTACTCACAGCTAAACATCATGGAGAGGCTGGTGAATCCTGTAGAAGAGTGAAAAAAGGGTTGTAGGAGCCAGAGGTGTCAAGGACACCACAAGGAAACCTACAGAATGAACTAATCAACTAACTTGGTCCAGTGGGTGCTCACAGAGGCTAAACACCAACCAGGAAACATGCATAGGACTGACCTATGCCCTCTACATATATGGAAGAGTTGTGCAGTTTTGTCTTCAAGTGGGACTCTTCACAGCAGAAGCAGGATCTGTCTCTGGCCCTGTTGCCTACCTTTGGAACCCTTTTCTCCTGCTGGACTGCCTCATCTAGACTCAATAGGAGAGGGTTCACCTAGTCTCACTGCAACTTAATACTCCAGGGTTGGTTGATATCCATGGGAGGCCTCCCCTTTTCTGAAGAGAAGAGGAGGAGGAGTGGATGAGGAGTAGTACCTGTAGGAGAGCATTGGGGGGAGACTGTAGTACAGATGTAAAGTAAGTTAATTAAACAATTAACAATAAAAATGTCATTGGAAGTCTTTAAGAGCTAGGAAAAAAATTCCTGAAATTTTTATGGAATTATAAGGCCACAAATACCAAAGCAATGGAGACAATCAGTCTTAGAAATGTCAGGAGACCTTTGAAGTGATCATAGAGTAGTGATAACCCAACCAGCACAGTATGGTCGTACAACAGACACAGAGACCAATGTAATAACATAGGTTACAGAAATAAGAGGCCACAGGTTTGTAGGTAACTGAATTACAACTAAGATAACAAAATCATTGATTGAGTAAAGAGTAGACTCTTTAACAAAAGGAACTGGGCAAACCGGATATCTACATGGAGAAGACTGAAACTTGATCATTATCAGTCACCAGGTACAAAACCAACTCCAAATACGTCAAAGATCAAAGCATCAGATGTGAATCTGATCCCACCAGAAGAAAACACAAGGGAAGTATTTCAATACATTGGTCCAAGTAAAGATTTTTGGGCCAGGAGCCCCAAATCACTAGTTCAAGTTCTCCTGCTATATTTCTGTCTCTTTTTCTACAGTCTGATTGCTGTGGCTGTTTCTACCAATGGTGTGTCCAGCCCATGGCCACATCTCTGCAGCCTGATGAGGGTCTCCCTAGTTCACTTTTCTTGTGCTGCCTGTGTCCCCGAGGGGCTAGCATTTCTTGGCAGCTACTGCTGATTCCTAGTGTGAATAGTGAGGTACAATGGGCACAGGTTAGTGGCCACACACCTTTGGGTACTTCCTTTGTGGGAAACTCCTACCAAGTTTTATTTTTTTACCTTCAGTTCTATTTTATAGAGTTTGGGTCAATTTGTATTTCTACCACAATTCTTTCATCAGGTCTCACATGGGCACCATCTTATCCAGAAGTCCATAGTCCCCCTAAATTATTCACAGGAGGTGAGACACAGAAGTAATCTAGGTGTCCATCAACATGAATGAGTTAAAAATGAAGAATGAAATCCCGTCGTTTGCAGCAAAATTGATGGGATAGAAGAGTTTATGTTAAGTGAAATAAGCCAGGCACACAAAGGCAAGTACTGTAAGTTTTCTCATCTCTGTGCTGAGAGAAATCAGCCTGGAACCAGAACAGTGATTGACAGAGGTTATGTAGCGGGAGATATTAGAAAAAAAGGAGCGTCTGGCTAGCTCTCGGCCTGGCCGCCATGTTCCTGCTCTAAGTTCCTGCACTAAAGGCGGCACCGGCTGGCCAGTGGCACCAGCCCGGGACCCACTAGACACTGGCGTGGCTGTTACTTCCGCCGATCATGGCCTCCATGACTCTAGGCATGGCTCCTGGGCCAACTTTGCCACCCCCATGCGGTAGATTCCAATTCCCAGTACCCGGTAGAAATGACTCTTAATGCTTAAAGACTAGGTAGATTTATATATCAGCAAATAATCCACAAGATGCCCACAATTAGAATTGTTATCCCAATTACCTAACCTTTTAATATAACTACTACTCGAGACTGCTAGAGACATGTACATCAGCTGCCATCCCACTTTTTCTACTCTCTTCTCTCTCTTCTTCTCTCCTCCCACTCCTAGCCCCGCCTCCCTCTTCCCTATCTAATGGCAGAGCTCCACTGCAAATATAATGGGCAGGAAATTCCTGCCACAAGGTTAGAAAGGATGGATGAGGAGGGAGGAGTTGGTAAGAGATGCTGAGTTTTTGTGTAGAAATATCACACTGAATCTCATTAACTAATGCACACTAGTGTACATTAACACAGTTGATTAAAGATAAAAACAAAGTATTTCTTTAGATTAATGAGAAATATAAAGAAATGCCTTGGATCTTGAAATTCATGATTTTAATTCTTTAAAACAATGAATTCTAAAAATCCATATTACTACAAAATTGAGCTATGTGCATATAATATTTTAGGTGCAAAAGAGAATATTATTTCAAAGAGAAAAAACAAAAAACAAGAAAAATTAAATGATAGCAAATACTTGGATTACTATGAAGTATAGAAAACCTGAAATTATTTTTAACATTAAGTACTTTGTTAAAAGATGTGTATATCTATAGTACTTCCTATTATGGTTTCACATACTAGAGAGAGTCCAAACAGACACTTGGATGAAGCTGCTTTGCCCTTTCAAGTATCAGTTATGTCAAATTATCTCCAATGTTTTTATCCCCTGTTGTCTTTATATTTTAATTTTTAAATTTTTTATTATTGACTTGGTCCTTAAAAGAAACTTACAAAGTTAAGTCCAAAGTTGCATAGGCTTATGATTTTCAGGTGACCTAGAGTAATTTTGCCCCTTACAGTTCCAAGATTTTACCTAGAAGTGTTCACTTCTGCCATGCTTTCTGAGTATATGATGTGACAAGATATGAGGATGCTCAGGTATGTGCCCACCTCTACTTGTGATGATGAACCTTTCCTGTATCAATATATATATATATATATATATATATATATATATATATTTCCTAATAAAATCTCCTTGATTTTTTTCTTTGGGAAGAACACTCTATTGAAAATTATCTCCACTTCTCTCCTTTGTTGCTGCAAATAACAGACAAGTTTTTATTCTTGGTTTGCTTGGCTTTACTTGGTCTTTCCACTCACCATGAAGTGAACCTATTGCATTCAGTTACAATAGGGCAGTGATTTTGTGATAGTTCCTATGGAGAAAGTAGTCCTTCCTCTGGAGTGAATCCCCTTTCAGAGGTTGTGCTCAATATCTGTTCCTCGTGGAACTAACAGAAATCTTGTCCTTTGTTGACTGGTATTGCCATTCCCATGAGCTATTTATTATTTGATAAATTGCTTGGCTTTTAAGCAATTGGAAAGGAACAGTTTTCATGCTTGGTCCACAAGTGAACTCAACTAAGGGATATGCAGAGGTCTTTCATCTTGCCTTAGTAACTAATGGAAATTCATTATTGAAGAACCAGATGTGACAATGCATTTATTTAATTTGCTGGAGCAGTTTGGACAATTAACTGGGGATGCTGAAAGCAGTTTTCTGCTCATTACTTTATATTAAGTAGATTTGGCTTGCCCTTCTTTACGCTTTCAGAGTTTTGGTGTCTCAGTGAGTAATTGGGAGGAAGGCTAGTTTTCTTGTTTTCATCTTATTTCTCATTTTAAATAACCTATCATAGATTGTAAATTATGACTCAATAGCATCTAAAGCTGAAGATTTTCATTTCCAAGGACAGTCACAGAATAAAGACAGGTACTATTTTATGTGATCCAATATTTTACCCCTGACTAAATTAAGGAATAATGTAATATTAATCCTCCCTTTAAAATGGTCTACAGACTGAAAGGGAACTGAAGGGGCATGTGATGTGGGTGATATGCATAAGTCCCACCCAGGTTTAAACCCCATAACTAAAACCAAAATTGATAAAATAAAGACAGAGACTCACACAGAGAAAGGGATGAATATACCAATAGTGCATGATTTTTGGTGTTTGTGTTATCATGTTCATTAAAGATTATCCTCATGACTTATCACTTATCTTTCCATTTTGCCTTTTTTCCCCCAAGTCCAGGGAACAGGATTTCCACATTATAATATACCTTACTCTCTGTTTTTAAAATATACTTTTAAAATTTTGAAGTAAAAATAATTGCATAATTTTACTCTTTCCTTTTCCTCTGTCCATTTTTTTTTCTCAAATTTGTGATCTCTTTTTTTGCTGTACTTACATCTATGAGTGTGTTTTAACATAAAACCATGGAATCATGGCTATAGATACACTCTTGATTCCCCCTTTTAAGTGACACACACACATACACACACACACACACACACACACACACACACACCCCACAAAGAAACATGCATATGAACAAGTTAAATAACAAAATTTTTTTAAACCAACGTTTTTGGTCAACGGAAGTACTTAGTGGATTATAACTTGGCAAAGGGAATTCATTATCTATTAATCTTTGGCTTAAATTTTATGTAAATTCAAACAGTAGTAATTGAATTTATAAGGCATAAGCCTCCGATAGTAATCATTGCCAAAACCAACATTCTTGAGGGTTTCAGTGCGTTTATCAGCAGATATACCAACTGCCAATACTATGAGCAAATATAGTCCACACTGGACCTGACAAGTTCTTATATATCTTAGTGAGAGTTTCTGAGCTATGAGATTTCTCTTTAATATATTCTCCTTTAGAGACTGCAGGGTGAATAAAGAAGCTTAGGCTATTATAGTAGATAATGCTGAAGCAATGTAAAAGAAAAAAATAAGTGAAGAAAATAATAGCACACTTTTGGAAATTATATGGAGGTTGTCAAACAAAAGTTAGAAAATGGCTGAATATCACTGAATGTGCAGCCAACAAAATTGCTTTGCTAGGAGGATTCTAAAATAGCACCACAAAGTCATTCTGCATTATCAGAGGAATTTAACCTGGGTAAGATCATGGAAAATCCTTTCTCATGTAGTCTACAGGCACAAGAGCTGAATGGAAAAGGCATATCTAGAGATGAGATCAGATTCGATCATCAGTCGGACAGGGAGAAATCACACTACAGTACTAACTACCATCTGCTTTTGAAACTATCCAGTGCATTGGCACAGTTGATTTATTTTGATGAGCACTGTTTATATATCATATGCTTAAGAGTAATGGGGACCCTTTTCTTATACCAAATGTGATCAGCAGAAGGGCAGAGGTGGACTTTGCTATCAATTTCCTGGAATATGAGGAAAATGGTCTTTAGTAGACATATAAAGCTAAGAATCTTGAGGTAAGGAGAGACTGAGGGGATAGAGGGAGAGGGAGAGAGAGGGGAAGGAGAGCGGGAGGGGGAGAGGGAGGGGGAGGAGGAGGGAGGGAGGGAAGGAGGGAGGGAGAGAGAGAGAGAGAAAAGAGTAGAGAAAGGAGAAGAGAAGATGACAAGAAAGATGACAAGAAGCCAGGGGACTGGAGTGATGCAGCCATTTGCTAAGGAAACCAATAAAGGCACACAGTAACTAAACCTGGCTGAGACAGGTTTAGTTACTAACTTGCTTGCCTGTTCTACTTTCTGACAGACTGACAGACACTGGTCATCTCAAACACTCATGCTTAAGATTGAGTTATGGTCCAAAAATATCACACAAAAATCTCATAACATTTTAAGTCCGTTTATGATTTTGTATTGCTTTATATTTATTGTTATCTCATGGTGCATGGAGCCCATGAACCACAGGTTAGACATACCTGTGAAGGAGCATGGCCCTGACCAGATACACTGAAACTAATAGAAAAGAAAGTGGGAGCCTCAAACACATGAGCATAGGAGAAAATTTCCTGAACAGAACATCAATGGCTTATGCTCTAAGGTCAACAATCAACAATCAAAATGGGACCTCATAAAACTGCAAAGCTTCTGTAAGACAAAGGATACTGTCAATAAGACAAAACAGCAACCATCAGATTGGGAAAATATCTTTACCAGTCTTACATCCCACAAAGGGCTAATATCCAATATATATGAAGAACTCAAGTAATTAGACTCCAGAGAACCAAATAACCCTATTAAAAATAGGGTACAGAGCTAAACAAAGAATTCTCA
This sequence comes from Grammomys surdaster, assembly GCF_004785775.1. NCBI lineage: Eukaryota > Metazoa > Chordata > Mammalia > Rodentia > Muridae > Grammomys > Grammomys surdaster. The sequence goes on along the minus strand of NW_021604578.1, from coordinate 13,463,038 downwards.
ACTGAGGAAACTTGATTGGTTGAGAAGCACCTAGAGAAATGTTCAACATCCTTAGTCATCAGGGAAATGTAAACAACTCTGACATTCCACTTCACACCAGTCAGAAATGCAGACAGTAATGTGAATGCTAAGAAGTGCATGCTGACAGGCGCCTGATATGGCTATCTCCTGAGAGGCTCTGCTAGAACCTGACAAATACAGAGGCAGATACTCACAGCCAACCATTGATCTGAGCACAGGGCCCCCAATGGAGGAGTTAGAGAAAGGACTGAAGGAGCTGAAAGAGTTTGCAACCCTATAGGAAGAACAACAATATCAACCAACCATGTATTTTACAGCTCCCAAGGACTAAACCACCAACCAAATACACATGGAGAGACCCATGGCTCCAGCTGCATATGTAGCAGAGTATGGCCTTGTTGGGCATCAATGGGAGAAGAGGTCCTTGGTCCTGTGAAGGCTTGATGCCTTAGTGTAGGGGGATGCTAGGGTGGGGAGGTGGGAGTGAGTGAGTGAGTGAGTGAGTGAGTGAGTGAGAGGGTGGGGGAGTACACTCATAGAAGCAGGGGGAGGGGATCAGAGGTTTTCAGCAGGGAAACCAGAAAAGGGAATAATATTTGAAATGTATATAAATGAAATATCCAATAAAAAAGGAAAAAAAATAAACACCTTATCTTTAGATGTGTAGACTGCAGAATAAAGTTCCGTTGTTTAAAATTGTCAAGTTTTTCAAAAATTGGTACAAAAGCCACAAGGAACACATACAATGTCACCCTATACACACACACACACACACACACACACACACACACACACACACACATACACCTTACACACAAACACAGAACTTGTGATGCTGTTTGGATTAACCATAATATTAGTTTACCTTAACTCTAATCTTAAAGTTAAATTTGGTGTCCAGGATGTTTTCCGGTCACTCCTAAAAGAGTTTGAGGTCAGCTTCAGGAAATTGTGATTGGCAACAGTTCACAAGGCCTGGTTTCATGTGCCTATTATTTTTATCACTTCCCACTTAGTAATTGCCTCAAACCTTAATGGATTCAAGCACAATTATTATGCTCTGTAGACTGAGGAAGGTCAGCTAGATGAGCCTGTGGGCCACACTTAGAACTGAGATTGCATGCCTTAGGGGGCATGTGAAACTTCTATGTGAGTGAATAATTTAGATCCTCACCACCAGAGCTGAGTCAATTTTAACTATCCTCTGGAATATCAGCTACGGTTGAAAGTGAAGCTTCTCCACACGACCTCTTGTAGCTTGGGCTTCTCATAGGATGGAAGCCCAGCTTCTTAATAGAAGGTTTTTTTGGAAATAAGAATGGAAAATTCTGGGGCAGAAAAGGCGATAACCTTGCCATGCTGATATACTTAGTGGTTAAGAAGAAGTCTATCCTGGGCTCAAAGGATTGGAGAAACTGACTTCTTCTTTGTCTCTTGGTATAAGAATAACTAAGAAGGTAACCTTGCAAAGGAACAAATGAGACAGGAAAAACTATTGTGGTCATCTTGATAAAAAATATATATACTATACATGATAGTGAGGCCCATCTACAATTCCAAATTAGTAAAGATTCTTTGTGCTTGAGACAAAAAAGATAGAAATTCAAAGTCATAGAGAAAATACACTGCTTCAGAAATAATCTTTGCTCACTGTGGTTCTCATCCTTCCTAATGCAGCAACTCTGAAGTGGAATTTTCCCCTAATTAATTGATTGGATAATAAAGACGACAAGAAACCAATTGTTAGATGATGATGATGGCCTTCCAGTCTGAAATAGGTAGAGGGACACAGGAGGAAAGAATGGCCCCTTTTCAACAGCGAGAGGGAGCAAAATGAGACACCATGTGGACTGGGAACTGTTAGATCTGGTGGCAGAATCTGCCAGAATACACCACAAGATTTCTAAAAGAATAGTTGATGAGTTTAGGATGATAGATTTTTTTTTTTTTTGTCCAGGGTTGTGTTATATGTTGATTCCAAACTAAGATTATCTGGTCTTTTCCATTTCTTGGTGTCTCAGATGGGCTGGAGAACATAGCTGGGGCAGAATTCGGCCAGGCTTTGGGATGGTAAGATTTGGCAAGGACTGAGCTCCAGAGAGAGGTAATTGAAGTGGAGCCTGGGCCAGCCCGAGTGCGCCCCAAGCTAGTAGCGAGAACGAGGGAGTGTGGAGTAATTTGGTAAAAGTTGGCTTTGGGGACCGGGGACTGACAGAGATCTCAAAACTCTAGAGAGGTAGAGTTGGTGTTTGTGGCTAGGAGAAACACGTGGTCTTGGGCTATGTACCAGGCTGGAAACACCAAGACTGCCAGTGCCTGCCACCGCACCTCCAGTGAAGTCTGTGTGACAAGAGTAAAATCTTGGATGCTGACTCCTGAGGCGAGTGCTTCAAGGAAGCTTGTCTCCCGGAGAGCCCTGGCAGTCCCTGTCAAGGATGTGTTCCAGACTTGTTCTTGTTTTTACCGGGGGAGGGTTCTGTGCCATATCTCTTGGATTACTAATCTTTTTTGGAAATATTCAGTTTGGAGAACAGGGTATGATTGAAGGGTTTGTCAGATTAAACACTCCAGATTTGGCCACATAAGAGGCTTTAGTAAATTCACAGCAAGATGTTTTTAATTTGATCTTTGGAATAAAGAATTAGATTAATTATATAGGAAAATTGCCCCCAGTATTTGGGCTATATGGAGAACTTTTTTGGAGAAAGAATTTTATATTAGACGATGTGTTTAAGGAATTACAGAAACAAGAAATAATGTTGGAGAGTTTAGAAAAGGAGATTTTAACGAAACAGCTAAAGGACAGACAGAGTTCAGATGAGTTCATTAGGAATATCCATTACAGGTGTATAAAACAACAGCTGTTTCATTGTCATGTGCAGGAGTGTATGCTGGACAAGGCGATAGACGAGTAGAGGTTAATGGAGCCAGAGTTCTTTATCAAGCTTTGAATTGGCTAGAGAGGGTCGCTTGGGCATAATCACCCTGGTACCTTCTTTAAAGGCTATAATAAGAAAGCATTAAGGGTCAATATTCAAAGCCTAGATGTCGGTTTGTTAGGCAATAGGTTGCAGAGCACTGGGATAGTGCCTCTCAAGGCCTGTGGGGGTTGTTAGACACCAAAGTCTAAGAATACACTGACCTCAGACAATACTGATATCATTTTTGTAAAACCACCGTCTGGCTCCTAACGGGTCTCATGAAAGGTTATTTCCTGTCTGATGTTTAAACTGGCCATGTGTGGCCCGACTGATCTTGGCTATTGTACAATGATTAACTTCCTTTTTTTTTTTCTGTTTAAAAGTCTGATGCTTGCACATATGAATTACACTCAAATCCTGCACCCTCTCGTGTTTGTGTCTGTTTGTCACTCATCGACTCCTTGCCCTCCTGTTACTGATTCCCTGGCTCTCCCCGGGTGTGGGACCCCCGACTGGATCTGCTCCTGGCAAGTGCCTAGCTGTCAATAGCTTGGATTGATTTTTATTAATTACTTGCTACACAACCCTTTATAGTTTCTCATGTTGTGGAGACCCCCGACCAGAAAATTATTTCATGTCTAATTTTGCTACTATTATGAATCTCAATGTAAGTATCAAATATGCAAAATATCTGATATGCAACCCTTGAGGGGATCGAGACCCACAGGTTAAGAACCACTGGTCTTCTGCTTCAATTGGAGTCTCCTTTTATGTCTTCTGAATTCCATTAAAAGGAAAATCAAGGCAAAGGGTGACCTTGGATTGTCTTTAAAACCTAAGGCCAACCAACAACATCCAGTGTTTACTTCATGGCATAGCTGGCCTCTTATTCATGAAAATGTTTAGGGTTGGAAAGCAGTGGATCAACTCCTACTTTTACTTTTGTTCTTTTCCAGACTCACTTTTCAAAGGACTGTATACTGACATTATAACTTGTCTTGTTCAAGAACGAAGGATCAGAAAACACTAGCCGGTAAGAACGATCTATTACCAAGCACAGAAACACACTTCGAGATGTGGTATGTTTGTTTCACCAGATCATATAGATACACAAACTATGATAAAATGGGGACAGAAAAAAGGGGAGAATAGAGAGATAAGAAAATCATTGCTCTCTTATTTTTCTTCACTAAAATTTGCAGTCTAATTTTAAAAGTCAATTAAACATTCCACAAGCACAAACCAGTGTTTTAAATTTATGAATATAAAAACAAAATGAATAGTCAGCTAGAAGATAGGGAACAACTGGGACTGTTAATAGCTTAAAGGGATGGAGGAATTTCCTCAGCACATCCTACTGTTCCACTGTTTTATTACTAAATCAAATACATCTTAAAGGTGTAAATTTAAAGCATGAATGTGGTGTATCATAGTTTCTATAGAGCAGACTCGGCTAGTTCAGTGTTTGGCAGGTTAAGATGGACATTGATAACATTAGAAGATCCAAACAATAAAGATGAAATTAGCTGGAAACATTTGACTCTGGGAGTGAAATTCCAGATTGATTGAATATCCATGTAGGTGTTTGGGGAAAGGCATATTTCCCACTATGCCTGGGGCATTTGGCTTGGGAGGAAGTATGGTGAGCTCAGTATAGTGAGTAAAGTTTAAGCTTATTTTCCTCATAGACTAAGGCCTGAAAGTAGCAATAGATGACTGCTTTCACACTGTGGGAGACACAGGAAGTCTAGTCAGCTCCAGTAATGGGAGCCTTTATGGTTTGAAGAGCAGAGAGAGCACAGAAATAGCAACAGAATGTGAAAAAAGACTTGTTAGTACAGGAAACAGGGTCCAGAATTTCAGTACCAAACTTCTACACCAGTCTAGGGTAGGATTAGTCTCTTTGCTTGTTTGTTTGTTTTTGATTTTTGAGACAGGGTCTCAGTAGATAGCCCTGAATGGCCTGTAACTTGCTAAGTAGGCTTTGATCTCACAGAGATCCACCTGCCTCTGCTTCACAAGAACTGGGACTGATAATGTACTGCACCATGGCTGGCCACCTTGAGGTTAGTCTTATTTGTGATAATTTATATTTTATACTTTATTGGGGTTTCCTGAGCTGTGGGGAGAGGAATTTGGTGAACACTTACCTTCTAGACTCTCTCTCTCTGCCTAATGTTTGGCTGTGGGTCTCTGCATTTGTTCCCATCTTCTGCCATGGGAAGCTTCTCTGATGGCGACCCTTAAGGCCCTGATATATGACTAGTAGAATATCATTAGGAATCATTTTATTGATACTTTTTTCTTTGTATTAGAGTAGCAGTGTTTGATTTTACCATAGGTCTCTGGAGTATCCAGTCTCTGTTTCTTGGTCACCCAAGCAGTGTCATGTATGGTCTCCATCTCTTGAACTAGACTTTCAGTCAAATCAGATATTTGTTGGCTATTCCCACAAGTTCTGTGCAATCATTGCCATGAAATATTTTGTAGGCAGGGCATTTTTAGGTCAAAGGTTTTTGGCTGGGCTGGTGTTTATGTTTCTCCTTTGGTAGACTACAGAGTACTTTCCCACACTAAAGACATTAAAATATAGGGATAAAGGCTTCATACAGGCACCACTTAGATTTCACCATGTTCAATGGGTTGTATGGTTGTTGTCCTTGGAAATGGCTCCCTCTGTCAGTTTGCAGAAAACAACTCATTGTCTTAATAATAGCCTGAGCTGTTTGGGGATGTTCATGTGATCCCCTTGGCCAATAACTCAACTGAATGCAACTCAGTCCTGGTACTGGAAGCCTTGTTTAATAACAAGAGATGGCTAATAGGGACTCCATAGCCCCCATTATGAGGAAACCTTCATATATTTTAGCAAGTTTCCATTGTACTAAGTTTCCATATCAACCCTCAAATGCCCCTCAATTCTCATATCTCCCTTTACCCTATTACCCTCATCCCTTTCTTGTGCCATCTGCCCCCAAGTCCACTTGTAAAATATATTCTATTTTTCCCTTCCAGGTAGGTCCATGTGTCCACCCTGGGCCCTTTGTCTATACCTAATCTCTTTGGGTCTACGGATTATAGCTTGGTTATCATTTACTTAATGATTATTACTATATACATATAAGCAAATACATGCCATATTTATCTGTTTATTTTTCTTGGTCTGGGTTATTTCATTCATGATGATTTTTTTCTAGTTCTTTCCATTTTCCAGCAAATTTCATGGTGTCATTTTTTAAACAGCTGACTAATATTCCTTTGTGTAAATGGAGAACATTTTGTTTATCCATTCTTCTTTTGAAGGACATCTAGATTGTTTCTAGTTAATAGAACACTCTAGTTCTCAAATAGAGCATCAGTGAACATGACCGATCAAGAGTCCTTGTAGTAGGATGGCGTATATTTTGGGTATTTATCCGAGAGTGGTAGAGTAGGGTCTTGAAGTAGTTCGATTCTCAACCTTCTGAGGAAATGCTACATTTTCACAGTGGCTGTACAAGTTTGCACTCTCAGCAGTGATGGATGAATGTTCTTTTATTTCACCTCTTTCCCAGCACGAGTGTCACTTGTATTACTAACCTTTGCCATTCTCACAGGTGTAAGATGGAATTTCAACATAGGTTTGACTTGCATTTTCCTGATGGCTAAGGGTATTGAACATTTTTTGAAGTATTTCTCATCCAATTGAGTTTCCTCAATTGAGAATGCTCTGCTTAACTCTGTACTTTATTTTCTAATTGGATTAGTTGTAATTTCTTCGATATCTGGTTTCTTGAGTTCTTTATATATTTTGAGTATTAGTCCTTTATTGAAAGTAAAGTTAGTAAAAATATTTTCCATTTTGTAGGCTGCTGCCTTGTCCTATTTATGGTGTGCTTTACCTTACAGAAGCTTTTTAGTTTCATTTATTGTTAATCTTAGTATCTGCACTATTGGTGTTCTCTTTGGAAAGTCTTCTCCTGTGCCAATGTGTTCATGGTTTTTCCCTACCATTTCCTATCTCAGGTTCAGTGTATCTGGTTTTATGCTGTGGTCTTTGATCCACTTGGACTTGAGTTTTTTGAAGAGTGATACTTATGGATCTATTTGCATTCTTCTAAATGCAGACATACAGTTTGACCAGCACCATTTGTTAAAGATGCTGTGTATTTCTGATTTCGAAATAAAAATCAGGTGTTCATAGGTTTGCAATTTTATGTCTTGATCTTCAGTCAGATTCAGTTGATTAATATATTTGTTTTTTTTTTATGCCAATACCATGGAGTTTCTATTTAGTGAAATAATTTGAGGAGTATTGGTATTAACTTTTCTTTGAAATTCTGGTGGAATTCTATGCTAAAACCATCTGGTCATGATCTTGCTTATCTATCTATCTATCTATCTATCTATCTATCTATCTATCTATCTATCTATCTATTCTTCTTTCATATGATACATAAGGACTGCAGTCTTCTCTCCCTCCTCTCCTTCCAGCCACCCCCACCCCTCACCTCTCCACTCCCCATATCCCCTGCTCTTATGATTCTGTTTAGAAAAGAGCAGGTCTCCCAGAATATCAACTGACCACTGCACAACAAGATGGAATATGACTAGGCATAAACTCTTACATCAAGGCTGGATGAAGCAACCCAGTAGGATGAAAAGGGACCCAAGGACAGAGAAAAGAGTGAGAGGTTTTTAAAGTATGCCCTCAATTCTCTGGATTTCCTCAGTGTCTGTTGTTATGCCCCCTTTCACTTCTGATTTTGTAAATTTGAATATTCTATTCTCTCTCTCTCTCTCTCTCTCTCTCTCTCTCTCTCTCTCTCTCTCTCTCTCTCTGCCTTTTAGCTAGTTTGGCTAAAGGTTTGACTTTCTTTTTCTTTTTTTTATTGGATTTTTATTTACATTTCATATGTTATCCCCTTACCCCATCCCCCCCCCGGAACCCCCATTCCCTCATCCCTCCTCCTGCTTCTCTGCAGATGTGCCCCTACCTACCCCCCACTCCAACCTCCCCACCCTAAAATTCCCACCCACTGGGGCGTCCAGCCTTCATGAGACCAAGGATCTCTTCTCCCACCTATGCCCGACAGGGCCCTCCACCCTTACATATATAGCCGGAGCCATGGATCCCTCCCTAAGTGCTCCCAGGCTGGTGGTTTAGACACTGGGAGCTCTGGTTGGTTGGTATTGTTGCTCTCCTAATGGGGCCACAAACCCTTTCAGCTCCAATGGTCTTCACTCTAACTCCTCCATTGGGCACCCCATGATCAGTTCAATGGTTAGCGGTGAGCATCTGCCTCTGAATATATCAGACTCTTGCAGACCTCTAAGGAGACATCTATATCAGGCTCTTATCAGCATGCACTTCCTGACTTCCACATCAGCATCTACCTTTGGTGACTGCACATGGGATGGATACCCAGGTGGAATGGTCTCCAGACGGCCCCTCCTTCAGTTTCTGTCCCTCACTTTGTCTCTATATTTGCTCCCTTGAGTATTTTGTTACTCCTTCTAAGAAGGACTGAAGCACCCCCACTTGGTCTTCCTTGTTCATGAGCTTCATGTGGCCTGTGAGTTGAATCTTGGGTATTTCAAGGTTCTCGGCTAATATTCAATAATCAGTGAGTGAATACCATGTGTGTTCTTTTGTGATTGGCTTACTTCACTCAAGATGATAATTTCTATTTCCATCCATTTACCTAGGAACCTCTTGAATTCATTGTTTTTAATAGCTGAGTAATACTCCATTGTGTAAATATACCACATTTTTTGAATCCATTCCTCAGTTGAAGGACATCTGGGTTCTTTCCAGCTTCTGGCTATTATAAATAAGGCTGCTATGAACATAGTGGAGCATATGTCCTTGTTATATGTTAGAACATCTTCTGGATATATGCTCAGGAGTGGTATAGCTGGATCCTTAGGTAATGCTATGTCCAATTTTCTGAGGAACCACCAGACTGATTTCCAAAGTGGTTGTACCATCTTGCAGTCCCACCAACAATGGAGGAGTGTCCCTCTTTCTCCACACCCTCTCCAGCATCTACTATCACCTGAGTTTTTAATCTTAGCCATTCTGACTGGTGTGAGATGGAATCTTAGGTTTGTTTTGATTTGCATTTCCCTGATGACTAAGGATGTTGAACATTTCTTTAGGTGCTTCTCGGCCATTTGAGTTTCTTCAGTTGAAAATTCTTTGTTGAGCTCTATATCCCATTTTTAATAGGGTTATTTGGTTGTCTGGAGTCGAATTTCTTGAGTTCTTTGTATATATTGGATATTAGCCAACTGTTTGTTTCATTGATTTTTTGTATTGTTCTCTTTGTTTCTATTTTATTGATTTCAAACCCCAATTTGATTATATCTTGCTCTCTACTACTCTTGAGTTCATTACTTCTTTTTGTTTTAGAGCTTTCAGGTTCCAGGTTTGCTCCTAGGTTGCTAGTATGAGATTTCTCCATTTTTTGACACTTAGTGATATAAACTTTCCTCTTAGCACTGTATTCATTGTGTGCCATAAGTTTGGGTATGCTGTGATTAATTTTTATTGAATTCTAGAAAGTCTTTAATTCCTTTTTTAAATAAATGCTGTCTTAACCTATTTTAAATTCAGCTCAGTTTTCATGAGGTTGTAAGCTCTCCATTTTTTCTGTTGTTGTTGATATCCACCTTTATTCCATGATTTTCTGATAGGATGAAGGGAGTTATTTTAATTTTCTTGTATCTGTTGATACTTGCTTTGTATTTTGAGTATGTCCTCAATGTTGGAGAAAGTTTCATGAGGTTCAGAGAAAGAGTTTATGTTTGTTTGAAATGTTCTGTAAATATTTGTTAGGTCCATTTGTTTTATAATGCCTGTAAACTCTAGGATTTCTCTGTTTTAGTTTTTTTCTAGATGACATTGCCATTGGTAAAAGTAGGTATTAAAGTCTTCCAATATCAGCTTGTAAGAGTCAATATATGATTTAAGCTGTAGTAACGTTTCTTTTACAAAAGTAGGTGCCCTTTTGTTTGGGACATAGATGATAAGAGTTGAAATGTCATATTGGTACCTTTTTCCTTTCATGAGAATGCACTATTCTTCACTGTCTCTTTCTAATTAGTTTTGGTTTGAACTATATTTTGTTAGATATTAAAATAGCTACACCAACTTGCTTCTTAGATCTATTTACTTGAAATATATTTTTCCAACCCGTTATCTTGAGATAATGTCTAATTCTAATATTGAGATGTGTTTCCTGGATGCAGCAGAAGGATGGGTCCTGTTTTCATCACATTTATTATTATTCTTTGTCTTATTATTAAGAAACTATGATCATAGATATTGAGATGCATAAGTGACCAATAACTGTTGATTTAATTATTTTTTTGATGGTGGTGGTGGAAATTTTGTGTGTGTGTGTGTGTGTTTGTGCTTTTGATTTTGTTGGGTATGACATTTTTTCCCTGTGCTTTCTTGGGTTTAGTTAACCTCCTTAGATTGGAGTTTTCCTTCCAGAAACTTCTGTAGGGCTGGATTTGTAGATAGATATTGCTTAAATTTGGTTTTATCATAGAATATCTTATTTCCTCCATTTATGAGTATTGAAAGTGTTTCTGGGTATAATAGTCAGGGCTGGCATCTGTAGTCTCTTGGAGTATGTAGCATATCTGTCCATGCTCTCCTGCCTTTCAGAGTCTCCAATGAAAAGTCAGGTATAATTCTAACAAGTCTTCTTTTATATACTATTGGTCATTTTACCTTGAACATTTTAATATTCATTCTTTGTTCTGTATATTTAGTACTTTGATTATTATGTGCCAAAAGGACTCCATCTTTCTGGTCCAATCTACTTGATATTCTGTATGCTTCTTATAACTTTACAACCTTCTTTAGGTTAGGAAAATTTTCTTTTATGATTTTTAAAATTATTTTATTTATTTATATTTCAAATGTCCTTCCCAGTCCCCCTCCATGAGCAACCCACCCCATTTCCCCTCTTTTCCTCCAAGAGGGTGCCCCCTACCTACCTAACCACTCCCACCTCACCCCTCTTGCATCCTCCTTCTCTGGAGCATCAAGGTTCCACAGGAACAAGCATATTCCCTCACACTGAGGCCAGACAAGGCAGTCCTCCACTACATAGGACTTGGGAGCCATGGGTCAGCATATGCATGTTCCTTGGTTGGTGACTTAGTCCCTAGGAGCTCTGAGGTATCCGTTTAGTTGATACGTTTGCTCTTCCTGTAGGGTTGCAATCCCCTTTATCTCCATCAATCCTTCCCCTAACACTTCCATTGGGGTCCCCAGGCTCAGTCCAATCATTGACTATAAGTATATGTATTTTTCTCAGTCAGATTTGTCTCAGAGGACAGCCATGCCAGGCTCATGTCTGAAAGCACAATATAGCATCAACAATAGTGTCTGGCGTGGTACAGATCCCAAGTTGGGGTGGTCTCTGGATGGCCTTTTCTTCAGTTTCTGCTCTAATTTTTGTCTCTGCACTTCATTTACACAGAAATAAATAAAACCAGATATGCTGAATCTAATAGAATAGAAAGTGGGAAATAGCCTCAAACACATTGGCACAGGGGAAAATTTCCTGAACAGAATACCAATGATTCAGGCTGTAAGATCAACATTTGACAAATGGAACCTCATAAAACTGCAAGGCTTCTGTAAGGCAAAGAACACTGTCAACAGGACAAAATGGCAACCTACAGATTGGGAAAGATCTTTTTACAAACCCTACATCCCATAGAGGGCTAATATCCAAAATATACAAAGGGCTCAAGAAGTTAGACTCCAGAAAACCAAATAATCCAATTAAAAATGGGGTTCAGAGCTAAACAAAGAATTCTCAACTGAAGAATCTTGAATGACTGAGAAGCACCTAAAGAAATGTTCAACATCCTTAGCCATCAGGGAAATGTAAATCAAAACAACCCTGAAATTCCACCTTATACCAATCAGAATAGCTAAGATAAAAAACTCAGGTGACAGCAGATGTGGAGAAAGAGGAACACTCCTCTGTTCCTGGTGGGATTGCAAGCTGGTGCAACCATTTTGGAAGTCAATCTGGTGGTTCCTTAGAACATTGGAAATAGTTCTGAAGACCCAGCTATATCACTCCTGGAAATAGTACCTGAAGATCCAGCTATACCACTCCTGGGCATACACCCAAAAGATGTTCCACTATATCACAAGGATACATGCTCCACTATGTTCATAACAGCCTTATTTATAATAACCAGAAGCTGGAAACAACCCAGATCTCCTTCAATGGAAGGGATGGATACAGAAAATGTGGTACATTTACACAATGGAATGAAGACTTAACAAATTTTGCAGGCAAATGGATGGAACTAGAAAATATTATCCTGAGTGAGGTAACTTGGTCACAAAAGAACACACATAATATGTACTCACTGATAAGTGGATATTAGCATAAAAACTCAGAACACCCACAATACAACTCATAGGCCATATGAAGCTTAATGAGAAGGAAGGCCAAAGTGTGGCTGCTTCAATCCCACTTAGAAGGGGAACAAAATTATCATGGAATGCAGATGGAAGGAGGATCTTGGGTGGGAGAAAGAAGGGGAGGGAAAAAGGGAGGCAAGATTCTATATTGGGGGGAGGTAGGAGGGAAGTACAGAAGGCTGGGAGAATGGATATATGCAGCAATGTGGGTTGGAGAATGGGGGGGGGGGGAGAATCACTAGACAGTACCAGATACCAGGTACGTAGAAGGCTCCTAGGACCCAGTGGAGATGACATTAACCAAAATGTCCAACAATGGGTAGGTTGAACCTGAAGAGACCACCAATAGATAGACATGGCCCCAAGTTGAGCAATGGGGGCACCCACGTATCTCAGAATTTCTTCTATGATTTTATTGAAAATATTTTCTGGGCCTTTGAGATAAGATTCTTCTTCTTCCTCTATCCCCATTACTTTTAAATTTGGTCTTTTCATGTGTCCCAGATTTCCCAGATGCTTTTGTCAGGAATTATTTTAGAATTAAAATTATCTTTGACTAATGTATTTATTTCATTCTGTTGTTGTAGCTTGCCTCTGTGGTTCTTGCTTAAATTCCTAAATTTTTCATTTCCAGAATTCAGCTTGAGTTTTCTTATTAATTCTATTTCCATTGTCAGCTCTTAGACACTTTTATTCATTTCTCTCCACTGTTTGTTTGTGGTTTCCTGTATTTCTTTAAGGGTTTTATTTATTTTCTCTGTAAGGACCTCTATCATCTTCATAGATTGTTTTAAGGTCTCTTCTTCCTTCTCCTCCTCCTTCATCTTTTTTATTGTTGTGCTTCATCTATGTTGGAGTATTCAAGGTCTGCTGTAGTAAAATAACGACTCTAGTGGAGGCATATTGTTTCATCTGTTGTTTGTGGTTTTACGCTGGCGTCCTGGCATTTGGTTCTAGATGATGAGTTTTGGACTTGACTTTGTTGGGTGGATGATTTGCTCCTTGGTTTCTGTTTCCTCTCTGGTTTTCCACAGAGCATGATGCCTGTGTGTTGCCTGTTTTCCTGTTCTGTTCAGCTACTTTGTTCACAGGGTTTGCATGGTGGTGTTAGGATACTGGGTTGAGTTGGGAGAAGGAAGGTTGGAGGAGAAGGGCTTTGTGGTCCTTTAGGGAATGGAGCCAGAGATTAAAAGGAGGCTGCAGCATTTTATTTATTTATTTATTTATTTATTTATTTATTTATTTATTTATTTATTTATTTTTGCTGAAGAGCTGGGATGAGATGGAGAATTGGGTCTGGGGAAACTGAACGAGAAGAGATGATAAGCAGGCAGGCTGCCTGGTTTTCTCTATAACTCCTTCAAATATTAATTTAACTGGAATCCAAAGATACTGTTTGTAAATCACTATGTTAAAAAATAAATTGATTTATTCAAAGCAAATTAGTTTAAAAACCCTGTTTGTAAGATTGCACACGTAATTATGCCCAGTGTACTTTTTTTTGTTCAGGGAGACATTGAGGTTTGCATTTTTGTCTTGCTTGATGGGTTGTACATCTCAAGTTGCTAGCCCATCATAAAGTGACAGGTCAAGCATACCACTCCTTGGATCCTGCTATTACTTTCAGCTTTTTCTTCATTTACAGCAGTTGCTATTTAAGAACTTTCTAATCACTAGCCAATCTGTTCTGCTATGTCCCTGTCTCTTGTTACCATAACAACCAAGGAGCTGGTCAAAAATTCATATCTTTTCCCTTTATATGCCAGAGGACAGGAAGAATTAACCACTATCTTAAAAGGCATAAGATCAGTTGAATTTTTCAGCAACTATGCGTATGATTGTATCATGTTACTTAAGAGTTGGAAAGGACCTTAGAGTTTCTCTACAGCTGTTTTTCACCCAGTCCACAGCAGAACCTGGATAGGACACTCTTGCTTTTTGATGCATCCTGTTCACTTCTGGCAGTTTCAATGACTTTAAAGTCCTTCCTTGGCTGGATTAAGAATATACTTCCCATGCCTTTTATACATTAATGATATTCTTCTTATGTCATTGAAATGTCAAAAAATATTTTCAGTTTATTTCTAATCTGTCAAACATTTAAATATTTGAAGACAGATATGATTAAAGTAATCACCCTGATTTTGTCTGCTCAGAGCTCATGTCCTTTAGTTTCCATTTATAAGTCAATTTTCCAATCAAGATATCTTCATCCCATTTCACAAAGGAGGAAATAAGAAACAAAGAACTTAATCACTTGCTTAAGGATAATCAACTGAAGACCTGAAGCAATGAAGAGATGATTTAGGTTTTGTTGCATACAATATCTGCTAATGGTTATTCCCAAACATGAACAGAGTACTAAGGAAGTTGCTGTGATTGTAATCTAGAAATACAGCCTGTACCTAATATGCTGCCTCTTGCACACATACATACACCTGACTTCTCTACAGTTTTTAAAGGTTATGCATTTTGTCCTGTTGTAGTTACCCGAAAATTGCTTAAGAAGGCTCCCAGTATTTGGGAAGCTTTATTTATCAGTATGTGAACCACTGTACTCAGTAGATCCATAATGATTGATTATGTAGTTTTATATATGGACAAATGTTGTATTGAATATTTAATATTAGAGTGAAACTATCTGCATATCATTGCAGCAACTTTTGCACAGTTTTACAACGGATTGGAATTGAAGCAAAATACTAACAGATGTCAACTGTTAGAACAGGAATTGACATTTATAGTAATTAAATTATATTTAAACATTGTTTTGATTTTGTCCCATTTTTTTCTAAATGGGTAATGTTCTAAAGATTAATGTTTAAGTGACTAGATATCTAAGCCAAATTAAATATCTGTGTTTGAAGTTGGGTAGAGTCTTCAGTGTACTTTTGGGTCTCTTGACTCCATTCTGATGACTTTTGCGTAGTTGACCTTCAACTGGACTTCCTAATTTCTTGATCATCAGTTTTTTCTTTGTGATTTGACTGAAAGATTTACATCCCCAGGGAGTAAAACTCATCAGCACTTTGTGAACTTTCCAGATCTACATGGCTCAGAATTTTAGCACATCTAGGGCATCTTGGCCAGAGAATAAGGCACAGTTCTGGATGTCATTTCTGTCTCTATGTCACATTGTATTAGGCCTGCTGTGCCAGCAGGTGTGATATGGAGCTGTACTTTCCCATAGAAATATATCAGGTAAAAATTCAGAACTATTTCTTTTTCTCCAAACTGGGAAAATAGTTTTAATAGCTTTACAGCATTCTGGTGTACAGAACTTCATACACCATGAACATGTCCTTCATAGGACTTGCATACAACATTATGGTTTTTAATGTTGCCAGATTGTCTTCCTTCCCTAGAGGGGTTAAATAATATAGTTGTTTAATAAGTTTTCTGTGCTAGGGTTGAGGTTGCTATCCCAGATTACATACATTTAACTCATACACAGCTGACATCACAACCATATGAGAACATATAATACCAGGGATATCTGGGAGTCATTTTACTGCTATGTTCCTCTAGCAGAACAATAGTATTTGGTTTTCTCCTAGGTCTAGGACCTAATTTCAGATTCTTGGACACCTAAGCAATGTCTGGCACATAAGTTCCATCTCACTGAGTAGGCCTTAAATGCAATAAAGTACTTATTGAACAAGGTAGTTATTGGTTATTCCTTCAATGTTTGTGCCACTATTGGGCCAGCATATCATACACTCAGGTCACCATTGTAGATTGTACAGCGTGTAGGTAGATTGAGGGTTACCTTTCCATCTGCTAGTATAAAGAACACTGAAGAAGTCATATTTGTTTCACCAAAAAGGCTGTACAATTTGAATATTTGAGAGAGATTTTTGTCTATGCTAATGGAAATATGCAATTAGAAAAATAAAAATCAAGAAGTAAATCTCTAAAATCTTCATCTCTACAATAAGTCATCATTACATCCATTACATCAGTGTGCCACAGGATTCATATGAATGTGAATACAGCCTGTGTATATAGCATATGTGTACCTTTTAAGAACAAACACACAAAGACTAGAGTATAGATGGGCATGTGTGTTTAGCATACATACAGTTCTGGATTCAATTCCTAGCACCATAAATTAGAAAGATGCAGGAATGATGATGGTCTTGATGACACAACTGTTTAATTTAATGTTCCAAAACTTATAAAAGCATTGCCTGGTTTATTACAAGCAGCAGATCTCAGTGAAATCTTTACTACATAGCCTATAGCTCTGGATCTTGTGAATTCATTAATTTCATATCTATGAGAAGAACAAGTAATTTTATTATTTTTTACCAAAGCATATATCATATTCTACTTTCAGGTAAATTTTAGCTCTTCTACACATTTAAACATAATCTGAAACAGACTGGAGAGGTTAAAATTGTTCTGAATTTTGCTTTTATCAAATAATTTGTCCAGCAATAAATTAAAGAGACTAATGGACAATAAGGTGTGAATCCTCTGGATGTACTCCTAAGCCCATGTGCATGAGGGAGGAGAAAGTCTCACACTATTCAGGCAAGTGTTACTAACGAGTTTTAGGAGCACAGTGCATGGAATCATGAGACGTTCCCTCCAAAGCCAAAGCTTTAACTATGTGCCTTGTATTTTACTCTGTAAAAAGAACCAAAAATGCTTAGTAATGCTCTCTGAAGTACAACTTCAGAATAGCACTGTGACCATTAGTGTTGGGACAACAAATGATGTCAGGACCAGTGTTCATTTTGAGCGACATCCAGGGCAAGAGAATGGTCATGATACAGCACAAGTATCTTTTCGGGTTAGATAGACTGTGGTGTTAGAGATATCCATGGTAGTAAAGATACAACCTTTTTCTTAACCATGACAAGTCTAATAGATGAGTGTCAGGGAAAAGCACAATTCTGACACAAGATTATTCAACATCCTTCAAAGAACTATATTCAATTCATAGAAGACTCTTAGAATGCCCCTAGGGCTTAGGCAGTATTGTAAAGTTAGTAGTAGCTAGCAACAATCCATTATAAGTAGATTATTAGAGCCACTAATTTGTGTACTTCTTTTTTTCTCTGTTTTTTCTTAGTAGTTTTTTTATTAATAACTTCTTTTTTTGAAAAAAAATATTAATCAAAGGCTTTATAAGTTTGGTATTGCTCAATAACAAGATGCCCATACAATCAGAAGTGTAACCCAATACCCAACCTAGATATACCAAGTATCTTTGACTGGCAGAGACACATGAACATCCGCCTCCATGTTCCCCTATCCCCTCTCATCTCCTAGCTCCTCTCCTTCTCCTTCTCCTCTCCTTACTCCTCCTCTTCCTCTCCTTACTCCTCCCACCTTAGCTCCTCCTACATATCACCCTTCCTGTTAAAGTAAAACTTTTCTCTCAAAATACAATTAGAGCATAACTATACCAATTTGTATCAGTAAGGTACAAGATAGTCCTAATACTCAGACCATCATTTTGTTGACTAACCAGAACCTCTGTCATCTCTCCTAACTAAAAGACTTAGTTCTGAACCTGGGTTTTTTCTTGGCTTTAGGATGAATGTCAGCTGAAAACCATCCTCTCATAGCTTTTCTCTCAAAGTAAATAGCCGGGATTGGCTATGAGACTATAAGTCTTCAACTCCGTCAGAAATCCAGAATGACTGAATTAACTGAAATTATGGGAAGCACAAAGTATAGCTTCTAAAACTTAGCCAATTTATAGAGACCGCTGAACACCTGGACAGTCCCTATACTACAAAATGTATTAGAACCACTAAAAGATGGAAGTTTGCTCTTAAGAATTTTGAGCATATCTACATAGATAATTAAGACGCATGAAGAGTTGGTACACACCCCTGTGGTACACACCCCTGCTATCTTGGGTTTCAGGTGCTTGCTTCTCAGCTTATACCTATTTTATGGTGGTGAGTCCCTAAAGCACATAGAAGTGGAAACTTCTGGTTTCATTGGAAAGTTAATTGTGTCAGATGGTGTTTTGCTGGTGCAAACACATGAAGGAACGTTTTGATGAAGTGGACGTAAGTGAAAGGATGCTTTGCTAAAGCAAACATGTGAAAGAATTCTGATGAAGGATTCTTCACTAACAACATACATGTATTGGTTCACCTTGCATTACGTCGCTGAGCTCCATAGAGAGAAACACACCAAAAAACTTCTGGTGGTGTTCTGTGGCTTCTTGTCACTTCAGCATGATTGGCACATGATTGGCAGAGTGATGTCAGCTGATACAGACTCATGTAGAGTTTTGCTGAGACAGACTCACGTCTTAAGGCAAGACGTGGTGAGGCAAGATGCATGGAGGACACATGATATTTGGAGGGAGTACACATAGGAGGACTCAATGGACAATGACAGAGGCTTGTATAGCTTTGCAATGCTTCCTTGTCTCTCATTTTTGCCAGATGAGAGACATTTTCACTTTGTTGAGGGAGGTGCAGCAAAGAACTTATCCTAGTGTAATTGCTCCTACTGACTCATGCCAATTTCGCTGAGGCCTGGCTGTTTCTGCTAGGCAGTGCCATTGATGCTGATTTGTGTTTCCTGTCCTGATGCTACTGAAATGGACTGCTGGTCAGTCTGTGAAAGTTGCTGCTGCTGACTCCTGTGAACTAAATTGCTGATTTCCTGATAACACAGATGAGATTTGCTTCAAAGAACAATTTCTTAAGAGGTCCACTTCCCCTGTATCCTACTTAGCTTTCTTTTCTACTACCTCTGATGAGTGGTGGGCTAGAAGGGAAAACGAAGCATTTCAAAATGCATATTAAAAGTAGGTTTTCAAAAATTTAAGACAATGCATAGTCTCAAGAGGAAACATATAAAATCAGTTTGGTTCATGGATCACATGCAGTAGATTGTGCAAAACAGTTGTAAATCACTCAGCTGGTTGGCCAGGGGACTAGGGAGGCCAAATAAGCTGCAAAACAAACAAACAAACAAACAAACAAACAAACAAAACCAAAGAGAAGTCCATGTGGGTGTGGGCATAATACAAGAAGGTTTTTATATACATACTATAGTTCCACAGCACAAGTGCCACAAAAACCCACAGAAATTAGTTTTTAATCTCTCTCTCTCTCTCTCTCTCTCTCTCTCTCTCTCTCTCTCTCATTTTTTTTTTGTCAAGTAAAGGTAATATACTTGATATATCTAAGGTCTTTGGGTAGTATATTTTTGTGTTAATGTGGTAAGGATATAAAGGTTTTAGGCATAGTGATAAGATATATAGTCTATAAAAAGAGTATCAGTCTCAAATTGAAATTAAGCACAAAATAATGTGGTTTGTTTTTGTACTATTTTGAGGTATGACTAGCAATCCTTTGTAACCAAATTCCCTGTCTTGCCAACAAAAGACTTTAAGATTTATGACATTTTCTAGTTGCTAAGTCCATAAGATTCTTTTATAGCAATGTGTACATAATATGTAGATATGCATGTGCAGAGGGGACATATGTTCATGTATTTGTGAGTATGCACATGTGCGTGAAATTTCATGAGTACTTATGTGTTGATGCTGGAGGCTAACAGTGGGTATCTTCCTTGACTGCTAGCTTTCTTATGTTTTTGAGGTAAATTTCTCACTGAACCCACAGCTCAGTAATTGGCTGAACTGGTGACTGATGGCTTTACAAATCTTGTCTCTGTTCCACTCCAACTCCCACGCTGTGATTATATATGCATCATCATACACAGCTTTTATATGGGTTCTGTGAACCTGAACTTAGGTCCTCATGCTTATATGGCCAGCAGTTTACCAACTGAGCAAGCTCCTCTGTCACTCATAACATTTAAATGATATATAATACTCTTAGTAGATTGAAGAATGCTTTCTAAGGGATTTAAAACTTTCTTCACCATGTATTCCCCTTCCCCTGAAAGATGAAGTTGCTTTTATGCAATGTCGTAGGTAGAGGAACAGCCCATCTGCAAACCTATGCTGATGTCCTCATCATGCTAACCTATGCCCATGTTGCCTTACATAGTAAGGGAACTCTAGAGATGCAGTTAGAGTCAAAAGCATCGAGATGAGCAGAGTCATCCCAATAACATGGGTTTATAAAAGTAGATAAATTGCCCTGACTGTGGTTAGAGAGCCGAAACAATAGAGGAGGGATACAGAGTACAAAAGGACTAAGCCTCTGTTATAGGCTCTTAAGATGGAAGAAGGTGACTATGAACCCAGGAATGTCACTAGTCTCAAGGAGCCAGGAATGATTCGTGACCTACCTAGAGAACATGAGAATCTCTATTTTCTAAGTATCTGAGTTTTATCAACACTGTTGGTATGGCAAGGAAATGGAGTTTGCCCTTCACCATCCAGAAGGGGACACAAAACTATCAAGAGCTTAATTTTAGCTTGATGACACTATGTTGGACTTGTGACCTGCACAGGTGTAATAAATAAATCTGTGTGGTTTTGACCTCTAAAGTGTGGTGATTTGATAATGAGCCTCACAGATAATGACCACATGGAGCTTTCTTGGCTTAAGATAAGATGGGAAGCTACTGAGAGATCCTGAAAAACAACAGGACATTATTAGATTTAGTCTCAGAGGTGGTCTTGACATAATTAGCTAATTAGCACTCATTTCCAATGCTTAGAAATGGAGTCAAGTAATGAAAATAAATTATTTCAAATTCTGTTTTAGTACATAGACATTTGACAATATTTAGACCTAATGAGGCCACAAGAGTAAACACAGAAAACCCTGCTTTTTTTTTTTTTTTTAAAAAGCTTATGTACTTGTCACATCAAGATTTGGTTGTTCACTACAGAACAACCAAACCATTATTTTAATATTACATCTTGACCTAACAAAAAGAAAAGTTAATTAACAAGTGCTACCCAAGAACAAAATACCAATCCCATTCAGGTTTAGCTTGCTCCATTTGACTTGATTATGCTGATTGTCAAGCACTGATAGCTCCTTGGTGCTGTCCATCCTTTGGCCCTGATTTCCAGATAAGTGAAACAATGCAAAATAGTTACTTCTTGTGGGAGGTCAATTATATTGGATCACTTATTTGAAAAAGATGGCAGTTTGCTTAGTTCAGTAGACTCCCTTATTGCTTCTGTAGCTAATCAATAATAAAAAATATACAAAAAAAATCCAATTTGTTTTCAGTTTTTTTTTTTCCATAAGGACAAAGAGAATTAGATGGTTAAGTATCTTAAGGGAATATTTAAGGCAAGGAAGACTTTTTTCCAGAGGGGAGAGATTAATTTTAAGAATTTGACAGCCTCTAGGGCAAAACTCCTGATCTAAGGAAGCTGATGACATTAAGGATAATGGTATCAGAGACCAAGACTTTCTCATTTACTTTTTGATGGGAATTTTTTAATTTTATTTTGTTTCTAAGTGCTTATTTGCCTCCCTGCTTCTCATCACAGAAAATTTGTTTGTTGTTATGTAAACAGTTAAAAATGTCTACTTCAAGCCTCTTCCCACTTCCACATTAGTATGCCATGTTTCATTTCCAGAGCTTTGCTGGTATAGTATTATGGGTGTAGCTCCTGACAATCCTAGGAGACACCATCCCACAGCAACTACTTGTTTCTCTGGCTTTCACAGTCTTTCCACCTCCTTCCTCTTCTGTAATGGTCCCAAAGCCCTTAAGGGGAAGAGTTTGTGTTATTGATGCATCAGTTGGAACTGGGCTGTGAACATTGGCATTTTGAGTTGTTGTGGTTTTCTAGAATGATCTGACTGATACAAAGGTTAAATTTACCCAAGGAAGGGATGGGAACTACACTTACCTGTGGGTATAAGATAAATATTTAAAGTGTAGTTAAAGGGATTATGCTGTTTTAGTAAAGTGGTGGTTGTAGGTTCTCCTCCAAGATCCATGACCTCGCTAGCTCTGAAGCTGACTAGGTTTCCAGTACCAGGCATGACCTTTGCCTTGGTCAACAGGTCTTTAGTCCAACTGGAGAGCTGATGGACACTGCCAAGTTACTGAGAACAAACAAGTCTAAATTTTATATATCTTCTAGAGGTGATAAGCCTCAAAGCAGAGAAAGGAACACACCAACCCACCTAGTTAAATAAGCTCTGCCATTCTTCCCAAAAGAAGTGATCCAACATAACTGAGCTTGTGCCCTTAGGGTTATTGTGCCACACTGGTCATTGTTGGTTCCTTCTCACATTTGGAAGCTTGCTTGGTGCCTTCTAGCACCGTTAAGAGCTAGTCCTTAAGAAGGAGGCTTTCAAATCAGATTCATCTTTGATCCTCTGGGTCTTGTGTCTGAAAGGCATGGTCACTTTAGCAATAGAGACTTCTTTTCCATGTCTGCAGAGCAGCCAAGGGCAATAGCAATAGCCTAGAATGTTATAGGAGTCTCTCGGACAATCTTGACCAATAACTCAAAAACGGGCTTCTCATATGTGGTATCCAGTTTTTGTTAGTCTATAACTTCTGGGGTAAGCCTTGTCAACTCAGATAAGAAAAAAATATATGTATGTATATGTTTATGTGTATATGTATATATGAAGTATTTTAGGTAGATAGTTAACAGTAGGTTTTCTTATGACTTTCTGGGTGTCTGTCACCTCAGTCGTTGTATCTTTTCTAATTTCATTCATTTACCTGCAAAGTTCATGGTTTCATTTTTCTTTACAGCTGAATCACATTCTATAATGTAAATGTACCATGTTTTCATTATCTATTTATTAGTTGAAGGACTTTTGTATTGTTTCAGTCTAATAGCTATTTTGAGTAGAGCAGCAGTACACATGTTTGAGATAGGATGTCGAGTCCTTTGGATATATGCCAAGGAGTGATATAGTAAATCATATGATATAATTAATTTTAGTATTTTTAGAGTTATCCATGCTTATATTCCAAAGTGGCAGTGAATGATAGTTCCTTTTTCCTTACATTCTCTGCCCCCTCAGAATTTGTTGATATCTGTTTGGTTGACCTTTGCCATTTTGAGTAAGATAAAATCTCCAAGTTGTTTTGACTTGTAAATTTCTAATTTCTAGGGATGATGAGGGTTTCTTAGCCATTTTTATTTCTTCTTTGAGAACCCCTGTGTGGATTCCAAGCCCATTTTTGAATGAGTCATTTGTTTTATTCAGTCTGTGTTTTGAGTTCTTCATATCTTCTAGATCTTAGTCCTCAGTCAAATATATAGCTAGCTAAAAGTCTCTCTTGTCTTTTGGGCCTCCTCCACACTTTATTGACACTTTCTTTAGTTGTTAGGAAGAGGATTTTTAACAACAAATCTTTCCCAGTGGAAGAATGTTAACAATCAGTAAACAAATTAAAATACACACACACACACACACACACACACACACAACAATGAAAAGAAGACATGAGTTTGAAAGAGAGTATGAATGTGTATATAGGAGGGTTTTAAGGGGAAAAGGAAATGTGAAAATGATGTAACTATATTATGATCTCAAAAGTAAAAGAAATAATTCAATATCACTATTTATTTTGTCGGTTTTTTTTTTTTTCAGAGCTGAGGATCGAACTCAGGGTCTTGTGCTTGCTAGGCAAGTGCTCTACCACTGAGCTAAATCCCCAACTCCTGTCCTTTATTAGGTTTTTTTGGGGGACAATATCACTATTTATAATGGAAATAAAAATTAAAATAAAATGTAACACCACTATAAAGATTTTAGACTGAATGAATTTTAAATGGCCGATCAAAAGAAATATTGTCAAGGGTATGGGATAACAAACATTTTCATAAATTGGTGGGAAGGTTAAAAGATAGAAAATATACATTTTGTGGAAATGAAGATTAAAAATATCACATATATCATGACAATCTAACCTTAGGTCACAGCTTCTGGTCTTATTCTAGATCTGTTAAACCACATGTGCAGCAAAGGATTTGTGTGACAGTATTGACACCAGCTTCATTTAAGATATTTCAAACTGGAAGCAGCACAGATGCCCATCAATAGGAAAATAAATCATAGTATATTCACAGAACTTACGTACTGATATCATATAGGGCATATGTTGACAATCTGATATAGGCCATACACAGTGTGGATGGCTCTTAATCCTTTTCACAAATAAATCCAGGTAAGAAAGAATACATACACATTGTACCTATCCACATTATGACAATCCCCAACAGAACAGAGTTCCATGGCAGGAAGTTGACTTTCATGGCAGTGACTTTCTCTGAAGAAGACTCAGGAAAGGGAAGGAACATAAGAAGCTATTCTGTCTCATGTGTTCCTCTTTCCAAGTACATTTTTCTCTGTAAGGACATTATGCACAAATCTTTAAAAACAAACAACAAAACTTCTGATAACAGTAACTATTTTGTGTTACTGTCATGGACATTAAATAGGCTAACATACCTAAAGTGCTCACAATAATGACAGAAACATCCCGGGCAATGCCAAAGCCCTACAAATTACTGTTAAAAAGATAAAGAAAAAATTCTACAGACATACAGTGGAAAACTACTCATATGTAAGAAAAATGAAATCCTGCCACTTAGAACAACATGGATGGGTCCTGGAAGAAGCCATTGTGATAAATCGGGTGTAGAAAGGTAAGTACTGCATGATCTAACTTGTCAAGTCTTAACACCACAAACAAATAACAAAAAGCAACAAGGCAAAACAGAAAGATCTTAGAAAAGTTGAAGGAGAATAGAACGGTGATTACTAGAAACTCCGCAGAGCTGGAGAGCCAGAAGGATGGGAGATGGTTGTCAATGGATATGAAATTAGAGCTGAGAGCCAGAAGTCCTAGTGTGTTATCTCACAATAAGATGGCTTATGCTGTGAGGATAACGGATTATAGTCATGTACTGTATATTTCAGCCAGGAGAAAACATCTTGCCATGCTTGGCACCATATGCCTTTAATCCTAGCACTAAGGAGGCAGAAGCAGGCAGCTCTTTGTTAGTTCAAGGGCAGCCAAGGCTACATAGCAAAACCCCTCTCAAAGAAGGAGTGGGAGGAGGAAGGAGGGGATGAGGACTGAGGAGACATAACATTTTACCTGCTTTAGGCTTATACCGTGTATACACACACTGAAGCTTTGCAGTGTTATAGTGCACGGGTTAATGTTTTTTATGTAATAGTCAAGCTAATTTAAATGACAAAGAGATGACTGTCAAAAGCCATGTTCTCATTTCTAACACCCTGTTCTGTAATGGACGACTGTGTGGTTCCACGTAAATGTTAAACCATGCAATCTTATTTCAGAATGTAGAAAGAATTCTTTCCGACACAGAATGAGACTTTCCTGGTCCTCTGCTTTTGATAAGCAGTGTGGTTGCTTCTGCACAGGGGAGCTCTTGATACTTCCCAAGCTCCCATCTGCAGCTTCCCCAGCAGCTGGCTTCTACATGACTGCAAGCTTTCCTTTCCATTCAATTATCTAGAATGTTAAATACAAGTAATTAATCCTTTGATCAAATGGTATAGAATTAGACTTCTCTGATTGCTCCTTCCCCAAAAAGGGGCCTTCAGTTTCCACAGAATATAATATTTAAAGCCTTTTTTTAGAAAGAACATAAGGTGGTGGGGAAAATGGTTTTGTGCTAATATCCTCAAAAGATGTAGCCTCAAGCGTCACTTGATTGAAGTCAAACAAGAATTCTCTTTTTTTTCTGAATCCTGTAGAGAATGGCTTCTTTTACACAATACATGAATGGCAACATTTTAGCTAAATGGCAAAGTGAGATGCCAGAGCAGTGTCTGTTTCAACTGATGAATAGTCAGCAAAGTTAGTGTGATGGTGCTGCTGCTACTGCTGCAGAATACCTGAGACGTTGAGAGGAATTTAGATTTTTAGCTCTTTGAATGGTCAAGAATGTTTTCTGACAGATGACAGAGAATATGAAGTCGATGGTAGACCAGCAGAATTCTAGGTAACATTTTTTTCTGATGTATCTTTGAATAAATCCATCTCACAATGACATAATTTGGGGGGGTCTTAAATGCTTATATAAAGATTTCTAAAGCTGAATGCCTCTTATGCACTATTAAAGTGCGGGCACAATTTCTTGAGTAGTTCTTGAAAGGGAGAAAGCTGCTCAGAAAGAACCCACAGAAGACCAGAATAATCTACCAAATGAACGAAAGTAAAGGCACATTTTGCTAAATCACTTTGGTACAATTTCACCTTCCTTGAAAACTAGATGTAATAAAATGTCCACCAGTTGGTTGGCAGGAGCCTCATTACCCCAATTCCACATAATTGCTATGTTTGATCAAGCAGAGCAGAGCAGCAGCTGGCCTGGAGATTGTTCTCTACTCCCATTTTAGAGGTTTGCAGGGTACATAGGCAATTTTTGATCCCTACTTCATTGAGCATAGACATTCTATACTCTGTGGTAATATGCATAGCAGAATCCTATACAGTCCTATGATAAACAAACTCCTTCCTCTAAAACAACATGGATGGGAACAGTGGCTTTTTTTGTTAAGTGAAATGAAGTTGGGCATCAGATCAGATAAGACACTCTGAAAAACTCAGTGTATCAGCTTAGCAAAACTCTCCACTACTTGGCTGTTCAGGACTCAGAAGTATTTATCATAAAAAAGACATTCCTATCGTTACTACCTATTATCTACTCTCTTAGTTTCTCTGGGACTGCTTTCTGGGTCCAGGCTCTTAGTAAGAATGTATGAAACATTCATTCACTACCAAAAAAACTGGGTTCACATATACTGAACAGATATATACTCTGTTCTGAAAATGAAGAGGTATTCTCAAAGAAGTAAGTCCCTAAAGGAAATATATGCATATTTACATTTTTAAAAAATAGACAAGTCCTTTAACTCTCTCTGTGGCCAAAGCTGACTCGATGTTCCTGCTCCATGTCCTTGGTGCTGGGGCTCTAAGTGTGTATGACCAAGATTGATGCACAGTTCCATATTGACTAAAATACATCTTGTTTTGCATGGTGGCAGCTTTTGTTTTTCTGAGAACATTTGCTAGAAAGTCTCTGTGTACACCATGTATGATATAAAACTATTTTAGGCAATGATTTTGTAGAGCTTTTAATCATTCAATTACAGTAACTTTAGAAAAATTTCCCTCAAAATGCTACCCCAAATTATCTCATTCAAATATCCCTGTAATCTGAGAGAATAATTTTAAGGGAAGAAAAATACCCACTCTCCCACTTCTGAACATTCGTCTACTGAACCAGCCAACAAACCAATGTGTACAAATTATAGATCAGTATTTCCAACTTTTAGGAAGCTGGGTATGCTGAAAACTAACTTGTATAAGAACCACTTAGGTACTGTGACCAACAAACGGATTCCTCTTAAACAGGCCCCAACAGTTTTCTTCCTATTGTTATTTCTGAAGATCCAAGTAGGAAGATTGTTTTTTGAAGTATAACTTAAGTTTTACACAAAAATCTCATACAGAATAAAGCTTCTCAGATCTGAGAATGTATCTTCACTGGTCTACCTATTGTTATAAAAGACTCCAGTTTTTGTTTGTTAACTGTAACTAGTATATTAAACAAGTTTATACATTTGATGTATCTGGGGCTGAGCCTGCAGCTCTGTTCGTAGCGTGCTTGCCTAGCATGCATGAAACCCAGGGAGTGATCCTCAGGCAAGTTCTAAATCATCTTGGATTCTATGAGACCCTACATAAAAAAAAAAAAAGGCAATATTTCCTGTGGGAAAAAATCTGATCCTACAGATTACAAATGCCAGCGCGATCAGGGTTTTCTCTAAAATGAGTTTAAATTTAAATTTAAAATTTTAGCTATTTCCCAGAATTGTGGGAGGTAGGAAGGGTGTTTCACTGAATTTCTATGTTCCTATTTAATGTATTTATTATTAATTATAAAAAACCAACTGTATTTCATAAGTTAGCTTAAGGATACATACACACACACACTCACACACGTACATGTGCACACACAACACACACACACACACACACACACACACACAGAGTTGTTTCATTTAGTTCAATAATTGCCACTTGTGTCTCAGGAGGGAGCCTGTTTTCTGAATGAGCATTGTGGTAACTTTGTCATGTGTGCTTACATCATTCCTGCAGATGAGAGCAAGCCACATTCTGTCCCTCATCTTTTGTGACATTATCCCCACCTGCTGGCACTTCAGGGGATTGACCCTCTCAAAGGCGCTGATGGCAGGAAGCACCATTCTTGTTTACAGGGCTTTTAGCTTCACTCCTGGATATTCTTATTTGACTCCCTGTGACACACTCACAGCAGACATTAATGAAACACGGTTGCTCTAATTTTATTACTGGCTAATATTGTATGCCTTCTTATTTATAGTAGAAGAGGAAGTGTCTTGCTATACTGCCCATGCTGGCCCAGAATTCCTCCTGGGCTCAGGCAGCCCTCCTGTCTCAGCCTTCAGAGCAGCTAGGACTGTAGGTGCAAAGGAGCATGCCTGGGCATTTTCAAAAGAAATTCTTGAGTCCGCCTCTCTTTCACTGTTTCTCCCACTGCCATCTAATCCTCTCAATACCATTCCTCTTTCCAGAATGATGGACTGGCCAACTTCTTGATTCTGAATCCAATAATCATCATTCAAAATTTATTTAATGGTATGTGGAACACCTTGTTGCTGGTTGCTAGATTTCACAGAGCACTATTCTTTTGATTTTCCTTTTAGCTCCTAGGCACTGTCTGTTTTCTGCCCCCCCCCGTCTCTGTCTCTTTCTCTCTCTCTTTCTTTCTCCCTCTCTCCCTCCCTCCCTCCCCCTCTCTCTGCGTGTGTGTGTGTGTGTGTGTGTGTGTGTGTGTGTGTGTGATTCATGTGTGTGAACTTCTGTGTGGAGGCCAGAGGAGGCACTCTTCCATCTCTCAAATCTTACTCTCCTCACACAGGGTCTCCTATAGAACATGAAGCTCAGAGTTTCAGCTAGGCTGTCTGGCTAGCAACAAGCTTTCTCCATCCCTTCCACCAGCACCAGCCATTCCTGGCTTTTTGTGGGTACTGGAGATTTGAATTCGGGTCTGGATAGTTGTAAACTGAGTGCTCATAACCACCCGGCACTTTGCTGTGTTTTCTAAGTCTTTCTCCATCAGGGGCCCCTTGCAATAGTTTCTTAGGCCTCTCACTTCATGTCCAATGCTAGCACTTTCTGTATCTGTGGAAACTGTGCTTCCATTCGTTTACGTGGAGACAGTCTCTGAAGCTGAGGCTCTGGCCCAGTTTCCCTTCCCAAACAACAGGCATTTTGACTAAATATCTCACAAGCAAATCAAACCCTTCACACCCAAATAAACCATCTCGTCACCTCTGAGCTCAGCCTCGGCCCTCCTCATCTCAGGAAGCGGTCGTCCTCTCTATCCTGATGCCCAGGTCCAGCCCTCACCGTCGTTAGATCCTTTTTACAGTCTCCACTCAGCCAATGATTAAGTCAATTCTATTTTCTAGTCCTATCTTCACTCAGCCAGTATTTGCTGTTCTTACTTCCACTTGTTATTTCAAACACTATTGGCTCAGGATTCTGGTCTTGCACTTGTTTCCTTCTATTCATCCCTATAAGAAAATATATGGCTGCTGCTGCTGCTGTGTTAAGTTTCTTGGAAGTATTATGTGCCCTTCAAACTTTAACACAGTTTGCAATATTCTGCTAGCATTCTGGTGTTAACTCACCATTTCTTTTAGCACAGTGCAAATACTGCATGGAAGATAGCACTGTGACAGACAGGAGTCTCCTGGGATCCCACAAGTAACCGTGCTAGCTGACCACAACAAGAGACTACACCTCACTTCCAGGCATCCCCACCTACTCGCTTACCTCTTGGATGCTATATTTTCTTCTTATTATTGATATTTTTAGTCTTTTGAGATAAGGTCTTTACTATATAGCCTAAGCTGACGTGGAAGTGTGATCTTTCTGCTTCCTCCTCCAAAGTGCTGATGTTACTCTTCTGTATTATTGCCATGCCCAGCTCTCCCTTGATTCTTATGTCTTTTCTGTGTCTGTCTGTCTGCCTGTCTTCTTTCTTTCTTTTTCTTTTCTTCTTTTTGAGGCTGGGTCCTTACTTGAGGCTGGCATCAAGCATCCTATGTAGATTAGGATGGTCTTGAACTCTGATCTTTCTGCCTTCATTTTCTGAGTGCTTATACATCACCACACCTGATCTTTGCAGTGCTGGGATGGAACCCAGGGCTTGATGACTGCCAAAAAAGCGTTCTATCAAGTGAGCCACATCATTCTCATGTTGCTTTCTTTAGGAGAAAGTGTCCTTGAAAACCTTAACTCCAGATGTGACTGGTTTTCTCTTCGTACAGTCACACACACTTGACAGACAGGAATTATTTATTCTGAGAGATGCATCCATGGGGCACGTTTTCCCTAATGCAGAGAAGATAAAAGTACTGACAGAAACCTGGATTCTGTGACTCACAGTACTCAGAGGCTTCAAACCCCTTACACCATGTTCCTCTATGGAATACTACAGGTCATCGTAAAATTATGTAACCTATTTGTAGCAAATTGTAGCACCCATGGTATTTGTGTATGTAACAGACACAGACACAGAATAGGCTTAGGGAAAATGCCAGTTTTATGAATAATTCAATCTCATTATAATTTGCCCTTCCTTGATGGAAACATTGTGAACTGAGTCCTGGAATAGCTATGTTTATTCTTCACTGAACTCTAAGTTCCATAGGGATAAGAAATCCATATTGTTCAGTGCTGTATCTTAAGCTACAAACACAGTGTTGGGTATAGTGAGATATTAAATAGTGGCCTTCGGTTAGCTATTACAAAATTGTAAAGATAATTTTAAATAACATTTTGATACTGAACATACACATCTCACCCCGGAAGATGGTTAATTTCAACCCAATACATCGTTTTACTATTTACTGAATGTTTCCGCATATTCCATAGGTAGTTTTTCTCCCTATTGATTTTGTCCTGTGTTGACAGAAGTGTTTTAGTTTGATGTGGTGCTATCTAATTTGGCTTTTCTTGCCTGGGCTTCTGACAGGCACTAAACAGATAAATAAATAATTGCTCAAATTACTATCATGAAGTCTACCTTTCTATGAGTTTTATACATTCATATTTTATGCTCTTATCACATTTAGAGTTGATTTGTCTGGGTGGAATGAGATAGAGGTTCAGTTTCACTCTTCCATTTGGGGACACTAGTTTCTAACAACCATTTATGCAAAGGTCAACTGATGGTCTATGTGTGAGCTCTATTCTATTGAAAGGGTAAGTTTGTCTGTCTGTATACCGGAGGCATATTGTTCTAAAGGCTGTAGTTTTGCAACATATTTGAAAATTAGGATGTGAGATGCTTCCAGCTCTATCCTTTCTCAAGACTGTTTTCGGGAAAGTGTTTTGTAAGTCTATATGAATTTTTCTCCTTCCTTCCTCCCTCCCTCCCTCCCTCCCTCCCTCCCTCCCTCCCTCCCTCCCTCCCTTCCTCCCTCTTTCCCTCCCTCCTCAGCATGCTTCATGTTTTCTGCACATAGCCTGTGCCGTCTACATTCCAGCACAGTCTAGGACTTCCACTGTGATGTCAAAAGGAAATGGTTAGATTGGGCATTATTGGCTTGTTCCTGCCCTTTGCGGGGAAACTTTGTTTTTCTTCATTGAGCATCTTGGTACTTGCAGACATTTTTTTATGAGGGTTTCATTATATTAAAGTCTGTTTCTAGCTTGCTGAAAGTTTTTATTATAGTGAGGTATTGAAGTACATCAAATGCTTTTTTGCATCTGTTTGCAGGATTCCGTGCTATATGTTTCATTTGTTGATACACTTTTTTCTCATTACTTGATTTTTTTCTCTGTAGCAGTTCAGGACTAATTCTATTTTATTATAGTATATAGATCTCTTACTATGCTATTAGTTAGTATGCTGGCATTTTATTGAAGATTTTCCAATTTTTTTTTAAAACAGGAATGCTGTACTATAATTTTCTTTCTTGTAATGGCTTTGGTTTGGGATTGAGAGCAGTATTGGCTTCATAGTACATCTGCATATGTTCCTTTATTTCTGGAAGAATTTGAATGGATTGACTGTTCATTATGCTTGGTGGAACAAAGGCACCTGATTCTTGGTTTTGTAGGGAGGTTGTGATTAGTAATTAGTATCATTAGTGGTTGTCAGTCTGTTCAGACTCGCTTTTCTTCATGACTCATTCTTCATAGGCCATGCTTCTGCTGACTCATGCATTTCTGCTAGGAGGTGCAATCTGTGAACATTAGTGGAAGGCATTGTGAGCCTTCTGATTTCTGTAACATCTATTATAATTCCTCCTTTCATTTTTCTAATATTAGTTGATGTTGATAACGCTTTGCCATTTTTTTCTCCTTGAGTGAAGTAACTCAGACCCAAAAGAACATGCATCCAGAAGGACTCACTAATAAATGGATATTAGCAAAAAGTACAGAATACATAGGATACAACCTACAGACCATAAGTAGTGGTCTGAAGTAGAAATGCCTGAGTGAGGAGGTCTCAACTCCACTTAGTAGGGAGAAGGAGATAATCAAGGGAGGCAGAAGGAGGGAGGAACATGGGTGGAAGAGAGGAAGGGGAGGAGAAAAGGAGAACAAGATCAGAATAGGGGGATGGGGACAGGAGAAAAGCCCAGAGGGCCAAGAGGATAAATGGAAATAAGTATTCTTGGGGAGTGGGAGGCAGGGGGACCCTCTAGAGAGTACCAGAGACCCAGGAAGTGAGACATTCTCAGGACTCATTGAGGATGACTTTAGCCAAAATGCCTAGTATTGGAGAAAGAGAACTCAAAGAGCCCACCTCCAGTAAATAGACAGGGCCTCAAGTGTAGGGACAGGGTTACTAATCCATAGTCAAAATTCCTGACCCAGAGTTATTCCTGTCTAAAAGACTGTGGGACAAATATGGAGAAGAGACTAAATGAAAGGCTGTTCAATGACCAGTCCAACTTGGGATCCATCTTATGGGACACCAACACCTAACACTACTATGCTATGATGTGCTTACAGACGGGAGCCTGGCATGGCTGTCCTCTGAGAGGCCCTATGAGCAGCTGACTGAGACAGATGCAGATACTTATACCCAACCATTGAACTGAAGTCAGGGACCACTATGGTTGAATTAGGCGAAGGATTGAAGAAGCTGAGAGGGAGAGAGACTTCATAGGAAGACCAGCAGTCTCAACTAACCCAGACCCCAAGTAGCACCCAGAGACTGAGCCACCAACCAGCAGCATACACAGGCTGGCCCGAGGCCCCTGGCACACAGCAGAGGTGTACCTGGTCTGGCCTCAGTGGGAGAAGGTACCCTTAATCCTGGAGATCCTTGAGGCCCCAGGGAAGGGTGAGGCCTGTTGGGGGAAGAGCACCCTCTGGAGGCAAGGGGGAGGAGGAGTGGGATGAGGAACTGTGGGAGGGAGGACTGACTGGGGGGGGGTAATGTCTGGAATATAAATAAATAAATAAATAAAGTAATTTAAATTTAAAAAAATCAACTGATTTTTATTTTAAAAATATTTTATTTCCAATTTTTTAAAAATTCTTTTCTTCCAATTTTTGTGTAGCTTGTCCATTTTCTAGTTCCTTGAAGTGTGGAGTGGCATCATTTACTTAGGGTCATTCTTTTTAATGTGAGTATTTATGCCTCTGCAGCACCAGTGCTCTTGTAGCACTGAATTTGCTGCACCCTACACATTTCGACATGTCTTTTTATTTCATTTATGTATTTATATATTTATATTAGCTTTAGTGTTGATTCTTCATTGTGTCTTGTTATCATCTTAAGCTCTGTGATGATGAAATTACCAGAAGGAAACAGAAGAAGACATCAAAAACCAATGCAAGTATTTAGTTGCACACCAAAGTGTGCAGGAGACAAAGTTCAAAATAGACAAATGGTTTTATATAAACAGGAAGCGAGGAACTTCTCTATAGAAGAGGAAAGCACAACAGAATACAGAAACAGCATCAGGGGAGGTACTTACAAACCACTTACTCAATAAGGAATTAGTATTCAGAAAACTGGTACTAATATATGTTATACCATTATTATAATACTGGCTTCAAATTTCCGATTTTCCTACCTTAACTTCCCAAGTGCTGGCATTACAGATGCTTGCATTCTATTTTTGATCAACCTTTTGATACATCATTGAATGTAATTGCCTCATAGTTATGGATTGTGGCTCTGACAAACTTTGTGTTAGTTTCATCTTGAAGATCATTTATAGCGTGAGCACTTGAAGAATTTCCTGGCATTGAGTGGGTTACTCCAATCTTCCATGATACTCACAGTCTTCTTGACCTCATTCTTCATTTGACATGTAAACAAAATATATGCATGGTTGCACAAGCAGCTCCCAGAATGTATGTATATACATGGAGGTATTTCTTAGATGAGAAACTGGGGATATGGAACATTTATCTGCTAAACCTCTCTCCTACACCAGGCTATCCCTATTGAAGTTTTCTCAATACCATTTAATTTTTGTGTTTCTTAGGGTGTGTCTTCTCTAAAATAGAAATGCTGTAAGAAAACAAACCATAGCTGCTTTGCAATCCATCACTCTGTACCCAATGCTCTATTGCTCATGAGATTAAATTTAAAGCTTTCCCTTTTACTACTTCTGTCAGCATCTGAAATGTTTACCATGACACCCAAATCAGGATGTTCAGCTTCTTTAGGAAGTTAACTAACTCTTAAAATGAGGTAATCCAAGGATAGTCAAGAAACTTGGTGAGCACTGATACCACAAATTATGAGCTTTGTAGTGTGTGTGTGTGTGTGTGTGTGTGTGTGTGTGTGTGTCCTGAGAACTACTACAGACACATCTTTCATTCTCCAGACTCATATCAATTTCTTATCACAGTGTTCAGGGAAAATAATTTAGCAATAATGGTTAACTAGCAAGTTCTTTATATCTTAGAATGCTATTCTGTATTTTTAATATCCGTTTCTTTTTCTTACTGTTATTATTGCACTATGTATTATTGCAATATGCATTATTGCACACAGTATTATTATACTATGGCCTCATTTTGTCCATTTCCCCTTTACCACTTAATATAAATATGTTACAAAGAGCCTGAGTTTGCTGTCACATGGATCATATATGAAGTTCTGTCCGATTAAGGCAAATTTAAAAAGTCAAACCAAGAGTCTCCAACTCACACATTTGCTAAGAGTCTATCCAGAAATAAAGGTCAGCCTTGAAAACATACATATGGGAAGTGTTATTTTGACTGAACAGGTTACATTTATAAAATGTATATGCAATGCAATATACACACATATGCAATAACAGGGAGAGAGAAGGAGGGAGAGAGGGAGGAAAGGACAGGTGGAGGGAGGGAGGGAGGGAGGGAGAGAAAGACAGAGAATAAATAGGGGGACTTGGAAAGAGTAAAGAGAAGGAAGAAATGTTGCAATTAAATTGTAGTCTCAAAAACCAAAATAGGGTAAGTGAACTAAGATACATCACACAGACATGGCACAGGACAGAGACTACATTTAAGGGAGAGGTGTGTTCGAGGAAGCAGACCATGTTCCACTTCCAAGAAGTCAAATGTCTTTGTACTCTCCTAGGTTTCAAGCAACCTTACAAAGAGCAATCTCAAAAAGAGATTGTGAGGGATGGGTTACATGTATACTCTGATTGGAAAGAAAAGGGTTTTGTTACTTTAAAAAGAGTGTGCTTACATGTGTGTTTGTGTGTGGGCATGTGCTTGTGTGTGCATGTGTGCTCACACATACTCATATACACAGTCACTGAAACCTAGTTCACCCTATTCCATAGTGTTCATTTACACAGGTTGCTTTCCTGCAAGGAGGACACTAAGGAATACTAAGGAGATCCTATAATACTGAACTTTAAAATAAGGTGTGAGCTTCTCACTGAGTCTGTATCTAAACATTGGATATCTGTTTGGTAAAGAATGGAGGGTTCCATTTCACAGGCAATCAATACCATGAAGAAAGGTACCTCACAGATGTCTGCCTTTCTGACTTTGAAGTCTCTGCCTTTGCCTTATAAATGCTGCTTATTTTATTTACCTGTTCTTAGCAGAAATCTTATTCTGGCATAGACTAATTCTCCTTTTTACACTAACCTCAGTGGAAAGTAAAATATTTGCTACTAATCTCTCCTCCTCATGAGGCTCTTCAGAAAGCCTCCCTCCTGCTGATTTTAATACCGTTAATGTGTGCAGCATCAACACTGATAATTAGGGCTATACATAGAACTCCATAGGAAATGTTTCCCTCACCCATGAGCTCCCAGATAATGGGATCTCCTCCCATGAATTTATTGTAATTTTAAAATATATAATTCCTCCTCCTCCTTCTCCTCCTTCTTCCTCTTCTTTTTTGAGGGAGAATTCTTCCTTTACCTTTATAAACAGACACTTTGGAAAGAAAAAGAGACAGCATCCCACACCACTCCCACCTCTATATGCAAATCACTTGTTCCATTTACTTGGGGCCAGAAGCACAAAGCACAAAGGACAGCAAAGAACATGGTTTCCTTTGCCTAACTTTATGCCTAACCAAGTTTCATTCTTCTTCTTCCTATAAAGGTGCTCAATTTCCCTCAGCCATGCACTTTGAGCTGACTCAGTCACTTGTCAGGGATGGGAGGGTGGCAGGGAGCCTCCAGATCAGTAGTTTTATCATTAAAACAGATCCAAAACAATGTCAACAAAACAAAGACAGGTACCATATCCCATATTTAGGGGACCACAATTCCTTTTATGGGAAGTAAGCTCTATGGCTTCTTCTGGGTTTGTCCTGATGTTACTTTTGGATTTTACTTCTTCCAGCCTTTATCCCTCACTGCACTCTACTTCATCCCACATTTCACTCAACCACATCAAGCAAGAGAAACACTAGCTCTGTGTTTATTATGTCTACATGGTTTCTTTCTCATTATGCTTGTTATGTTTGATGATACTTTGTTTTATGGACAAGTACATGCATGTGTATTGTGTGTGGGTAGAGGCATTTGATCCTCCTGGACTTGTTATAGTCAGTTGAATGCCATCCAACATGGATGACAGAAACTGAACCCAGGTTCGTTGTAAGAGCAGCATGTGCTTTTAACTGCTGAGCCATCTTTCTAGCCCTAACATTCCCTTTCTGGTGAATATCTTAAAAGTCTGTTGCATCTGGAACCTCGTCTCTCTCCTCCTCCTCATTGTCTTCTTTTCTCATCACCGTTTCTCTGAGGCAGTCCTCATCCCCTTTCTCCCACAGCCCCTGGACATGCTGCTCAGTGGGGGATAACCAGATGTTACTATATGGTAGCAAGATGGTACAGCCATTCTCTTCAGAAGATGCAATGGACAAAACAAGTTTGATGTTGACAGAGTTGCACAGACCTGTGCGAGACTCTCAGGTCTCCAGGCTTTGTCTCGTAGAACTGTTCCTTTCCATAGCAGGAAACCAAAAGAGGAGAAATGAGACTCCCCCATGGTTGCCAAGGATAACAAGAACCTTAGGTAACCTTTGCACATTCTAGTTGATGGGCAGATTCTGGTTTGGCAAATGACTGTGAGACTTCACCGCAGAACCCTTTAGGAAGATAATCTTCAAATTATAGTCATGGCTTAGAATGGCTGATGACATTTTATTGCAGAGGTTCTAACTTGTCAGGAAAAATATTTTTTCTCATGGAGAAGACAATAATTAACAGAAGTCAAAATCTTGTTAGAATACTCCACAGAGGCTGCAAGAAACACCGACAGTGTATTCCTCAGTGTTCCAGGATTGGTGGGTTCCACACTGAATAGGTAGACATTAACCATTGGTGCTGTTTCTTAACTGTGGTTTTCTCAGTAGCCTTAGGGAAGCTAAAATATTTTCTTCCAGTTCTACTTGGGGTCATTAATGACTCTATCATGGATTTTTTTTTAAAGATTGATTTATTTGTTTTAGGTGTATACACTGTCACTCTCTTCAGATACACCAGAAGAAGGCATCAAATCCCATTATAGATGGTTGTGAGCCACCATGTGGTTGCTAGGAATTGAACTCAGAACTTCTGGAACAACAGTCAGTGCTCTTAATCACTGACCTCTCCAGTGCCTCTATTATGGATTTTAGATCACATTCACAGGGATTGCCTATTATCTTCTGTCCCCATCAGCCTGTTAATGCTGCCAATGCCTCATTATTGTGGAGGGCATGGTGACTACCTTAGTGTCTTCTCACCTAGCATTCAGTCAAGTAGGTTGGATGCGTCGTGCCTTTTATGAATCTGTTGTGGATTATATTTCATTAACTGAACATATTTTTTTTAATTACCAAAGGATTCTTAATAACTTTCCAATTCATATAGACTAAACTCTCTGGATTGCTTGAGACATCCAGGCTATGCTCTTTGTCTTTTGAGGTTCTTCAGATAAGGAAAATGTACTGTAGTTGGTAGCTCAGTCTCGTGTTGCTTTGAGTCAATGCTTGGATTTGAGAACACTACTGGAGAGAGAGTAATAGTATCAGACAATCTGGTAGGGAATCCGCCTAGGGATACTGTGAGAACTTGATAGAATTATGGCTGTGACATTTACAAGTTGCATTTCTGGGGTAGACTACTTTAACCTCTTCCTATTATCAGAATAAGTGTAATGGTAATTATTGCTGAGAATGTTAGAAGGTTTTTTTTTCCCACAAGACAGGTGAAGGTCTTAACACAAGATTTGTTTTATTAGCAAGCAGTAGTAATATTAGAGGTGTATTTCAGAAGCTTCAAACCCTGTATTATACATAGAATGTGTAAGATCAAGGCTCTGGTAGTTCTTGGCTAAGTTTTCACTTACTATCTCAAAGAATTATGTCTAAAACCTCCTCTCTAAACTCCTTTGTTCTTTGTTAATTTATTGCAGTTCTCTGATTGAGATCTCCAGTATCTCATACAAGTGGGCAGCAATATACTTTCAACACATTACCTGAGGTTGACAAACGATAAGGCATGCAGGTTGAAAATTATTATAATCCTTTTCTTAACATACTAGTAAAAATTCACAAAATAGAGGAAAATAATTTTTCCCCAAATCCTTCCATATTCTTAGTAAATGTCTTTAAAATGAAACAATCTAGATGCAATTTATTTTTCATTTAATTTTGTGAAGAATTTGAATGATTTTATAGGGGAAAAGGAAATGAAAAGATATTCTTTAATACTGTTGATAAAGGAAATATCAAGTATTAAAAAGCTAGTTCTAAAGGTATAATAGTGACACTCAAACAGTAGTAACCAACAGCTGTCTAATTGGACTTAAGGACCACTCAGTAGGAGAAAATCATGCCTGCTTTTAGAAACCTAGGTAACTATCCAGGGCTAGTGAAGTCATGGCTCTTTAGAAGAAAATCTACTAAATCAGCATAATGTTTAACTACATTCTAAAACGTATCCTTATGCCTACAGATAGATATACCTACCATCCCTCATTAAAGAAGCTTGTCTTTAGTACAAATGGAGACTACTGCAGAAGACCATAGTCATGGTTTTAAAGCAGTTAAAACTAGTCATAATGCAGAGATCAATGGATCATGAGCCCAGCCCCAAGGGATACTCCTAACAATACAAGAACACACAAGTCTCAGGAAATGTAGAAGAGGAGACAGAAAGAGTGTAAAAATCAGAGACATCTGCTATGAGGTTGCATTTCCTAGGAATGGCAGGGAAGCTATGGCCATAATACCTCAATGAAATGGCTGTTTAAGCTGAACAATGACAATATTAATAGACAAGACAATGAGAAAGGATAAAGTCTCTTGAGGTTACAACCCTAGATAAAGCACTACAAGCAAATGAGGTCAGATGAGGGAGGTATGGCCATAGTCAACAGCATGGGATTAATAATGCACACATGAACTCACAGAGTCTAAGAAAGCATGCACAGGGACTGTATGAAGCCTAGTTCTGACTGGAGAAGTTGACATATCCCCCATCCCTAACACAGAAGCTATTTCTAAGTGATAACCACTTATAAGTGAACACTGGTTTTCTTTAAGGGAGTCTCACTGGAGAAACAAACTAACTTTAAGGCTAGGCTGCTTTCCCAGCAGTAGAACAGATGATGAACCCCTTGGCATCTTATGAAGTTCCTTGTCTCATAATGTCATGTCAGGGCTTTCTGTTTTTTATTTTACTTTTATTTATGTCTCTTTTTAAAAAAAACTCACACATCTTACACACACACATACACACACACACACACACACATAGATTGGCTTCTGGTTTGGTGTTTTTATGGAATTCTGCAGTGTGCAAACAAGTGTGTCTCTGCATTTTTATCAGTTTCTTATACCTTTTCTTGGACTCTCTTCCTTCTGTTTTTTTTCTATTTTTGTTTTGCATTATTCTGATTTGTTTGTTTTTGTTTTTATCTTAATATATTTTATTTTGCCTACTATCTCTTAGATGCCTGTCTGTTTTATAAAGAGAGACTGAAACGGGGTGGATTTGGACTGGGTGGGAGGTGGGTAGGAATTGGGATGGGTAGCGGGAGGGGAAACTGTAATCAGAGTACACTGTATGAAAAAAAATCATATAGTCAATAATAAAAAGAGAAGAGCTACAGGGAACAAATGACTACCAGTGAGGGACACCAGCCCACATTGGGGATGAGCCCCCTGTTTGACTATTACAAAGAGGCCAGCTCTGAAAACATATACACTGAACAGAGAGACTCAGCAGCTTGGATTTCTATATTTATGCACGTGTGCACACATATATAACAGTAATCAAAGAAAAGGAGGCCATTAATTTGTGAGGGCATGAGGGATATGAGGGGTTAGGAGGAAGGGATATAGGAGGATTTAGAGAAAAAAGGGAATGGCTGGAGGGGTGTAGTTATAGTTTCATGTTACTAAAATTTTTGACTAACTAATAGAAACTAAATAATAGAAAACAGTGAGAGGCGGTGATTCTAGCAGCTCTCTTTGTTTTCCTTCTACAGGGGGATGGGCATGGCTTTACTTCCTGCGTGCACATCTTAGTTATTTAAACTGAGTGGATTTCTCTGCAGGAAGTTAATTTCCCAGGTACTGGAAGGCAAGCCTTCAGTGCTGCTCTGTCAGGAAAGCTGTAATACAATGTTCAGAAGCTGCCTTCCCAACTTCACAGACACTCCCTCCCCTCCCTGTCTTTATCTTTATAGTTAATCCTTCAGATTTGCTGCTCTATACAAATGCCAACTTCCTCAGCCAGAACAGGAGAGCTCTGAGCACCGGAGACAGGATTGCCCATGTCCATCTTTCCTAACCCAGATTTAGTTTTCACGATTTTTATATCTCCAAATGAACTTTTCATCTTTAATCCCCCTATCTCCTAATTTCTGCTAATCATCACAAGATATGAGATCATTTTTTTGTTCCCTTGACTATTTCTACACTAAGATGTAGAGCAATTCCTGGCACATATTGATATTCAACAAATAATTTTTTTATTAAATAATAAACACACCAGCAGTCAGAGTTGCATAGCTAAAAAAGCTCAGAGTTGAAATAAATATACAGTTTTGACTTCTGGCTATGGTTGTTCCAGAGCTGTGGCTATGGGTGAGTCAAGTAAACCTTTGAGTCCTTGTTTCCTCAGTTATAAAATGAGGACAAAATTGACCCATTGGGGTGCTAAAGCCATGACATTCAAGTGAGATGGGTTATGTGAAAATGTTTTATATACTTTCTAGAAAAATATTAACTTGAGGGTGTTGTCGATTTAGTTTAATGTTCATATTGTGTTAATTGGGTTCCCAAAGTTTCATGAGAATCCCGTATGTTAGACACTGACGGTCCCTGTCCCAAGTTGGTTCTGACTGGTAAATAAAGTTGCTAAAGGCTAATGGTTGGGCAGGGGGACAGCGGCAGGACTTTAGGATTCCAAGGCAAGGAGACAAGAGAAGAAATTAGGAGAATCACCTTGCTGGGAAAGGAAGAAGATGCAGGCTTGAAAGCTGCAGAAGACAGAGTACCAATTGTATAAGAGATGGGGAAGAGTGACCCCAGGGGACACCCCCAAATGGGTCTAGGGTAGCAAAGATAGAATATAGATTTTAGTAAGTAACAACTCAGGAGTATCTGAGGGGAGGCATTAGCAACATGGAAGTTTGGGAATGACCCTACCATTGAGCTGATTAAGGCATATTTGAGTAGTGTTTGATGTCCAATGCACCAACCTGGGTAAAGCTATGCTCACAGGAGAACTGAGCGAATGAGACTTTACTGTCCTGCTGAAGCTCATGGTAGGATGTGATATTTATGAGGTAGAAGAGGCTTTAGAAGAGTTGAAAGACTTGGGTTAACAAGTGAATCACATTCTTAAAGGACTGAAACAACCATGAGGCAACTGAAGGGCTAAGTAGACTAAGGGTCTGTCTAGGCCATGCAAAGGCAAGTGTGGCTAGATTTGTGTTGAACTGGGATTCCCAGGGAAGGTTTCTGTTAGAAAGTTTAATACCGTGTTAGTGAGCTTTCAGAAGGTTTTGGCAGTTGAGCAACAGTTCAGAGAAAATAGAAATGATAAATTAGTGTATGTAAAAGCAACTGTGCTTATTGTAGAAGTGGGCAGTTGTCCCTCCTTAGAGTTAAGCTGTACACTTCTTCCTTGAAAATATATTAGGAATGAAGATTCTTTGTCCAGCCTGAAGCTCTTTCAGTAGCCAGTGTCTCTGATAGAAGTCAAGAGCCACTGTGCTAGCCCATAGGCTGTCAGGATTGGAATGCTAACTCCAGTGGCAGACACAACAAGCTAGACTGTTGGCACTATTTCCCCTGGGCTTTAGATAAGCCAGACAATACAAATGACATCAGGAATGTGGACACATACTATGGGCCAAACCAGTGGCATCAGGCCATGATGAGCTGGCTAGCTGGGATGTTCATGGGAAAAGATTATGTATTATGAAAGACTAGATGGGGGTAATATCTCTCCTTACCATGGTGCTGTAGCCACATTGATACCACTGATGAGATATTTTCCTTCTGGGCTAGCACTGCTAATATTTATGTTTTAGTACCCCAAGATCATTGATACTTGTCTGTAGCATACAGAAATAGCTCTTCAGTGATCCTGCTTACCTTCTGTAAATAAAATAAAATAAAGTAAAATAAAATAAAATAAAAAGGTTTAATTATATATATATTGTTAATTCTTGAATGTCTTTATGATTTTCATAAAGCATCTCAAACAACAATAAAATAGCAGTTAAGGAGTCTGGATGAAAGTGCTCTCTGTGTGAGAAAAGGTACTCCAAGAATCCATTGATTATCAAATGAAAACTCTAGCTCCAAAGGTAAACTCTG
Organism: Grammomys surdaster; assembly: GCF_004785775.1. Taxonomy (NCBI): domain Eukaryota; kingdom Metazoa; phylum Chordata; class Mammalia; order Rodentia; family Muridae; genus Grammomys; species Grammomys surdaster. Next base: position 13,419,408 of record NW_021604578.1, on the reverse strand, counting down.
AGGCATCACAAATCATAAAAGCTACTGCTACAGCTATTCCTTGAATGTCAGAACTAAATGATTAGCCTATATTGGTAGACACACCACATGCTTTGGCTGTAGTACATGAGGAAAGCATGTCTGGATTGAGATGAGCAATCCTTCTTGGCCAGCTGGATCTGAGAGTACCAGCTGGCACAATGTAGGCCATTAAGGAGAACTGTCACAGCAGTCCTCTCCGTCTATGGACCTGTGTGCTACATGCTAGCATGTCAGGTAAGATGTACTCATTGATGAAGCGATGGCATGCCTGTTAAGTGTACTGCTATTGAATTGGATTTAAGAACCACTCCATAGAATGGAACTCATGGAACTCATGTTTTATACTGTAAAAGGGAAAAGACTGAGCAAAGGTTGAGGATGCCAAAGACCCCAGAGGGGAAGTTATATTTATTGTTTTGTTAAACAGATATGATATGCCTGTCAAATTTCCTTCTGAACATTTGTATTTTACACAATTAGAAATATGAAATGTCCATTTGAGTGAGAGACCCTGTATCAAGGAAATAACACAGAGAGAGTGAGAGGACAAGATACTCCATGCCTTTCTCTAGCCTCAGTGTGTGTACACATGGAGACATCAAGGTGTTTACACCTGTACATATACCACATACACATGCCCAAACACCTTACACACATACATGTACATCCACATATCCCATACACACACATATACACACACACACACATGAAAAGAAATGAATGAATGAATGTCATTAACTGGTGAATTATTCTTCCAAATGTTTTTCATAAGGCATTTGAAAAATATAGAAAATGGCTCTCATGACACAGGAATGACTTCCCAAGGTCTCTAGAGTCTAAGACAAGAATTAATGCTGCTACATTCTTTGTTGAAATTTAGCTTACCTCATAGACTTAATTAACACTATTTGTATTATTTTAAATTAAATTTCATCATTGACTAATAGTTTCCACTAACACTGAGATTTCTTGTTATCTCTGTCCCCTTGCAATGTTGGAAGATGACACTGTTAACTGATCAAGGCACTCTCTTATCCTGACAATTGAGTCATGTTAGCTAGCCATGCCATCATTTGACATTGGCTTGACAATTAAGCTTATCTAGAGACAGAGAGAGTCTGGCCATACCTGGAGAAATTATGAGGCAGTGTTGAAGTTTTTACTATGGTTCTATTATCTTAAGCAAATGTATTATTAGAAGGAAATTCTTTGTCAAGTAAGAGAAACTTGACTTCAGGACAGGCTTATGTCTGTAAATAAGTGACTTTGAGTGGAGGGTTGCATTTACTAGCATAGCTTCTCTTTATTCCAGTCCCAGGGAACTGTAGAAAACCCAAGGCCACATTGCCTAATGTTTAAATGGCACCAACGGTGATGCTAGTGGATTGCCCACTTGACCAAAATAGAATCCTCCAGCCATCACATTCAGGAGCTGCAGAGAGGGAGTAGTAGCCCCTGCCACAGAAGTCCAAACCTTGACAAGCATCACTGGGGCAGAGAGGGGATTCCTGAAGCTCCACAAGTGCAGCAGAGGGAAAACATATAGTTCTATTATCACCGTAGAGCTCATCTTTTAACCATGTGGCCCATAAATGCCTGAGGTAATCAAATAGGTGACACAGTGATGGAGGCTACGTGACCTTCACTTTATACACTGAGCAAAGCATGGAAGGTTAACGTTACTCACAGGCATGGTGTATTAGAAGAGGACTGAGAGCCCAGCTGTGACCCAGTTCTTTTTAGAACCAAACCCATAAATACTTGCCAAGCAAATATTCTGATGAAGCCCTGTATCAGACAGAGAGGGCACAAGAGTTATACATGAAGACCCATTCCACTCACTATGCTACAAGTTTAATTTGATTGAAAACTTCTAAAGAATTATTGTTCAAATTTTCAGAAGATGGAAAATCTCACTCTTTTTCCAATGTGATACTGACACTCCCTAACTGAGAGGTTGGGTTTTATGTTTCTTCTTTGCTTAATGCAAGCATATATGTTTTGTTTAACAAAATGTAGAAATTTTGCTTTCTGGCTTCAAAGTTTCTCTTGATTCTCCTCCAGGACACAAATCTCTAAATTCTTGAGGTACCATCTGGGTACTTCTGGCTATCCTACAGTGACAGCTGCCCCTTTGGAGAGACCAAAGAAAACTGTAGATACCCATTTCTTTCTGACCACGTTCAACCCTTGCCACCCTACCCCAATCATGTGACTAAATGACTCTTGGAGGATTCTAGCCCCAGCTGCCATTTGACTGTGTGCTTGTGAGAGATACCAGGTTAGACCACTCAGCATAGCACTTTGAAATTGACTCAGTGCTTCATGAAAGGCATATATATTGGTAACTCCCAAGTTAGAGGCTGAGAACTCACCTTGGGGAGAAACGTAAGAGGGCATCATCCAAAAAACTACTCCATAATTGCTTCTGCTGGACAATTCTGAAATGTATTGTTTATACCATATCTTAAATTTCTACAAAGAACTCAAACTCACATTTTGAAGTACAATAAATAAATATTTTGGGAAGTCAAGGGCCCAATTCTTCTTGTGTTCATTCCTTGATCACAGAAGGAAAACCTCTGGAATCAATTACAATTAATAATTAATTTAATTTTTAAAGTTAATTAAAAATAATTAAATTATTTAAAAATAAAGTTAATTTTTAAATTAATTAATTTTTAAAGGAGCAAGAAATAGCTGGAGCCTTAAGATATTTAACGACTGATTAAATAAACACCTGTAGAAAATCATGATCACTGTCTCTTTAAAAGCAGACTCCAACTGGGCGGTTATCAGTGACCCCACACCCCAGTGGACACTACTAGAGAATAGACTGAATCGTTCATACTCTCAGCCCTTTTTCATTTTTTATGATGAACAACTAGGCAGTGAAAACTCTTATGTTAACAGGCACAGAAACACCCAAAACATAAAAAAAGCACCATTGTTGCCAACTGCCAACAGCAGAACTGTGAGATTATTTTCAGGCTAGAGTTTATACAATCCTAAACCCAAATACCTCTCTCTTCCCAGTCAACTGAGATCGATCGAAAAGATCCATGGAAAAAAAATCTAGAAAAAACATAAAACAAAAAAACCTCCTTCGTTGGTAACCCCACCCTGAAATTCAAAGTCACAGGCTTTGCCTAAACCAGTGGATCCCAACCTTCCTAACGCTGCTGCTCTTTAATACCATTCCTAATGTTGTGATGACATCCGACTATAAAATTATTTTGCTGTTACTTCCTAACTGTAATTTTGCTACTACTATGAATTGTGAAAGGAAATATATGTGTTTTTCAAGGCTCTTGGGTGACCACTGTGAAAGGGTTGTTTTGAGCCCTCTGAAAGGGTCACCACCCACAGGTTGAGAACCACTAGCCTAATCCCAAGATTATGAAATACAACACATGGCTGCACTACGCGCTGTAAGAGAAAAACAGAGCTACAACCAAGAGAAAGAAAATCATCCTGAGTGTCTCCTCACGAGGAGTACAGCCACTTTCAATCCTGCAGCAGTAGCTTCTGGCTCCTAGTCTATGTGCTAGGCGCAGTCTGTGAGGCTGATTGTTGTCAGTTGGCGGTTATGGTGATGATGGGGTTTTGGTTTCCTTTTTGGACAATCTGATGCGACAGTTTCTTTCAAGCTGTCAAGGACCAAAGCAGAGCATGCACCTGAACAGAATCTTCAACATAGAAAACAACCTGCTTGCTCTCTTGAGTGGGGCAGAGGTACCCCACCTACCCTTAGCCTCATGTCAGTAAGTGCCAGGTTGCTACAGAACGGACCAAGTGTTTTCTTAGCCCCTCCCTCCCTCC
>NW_021604578.1:13414829-13415165 GCF_004785775.1 Grammomys surdaster | reverse complement strand
CCACCTTAGCTAAAGCTTTTCTTGTCTGCATACAACCCCAAATGCAATTATTTGTACATTTGACTTACTATTCTCAAATGATTTTACCTAACTATAAAATGAGGTAATGATAGTATTTCATTGTATTTGCTTGATTAATTAATTATTGAGTCTATTTATAATTTTCTGTCTACAACATTAAAGCCTAATATTGTGATCTCCTATTACTCTTACTTCCAAAGAAGGAAATATGATTTGATTGGGTATGGCTGCCTCACCCCTGTTTTTAAAGGCCTGGCGCCAAGGTCACAGCCTTTTGAACAGAACTTCCATGATATGGTTATATATATATATATA
>NW_021604578.1:13405032-13414729 GCF_004785775.1 Grammomys surdaster | reverse complement strand
TGTGTGTGTGTGTATGTATATGTATATTCAAATATCATGAAACCATTAGACTGTCCTTTGTGTCTGTTTCTTTCTAACCTTATGGAGTCCTTGGTATTGGAAAGGACATTCATTTTAGTTGTTCTTGGTATGTAAGAAAGACTAAGACTCAGGGTCATTATTTGCAGGAATTCCAGGAAGGCCGCGACTTTCGATAAAGCACAGGCTAGTGTGGAGACCCTGAAGACCAGCATTTGTTTTCATCTTGAGGGAATGAGATAGTGTATTCCTAAGGGGGAACCAGGTGAATTAATTTTTCTTTTCACAGAAAATAAGCAAAAAGCTAGGAAAGAGGAGACATATGCATTAAATACACATTATCTCATACAGGGGCACAACCCATTTACAGAATCCTCCTGTGTTTGTAGATTTAAAGTATGTCCTCTCTTCCCATTACAGAGAAAATAATAGAGCTGGAAAAGTTTAGAAAAGTGATGCAGTAGCTGCATGAATGTTAGTGCTAACATGCTGGGGACTTGTAAGAGACGACATCATGTATATTTCATTAAGATATATGGTTGAAGGCACTTTGGAGAGGAACATTTTAGCATTGTTCTTTGATATCTGACCAAGGCAGCTTCCTTCTACCAGGTCTCATAATCTCTGGCTTTGATTTCTTCTTCAGGCTCACAGGTTGCTGGACAGGAGCCCTCCCCATTTTCAGATCTGTTGTGCCTTTGTTCACTACAAGCCCTGTGAGAACTGAGTGCTGAGCTGGACCAACACCACATGCTTTGGTATCTAAAAGCCTGGATTGTGTCTTGGCTCAAGTACTTGCCAGACAAGTGACATTGGCCAAGACAATGACTGTCTCAGAGCTTCAGTTCCTAACTTTATCAAAAGCAAGAACAAGCTGCCAGTCGTATCTAGGGAACATCAATAGACTTAAAACTAAAGCAATTTATATAGCTTAATATTTAAACTGATGTCAGCCGTTATATATACCTTTTCTAGTTGCTCTTTTTATATTAGTCTATGGTGTTCTTTAGAGAGAGGTTCTGAGTTTTCCCCAAGGTCTATCCTGACTTTTGGCATAGCCATTCATCAGTCTTATGGCTAAGATCACGTGTCATAATGTTTAAGCCAAAGTAGGTATGTAAAGGGTGAGGTTCAAAACAACCAGAGCTACATTGTTTCGAAAACCAAACATTCCTTAAAAATTATCTCCTTAGTTATTTGTGTAACAATAGGAGAGTTCAGAGGATTTTAAATTAAACTTGAGGCTATTTGGTAAAGATGTTTGAGAAGATTTTTTTCTTGGACCAGATTTCAGGACTGGGTACCATAGTTGCTTATAGATTATCTTGGGTTTTTCTACTTTTTCAGTGAAGATTCAAAGGTCAAGTCAGCAGTAATTTTCTTAGAATTAGGAGAGGGTGGAAATGTCTGGACTCATTGCTCTCATTTGTCTTAAGATTTAATGTGAGGTGGGGTCTGGGGAGTCTATCTTTAAGGATTGTATTTCTTAGTGTTGTCTCTGGAGTCACAACATGAGCTTCTGGAAACTCATCAGAATTGCAAGTGCCTGGGTTCCACTTGAGATGCACTCTGTCAGAACCATGCGTTGAGGAATCTGTGTTTTGATAAACACTTAAACTGATTCTGAGCTGTATTGAAATTTGAGAACTCAACTTATAACATATCACAGATGCTGGCAGAGAGGCTTGGGGATGCCTTATGTTCTTCCTAGTACTTTCCCTAATTTGTTAAACTCAGATACCTCTCTCTTGTAAGCTCAGATACCCCTGCCCCTATGACCAGACTTCCTTCTCCTGTAAGCTCACTCTCCCCTCTATGACAAGACTCCCCTTATCTTTAAACCTAGACACCCTCACTTCATGTCTATAAATGTGAAGGCTTTCCTTTGCTCTGTGGTTTGCTGTTGAACCTCTTATCTCAGCCTTGCCCTCTGCAAATAACCTTCCTTACCAAAGGATATCTCTCCTGAAATCCATCTTACTACATCTATCTAGATAACCTGGAAACGATCTGTATTATTTGGGATAGGGCTATATTGATTCAGAAGAGAAAATCACATAGTCACAGGAGAAGAGATCATGAGTTTGTGAGAAGCTGGGGCTAAGATGGAGGATCAAGATGATGCATATTGAAACATATTGACTTTCTTTATGGGTTTTAAAAGTAGATTTTTGAAATGTTGAAAAATCCATTTTCAAAAAGAAGTTGTTTAGGTGGAGAAACTGAGTCACAGAAGAGAATATAGTTTTCACAAAAACTGTATCAGCCTGGGGTAGCTAAAGTTTGTATCGGTAAACTCAGAGACTACTTTGAAATAAGAAATGTGTCTCCTTCCTCAGGCAGGAAGTAACTGAAATGGGTGGCTAAAATGAGGGAGCAGAGATAGTGTGGATCTCTGTGTGTGGGTGTGTTAAGGTTCTTGGTAGGCAGAGTGGAGCAGGGAAATTCAGGGAATGTGGGGATGGGAAGAAACCCCTCATTATGACTTCTGGTTAAAGTCTCAGTGAGGAGTCAAGAATTCCAGTATGATCAACACATGTTTTTGTTTTTTTCTGTGACGATTGCCTACATAGAAACAAAATTCTTATAGAGATCTCTTTTAAACACAGATACTGAAATAGCCATTTATCATCCCTAAGGCCTAAATGCATATGACCTTTCTCCTTCCCCAATTGTGAAGCTGGCATGTTCCTGGAAATCTCAAATATAAGATTGCAAACTTTGTTTACAATAAAAACGTAAGTTTTCCCTCCCTTGACTTAAGATTCCATTGGCTCTTGTAACCTACGGAAACAGATCACATTTACTGAAAAAAGAAGATATAAAAGAAAACAAATCACCCTAGAGATTTCCTGGGATTTGAGTTTGTAAGCCACCAAACCTTATACAATGCATTGTCAACATTGTCAACTTAGTGTGGCTCTCTCTTGAGAAGCCCAGGATTATATGGTGGTTATGTAAAATCCTTTCTCTGAGTGTCTTTCTATTAATGTTGTTCTTCATTCTATATTAAAAGAGTTTCTTAGTAAACTCAAATTTTCCTTCATAATGATTTACCCTGAAAATATTTCCTATACCACAGGTAAGGAATCTTGGCCTCACCTAGTCAGAGGACTCTGCAAGAACTACTGAGGTTGTTATAGTCAGCAACACAGAGCTGTGCCTCTGGCTCAGGCTGTGTGGCTGCTGGTATGGGGACACAGTCATCTGGTTGTTCTGTATATAAGGGTATAAGGGTGTTTTGATATTCTCCTCAGTAATATTAGCCTATTGGACCAGATATAAAATCTGCTTGTGTTACTGGAAATGGGACTGGAAAGGGCTCTAAGAGCAGAAGGCTTAGCAAAACTATCATTAATTTGAGATAGCGTTATTGACCAAGGCAACTCTAAGCAAAAAGCTGTGGTGAATATATGCTTTATTTACTGCCAGGGTAGGGGAGGGAAAAATGGTAGAAATGAGAGAATTGTGGCTATTTCAGCTCAAAATATCTCAAGTAGGACAGTGGATGAGAAATCGTGTGTACTCAAGCAAAGTAAGGTGTCACAGTGTCACTGCAGAGACGGGCATTTACCCATCTTTTCTTTTCATGCTCGAGTTCATACTGCCCTAGCTAAACACAAGGACATTTAAATGTTGTTTGTCTGCCTCAGATAAATGCACTGCTCTGTATTCCCTGTAATTGTTTCATTGCCTGACTTTCTTCTCCCTGACTAGGAATTTGTTGTTTATGTCTGGAAAGGAAAGTAGATGCAAAATCATTTAAACATATCTGAGTTTTTTCTAGGCGCCTTAGAGCAAGGTCCTGCCTATATGGAGTAATTGCATGATTTCTTATACTTTGAGGCAATACATTTTGACCTTTCTTGCTTCTGTTAACTTCCCTCCAATAGATTTTTGATTTGCAGATCTTTTTGCATTTGTCTTTATACGCTTTCCCTTTCACTGAACTGTGAACTTAAAATTTGATTACTGGACATGCACTCTTCCCCTACACTGGAAGAAGACTGAAGTTTTCTTTCCATTATTTTTTATAAGAGAGAACAAATAACTTTATGTTAGAGGTCATGCTTACACATTTTGGGTCTTCCAATATACCGTGTGGTGTCTGACATTTAGAATGGATGATGATTTCCTACTGGCCTAACAACTGCTAAAATCACATGGCAGGGGTTGCCATGGTAACCTACAAAATACTTCGATCTAGTGACCTAGTAATCAGGCAGTGGGATAAGTGAAACCACACAGCAATACATAGGTTAATGGTAATGTTAACAGCACTATTAATGTTCTCTCACAGAAGCAAATGAGAGAGGACCACCAGACCATTGCCTGAGATTCTGCCATCCATTCTCCCCTCATGTTGGCTAGCATTCATAGTATAGGAAGATGCTAAATAGTGTGTCGAAGATTTGTTCCCAATAGTTACCTATCAGCAAACCAGGCAAGATATACCTTGTTGGTGTAACAGTGGTCAACAAATAATATTGGTATAGCTAACTACTTTTCAACTATACTAAAGTCTCAAAATATAGCAGTATAAATATGAGTTCACAGCTATATATTGAGACTTTAGTATAGTTGGAATATACTGCAATCTATGGCAGAAAACTTGGCTAGGAACGTAACAGACCCTAGGGAGGATCTACTTCCATGTTTTATTAAGTAAATGTAATATGCCAGTCAATGCCTTCTAAAAATTGTGTTTATATCTGTTTATTACTACTGATGTCTTCCTTTGTTCAAAGAAACATTCCTTTCTAGTGGATAGACACACATCATTGGGAAAACTACTAAAAATAAGGGACTATTGATAGAAAATAATCACACATATATCACTCCTCTGAGGCCAAAGAAACACTATTCAAGAGAGAAGCCAGGCAAAATTTAAGAGCTAAGGAAGGGGGTAAAGTGTTGTAGCAAAATTATTTACTTTAGGCCTAACATGACTGTGGTGCTTTGCACATGGAGTTTCCCCTATAAGGTCACATATTTGAACACTGGGTCCCAAGTTGGTGGTACTGTTTGGAGAATTACAGAACTTGTAGCTGGTGACAGCCTTGCTGAAGAAACAATGTTACTGTGTCAGGCTTTGGGAGTTTAACATTGCCACTCCCCCAGTTTGCTTTCTCTGCTTCCTGCATCGAATAAGGAAATGATGTCTCAGCATCCTGCACCACCTACATGCTTCTATTCCATTATAAATAACCATCCCAAACCAACTCCTCCTTCCCCAAGCCAGTGTCGGTCATGGTGTTTTATCACATTGACAGCAAATAACTGATACAATGACCATCAGCACCATGGGGAAGGCTGCTCTAGTGACCCATAGAATGCCTTGGTTCTGTTGTCATGGCAATGAAACAGGTGAAAGTAGGATGTGGACTTTTGGGTGTGAAAGGGTATAGTGTAGTATGTGGAAGATGGGAGAGGGTGTCAGGGATAAAAATGGTTCAAATTCTCTATTTAAATTATGAAAGTGTCAAGCAATAATAGAAACTATTTTATGGATTAAAGTTAAAATAAAATAGATGAACCAGAAAAGGTAGCAATAATTGGGTCTATGGTAATTGCATTACACTCTTATGAAAGTGGAGAGAGTAATCAATCTTACCTAAGGTTCCAATCATTCACTCTTCTCTACCAGCTCCTTTGTTGCAGCTGCAAGTGATCTTGAGGGGTGGAAATTAACTGATAAAACTTTTGAGAGTCATTATTTATGCTTACTAAGGTGGTACTTTTGTTTTGTGGATGCAGGTGATTTTGAATTATTCCTATATGAAACCTCTCATTCATGTTTCTGTAAGTAACCCTAATAATCTCATTGATCCAGCAAGTTGGAATTGGTTGGAATTGTTTCTTGGTTCTGCCACTAGTATCCTTTTTGGGTCACATACATATTGTTCAACCTTCCTAGGAAAATTTGTGCCAGGGATGCACTCTACCAACACTCTACACCCCAGTCTCTGTTTCAGGACTCAATGAGGAGATTAGAAAAGTGTTAGTAATTATTAGGTTGTGTTTCTTGTTGAGGGCTAAGAGATGGCAAATTGATACAGTGGACCTAGAGAAGCGTAAGAGTCGGATTACTAGAAAAACAGAATAATGAACATGAAGATAAGCCATAAATCCTAGGTGTAAGGCAGGGGTTCTGAGTATGTTCAGTTGAGATGGACCTTATAGACTGACCCATGCTATAAAAATGACACAGGTGAACAACTGCAGGGGGATATTTAGTTCACCTACATGGTCATGTGTAGCAACACGTTATATTTTTCAGTTGCTAAGAGACTGGAACTTTTGCTGGGCCTCACAGCTGAGTTAATAATATACCTTTGAGTCACTAAAGAGCCAAGATTGCCATCTTACTTACCTTAGATGGCCCATGGAATCAGCTTTTACAACTTAAGCTAAAGAATAATTAGACTCCCAAGTTATGTGCTATTCCATTGCTTTCTCCAGAATAATGCATGTGTGTTCTGATATTCATTTGCTGGAAACAACAAAAATAGCAGCCAAAAGCAATCTTACAAGATGAATAGCCACCATAAATGCTGAACACAACATTTGAATATTGCTTGATAAACAAAGAGGTTGTAGTAGTGTTTGTTATATGAGTCAGTTGAGGTCAGTTTGAGTTAGTGACTTAAAATGCTGTTAATGATTTCTGGGAAGTTTTGCCTGTTCCTTGCCAATGTAATGATTTCTATTCTGTTCAATAAAAGAGAGAACATGGCTCTTTGTTAGAGACAGACACATAGAGAAACATTCACAGTCTGAGGGATAGATTCATAGTTTAGCCTCTAGGCAGGTACAGACTCAGACTCATTCAAATGACAACAGAGGACAGAAGATGCAGGGGTGTCAGGGAGAGTTAAGAAGAGAATTAAAATCTGGATTTGCCCTTGAGTAAATGATACCAAGGAGAAGTGCTTTGATTTCCTTCTTTAATGTAACACAAATGATTTGTTGGTGACTTGAAATTTGCCATCCATTAATGTGTTAAATCTATACAATCTTGGAATTGATTTTCCTTGTATATAAACAGGAATGAGATGAAAATAAGCGTAGTTATAGCTAATCAAGAAAGAGAAACACCTGCATGTATATATACTTGGGGAGGGGAAGATTCTTAGAAATTACAAATATATTGTTTGGTGTTATTGAAGATTGACCAAGAAAGGCATTTTTCAGATAATGCGAGTGACTTAAGTAGGTAGCCTGGAAACATGGACCATATGAAATAGACTTCCTTACCTATTGATAGATGTGTCTTTTATAATTGAGAATAAATAGGAGATAAGGTTGGCCCATGTTAAGCTAGGAGAACATTAATGTTCCAGGGTAGTATCTCCTAGACACAGGGCTATAGGGGAGGGTCATCAGCAGCAACATCTTAACTCCTTTTACTGTAGCCTTATTTTCCTGGGTTGTGTGTCTTCTAGAAAGGGGTTTTGTGATGCCTCCTGAGTTACCAAGTTCCCCAGTGAAGTCCCTCTGAAATACAGAACTCCAGGATCAAACATCTTGTCTTTCATCCTTGTTTTTTACTGCGGACTCTATTATTTTCATCGAAAAGCAAGTATCAGGTGGATACAGGCTTAGACAATAATTTTAGAACCAAGTTCTGCATAGAGTATTGGCAGTCATTACTACTGATGTACAATTACAAAATACCAAAGGAGAGCAATCGAGCAAAACTATACCTTTCCACTGTGAACTATACAAGTTGCTCATCTGCCGGCAAGGCTAGTAATTGCTTCTGGGAGTTTCTAAGGTGAAGCAATTATTCTCATTTGTCCTTTGGAAGGAAACATTGCAGTTATCAGTTATCATATTCTCCTCTCCTTCCTCTTCTTCCTCCCCCTCCATTCATATTCTTCTTTGCCTTCATTGTTGAGGATTTGGCCCAGAACCTCTTATGTGTCAAGCATTCACTTTAGCACTGAGCAACACTGCCAAAACTTTCCTTTTTTTATTTTTCAAAATTTTGGTCATAATAACAGGATAACCCAAGCAAGTAAAACATACCCATAAAGCTAGCTCCCCCCAAATCACAAGAGCCGAAACCAATTTTTGTTTTTAAGATACATTCTAACTTCAGAGTAAGACTTCCCCTGATTCTCCCAAGGTTGAGTAAGCTAATTATTAGGGACCTTGTTTCCAGATCTGAGAATGGTGGCTGGAACAAGCTTGCTCCTAGCACATAAGAAGACAGGGAGGCATAGGTGCATCCAGAAAGGATGGAAGTGTTACATTCTCATAAATAAAATAGATCTTTTACTCAAATTGTATAGAATGGACTTCATCCTCTCCAGGACAGCAGAGCTTAGAGGATGAGGGAACTAGTGTATTTTTTTATTTTTATTTTTTTTGCAAATTTATCTTTGATTCTGACCATGATTGTATCAAAAAATTACTTTCTTTCCAGGTCAGATATTTATATAATACCCTGTTCGATCTAGTTTTATTTCTAGCTTTTGGGTCTTCTTTTCCTGGAATTTCTCATAGTATACTTAAGAAAGTAGCGTTTTAACATTTACCTTATTGTCTATGAGCTTCATAATTTAGATTTTATTTTTGCTGATCACCCTCTAATGAAGTTGTTAAATAAGATTGTAGTGGTAGCACATTAAAATCCGGTTTGTAACTCAGTGTATTTTCATTTTAGAACCCTTTTTCCTATTGCTCGAGGGAGTCTTTTATATTCAAGATGCTGTACACATCTGAACTAATTGGAATTAATTTGATCATTCAGTTATAATAACCTTGTGATACGGAAACTTAATTCTTCCATCTCATAAAGTGAGAATGTTTGAGGACATGGTATCTAAGGGGACTGAAACTGCCTATGGAGTGTAGTAGCTGCAAAACTCCCCTCTTAAAATGGGACAGCTGAGTAAGACTGCCCTAAATTAGCTTGAAGTTTCTAAACAAAATAAAATCTGTATATCAAAGAGACAACTACACTCCCATGTTTAATGCAGCACTATTTTACAGTAGTCAAGAAACTAGAAGCTGATGAATGGATAAAGAAAGCATAGCAATTATAATTCTACCATATTTTGGTAATAAATGGAATATTACTCAATCATACAAAAATAATTAAATGACAATATGTATCATTATGGACACTAGAGAGCTTTATTCTAAATAAAGTAAGAAAGATACAAAGAGGCAAAGTTGTTGCAGGATCACACTATAGACCTTGACATTGTGTTATTTACTGGAAAAACCTGTTTCTCGTTGTCATATGGATCAGCCCTAGCACACAACTTTAATACTAGAGCTTTCTATTTTGTGTAAACAGAATTAAATAAAGTGAACTGCTGAGATCAAGAAGCAGAGAAATCAACTACTTGTCAGGGAGTGAACACAGAAAAAAACTATTGAGAGTGAGAGAAAGTCAGGAGGACAGATAGAAAGATGCGCAGGAAGTAGAAGGGAGGGACGTTTAGTTTGATGGGTTTTTGAGACAGCATGGAGAAGGAAAACTTCTGTTTGGGACATCAGTTGTGGAAGAAGGTCAGCTGGGTGTTTGTTTTCTGAGCTAGTATGTGTTCATCCCAGCATCTGGTTCTTGGGTCTTCATTGGTAAAATTGAGCAATTGAGATTTTGTTAAAACATGAACACACACACACACACACACACACACACACACACACACACACACACACA
>NW_021604578.1:13394444-13405022 GCF_004785775.1 Grammomys surdaster | reverse complement strand
ACACACACACACACACACACACACACACACACACACACACACACACAGAGTACTGCATTATTTTACTTATTTATAATCTACAAGTGCTATTTCATGGAAGTTGAGGCTAGCATAGTGTTTCCAGAGGCTGGAGCAATAGAGGGAACAGAATGATGGAGAAAGAGTGCTCAGAATAAAGTCAAGCAGGAGCAAGAGATTCTGGTGTATTCTTGCCCTATAGTGAGATCAGAGCTGATGAAAATGTTCTGTGAATTTCAAAAAACTGGAAGAAGGGGCTTTGAAGGTTCTTATCAGTTTTACCCTAAATGTTAAACAAGACAGATATACTGAACCTAATTTAAGCATTATATAATGTATTTATAGACCAACATTATTTGGTACCCCATTTTATGTACAATTCATATTGTTTGGGTGCCAGTCAAATACATTTAGTTAATAAGAAAAAATAAATCCAAACAGAAAAGATGGTTTGGATAGGTGGGAAGTCACTTGTCCTGATGTGGGTGGTAGCTTCATAACAGACTGGATAAAGACTTTGATAGAGGAGTTGTTCACAGTGGGCACAAGTTCAAACCATTGTCCATCTCCCCCTCTTCCCTGCAGTGAATTTCATGATTGCCGTAAGACAACACTGAAGCCACCACTCAGAAACATTTCCTTGGGAACCACTCTTTACCAACACAGATAGAAGGTGGGATTCTGTGGTGGTTTGAATATGCTTGGCTCTGTGAGTATTATTATTAGGAGGTGTTACCTTGTTAGAGGAGTGTGTTATTGTGGGAGTGGGCTTTGAGTTCTTCCTAGTAGCTGCCTAGATGTTAGTCTTCTCCTGTTTGCCTTCAGAACAAGATGCAGAACTTTCAGCTCTTTCTCCAGCTCCATGCCTGTCTGGATGCTGCCATGCTTCCCAATATGATGATAATGAACTGAACCTCAGAACCTCAAGCCAGCCTCAATTAAATGTTGTCCCTTATGAGAGTTACCTTGGTTATAGTGTCTCTTCACAGCAATGGAGACCCTAACTAAGATATCAATTAAGATACCAACAGGTGAGGAAGCACAGAAAATACATTGTTTCTGAAGTAGTTGTGGTGGTAGAGATGGTGGTGGTAGTGTGTGTGTATGTGTGTGTGTGTTTGTGTGTGGTGTGTTTGTGTGTGTATATATGAGAGAGAGAGAGAGAGAAAGAGAGAGAGAGAGAGAGAGAGAGAGAGAGAGGGAGAGAGAGAGAATGAATGAATGATTGGAAGCAAGGAGACAGATAATCAAGACACACCTCTTCTTTTTGTCAAACACTGCATGAAGGTTTCTTTTCTTTTCGTGGACTTGCACAATCTAGTCTGAAAGACTGAATACAATACAGTCAGAGAAATTGATGACTGTGAGCCAGACACTGCAGGCATCATTTCATGGGAAAACTTGATGTTAATCAAAAATGACAAAACATGAAAAGCCTGAGGTACCAATTGCTTTGACTGTCTCAAAGACTAGGACAATTTACATAGAAGTGAATGTACCATAAATAACTGCCTGTCTGCAAGGCAGCCAAATTAATTTGCATTAAAACTCTCAGAGGTGGTCAAAATCACCTCTGGGAAAACTGAGCATTGGTGCTGAAACCTGCGGAGTTTTGTTGTTGAGAAATAGGATACACATGAAGAACATTGACAGAAACAGATCTGTCCACTTGATCCTTCACAGAGCAAGGCAGAACAGTGGACTTATGCTTGTAAATTCTGCCTATTAAATCTGTATCTATACACCAAGGAGGCTCTCTAGTTCCTACTGTTTCCTCTGAAACTTCAGCTCCCCTTACTGTCTAGTCTGAGGTATAATTGGAGATGATACAGTGAGTGAGTTGCTGTCTCTTTCTTCCTTCTTGCATTTCTAATATATATACCTCATCGAAGTCAAACGCTCTGAAGGCTAACTTACAGGTCGATGGTAATCATCATGGACTGATTAACCTTCATCATCAACTTCATGGAATTTAGAATCCCTTAGGGAACAGAGCTCTCGCCATGTCTGTGATGGCATTTCCAGCGAGATTAAATCCTAGAAACGGATGGCACCATTCCAAGGGCCTGATCTGAAACCTGTGCGAAAGTGGGTGGAGAACCACTGCTTTTTTCTGTTTCCCTAGGGGGTGTGCAACAGAGCCAGCTGCCTTACACTCCCAGCAGCATGTCTTTCCTGCCACAGTGGATGGTGCCCACAGACTGAGAGCCAAAATAAACCCTTTCTTCTATAAGCAGCTTTTTGTCAAGGACTTTTGTCATAGCAACAAGAAAAACAACCAGATACAGAGGCATTATCTTAGCTGCTTAACTTACCCTTTCTTTTGTCTGCTGAAAAGTCCTGGAACAGGACAGAGCTCTGTCCTAGGAATTAGAAATAGATCACAGTACCTGTGTTGCTATTGATGGAACATCTCAGCAAGTAGCATGTTCATTGTCATAGAAGGGGATTGGGAACAAGACAGGGTAGAGGATTTTGGCAGTGACATGAGAATGAGTCTTATTCTGATGTTGGATAAAGGGAGCCAGCTGCTTGGAAGCATAGGAGGCAGCATTCTGGTCAAAGAGAAAGAGAAAAGCTCATTCCCATGCATGCTTTGAGACCTACTCATCCCTTCTTTCTTCCCATGGAGCTTTGTCTGCTATTTTACCCTGGGAAATAGCTGGTACCATGGAAGCTTGCTTTGCCTTAGCCACTTATCTCCTTCTGGTTGATAAATAGCATTTACTACCTGCAGACTCCTAGAAACTTGCCACCATGCACTGGACTCCTGACCACAGTCCCTGCCAGAGCTTCCATTGCCCTTCACTGACCAACTAGTTGCTTATACAATCAATGCCCACCTGCTACAGACTGGAGGCTGAATTTCAATCTTTGTCTTGAGATTTCCTCCTGTCTCAACTCCTTTGTCAGAGACCAAATAGCGTGTTGCATATAGAGTGCAAATCCACCCAGTATTTCTTTTTTTCTCTTTTTCTTTTTTTTTATAGTTTATTTTTTCTGAAATCGTAATTCATTCACACAGGGGTTATAAACACAGAAAGGCAGGATGTGGGGAAGGGAATGACACTGGAGTGTGGGTGTTCAGGGGGAATACAGATATCTTCAGAACCGCCAAGCAGTATTTCACCTTGGGAAGAGTCACGTGTCCTTAAGTTTTAGAGTCTATGGGACTTCCTGTCTCATCTGCTCTCAAACCTCACTACTTATCCTCTCCTGTGGTTTAGTTTTGATTGTATAATTCTGTCTTCTCCCATTCGTGGTAGTTTCTTTACATCAAAGATAGTGGCAACTATTTAGCTTCCTGCCCTACTTTCCTTTATGCTTTTAGTAGCCATCTCATCCTTGCTGTATTCTCTACGTACTGAATGGTTAGAATGGCTTCGTATTTTTGTGTATTTTGAACTTCCGGCTTGTGGGGTCAACCCTTAATAACAAATATATCTTCACATGGTAAATATGCCTCTCCCAACAGACTTAGTCATATACATCCAAGCTGATTTCTTGAACTCCAGGGAGGGCTTCACTTTGTATTCCTACATTTAAAGTTCTCATTACTTCTATTGGTTGACGTGGTTGTGGCCTGGTCCAGATTCTTGAGGCCAGCTTGATTCTGTCACTGCTCAGGCACATTAGAATGCTAACCTCAGAACAGATGACAGCCAATCTGTGCTCCACAAAGGCAGTGGAAACTCATGAAACATCCAGCAACTGAATAAGGAGCCAAGCCTTAAAACCTGAAAGTAGGAAAACAATAAACCACTACCCTGCTCTTATTGTAGCCAGTGTGGTCTCTCAGTTTTACCTGTGTTCACCATTCTTCACACTGTCTTTCTTTATGAGCCTATTTTCCCCTCATCACATATACCTGCCTATGGTTGGTTCCTAGTGGATGAAGTATCCACCTGTGTTCCAAGCAGATATACACAAGGAAAGGGTTCTTGTAATAAACAAATCACCCTCACCCCTTGCTTCAGCAGGTGCCACTAGTGAGGATACTATTCAAAGGAAACTGCAGGGGACGAGCATTCCTCAGACGTGCCTAATACAATTACTCCAGGAATCTGACTAAAAACTGATCAACCTAATGGCCCTACATGGAGAGGTCAACAATACTAATAGAAGCAAACTACAGCAATGTGACAAACGTCATGTTAAATATTCAAAGATAAGTGTTTGAACCTTGTCAGGAATATGTGTTTGGCTAAAAAATGTATGCTAAAAAGAGTTAACATATTAATGAAATTTAAAAAGACTGGAAAATGTGGGTAAATTTGATTTGATGACTCAATTAATACTAAAAATCTCCTGCAGGGACAGATGAGGCCAAGCAATAGATTTTGAATTTATTTGGAAAATGCACTTCTAAGTATTGGAAAATATGCCCAGGGTGTTATGTGGTTCTATTAAAATATCATTAAGAAACTAATTAGAGAATTATAATTAGCATCGATTAACTCTCCTTTGTCAGAAGAGCAGAAAAGCATATCAGATATGATTATGTGGAGATGATTAATAGAAGCAGATGAGGGCAAACAAACCTAGAAAAGGGCAACCTTACTAACATTACATCATTAACCCTAGCTCTCTGTGTTCTCCAAGGACAAATTCTCAACCATCAGGGGTGGAGGGAGATGGTTCTTTTCTTTCCTGAATGTTTGTTTGAGAGAAGTTAAGCACTTGGTGAGGATGCCAAGACTGGTGTGGCACAGGGAGAGTAAAGGTTGTTCAGCTGGAGGCTAAGGTTTCATGCTTGATTTGTATCCTGATGATTGCTAGGGTGGACTTAGGCATATGGTCTCCACCTTTTATTCCTCAGTTTCCTCGGCTGTGAGATGTGAGACAGTAATCCCACTGGGAAGTTGGAGTAATCTTAAGGTAGACTTCAAGTAAGATAGCTAAGCGCCATGCCTGATATGATTTAAAATGCATGGTGTTACATTGCTAACATGTTCCACCAAGTAAATATGTAGGCAGAAAATAGGATCTGGGGTGGAATGCAGCATATGTCTGTGTATCTTAAAGTAGTTATATTCCTCCTGGTATATGCTGTGGATAAAGTTTATGAATCAAAGAACAAGTGTTTGGAGCCAGAGTTCATAATAATAAAAAAGCCAGGATATCTCTCTCTCTCTCTCTCTCTCTCTCTCTCTCTCTCTCTCTCTCTCTTTCTCTCTCACCCCTTTTCTTTTCCCTCTCCCTCTTCTTCCCCCTTTCTTTCCTTCTCCTTCCCCCTCCCTCCCTCCTTCCATTCCCCTTCTCTCTATCCCTCCTTTTCCTTCTCTCTCCTTCCCCTTCCTTCTCTGCAGTTGGCAAATATTGCTGTACTGTCCAAGTCTTCACTTCAGATACACTTTATTGTCAGTGTCTATAAATTCTTAGGGACCCTCTAAGGTAGTCTCATTTTGCCATAAACATGATGATCAACAAACTTTGCCCCTTCTTCTTCCTTAGGAGGGTCATTTAGATTTTACATGATCAAAGTGCAGTGCAGTGCAGAGTTTAAACATCTCATAGACTCTATTACAACTCCCTCTGGATCTCTTCCCCTCCACTTTTTTACCTCTGCCTGAAAGCCGAAAATACTACTCAGAGGTTCCTCTTCTTTAAAGTTTAGTTAAGGGATTCTATTCAAGTTCCTGTGCCTATGTTCTCTTACTATTGGCCTCAGATTCCAATTTCTTTTAAAAGACCATGATGAACTTCGAGGAATAACTATATTGCAAAAGAAATCATAAGTAAAACTGTTTGTAAACTGTAAATGACATTACCATTTAATGAATTCTCAACAACTAATGACATATTACATGAGAATATTTTCCGGTATTTTTATAACATTTTCCAGGAATTTCATATGTGTAGTCATTTCTAACACATACTCTACATACACCCATAAAATATTTTCTATAGTATATTAAATATGCCATACTCATTCTAGGATCACTGGTCACATTTGGTTGATATGGCAAAGGTACATTTACTTTTTAATTTTATTTTGTTAATAACTTTTTAAAATTTATTCCTCTTGTTCCACCTATACTGGACTTCCTCTACCTGGTGAGTCAAATCCTCCCCGTTTTTCTCACTTCTCCCTTGATAATACCTGTATCTTCTCTTACCTACACTCCAGAGCTTCATCCCCACCCCTCCTGCTGCAATCTCTTCCCACTTTCCTGATTTCTGTGGTTACTACAAGTTATATACTCATATTTAAAAATTAGTAACTAAGAAACATAAATAAGAGAGACTACATGGCATTTGTCTTTCTGGGCCTTAGTTACTATAATCCTACTTGTAGTTCCAACCACTGACCTGACAATTTCATGATTTTGTTTCTCCTTACAGATGAATAGAATTCCATTGTATAGACATGCCCATTTTCATATCCATTTGCCAGCGGAGGGACACTTGAACTGTTCCAGTTTCCTAGCTCTTGTGAGTAGAGCAGAAGAAACATGCTAGCTAAGGAATTGTGGAAAGGATGCTGACTCCTCTGAGCATATGCCATGGAGCGGCAAAGCTGGGTCGTGTGTGTAGATTGCTTTGTTTGTGTTTTAGATTTTTGAGAATTCTTTATTTTCAGAGTAGCTAGCTTGTGATCTCAGGCAGGGCGAATGAGGGTCCTCTTCCCCACACAGTGTCCAGAATTTGCCATCAGTACTTTTCTTCATTGTAGCCATTCTCACTGAGGTTAGATCAAATCCCAAAGTAGTTTTAATTTGAATTTACCTGATTGCTAAGGATACTGAACATTTTTTTTTGAGATATTTCTTAGCCAATTTATTTCTTCTTTTAAAGCTCTCCAGGTTCATAGCCTCCCTTCTGTTTAATTGTTTTATTTTTCCATGACTCTTTGGTTTTTAGATCTTTATATATTCTGAATATTGATCCTCTATCACATGTGTACCTGACAGAAACATTTTTTTTATGATCTCTGCAAGGGTACTTTTAAAACCCTTTGAATGATTAGATGAGACTTCCTTCTCCTGTGTTTCTATTGAAAATCAGCAAGGTAAGACCGCTCTTCTCACAAACGAGTATGACCTATAGAGCTATAGTTATAAAGTCTCAAGTACATGGTAAGAAATAGCATCCAATAAGATTTTTTTTTATTAAGTGGTATTTGGAAGGTTTGGTTAACTGAGACTGTAAGATAAAAATTCCTTTGGGGTGAAGGTTTTTAAATTAATAGATCCTTCAGAGACTTTCTGACTAGGCCGAGGAAATGACAAGAATGGCTCTGGCTTCAGAGGGCCTCATCTTATCCCAAGAGTCTTTTCTTTCTCTGGGTCACATAACTGTCTGTGTTGAATTCAGCCAAATGTCATACAACTGCCAAGTAGATCTCTACAAGGAACTAATATTCTCTGTCAGGCATGGTAATGTGATGAATGAAAATGATCACCCAAAGTATATGTTAGGCATGATAATATAAATTATCATAGTATAAACTATGACAAAAGTCAATTCACTATGCTTTATGGTGTTCCCAGGGGTGTTGAATTTTTACTCTTCTCCTTGAGGTTT
The DNA here is from genome assembly GCF_004785775.1 of Grammomys surdaster. Lineage (NCBI taxonomy): Eukaryota > Metazoa > Chordata > Mammalia > Rodentia > Muridae > Grammomys > Grammomys surdaster. Next base: position 13,397,477 of record NW_021604578.1, on the reverse strand, counting down.
CAAAGTATGCTACCATTATTTCTACTGCTTTACCATGGTATGTTGTAAAGAGATGTTCTACCATTCTGGATGAAGGGCTCTGAGGGAAACGCTGGGCATCACAATGTACTCAAAAGCATCACAGATGAGATCAGCCCTACACAGTAGAAGTGTTACTTAGGCTATTATTCAATTACCTTGTCAAAAGAGATTTTGTTGATCAGCAGATAATTTCTAAAGTGAGGTAGTTCTGAGAGGAGTTCTAGGAATTATCAGTTTCTCTGCAGCATTCTCTGATATAAAATGTAGAAAACGGAAGTGTTATTGCTTTTTGCTTTTCATTTATCTTGACATGACCTGCCCCTTCTGTACACTGTAAGCCTTATCTCAGTTGCTTTTAGCCCCAGAGACTCCTCAGAATGAATAGAAAGATGAAGCCACATTGATTTGGCTTGATACAGGCAGTGAGCTTTGAGCTTTTTGATTGTTAATGTTAGATTTCATCAAAATCAATGGTACCTTGTTCTTTTTCTTCTGCCTCTGGCTAACAGAGACTGTAACAAATGAAGCACAAGGTGACATTCTTTCCCTTGGCCTTTGGGTTAATAGAACACAGCAGGCCATGGTGGCCAAGTGGCCAATATTATAAGATGGAGCTCTAATTTTATTGTGGAGCCTGGTTCCCAATTCTCATTCCACTTTCTACTTTCTTCCAATCTCTCTCTCACCAACATTTACCTGATGTTTCAAGTAATTTTTCTTGGTAGTACCTGAGGTAAGATGTATTACAAAAAGCACAGGATAAATTTCCCTTAGGAGATAACATTCATCTTACTTGAAGATCTTGGACCAAAGTTGGTAAGTTTAAATTAGGAATGTTAAAATATTATTTAATCTTATAGCAAATAAGAATACATTAATAGAATGCAAATCTTACATGATTTTGAAAGGTAAGTTTTAGTAAACATGTTTTCTTAAAAATTAAACTATACTATGCTACTTAGTAGTCCAATGATAGGAAAAAATTACACAGCTAGAGATGTACTGGTCTAAATCTAGATAAAATCCAACTTTTAAGTGCCAAATTTTTGTTCTTGTTTTTGTGAGTTGTTTTTTTTCTTTTGTTTGTTTTGGTTTTTTTTTTGGGTGGGGGTTTGGTTAACATTAATACAGCTTATCAATTACAATCAGGTAAAATAAGACTTCTCATTTCCCATGCCCAAGTCTGCATTTCCCAGAAAGCAGAATGTCAAAAGAAGTGTATGTGTAGATTTGCTCTTAATTTAATTCCTAGCAGAATTTTCCATTTAAGGTCTTTAGAGCCAGTGGCCTATGTAAGACCTCACAACACAGGGCTGTGCTACCCCAGGCTGTAGATGACATGGGTCAGAGAAGACTGGTGAATGGAGAAGAAATGGTTGACAGTCTAAGGAGAATTGTAGGTTAGCATAGCAAGTCTCAAAGTTACTGCTTTGGAGAAGATAAAAACAATCATTTAAATAAAAAAATGATTTTTTTTAAAAAATGAAACTTTGCAAATTAAAGTTCTCTTCACTCTGCAGTGAACGTGGAGCTGAAGTACTGTAATTTTTTTTTTTTTGAAAGCAAGAAGAAATTTCTCTCCAGTTTGAACTTCCAAGTGGCGTCCTACTGACTCAACTCTGGTAAGGGCACACTTCCATTATGTTATAATGGTTTTCTTGTTCAGTATTTGGAAGGCATCGAGTTATGCCTCATTATGCACTGTGGGTTTGAAATGTTCTTTTCCATCCTAAATAGCCAAAAAGCATCCAAAGAGACTCAAAAGTTAACATAAACTATGCAGCCTAATGTTTTAAATTTCAGTATGTGATTATAGAATTGAGTGTTTCTTTTTCCTTACCACTACAGAACAATGGAACATAAAAGTCTAAGTTGCTCCTGGAAGCACAAGTAGGCCATGTTTAGCTAATCGTGAGACTGTCTTGGCCTAGCCTCATCTCGTTGGCCTGTGTTGAGAGCACTGAGTTAGCTGTACATCCCACCCTGCCCTTTTTTGGAATGAGGAACAAGCCACCTTTTGTGTACTTTTTTTCCTGCTCCCACACTCCTTTCACAGCTCTCTGGGCAACACTCCCATACGTCCTCGAATTGATGCTGGTCCAGCCACACATCACACGGCTGGCTCCGGTTTTCCAGTTCCTCACTGAGCTCTCTCCAGCAGCATGCAGCTTGCTTGCCAGGTTCATTGCATTTGCCTCATGTCCTAAGTACAGAACTAGTGCCTGTTCTCTTTTTACTATCAGACAAATTCCCTTGGACATCTCAACCCCCACAGGACGCTCCCTCTATTCCCATTGCCAAAGGGAAGTCACCATGACCTACAACTCCCATTTAAGGCTGTTTCATTTCATTTTCTGTTTTTTTAGGAAAGGGAGTTGATCTGACATAACCCCCATTTCAATTTCTCCCTATTTGTCAGTCACTATTGAGGTAAATATTCTACTTGTTTCTGTTCTCAAATCCGCATGCTCAGGCTAGTCTCCATTTCACGTTGAAGTTGGTAAAAAGCACCAGCTATCTGAAGCTATGTTTACTTCACTGTGGAAATTGAGGTTATTCCTCAATGTCACTTAACAGCAGTTAGGGTCTGGAGTACAGTATATTCAAACAGCATTGTGTTTCTTACTTTGGGTCATGCTTTACATTGAGATCCTTAGTAAAATGATCAAAGCACCATCTCACTATCTTTCGTCCTATCAACAACGAAGACCGAATACGGGATACGTCTCCGATAGTTAAAATAAGAACCTGGAATCTGAAACTAAGTTAACTAGATAATGATTCTGGAGAATTCATGTAAGACTGGATCTTAGGTACTTTTATTTTCTTTCTCTCCTTACTAAAGTAGAGCCAAGAAAGACACAGAACAGCCTTCCAGTTTATGAAAGAGCTAGTGGCATCATCATAATGAGAGAATATATATATATATATATATATATATGCTAGTAAATATTAGTATCACTTGTCTATCTATCTATCTATCTATCTATCTATCTATCTATCTATCTATCT
>NW_021604578.1:13390675-13394434 GCF_004785775.1 Grammomys surdaster | reverse complement strand
TCTATCTATCTATCTATCTATCTATCTATCTATCTATCTATCTATCTATCATTTAACTGTCTATTTAAATACCCTTACACATACATTTATATTTGTATGAATGTGGTGAATGTGGGTACGTGGCCACATTTGCATGTGATACAGTGTGTGTCAAAGACAAAGGTTAACCTGAAGTGTTTTTCCACAGAGTGTCTGTTCATCATATTGTTTGCTGGGACTTAGGGTCCCCTGATTCAGCTGTCTGGCTAGTTAGCCTCAGGTATCCTCTGGTCTGTGAATCCCCAGCACTGAGATTACTATAGTGTAGTGCCTTCAAATCTAGTTTTATTTTTGCTTTTGGGTTTTTTGGTTGTTTGTTTGTTTGGCTTTTTGTTTTTAATCTGTGTAGTCCTGGCTCTCCTGGCATTTTGTCTGTTGTCTAGGCTAACTCATAGAGATCTGTCTGACTCTGACTCTGCCTTCCAAGTGCTGGAATTAAAGGTGTGCACCAGGTGTAGCTTTATATGTGAGTGCTAGAGACTTAACTCAGGTCTTCATACTCACCTAGGCAAGGTTTGACACACTGAGCTTTTTCCCTACCCCAAGGTTTTCCCTCTATTTAACTTTGTAAATATGATATTAATACTTGTCGTCACAAAGAAAGGAAATTGAGGCTCAAGTAGGTTAAATCATCTTTGTTTAAGACCATACAACTATGTGACTGAGGCAAAATTAGAAGCTACATATATTTGATTTATTTTAAAACCTGATTGATCTACTATAACAGGAGAATGCTTCTTAGCCACAAATTTGTTTGGATTGAATCTTTCAGGCTTTCTACATATAAATAAAATGAAATTGAGCAGATTTTCTGGCAAACTGGAACACCCTTTTCCAAGTAAGTCTTGATTTCTCTTATTAGTGTTATTTTTCGAATTGCACAGATGTTAGTCGTGTGTTTGCACAAAGCTAGTAAAATTGACCAATGCATCACTTAGGCAGCTGTGTATGCTGCATTGTTCCTTTGTAGCCCAGTAGCTCTGAAGGTCATGAACTGTCTTAATAGACAGCAAGTTGCAAGTTGAGAGATCTGTTCACCTTAATTGTTAGACCCACCTTTTGTCTTAGTGTAACTTTTAATGCCAAATTCTAAATATAAAGAATAGTTATACTGGGGCTGGAGGGATGGCTCAGTGATTAAGAGGACTTCCAGATGTCCTGAGTTCAATTCCCAGCAACCACATTGTGGCTCATAATCATCTGTAATGGGATCTGATGCCCTTTCTGGTGTGTCTGACGAAAGCAAAAGTATACTCATGCATAAAATAAAAAAATACATCTTAAAAATTGTTATACTTAATTTATGATTTTCAAACAGTAACAACGATTGTTAACTTACTGTGTTGACTTGCCTGATCCAGCACCAAGAGGAAGCAAGGATGCTAATAACAACCTGGGTAGGACACTAACATCACTGGTACCTTCTACGAGAAGAATTAGTGTCACTTTGTTTTCTTTTAATGTTCTTTTTTTCCCTTGCTTTTATTCCTTGCCTTCTCTTTCTTTCCTTTTCAAATAAAATCAACCTTTACTATTAAACGTGGCATTTTTAAGGATTCTTTATTTTCATTTGTACAAGTGTTCTGTCTAGATAACTGTAATGCACAGCCGGTGCCCATGGAGAAATAAAAGAAGGTATCAGATTCCCTGGAACTGGACTTACAGATGTTTGGAACTACTGAGTCATCTCTCTGACCCCAGGGGAAGATACTGATACGATATAAAAGGTTAAAAGAAACAAAGGGACAAGGTGGCAGCCTCTAGATTGGGGAAAGAGCTTTACCAATTCTACATTGGACAGAGGGCTAATATCCAAAATATACAAAGAACTCAAGAACGTAGACTCCAGAAAAGCAAATAACCCAATTAAAAAATGGGATACAGAGTTAAACAAAGGATTCTCAACTGAGGAATCTCAAGTGGCCAAGAAGCAGCTAAAGAAATATTTATCATCCTTAGTTATCAGGGAAATGCAAATCAAAGCTAACTTGAGATTCTCATTGACACCAGTCAGAATGGCTAAGATCAAAAATTCAGGTGACAGTAGATGCTGCTGAGAATGTGGAGAAAGAGGAACACTCCTTCATTGCTGGTGGGATTGCAAGCCGGTACAACCACTTTGGAAATCAATCTGGTGGTTCCTTAGAAAATTGGAAATAGTTCTACCTGAAGACCCAGCTATAGCAAGCACTATTGGGCATACACCCAACAGATACTCCAACATATAACAAGGACACATGCTCCACTATCTCCATAGCTACTTTATTTATAATAGCCAGAAGCTGGAAACAACTCAGATGTCCCTCAATGGAGAATGGACACAGAAAATGTGGTACATTTACATAATGGACTACTACTCAGCTATTAAAAATGAGGACTTCATGGATTTTGCAGGCAAGTGGATAGAGCTGAAAAATATCATCCTGAGTGAGGTAACCCATACCAAAAAGGACATACATGGTATGTACTCACTGATACGTGGATATTAGCCCCAAAGCTCAGAATATTCACAATACAACTCACAGACCATATGAAGCTTAACAAGAAGAAAGGCCAAAGTGTGGATGCTTCAATTCCACTTAGAAGGTGGAACAAAATAATCATGGACTGCAGAGAAAGGGAGGGATCTGGGTGGGGAGGGGAGGAGGAGGGAAAAGAGGGCAGGATAAGGCATGGGAAGAGTCCGAAGAGAAGTCCAGAGATCTAGGAGAATGAATAGAAGTATGTAGTGGGAGGGGGAGCACTTGGAAGTCCCAGACACCAGGGATGCGATAGGTTCCCAGGATGCAACGGAGATGACAGTAGCTGAAATGTCCAATAGCAGGGAGATAGAATCTGAAGAGACTACCTCTAGTAGTTAGAGATGGCCCTCAGTTGAGGGATGGGGTTACCCACCCATCTCAAAATCTTTAACCCGGAACTGTTCCTCTCTAAAGGAAATTCAGAGACAAAAAATAAAACACAGACTGAAGGAAAGGCTATCCAGAGACTACCCTACCTTGTGACCCATCCCATCCACAGACACCAAACCCTGACACTATTGCTGATGCTAAGAAGCCTGGTATAGCTGTCTTTTGAGAAGCTCTACCAGCACCTGACTAAGACAGATGCTGATATTCATAGCCAACCATTGAACTGAGCCCCAGTACTCCAAAGGAAGAGTTAGGGGAAGGACTGAAGGAACTGAAGGGGATTGCACCTGCCTAGGAAGAACAAAAATATCAACTAACAGGATCCCTCAGAGGTCCCAGGAACTAAACCACCAATCAGAGAGAACACATGAGTAAGTCCATGGTTCCTATTACATAAGTAGCAGAGGACTGTCTTGTCTGGTATTAGTGTAAGGGGGGGTACTTGGTCCTGTGGAGGCTTGATGCACCTGAGAAGGGGGTTGCTAGAGGGGAGAGGTAGGAGTGGGTAGGTATGAGAGGGAACACTCTCTTAGAGGCAAAGGAGAGGGAAGATGGGATGAGGGATTTGCAGAGTGGAACCTGGAAAGGGGGACAACATTTAAAAGGTAAATAAATAAAATAATTAATAATAATAAAAAAGAAACAACGGGGAGTTTATGGATAATATTATACATTCAAGAGGAACTGAAGGCTTCTAAAAGAGCATTTAGCATTCATCTTTTCTTATCTATAGTTCCTGAGTTCTGGGTGTGTGTTGGGCGTCCTTCCTTCCTTCCTTCCTTCCTTCCTTCCTTCCTTCCTTCCTTCC
>NW_021604578.1:13316478-13390665 GCF_004785775.1 Grammomys surdaster | reverse complement strand
TCCTTCCTTCCTTCCTTCCTTCCTTCCTTCCTTCCTTCCTTCCTTCCTTCCTTTTTTATTTCCTTCCTCATTATCATTTTCTCTTCCACTTACTGTATCAGACTGAGAAAATCCAGCAATGTTGAACTACGGAAGAACCAGGAAATAGGCAGATGTGAACAGGAAAGTAGGTAGAAGCTAACCAGGGTGGACTTGGCTCTAGGGTTCCTGAGGAGCTGAAATCACAGGGCCAATCATATCCTTGAGATGGACTATTGCAAAGAATGTATTCTCATACACGATACAACCATAGGCAAGAATTTTAGTCCATACCACCTTAAAATTCTGGTTAAGACCCCCCCAGTGATCTTCAATATATCCTCTGCCCTTTCCAAATGTAAAGGCACATTTTTTTTTCCTGATTTCATATTCAACGACTGGACTATACCTCACAGTGGTGGTTCAAAGTTGCTTGTTGGTGTAGGTAGTATTTCTATGGCTCACCTACAAATTCCTTGTTGGCTTCCACATGGATATTCTCCTCTAGGAAACTCATGTTAGAACAGGGTGCCCAGACCACCTTCAGCTATAGTATTTTTTCTTCTGTATGTGCAAAGCGTTCTGGTTTGAGTCTTAGTTGCTGTCACATATCAGCAGTTCCTTATCATTTTCCATGACAGATCAGAGCTCACCATGTGGCCTCCCTGGGCTGATTTCTAACCATTAGCTTCTCCCAAATAAAGCCAGCTGCACAGAAGTCAGCAGGACATCTTACTTATAGTGAGATGTTTTTTGGGATCTCTTCAAAAAATTTAAATAGATTAACAGATCAAGTAAGACAGTAATGAAGTAAATATTCTGGTTTTTACTTAAAACTAACCTGATCAACAAAAGAAGGAATAAAAGGTTCTAATGTCTCCCTTTTTGAATAGTAGATGCAAATTAACTCATACATATTTTCTTGTGTTTCATTGTTCTTCGTTTACATTACAAATGCCTCCCTTAGCCCTTCCTCAAGTCTCCCTCTACAAGTAGGTAATAGGGCTGTCTGACTTATTTTCATGTGACTTTTCTGGTTTTCAATCTGTGACAGTAGGTTGGATTACTGGGAAATTATGAGTGGAACAGATATGGTGGTGTTTAATATCAGATCTCAACTTTTCTTTATCTGATGTCCATTATGTTCTTGCCTCTTCTTGCTTGTATAACTAAAGACTGCTAACTCCATTCCCCCCTCTTTACTACTATTTACTTCTTTTCCTCCTCTAAATCTCACGTGCTTATATTCTGTTAAATTTGAAATGAATTTAATTTATTTCCTTTATTCTAGCTTGCTATGATTTATTCTTTGTCAGAATTTCCCTTGGATCAATGTGTGCTACTCAAGAGAAATTTGTTTCAAAACTCAGTTTCTCAGTTTGTATCCGAGAAAAAGTTTGTCACTGAAAAATTCTCTTGTGTGACAACTTACATGTATTATAGGATGTTTCAGAGTATGCACTTATATTGATCCAAGAGTCTGATTCTTATAACCTAAGAATAGCACAGTGTTTCTGGGGGCTAGGTGAAAAGAGAAATCTCTGCTTAGTGATAGGGAGTGACATCTTCCAGTAAAGAACTTGGCATGCCTGAATGAATCAGAACTAATTCTGAATTTACAAACTGACATAAACTTACCACTGCTGCTGAGTTTAACTTCCAAGAAAGACCTATGGAGAAAATATGTGCTGCATTACAGATCCCACAGACCTACTTTAGAATCATAGACCCAAGCAGCTTTACAGGTTGAGAGCTCCTTAGAGAACATCTATTTCAACTTCTCATTCTATTGCTTGGGGAAAACTAAACTTAAAGAGATGAGATGGCTTTTCAAAAACTACCTATTACATATTACAGTTCACATAGACATTTCCTGAGTATCTTATTCATGGTCTACATATCTTACCCTACTTCAGCTCTACCATTTGGGTCCATTTCAAAACTATCTTTATGGCTTCAAAAGAGTTAGGCATCTAAGTCATTAAAGCTGTACATACCAGACGTACAGTCTAGATCAAGATCCTTTTTGCAAAACCTGATGTCCTATAAGGTAAAACTACTCACTGTACCCTGAGAGACGAATCGTAGTATACAAACTTTTATGCATTCACAGAAGTGTTTGTTAGGATTTCCCTGTAAGCAGATTCTGAGACCAAATTTTAATTGGGAATAATTTTTTTTTAGGCAATCCAAGAATGCACTGGCTGAAGAGTGAAACTGCAGGCTGAGGAAAAGTGCTGTATCTCTACAAATACCCAGAATTCATTACCAGATATGGACTCCACTCAAAGGCTGTGTGGGTTAGGTCTGAGTTCTGCTCTAAGGATGAATCTCTCATGTAAAAATGCTTGCTCTATGTACATGATCAGATGAACACTCAGCCCAAATAGGGGCATGATTTCAAGAAGAAACCATTGGCTCTAATTGATATTGTAAATGTTGAAGGAACACGTGTTAAGTATGATACTGTCTTCTATACCAGGAAATAGACAGTAATAATGCATATATATTATTGTATGGTTGCAGTCAGGCTTCATAATGCTGAAACATTTTAATATATTATTCATGTTGTGGTTACCCCCAGCCATAAAATTCTTTTCATTGTTACTTCACCACTGTAATTTTGCTAGTGTTATGAATCATAATATAAATATGATTCTGATAGTTTTTGGCAACCCCTTGTGAAAGAGTCTGGACCCACATGTTGAAACACACTGGCTTATCCTAAACGTAGAGACTGTATAGATTTCCTTTAGAATATATTGCCTGACATTGATGCTTCCAGCTACCTTCTGCAGAACTTATTTTGGTTCTACACAAATATTCATTACAAAATTTAGGCAAGAATTTATGATCAAAGCTCTTTTATTTAGAAGCTCATTAGGTCTGAAGACTAAAGGACCTGGAGAGGTATGATAGGGAGCTGTGCTAGTTGGCGTTCATTACTGTGATAAAGTACCTCAGCAAAACAACTTACAGAAGAAATACATCTTTGGCGTGTGATTGGGAGAGATGTTTCAGCCATCATGGTAGGGAGGCATGGAATAATAGAGTAGGTATCTTGTGTAAAGGATTGGAAAGGACTGGTAATGATGGTGGAAAGTGAAATAATCCTGCCCTTTTCAGCTTTCTTTTTTCCTCTTTTATACCATTGTGACCCTCATCCTGGGGACAGTGCTGCCCAGCTCACATTGAGAAATGTCTCTTCCCTTCAGTTACTCTTCTCTCGCTATGCCCCATAGGCACCCCCAGAGTATTCTTTACTGATACCCTGATGACTCTACAGTCCATCACATTGACAGTCAAGATGGACCATCACAGAAGGCCACAGGAGATATCTACAGAAGTGAGGGTTGATCTTTGTGTATCTCAGCAATGTTATCATAGCTGTCCTACTAAGAAAAAGCTGGGGTATTTATTACCGGCTTAGATTTTGTGGATCCAAGTTGAAGTTAACAATAAAATATTAAAATCCAACAAAATATCATAGAAATAAATATTTAAAGAGACATTTGTCAAGGTTATATTTTAAAACCTTATTTTTTTCTGTAGTGTGGAGATTTAGCAGTCATGAATGTAGAGAGATAGCCAAAGAATAGGATCCATTAAAGTCTTAAAGTCCTAATACATCCTCTAAAAGCTAAATAAGTCAACAAATATCCTAATTCAAGCCATACAAATCCTATCCTTTGTATGACTGTAGGCTAGAGTACAGCACATAATTCAATTTTCTGTAAGCAGAAAAATAAATATGAATTTTCAGTAGAATTATTTTTGAACTTCTCATCCAAGAGTTTCTAGGGAACAAAGTATAAAATCTGCACAAGATAGAATAGGAAGATGTCAGGAGCCATAATGGGAGAAGCTAATTATTAGCAGATGATCATCCTGAAATGTTTGCCTCGGATTATTATGTAATCTGTGATAAAGTGAGTCCTCATTCAGCAAGGCTGTGAGGGACTTATTTTAGGAAAGATTTCTGCTATTAATATGCTTTCCCTATTATTATTATTATTACTACTACTACTACTAAACATATGTAATAATCACTAAGCAATAGCACACCTCTTTGGAGCAGATCTCTGCAGACCCACGAAGATGTACTGTCTTGTAGTTATGCTATATAGACTAATAAATGACTTCTTAAGTCTTTTTTTTTTTGTTTTTTTTTTGTTTTTTTTTTTTTTTTTTTTGTTTTTTCGAGACAGGGTTTCTCTGTGTAGCCCTGGCTGTCCTGGAACTCACTCTGTAGACCAGGCTAGCCTCGAACTCTTGAACTCAGAAATCCGCCTGCCTCTGCCTCCCAAGTGCTGGGATTAGTCTTAATGATGATCCTATAAGAATTCCTCAAACTATCTAAATGATTATTAAGCTCTTTTATAGTGGGACTTCTATTAGGTCCCTTTCTGATAGTCAAAACTGCAATGAGAGCTCTGCCAGTCTCCCGAGTGTCATCAATTAATTGCCCTTAGATAGCAACCAGACTTTCTCCTGCTCAGAGCACATTCCAAGAGGTCATAAAACAATTAACCAAAGATCACTAAAAGGAAACTCACAATTTATTATAGGTACTAGGACAGAAGATAAAATATCTCCTGGGTGTATCTATACAAAACTTCACTAATTTCTTAGTTATAGTTTTAAACCTTCAGTGAAGAGTTAGACAGGTAATGGATGTTTAGCTAGATAATTGCTCCTAATGAATATGCATGCAAACATTCTGTGTTGTAAACTTCTATTTCAATTTATGATTTGAATTTTGGTGTGAACCTGTGATGAACTTTGTAACATGTGACCATGTACACTGAAAGATGCATAAGTACTGAAGACAAAGACAAGGAGAGTAGTGTTTGTACTAATCGTGGTAGTTGTAGTAGAATAGAGTAGTCGTACATGTAGAGGTTTGTTAGGGGCTGTTCGTCCTTTCCTTTCCTTTTCCTGTGCTTAGAATTTTTTCACTTAGAATTTTTCCCTTGTTAGAATCTTTTCCTTTTCCCCACTTGGGACCTTATCATTTTTCCTCTTAGATAGCTTTCATAGGAAACATTTTACACTTAGCAATAAACTCTATGATAACTTCTCTAACTGTTTTTTTTCCCTTCTTGCCACCTCAAACTAGCAGTTAGAGCCCAGCAGCTTCCTGCTGAGATAGAGCAAAGACCACATTGCCTAATCTTCTGCTGTTTGGTTATAGGTGTTAATCACCTAAGCCTCAGAAGAAGTTGTTAGGACCATTTAGAGGTTATCATCAGCATTTCAGTACAGGTCAGAGAGCCAGAAAGCCCTGAGACCCTCAGACTTTGAAGCCATCACCAGAGTCCTACTCTATGCCCCTGTCACTACCTTCTCTGTGCCAGGAGGCTCCCAGCAGGAAGAACTTTAGGGACGCATCTATGGAGAGGCAAGAGGAAAATGAAAGGAAGGTTTTGAACAATGTAAAGTATGTAATAATAGTAGTAATAAATATAAAAAAAAACTTTCTTGTCGGGTGTGGTGGCTCACACCTTTAATTTCAGTACTCAGGAGGTAGAGGCAGGAAGTTCCCTGAGTTCGAGGCTAGTCTGTTCTACAAAGCAAGGTCCAAGACAGCCAAGGATACACAGAAAACTCTGTCTCAAAAAACAAAATGAAACAAAGCAAAAGAACAGCAACAAATTTTCCCTTTTTGTCCCAACACTAAAAAGCTACTCTTCTTTGATTGTGAGGGAACAGTTTTCTAGGGCACTGTTATTACTAGGTACTAAATGTAAATGTATAAGCCAATGTCATTTATACAAAGAAGAAAACAGAATTCAATGGAATTCTGATTAAAATAATTTCCAACACAACTAAAAACATATAAGTGTACATAGTAAATTAGACGGTCAAATAAATATTTGACAATAAGAAAAAGTAATATGAGTTACTTTGGTAAGACTAGTGCATATTAATCACGGAAAGAATGTAGCATTCCAGTCTCTTGGGTGTGGAAAGGTAATCTTCAAGCTACCAAAAGGGAGATGTGGACACCAACCCAACCACAAAAGCCTTGATCTACTATTGGTTCTGCCTGTAAAATATGCTAGGGTAATGGTAGCAGAGAACTTGTGGGAGTAGCCAACCAATGTTTTGTCTTAAGGCCCATTCCACAAGAGGGAACCCATACCTGGCTTGGGCAACCAAGAACCAGAGACTAGATAATTCAGAAACCTACGTTAAAACCAAACACAACTTGTCTAAAAAAGAATCAAGAAAATAATTTCTAATGATATTCTGCTATACTCATAGATAAGTGGCTTATTTAGTCATCATCAGAGAGGCTTCCTCCAGCAGCAGATGGGAACAGATGCAAAGGTCTCCAGCCTGACAATGTGTGGACAAATTTGTCTCCATCAAATTCCTCCTCTCAGCACTCAGGAAATCCTACAGAAGGGGAGACTCAAAGAGTATAAGAGCCAGAGACAATGGAGAACACCAGAAAACAAGGCCCTCTGAACCAACTAAGTAAGGTGCATATGAGTGCACAGAGACTGAAGCAGAAAGCCCAGAGTCTACATGGATCAGCACCAGGTCCTCTGAGTATAGAGTATAGGTTATAGCTATTAGATTAGTGCTTTTATGGGACTCCTGACTATGAGAAGGAGTGGGTCTCTGACTCTATTGCCTGCACTTGCACTTTTTTTCTCTTGTTGGGTTTTTGTGTCCAACTTTGATGTGAATGTTTTTGCTTCACCTTATTGTATTTTATCTTGTAGCATTTAGTTGTTACCGCTTACAAGCAAGTTCTTTTCTAATGAGAGACAAAAAGGGAGTGGATCTGGAGGGGAGGGAGGGTGAGGAGGAGCTGAGAGGAGTAGAGGGATGGTATACTATAATCAGGATATATTGTGTGAGAAACTAATCTATTTTCAGTTAAAAATAAGGAAAAGAAATGAAATAGGTATTGTTTATTCCATTAAGGAAAGAAATGTGAGACTAAACTATAAATGACTTAATGCTGAAATGACTAAAACGGTTGGAAGAAGAGAAGAGGAACAGCCAAGAAACAAAACAAAACAAAAAACAAAAACAAAGAACAACAACAACAACAAGAAAAAAAAACAAAAACAGAAATGCAGTAGAGAAAGAAATTGCAAAAGCATCAGAAGAAAGTGTTTGGAATGGGACAGAGGTGAACTGCCAACATTTGAATAGCTGATTTCCGAAGAGAAAACACAAAACAATGAATGAGAACAAATATTTGAAATAGTCTGTGACAGACTTACAGAAGTGAGAGATAACTCACCTCTGTATATTGGAAGCCCGCAGGGGACTTGTGAAGGTTGAGATAGAATGAGCAAGTCTGAGGTTTGTCTCAGTTAATCCTTTTTGTTTTAAAATGAGAAAACTTTGAAGTATCCATCAACAGAATAGTGACTTCCAAAAGCAACAGTGATGCAGTAGTTCCAGAACTCAAGGGAATAATGTGAAAATTCACAAATTTTATATATAGTAAAGATATCCTTGAAATACCAAGACTAAAAAAAATATATAGAGTAAAAGAAAAAAGAAAACATCTGAGCCTGGGCACGAGCATGTCTGAGCAAATACTTATAGAGAATCCACACAATATGACAGGGCACATTCATACTATAAATGGCAGCTGATATCCAGCCTCAGACATGTTAATATGTGTGACTGTTTAGTAATTTATTACAAAAAGACATATTTGAAAAGACAGCAAGATCTAAGTATATACTTTATGAAATAAATACATCCAAACCAAAATGATCCTAAATATTGAAAAAGAAGAATAACAAAATTTAACAGAAGAAAGAATCAATGGGAAGCTTGGGACAAGACACTGAGATTCCTACCTACCAGAGATACACAGTGTCCATGTATCACAAAGAAATGGGAGACACACTCAACATTTTACCAAATAATTTGTCTATTTCCTTTTCAAATTTTATGATGATATTAAGGTAATAAGCATGAACAAATTTGGAAATATTCCAGGATAAAAAAGACTACAGTAATTTGACAAATAAATCAAATACAAGGTTCAAATTTGACTGTGTGGCAGATATTGATGTAGTCAAATTAGCAAGATATTGATGAGCTTCCTAGGTTATATAATAAAATTATATTGACGCTGATTTCCTAATATTCATACCATGGGTGTTTACTTTGATTACATAAATTAATATCTTTGTTCTTAGGATATGTACATTGAGGTATGTAGTATCAAAACAGCAACACCATATCAATTCCTTACTGCCTAATGGCTATGAAAAATTTTAGATGTCTTTTCATCTAGGTAAAATGTCTAGGAATTCTTTGTATTGTTCTTTAAATTTCATATACTTGTGAAACATTTAAGAATCAGATGAAAAGATAACATTTTGTGTGAAATGAAGAATAATGAATTAGTCATTTGTAGCTATTAGGAAGAGCTGAGGATATTTTTTCAGGCTATGGTTAGATTATAAACATCCTGAAATTACTTCTTTGTTCTAGCCAAATATTTAGATTCCTGCCTGAAGTTATTTCTTTGTTCTAGTCTAATGTCAGATTCCTGCCTAAAGGCCTCTTCCTTGTCCTTAGCCAGTGCCATATTCCTGTCAAGCAGCCCATTTCCTTGTCCTTGGCCCATGTCAGATTCTTGCCAAGCAGCCCCAAAAGCTCTCCACCTCTCCCCCTTTTTTATTTCATAAACAAGACTGAGTCTGTCTTAAGTCATTCTGACAAGAATGTCTTCCTTACCCATCATGGAATATGCATTATCCAAAGCAATGCACTCTGTCTTAGGTTGGTAAGGCTCTATGCAGAATATTACCTGTCCTTGGCTTGCAACCCTGTTAATTTAATAACTCTGTCTGGGGAATCCATTTTCAGGTTCAAGTCATGTACTTTGGCTTCCAAAATGTTGATGTTGTTAAAGACAAGCTTTAACATGATGGGCAGGAATAAAAGTATTCCTAGGACAAAAGGGTTAGCATGATCAAGCTATATATGCCATTCTTAAAGCTTGACCAAAATAGAAATATTGACTCAGACCACGGGTAATTTTATCAGCAATATCTGCTGCATCAACACTCAGCAGAGCCGCATTCTTTAAATTCATAATCTCACTATGCAAAGTTAAAGCATCCAAAGGGGTATTAGAATTATGCCAAATACACTGCAAATGTCTTTAAACTTTTTCCTAATTATAATGACTACTACTGTAAATTTTAGAACTAACATGAATCCAATGGTATTTAGCATGACACTCAAGATGGCTCCATACCCTTAAATTCTGAGTCATTTCTTATTCCTTATTCCTGGAGAAGTTCAACTTCACTGGTTTATTCTGCCTTCACTTTTAGGATACAATGGGCTTTTGCTATTTTAAAAAACGATTTCCAGTTTTATTTGGTTTGTTTGTGTGTATACGCATGCAGACATGCGTGCATGTGTCTGTGTGTGCACTTATGTGTGTGCATATATGCAGTTGCCATGCCAATGTGTAGTAATCAGAGAAAAGATTGTGGAATTTGATTTTTCTCCTTTCACATCCTGGAGATCTGAATCAGGCTGTCAGGCTTCATGGCAGGCACCTTTACCCAGTGAGCCATCTCATTGGACCAAAGTGCTGCTTTTGTTAGTGAGAAAAATGTATGTTCAAATTTCATTAACCTCACTTAGACTTTTCTAGAAATAATCCTCTAAAAGTGAAACCAGGGCAAAAACGCTAAGAGAGCAAGGGCTCCTTGGAGATAGTTGCATTGCAGGGTTTCTAAGAGGCTGGTATTTCCATGCTCATGAGCTAAATATATGAGCTTTAAAAAGTAGGAGATGCTCCAGAATTCCAAAAATTAGCAAGCACATTTGCAATGCATGTTAAGACCCCTAATGATAAACAAAGAGAGTTAGTAAGCTAGTAACGGGTCTTGCAAGTAATCGTTTGTGAGGCTGTGGCTCATAGGTGACTCGCTCACATCACAAGCTATGTATCTGACTTTGCTGGTAAGTCAGGAAGGAATCAATAGATCATAAAATAGATGCAAATATGTTTATAAGTCCCCTAATGCAGCATGAAAATATCTTCAGGCTGTTCTAATAGAGTTGTACTCAGCCATGGAGGAAAGGGACATAAAACATATAGACATTTAATTATGTGTCCTTTTAGTTTTTCATATATAGTTGAAAAGTATATTTTAACTGGCAGAACATTTTATACTTTTTAACTAGCTTTAAAGATATTGAAAGTGTTTAGAACCTAGATTAATAAATCTACATGATTCTACCACTCAAGCTAGCAAATATCAACTTTTTCTTATTTTTGTTTTAAATATACTCTTTTATTTCTAAATTAAATTTGTTTTTTGACAGACTATCCTGCCTCAGATTCCTGATTATTAAGAAATACTGTTAAAGTGTCTTCTGTATTTATCTGTTGTGGTCCCATTTTCTCCACATCTATCTTGAATTTGATAAGTATTCTACCAAGTCTATGTTTATTACATGTGTTTTTCCATAAATAATATATGTATTTACAATTTGATATAATTTCCCCCCAAATACTATTCTAAATTTGCTAATCTTCTGGTCTATGGTTATTACCTGTTTAGCTATAAATAATACATACATGCACATGTGTATAATAAATAGGGGTATTCAAAAATGTATTAACTGTGTCTTTAAGAGACTATATGTTATTTTAGTTGTTTCATTTTGATAGGTACATAGTACTATAATTTTTAAACAAAAATTCATCTTTGTTTATACGGACAGAGGTTAATTATCCTATTGAAGCCTTTTCTATCATAATCAATCAGTATTGTGATTAACACTTCATACGCTTTAAGATATATAAAGGTTTTCTTTTCCAGTATGTTTAAAAGCAAAATCAACAACTGACTAGATACTGTTTCTCTTCAAGCTTTCATAGTTCTAGAAGTTGCTGTGCACACTACTGGGGTTGGAATATAATCAATAGTATTAACAAGCTGTGACCTATGTGAGCTATAATAACCACAATACTAGCAAGCTATGCCTACTGTTGCTGTAGTAGATGATATGTTATAGGTGTTGGTTACTCACCTTCTTATTGGATTTAAGAACTACTGTACACGTGAAAATTCATTCCTAGCACCGTGAAATGGGCCCAAAAACCCATGTTGGATTATTGTGAGCCATTTTTCTGCTAAATTGTCATGGTATTAGTACTTATCTTTACACTCATATAAAGTATATATGTCTTTCAGTCCTCATCAGACAGTTTAATTTTTGCAATAAATGACAATTAGCATACAGACTGATAATTGATCAACATAAAGAGAATGAGAAACTGTGAAGTGCTCAGTGCTAAATGGATGTCTGCATCATACTCTGTCCTCTAAAACCTGGGGAATCATTGCAGAGTAAAGTGCAAAAAGATTCTGAAATCAAGAAAACAGTGTTTGTTGGACACGTATGAAGTAAAAACAGTTGTGGCAGCATGCATAGACTTGTGTAAGTTTAAGAAAAAAATGAGGAAAAAGAAGAGGAGGTACAGGAGAAGAAGAGAAAGAAAGAAAGAATGAAAGAAAGAAAGAAGGAAGGAAGGAAGGAAGGAAGGAAAGAAAGAAAGAAAGAAAGAAAGAAAGAAAGAAAGAAAGAAAGAAAGGAGAGAAGGAAGGAAGAAAGAAAATCTCAGCATTGAGAAGGGAGGTAGTCCCTAAGTCTCCATTCTAGAAGAGGAGCTCTTGGCAGGGAGAAGGAGAAGGTCAATTTTCATTAAGCATAAGTGTGCCTGCTCTAGTAGTGAGTGTACACTTATCCATATACTGCCAGCACTAAATGGATTCACTGACTTTAAAAAATAGAGAGCACATGAAGTTGACAGGGGAAAGTGGGAGAAAAAGAAAGAGAGGGAATGGGAGCTGGATTGATTAAAACACATTGTGTAAAAGCGTGAAACTCTCCAACAATAAAAAATTTCCCCCAACATTTAAAGATGCACTTTTCTTTGAAGGTGATCATTGATTTTTTGGAGAGTGCTAGGTAGTGAATTCCAGACTTGTTCTCGCTAGGCAAGTAAACATCCCACCACTTAGCTACACTCATATTCCTAGACATTATTAAGTGCATTATGTATTTGCCGTTATGGTAAAATTTTTCCATTACATTTTTAATTGTTGCTGCTAGGTATAGATGGTCTTATCATTGTGTATCAAGGCACATTGATAACTCTTGGAAAGTCTTACTAGTTCTGATGATTGATAGTTGATTTTTAAGTTTCTGTATTGATGTGTTCTGCTAATGTCATCTTTACATTTAGTTTTTACTTTTATTCCTCCATTTCCTTGATTTTTATTTTTATAGTTTGTTTTGTTTTTATTTTATACGCATTGGTGTTTTACCTGCATGTATATTTGTGTGAGGGTGTAATACCTTGGAGGTACAGACAGTGTGAGCTGCCATGTGAGTGCTAAGAATTGAACCCGGGATTCTCTGGAAGAACAGCCAATACACTGCCGAGCCATCTCTCCAGATTCCTTGTTTTTTTTTCTTATTAACCTGCTTAATGTTTTAGTGTAGTATTGATATGTGAATCCTCCCAAAGTTTCAATGAAAGGAATTGATTTATTTATAAATGGGTTATTGTTATATATTTGGCTATACTTATTTTATTAGCCAAAGGACATGATTTCTAAAACTGCAATCTGAAGAATTTGTCTTAACCTAGATCAGTGTTGGGCTTGATCATGAGCTTGTTTGAACAGATTGACTGAGGAAATTGTATTGTTGTTCTTCCAAAGGTGGGTATGTCACACAGGCTGGCTTAGTATTCCACAAGAAAAACTTTGTTCTGTATTTGATGAAGTGTTGGTTAATATATATTTTTGTTTTAAACTTTATTATTATTATTATTATTATTATTATTATTATTATAATTATATGGAAAATACTTCCCTAGTATTTACAAGAAGTAATTCTAAGCAATAAATGAGTACAAGCAGACTCAAATGTGAATGGAGAATTAAAAAGTGGTTCATAATCCTGAGTCTGAAGACCACTCACATTAGCTCTCATTAGTTCTTTGCTTTCAGTCTGGCTTTAGGTTAAATTGTGAGTGCAAAATTTCAAAGGATTATGGTTGGCATGCCTCATCACCAAGGCTTGAAACATTCAGAAAACAGATGTACCAAGATTCATCAAAAAAGTCTATAAGAGGCATGATTCTGAAGATTTAGATTCTTATACTAGAAATCTGTAAATATAAAACAAACAAACAAGAACTGTGTGCTTTTCTCAAATAAAGAAACAATATTTTTCTTCATCTGAGATGCCTTGTCATTGAAGTCATTTAATTATTAAATGGTAGATGAAGATTCTTTTATACTGTCCTGACTGGTGAAGGCATACACTCCAGAAAAGTTACTTGCTGTGATGTTGAAGAAAGAATTTGACATCTTTAAGCCTCAGTCTTCTCACTTAATCAACAATAATGTGCCAAAGTGCTTAGCAGTACCTGCCATGTGACATGGTTCAATTGGCTTTAGTCTTGTGGTTGTTACTGAAAAGAAGAGAGTATTTTTGTTAGTGCTTCAGATGGAGAAGTTTGAAATATATTGTACTCCTGTCATAGCTACTGACCAATTTTCATTTTAAAGGAGTTAAATTTTATTTGGTACTAAGGCTTTTCTGAAGTTTGGAAAATCTTTAATAACTCCATTATGTAAGTACAAAATAAAAATGTCAGCTTGAGGTAAACAAAGCAAGGATTTAGAATGGCTCTACTTAAAAATAAAGGAACAAATTTGAGAGCAATTTGACACTGTCCCTAGCTGTGACAAGCTAGCTGTAACTGCCAAACAATGGCAAAAGGCATTGAAATGGTGCCCAGGGCCAGATCATTTCAGTTCAGGTAAGGACCATGACTTGGCGCTTGTGTGCTGATCAATACATCAGTGAATTCTTCTCTTAGACGGTGCACCTCAGAAAGCCAAAGAACCACCACTAAGAGGGGCAGATATATTGTAAATCTGCTTAAAACAAAGTATATTGACTAAGTGAATAGATGCAGAAGTGTTGTTACAGGGACTGTTAAAAGTACAATTATGATTTGCTTATTGAATATAAGTATAATTCCTAAGCAGATGGATCTTTCTTTCCATGAAAAAATATTGATGCTTGAGACAGCTGTCCAGATCACAGTTTCTGGAGTCTGGTCTGTAGGGCCCCAAGTTGTTGATATTTTGTTTATTAGGAAATGGAACCTTGGCAAGTAACGTGAATGAAGGTCCCAGTCTCTTCCTCTTTACAGTAGGAACTAAAACATTCTACCTTATAAAGTTGTTGGAACTAGAAAAAGCATTAAAGTATGTGTGTTAGTTAGAGCTTCTATTCCTGTGGTAAATCACCATGACTAAAAACAATTTGAGGAGAAAAGCATCTATTCCAGTTTACAACTCTCAGGGGTCGTAAATGGGGTTAGTCAGGGATGGAACTAGAGCATGGCAGAAACCTGGGTGCAGGAACTGAAAGCAGAGGCAATGGAGGAATGCTGTCTGGAACCCCCAGGTTTTGCTTAGCTTGCTTTCTTATATCATCCAGGAATACCTGCCTAGGGATGGTACCAACCACAATAAGATGGGCCCTCTGAGATTAATTAACTAATTTTAAAAAATGCTCTACAAACTTGCCTAAAGGCAACTCTTATGAAGGAATTTTCTTGATTGAGAGTTCTCCTAGAGTGACTCTGTATTATATCAGGTTGACATAAACCTACTTAGAACTATCTATCCTTGTCAGCTTGACTCAACAATGAAAGCTATTAAACAATAACCTTTGCTTTTAAATTTATCTTTAAGATCTTACATCAATAACAATATCACAGTATAAAACTATATGCAAAACATTTAGGATTGTGCCAGGTACACAGGATGATCTATATGTTATTGCTATCATTATCAGAAGGAAATGGAAATGGAAATGACAATTGGTTTTGAATGCTGATCAGTGAGGTCTTGGCTGTTTCAAGTCTTTCAGAGATGACTGACCTAATGCAAGCATCTCATGAGGACAGTGGTTGTTCAGGGCAGCCTATATGTGAAGTCTGGCTTCTCATACTAAGTAGGGTTGAACTAGCTGAATCGGACTCCAGTTCTTCTACAGGCAATTTTATTTGAGAATCAGCCAAAAGGGAGTCTTTAAACACTTAAAATCATTCTTTTTGACTTAATTCTGGACTTTTAATAGAGATAGGAAAAATCTTGTAGAGACTATCTACTTGTAGACAAGTAGATATCATATTATTTTATTTTGCCTTTCTCTTTTAATTTTCACTTCATTGTATCAAGTGTAAAATACTATTCAGCAAATATATAAGGACATACTTTGGGTCTTACCACAATTAGAAAAAAGTTGGAAGCATCAAAATTTATTGCTTTGATTACACTGTTTCCTTTTAAAACAATCATGAAAAAATTAAAATTTGGGAAGTCATTCATTTATACCCTTAGACTGAACTTTTCAAATTTGAAGGGTCAAGGAAATTTCTATATGCAGCAAGAGTCACTGAAGCCTGAAGAAATTGGCAATACAGGTAAAAATACAGTAAAAGGAAGTTCTCAGCAACAGAGAAGAGGAAAGAATTCAGTCACAAGCACCCTTCTTGAGTTTGCTACTGTCCCCTATATCACCATTTATTTCATGCTTATTTCAAAGAGGTACACTGTCACCTTAGACAATCTCCCTTAGAACACTTCAAGTTCTCATTCTAGTATTTCAACTTTTAATACAGAAGCACTCCGAAGTACTCAGAAAGTCTTCAAGGAGCCCTGAAGGATGGATAAGGGGCTTCACCATACATACACACCTGCATGCAGAGGTAGAAAAGCACCAACTGTTTTATACTACCAAAGCTATCTCTCCTATTGAACACCAATCTACTCAATGACAAGGACTATGTTACCAACGTGAGCTCAGCACCTGGCATAGTCCCTGTATGTGGGTCAAAGCTGGTGCCAGGGGGTCGCGGGTGGCGGCATGGGCCCGAGCTGGAGTGGGCGGGGGCGTCCTGGAACTGTGGCTCTCAGCACTCTCTGTTTATAGTTCAGTCTCTGCCAAGTGGTGAGACTTAAATAGCCCACACGCTGCCAGGAGATGCTGGGCACGCGGGACACGGCGCAGGCCAGGGGCCCCTCGAAGGCAGTGCACGGGCCACTGTTATCAAGAGAAAGTGTCCCGCAGCCCGCTAGAACACAGAGAGCACAGGGCAGACGTAAAAGGCTTCTCTCTCCCCTGCCCCACCACGCGAGTTTTGACTTACACAATGAGTCCAGAATTTCAAGAGACATGTGGAGATTTATTGACATGTGGTGGGTTTGGATGGTGGCGAGCTCTCCCAAAAAATGTCAGAAGGGGTTTGCTTATATTGGAAGTGGGCAGGGCTTTTAGGTAATACGTAAATCTTGAGGCAGAGACTTGTTAGAGACTTGTTAGTCTCATGCCTTACGTGACCTAGCAAGGGGGTTGTATGTTAGGTCTCTGGGTTCTGGGGGCGTGGCCGAACACCCAGGATTCCACAGCCTCACACCTGTACACAATGTGTTCTTTGTGAAAGTTGGCTAATTGATCAAATCTCTGGGTACTAGTTCTATGATCTTGTCTGAAGGTATGCCAAGCGTAGAAATAACTTCCTTGAATTACTCCCCTGCTCAAACCTCACTGGTTCTCCTGTTTTCAGGATGAGGCTGTGCATCTCCATTCCCCCTACTTCTCTCCCATAAACATCAGGTTCATAACGTTTTCTCAATATCACTTCCAGAATGTATCTTACTTCTGAAGGAACACACATTTATTTCTTCCCTGTCAGTGTCTGAGAGTCTTCTCCATTCAGCTTATATTTGGGTAAAGCTGTTTCAAATTTTCTTTCCCTGGGATTCCTTTCATTTTTCCAAATCACTCTTCCCACTAAAGCTTTCTTTCTCTCCTTCTAATATGTATTGTTTCTGTGGCAGATTTCATACTGATACTATTTCTGCTGTCTTCTCTACCCTGAAAACACAAGTTGTAGAAAGCTCCAAAGAACATGATTTATTCATTCTGTAGCTCAGCGGTGCAGAACATATTGTAGTAGATATATACATGTCACAATTAAAAATTTTCTTAACCCCTGTGAGATTAGCTTGCATAGGGTACAGGTTTAAACTCACTCCAGCTAACCTCCTTTTATCCTGCTTTCTATCCCAAGTTCCTTGAATAACTTAAGACTCTGAAAAGAGCACTGAATAAGAGCCAGGATGTTGGGAGGAGGCAGGGTTTGGGGAAGAGGCAGGGGTAGTTTCCTTAACTTGAATGCATATCATACAGTGGAATGGAGATGGTTAGAAACACAGAAGTTAACAGGCAAAGGCTTTCTTTCCAAAAGGCTTACTAGTGTTCTCAAATCTTGTCTCTTTCTTCCACCGTTAGAGAGCTGATTTAGAGAGCAGGAGACAGATTGATGCCTCTGTAAGAGTTACATGAGAACTGAGTTCCATGTGTAAAACAATATCCTCAGAAACTTGTCTTTATAGTAACTGAATTTTACTTCTTTTCTTTTTCCAGGCCCTTGTTTCTGTTTTGGTGTGGCATTCTATTGACATTTACTGTACCAAGTTACTTGACTTAGATTCTTCTTTTAAGATACATCTGAAAGTACGGAAGATCACACTAGAATGAAAGAATAAGGTGAATCAATAAAAAAGCACTATCCAATGACTTATGACATCGAATTCTGTTACTTTGTGCCGATAGGTTAAATGCAGAGTGAAAATCCACAGTCCATTTACTGGCTAGTCATATCACTAGCCCCCCCCCCCCCCACCTGCAGCTTCACAGAGGGGTAGTTGTGTGCTGAACTTTCAACATCTTGCATTTCTTGAACTTGAAGCATTTCATTTCAGACAAAGATGCTAGAACCAAAGTCCTGAGCTATGGCCCTATTAACCCTTCGCCAAACAAGTATTATATTTTCCACAGCTTGGTTAGAAGAGCACATATCTGAGAAGAGGAGGCTTATCACATCTGAGTTCCAATATAGCATCTGGATGGAGCTTTCTTCTCTAGCACGTTCACAGAAAATGTGCTCATGTTAACAGCCAGTCCTTCCTGCACTCCAACTCGGATTTGGCCTTCTTGCCTGGATGCTTTCCTATTGTGGGACCACAGTTCCCCAGCTCTCTATCATCATCACAAGAGCTCTTTTCTCTCAATTACTTCTCCCTTCATCTGGAGCAGCAGTTCTCAACCTTCCTGATTCTGTGACACATTAGCACAGTTACTTATGTTATGGTGACCCTCAAACATACATTTTTTTCATTGCCACTTCATAAATGTAATTTGCTTCCGTTATGAATTGTAATGCAAATATCTGATATACAGGATATCTGATATGTGTCCACTGTAGTGAAAAGGTCATTCAACCCACAAAGGGGTCTTGGCACACAGGCTAAGAACCACTGATCTAAAGGAACTCCACTGTGAACTTTAAATTTTGCTTTTGAACTTAAATTTTCTTAAATGTTTTTCTTTTTCTTTCTTTCTTTCTTTCTTTTTTTTTAATAGAAATGACCAAAGGGCCTCTGAGTTTGTATAAAAATCAAGAAAGAGCATTGAGTTAGACATTACAGGAAAATGGGGTGGTTCTGTTTGGTTGCAGGTTCCATCTCCTCTGGTAGGTGGCACACACCGTCAGCATCATATAGGGAACTTGCTGAACAGACAGATCCCTGGGTTACTCCAACAGAGTCACTGGTCTGGAGTCTGTGTTTTACATACTTTTTAGATGATTTTTATGAATACTCTAGTGTATGAACTACTTTAATTTGTCCCTTCTTGTAATCTTTCTATAAGATCTTCTCTTTCTCAGCCAACAACGGGAAAGGACTTGCTAGAGTGTCTATTTCTGTACAGCTTTTGAGCAAAAGCAGAACCAAAGCAGATTTGTTATGCAGTCTTTCTCATTAAATCCAATGTCAAGGAGGTAATTCCTCATTTTCTTACCCTGTTAGTGATGATACAGACTTTCTCATTGGTGGGATACTGTGGTCCAGACTGATGGATTCCCCCCCCTTTTTGTAGATAAAGACTTCTGCTCCAGGTAGCAGAGGGGTGTCCTGACTTTGGTTAGGAGCCAACTATATAATAATACCTAACCTGGCTCAACTATTCTTAACCCTTTCTCATTAGAATTTCTCTGCAGAGAGTAACACCTTTAGGAATAGGTCTGGTGTGGTTAGTCTGGTAGGTATATAAGAAGAAATGAATGAATGTAGAGAAGAATTAAGGTATGAATTATTGGATACAAATTTTAACTTCAAAGTATTTCTGTTTCTTTGGGCACTTTCTACTATAGTTAGCCCATTTGCATTGGAACCCAGAGAATTACAGCAGATGCCTTGAATTCATTAACATAATCTGAAACCCCATTATATGGTCTAGGGAAAGAGTCTTTAATTTTCTTTTATTTGAATAAGTTTGCATTATAAGAGCTCCACGGTCTTTATTGTAAAAGGCTACATGAGGAATACTGAAGAGCTTTCAAGCAGTTAATCAAGGAATTAAACAGAATCCTGGGGTGGGAGGGGCTACTAAGAATGATTAGGTAGCCTCCAATGGATGTTTTCAAGGATTTGGTATTTCTAATAGAATTCTGATTTTGTCTTCTCTCTCTGCTCAATCCCAGCTGATCATCTCCTGCTCATTAGCTCATGGTCTTTAATGAAACAGCAGCAGCTGCTGCTAAAGTCAAGCTTTAGCATGTGGGACATAGTTTTCCAGGTTGTAAATTCTATATTTCCAATGTATGCAAACATTTAAGAAGCAAACAAGCAACAGATCTTTCCCCCTATGTGTCCGTTTGTTTATTTGAAAATTAAAGAGCTCCAAGCTGTTGAGAGGACTGAATACTGTAGAACACAGGAAGTACCTAACATGGTGCCTGGATTCCACCATGCAATGTCTCATTGCTGTTACATTATACAAATCATGACTCAAAGTCAAAATATTTAATAACAAATCCTGACACTTAACTCCACTTCTTTCTGGTGAAGACAGAGCAGTTGGCTCTAAAGTCCAAATGACAAGGTGCAGAGGTGCACGCAGCGGCAATCATCTTATTCCCCTGGAGTATTAACAAGCTTAGTTGTGTTTCCTAAACAATGAGAGAAAGCTTAAAATTTGGAAAAAATGGCCCAAAGCAAAGATCTAATCTGCCTGTAAGCAAACTGTAACTTCAACATTCCTTGTAGAAAAGGGTTTATATGATTATATTGGACAGTTAAATGATATTAATGGTGCATTTAGAGGCAATCAGACACTCTGATACAGTCATTTTCTTTTTACTCTGGTTGATGAACATGGATGCCTCTGGGGATCATTGTTTTTGCTTGATTTCATATTAAGTGATAGACTGGGTATAAGTGATTTCTATTTACAATAAACATATTGAAAGATGTTGATTATACTTAAAAATGCTCTCTGATCACTTTTAGTTTTCAAGGCGGTTTATTAAAAATAATTTTAGAAAATGAATACTAAAAGGAGACCACAGATTTGAAAGAGAGCAAAGAGAGATATATAGGCTTGGAGGGAGGAAAGAGAAGGAAGAAGTGTTATAATTATATTATAATCGCAAAATTAAAGAATTAAAACAAGAGACTGTTTCAACCTCTCCATGGTTGTCAATCCTACTTCCTCCCATCTTGGGACCATTTATTGTGTTATTTTTGCTTACTTCTTTTGGTCCCTGGGCCTTAAATAGACTGACTAACTTTGTGAAACAATAGATAAATAATTTGGTAGCAAAACCTATTCAGATACATTATCATAAGTTAGCTATGCAGGACCAAGAGACTCAAGATAAGGTTGTTACTCTATCTAGGGTGTTCCCAAAACCCATCTCCACCCAACCTAAAAGAGAGACTTCTGCCTCTAGACAAGCAGAGAGGGGCCACCCAGAACCCCCTCTGACTGGCGATCTGAATTCTTGCTTAGGCTGTGAGGCTAAGCACTGCAAGGGAATATACATAAAAGATAAAAATATCTCTCTGAGTTCCCTGAAGGACAAGCCTGACTGTATAGGGGTTGATGTCAAAAATATCCCCTCTCCAGGAAAAAGACATCGGAATGTGTATGGCCCTCATGTCTCATTGGACGACAACAACAGGGGGACTGGAGCCATTACAAAGTCTGCTTCAAATACTGGAAGTCAGGCCTCTATCCCTGCCTTCGAAAGATTAGAGTCACCACAGCCCTTCTATACTTAGAGAAGGGAGGAGATGTCAGGAGCAGCCCTGCTTATACACTGAAGGCCTAAAATCAGCCATAGGCCCAAAATCAGCCATAGGCCTAAAATCAGCAGTAGTTCTGTCATACATGTATACTAACACCAACTCTTGGGTCTCTGTGGAAAAACATTGAAGCAGATGACTATAAGCTATTGTAAACAGGCAGCTTTTGTGGAAATTTATAAGCCTGAGTAGTCATAGACTTTGTAAATAGGTAGCCTTGGCGGATAATACCAACTTAGATAAGGACAAGTTAATCATAGACAGAGTCATAGTGACCTGTCCCCTGAACCTTCTTCACCCAGCTGATACCCTATTCTGAAAGATATCTGTACTCCCCCTGAACACCCATGCTCCGGTGTCATCCCCTTCCCCACGTCCTACCCTTTTGTGTTTATAACCCTTGTGTGAATAAGTAAAAATTATAATTTGATTAAAAAAAAAGAAACACAAGTGGAGGAAATATTAACAGCACATTTGATTATGAGATGCACATACATAATTGAACATATACTCAAATACACTTTTAATATAGATGTGATATGTTATTTAAAAAAATAAAAAATAACCCAAGAGACTGTTATCCAAAAATATATAAATAATGTCAAAAACTTATCAATTAAGAAAAATAATTTTAAAAGACTGTTGAGGTCTGTGAATAGGACTTAGTTTATTTTCCTGTTGCCAGGATACAATTCTCTGACAAAAAAAAAAAGGAAAAAAAGAAAAAAGAAAAATTCTTTTCTCTGGCTCAAGGATACAGTTCATCCAGAGAGGTTAATGATTTGGGAGCATGGACCAGTTGGTGACATTGCATTTACAGACTGAGGGAAGGGAATGGTGAAGTCATGTTGTTTACTCAGCTCCCTTTCTCTGCTTACACACTACAGGATCCCAGCCAGGAGAGAATGATACTCACAGTTGGTGCATCCTTTCACCTCCATTAATGCAATCAGGATAATCTCCTCCAAGTGTGATCAAAGCCCCATGGTCTTCCTAACCCTTTAAAATCCACTCTCCTCCTTCTTTCCAATAATTCATTTATTTTTATTCACTTTATATCCCTATGGCAGCCATTTGTCCCTCCTTTCTCCCCAGTCCTGCCCTTACAAATTTCTTTCTCCTACTATTCCCTTCCCTTCACCTCAGAGAAGGGCAAAGCCCCCTTGGGTACCACCCCATCCTGGGACATATAATCCTAGCACATCTTCTGCCATGAGAACCAAACCAGCAGTCCAGGTAGGGAAAGGAGATCCAATGGCAAGCAATAGAGTCAGAGATAGCTCACCAAAAGACCAAGCTGCACATCTGCTACACATGTTTAGGGGGTCGAGGTTCAGCCCCTGCATGCTCTTTGGTTCGTAGTTCAGTCTCTGTGAGCCCCTCAGGCACAGGATGGTTGACTCTGTAGGTCTGCTTGTGGTATCCTTGACTCCTCCTGCTTGCTCAATTCTATCTCCCAACCATACTTCCACAAGACTGCTGGAGCTCAGCCTGATATTTGGCTGTAGGTTTCTGCATCTGTTTCTATCTGCTGTTGGAGGAAGCCTCTCAGGAGACAGTTATGTTAGGCTCCTACCTGCAAGCATAATGTGCTATCCTTAATAGTGTCAGGGGTTGGGTCTTTCCCATGGGATGGGTCTCAAGTTGCAGCAGTCATTGGTTGGGTATTCCCTCAGTCTCTGCTCCATCTTTATCTCTGTGAATCTTGTAACCAGGACAAATTTTAGGCTGAAAGTTTTATGGGTAGGTTGATTTTCTCTTCCCTCTATTGGAAGTCCTGTGGGCTTTCGGAGGTGGCCACTTCAGTCTCTATATCCCCTGCTGGTAGGAATCTCAGCTACAGTCACCCCCACAGACTTCCTGCAGCCTTCCCTGTCCCAGGCCTCCAGCTAGTTACAGAGATGTCTCCCGCAAATTTCAATTCTCACTCCCAACCCTCTCCCAGCCCCATCTCCTGACTTCATATCCCCTTTCCCAACCAGTTTCCTCTCTCTATCAACCTCCATGACAATAATAATAATAATAATAATAATAATAATGATACAAATCTTTTAACTGTAATGGTAGTTGACTTTTCCACTCTATTGTTCAGCAGCTGCAGCATGCATTTCTCACTATTTGCCCCAATGTATACTCTGGATTCACAAATGAAAGAAATGTGCTCATGTGTGTGTGAGTACACACACACACACACACACACACATCCTTATGTTTAATATGCCTTAAACAGCTCAATGGCTGGGCACTTCCAAACCTCTCCATGGTTAACACATTCTCCCCTCTAATATGCCTGAATTATTACTTACTAAAATCTATATTTCATTTTGGCTGCCCTGGGCCCAGGCCTGCAGCCCACCTGGGCCATGATCCTGAACTCTTACATGTTGGCAGTCTCTCTGTCTCTCTGTCCTACACTTCTCAGGCCTGGACCTTCTCCTTCCCCAGCGTTGTACCTTTTCCTCCTCCTGCATTGCTTGTCCAGGAATCCTAAAAGTCCCATCTCTGTCTTTGTGACAAGCCATTGGCCACCAGCAATTAAAACCTACTGGGGATAGGGACCCTCAGCATCCTACATGCAGATGTGCAAATTCCTATGTAGTTTCAAGAACCCAACTAACATGATACAAGCAATTGATGTTATCTTTAACATATGTGATGATTTGGGAAGAACATTTTTTTTTTTATGATAGTGACTCTTCTCTCTGAATATGATGTAACATTCTAGTTGTTTAGATCTGTTATGCTTTCAATAGGGCATTTAATTTTTTCTGTTAATGATATGATATGAACAGACTTTGATGAATGAATGTTTTTCTCCTCAATGCATTATTTGTTGTAGTTGTAACGCTATAGTTGGTACCTGTTGTAAACATGACATGATGATAGATAGAAGAATAAGTAGATAGAATATACTTTATATTCACACCACTATTAAAAGGAAGAAACAGAAAATTTCCCATATATCTCCCTTCCCCTACTTATACTTAGCTGACCAGCTGATCACTGTCTCCCACCTCAGTGCTACATTTGTCACACCTGATAAGCTTACATTGGCACCCAAATACCAGCAAAATTGTATGGTTTACATCAGGGTTCACATGGAGCAGGAGCCTGTGACCCCTCAGGCTTGCATCTTTCATGCCTCAAGTACCACGTGAGCCATGCCATCACATTCTTCTGCCAGCTTGGGTTGGAGCCTGCTCTACCTTGATTCGTTGAGTCAGAATCTGGGTGTTGATCCCAAGGGAAAACACTCTTCTAGGCAGTTGCTTTTAAAGGAGGAGAACCCCTGAAGAATGTTGTTCAGGTTTTCTCTTTTCACTTAAATTTGCATTTTAAGACATAGGAGCCTTTGATAGATGGACCCTTCCCTTTAAGCTTTTGTTGTAATCTTAACAGTTATATGATTTGTTGTTGACACTCTGCTTGTCCAAATGTGTAACCTTGCTCACACACCTTTTTTCCCTGAACAAATCTTTCTGTTATTTTTAAAATAAACTTCACTCAAGTTCTTAGGACATTGAAGAATGAAGCCAGGTTCTGCGACAAAACATTACATGAATGGTACTCCCAGTTCCTGATAGGGTATCACTTCCTCTCTGAAACATCAGGAGCAGATATCCTCAGAGTTCACATTTCTTTTAGCTTTATTTTCTTCCAAGAATCCACCAGGATGGTTCCTTAAGCTCTGTTTTCAGTGTTCTATCACATTTCTAGTTCAAAGTCTCAAACATCCCAGCCACAAAGCTCTTCCAAAGGCCCCCAAATCCATAGTCAGGTTTATCACAGAAGTGATCCCACTTCTTGGTACCATTTTTAGTCTTAGTTTCTTTTCTTGTTGATATGATGCTCTGATAAAATGAATTTATGAGAGAACAGGTTTATTCTGGCTCAGTTTGAGGATATAGTCCATCAAGGCAGGGAGGCTAATGCTCGAAGCAGTCACATTACATTCACAATCAGAAAGCAGAGAGCAATGAGTACACACTGATGCTCAGCTCCCCTTTGATACCTGTATGGTCCAGGATCCCAGCCAGAGCATGGTGCTACACACCATGAGTGGATCTTCCAAACTTAGTGCTATCAAAACAATCTTCCACAGCTATGGCCAGAGGCTCATCCTCCAGGTGAAACTAGATTCTATGAAGTTAATAATTAACATTAATCCTTACAGTGAAACTAGTCTGTATGATAATAGTCTGATATGGATAGTGTGATGTATGTAATAGTAATTACATTTCATTAAATAACTGGTACTGAGTATGCATTTCATCTTTATCATGGTAGTTAGACTGGGTCCCTAGTTCACACAATATACTTACAAGCAAATTTAAGTTTACTAATGAACTAAGAATGGAACTAGGAGAAATATTGGCTTGTGTATTATAAGATTGTTTCAGTAATACAAGTAGCAGAAAATTAATATTAATAAAACATTCTTAACCTGTGAAATTAGAAGTTCAAAAACAATAGTAACGAATCTGATATAAATATAAGGCAAAGATGTGATCAGATTCACACTGAAGCATCATTAACACATCACTGACCCTCAGTGGACATACAGATGTTTTTAGTGACTATATTAGCTTCCTATGGCTATGACAAAGCATAATAACCTGAGATGATTAAAACAACAGAAACTATAAAAAGTTAAAAATGAAAGAACCGGCATGCACAAACTCAGAGGGTTATGGAAGATCTGTCCTGTGAGTCTGTTTCAGTGTCTGTAGCAGGCAACTGTCCTTGTCTTCCTTGATTTACAGCCTTGTAACTTTCATCTCTACTATTTTCACACGACATTCTTTCCTGTGTGTATGCATCACAGTTTCTTTACATGGTGTTTTCTATCTGAGGCTATATCTAAAGTTTTTTTATGTTCCAAGGATATACATAAGTGCACACTTATGTCATTGTGGTATTGAACTGGATGACAGTCTAGAACAAACTTGTTCTAACTTCGTTACAACTACAACCATCCTAGTTCCAAACAAGGTCATATTAACAGATTGAGTGAATCTTTTATTCTTTCTGGTGACACAATTCAAACCCATGACTGTTATTATGAAACTTTATGTACACAGTGTGGAGATGAATCTGGCTGTCCAGTGAAAGTGAATATTGGTGTATTTCAGAAACCAACAAACTACTTCTAGAAGCTTAGAGCTATAATTTATGAATTGGCAACATCATTATCATTTGAGAGCTAGTAAAAATGTAACACATAGTGGGTCTCAACCTCAGACCCACTGTACAGGAGTTTGCATTTCAAAGCAAGTTTCCTGTATGATTTGTTTAAGAACTAACAGGAGTTTGAGAGATTTGCTTGGTCGTTAAGGAGGCATATTGCTCTTCCAGTGGATTTTTGTTCTATGTAGCTCAGAACTGCCTGCAAATCTAGCTTCATGGAAATCTAATGCCTCTGTCCCACACCAGCACCTTAATTCATGTACATGCACAGATATAAAATTAATACAAATACATCTTTAAGAAAAGAAGAACTAACTAAATTCTGCAAAAATTTATAAATCTTTCTATAGAAGTAATATAGTAAGAATAGAAAATTTTTGAAATGATTAAAATTTGTACTTACCAAAGCATGAGTAAATTGTTACATCATTCTCACAAAATGAAATCAAATTAATGAAAGGTTTTATATTAACATGAGTATATGCCACAAAAATATTGAGCAAAGAAGAGGAGAAAGAAATAGTGATCTCATTTCCTATGTATGATATAGAAACATAACCATTCATAAAAAGATAAATACTAAATTTAAGAGTAAATATTAAATCCAGTCAAATTACAACTATTCTTTCTATTAAGCTTTTCTTAAATATGTAGATACTTATTACATTATTCCTGTCAATATTGTAACTTGTATGTAATGCATAATAAAAGAGTGAAATTTAAAGCCTAGAGCAATTAACTTAGCATACGACTGCAGCCCTTAGCCATTTCCAGCTAACATACTACTTTCTACTGCTTCCATAGACCAACAGGCTAGTGTTTCATCATCATATCTGTTGTGTTTAGACAGTACTGTGCCTAAAAATATTAAACCAATGCATTGAAATGTACATTTTAGTTTTATATGAAAAAAACTTGCCAAAGGAAACAAAAATGTGGGCATCCCTCCCCCTCCCCAATTTTAGATTAATAGAATAAATTTTGTTTCAAGAAATTATTTGACAGAACTGAATTTCCAGTCTCCTCAGACTGTGATATTCAAATCCCTGATATCTGTCTCCTGTCAACTGTGCTTTGACTCTTTCAAAAGGGAACAATGAAAATATTTTCAGAAATATTCTCATTTGAATAATTTAGGTAGCATTCTAGAGGAATTGAGATATGGAAAAATACAAATTTATTTTAAAAGATTTATTTATTTATTTATTTATTTATTTATTTATTTTATGTATGTGAGTGCTCTATCTGCATGTACACCTGCATGTCAGAAGTAGGCATTGGATCCCATTACAGATGGTTGTGAGCCACCATGTGGTTGCTGGGAATTGAACTCAGGACCTCTGGAAGAGCAGTCAGTGCTCTTAACCACTGAGCCATCTTTATAGCCCCCTGAAAAGTACATCTATTAATACCAATTGCTGTGATCTAATAAGTTCTCACAATGAAAACACTACTTCCAGCTTTTACTGGGTGGATTCTTTTGTAAAATGTCTTGGGTTATTTATTTATTTATTTATTTTATTTATTTTTATTTTTATTTTTATTTTTTGGCTGTCAGCTTTACACTTTAAACTTTAGTTGTTTACTTCATGCTTTGAAATGAATATTGTTGAGCTCCTGGAGATGGGGCAGACCCTTACTCAATGTCAATTATTGAACTTCCATAGTAGTGTTTGATTTTCCTTTTCGATATCTTCAGATTTAATGATCACTTTATAAATACAATTTCCTAGAGACTTTGCAAGTTAATAATTTTCTAAGAAATAGAGGTGAATAACATCCGCATGGAAGTTGTCTTTATAATGCATTCCTATTGAATAAGGCCTCCTTTGTTTTATTTTACAGGTTCTTACTTTCTCACTATGCATACCTAGCTCTCTTTCCACATTTCTGAGAAATTATTACTAGAGAGACAGTATTATTACTTTACATTACTGTAATTATTAGCTCTCAAGTTTCACTAAAGATTATCTTGGGTTAACCAAGTGCATTATCTCATTTGATTGTGTTTGCACTCATTTGATTATTTAGGAGACAAAGAGACTCTGTACTTTACTACTGAGCTCCCAGGTCCCTTCTGATAAGACAAGAAGTGCATGATGGGAAGAGAACAGTGAGGATGTGACATTTTCAGAGGAAGATGGATGATGAGGATTAGACACAAGAAACTGAGCTCAGTCTTAAATATTTTACTCTTAGTTTATTTGAGCTTCTTGTAAATTTTGAGTAATGAGAAAACCTTAATTCTCAAATTATCTAAACAAAATTTTTTATCTAAACCTCATTTTCTTAGTGATTTCCAGTCAAAACTTATGGTTTTGGAGTAATTAATAGTTTTACTACTTTGGTATTTAAGAATCAGAAAGCATTTAGTTTAGAATAGTAATTTTAGTTTTAGATAGTCTATTCCAGTGTCAAGGAACTAAACCATTTTTTTTTCTTTTCAAAAAGGAACTTTCAAGATCACCTTTGCAAGTCCAATTTTACCTAGTTTGCATATAGTTTCTTTCTTCCTTAAAAAGCTTTACTATAATTGGGGGGGGGTGATGGTTAAGCAATTATTGGTGAATCCCAACTTCAGCAATGACCACAGAAAAGCCTCAACTTAAAATCTTTTTGTCTTATACTCCTGGCCAAAGAACTACATTAAAATCCTGGGCTTGGATCAAATTTCCTGTTAAAATGTTAAATAATATTTATCTCTCATAAAGTATCTCAGAGAAATTGCCCATGATGGATGACATATGGCACACAAATCTATAACCTGACAAGTTCTGGCTTGATTCTAGTAAATTCAAGCTAGAAATAAAAGCAGAGTGATTGATATATTTGTCTGGAAATCATATCGGTAATAACTACTAGAAAGCAAGATTTTTCCCTGTTTACTTCAGAAGTCTTGAAGAACGAGCTTAAGTCTGTCTGGGTAATTTTGCACCATTTAATCAGTCCCATCTTCTGCATTACTTCAAACTGAATGACGGTGATGGTGATGATGATGATGATGATCACAGTGATTTTTACAGCAGTAGAATGTACAGTCTTAGTACATATCTCTGCTTGGTCCTTACCTCAACAGGCTTGCCTAGAACTCTCAGAGATCTGCCTGCCTCTACCTCCAGAAGGAAATGCTGGGATTAAAGATTGTGGCTAGACCATACCTGTCTAGCTTCTGTATTTCTTAAATGTTAAATACAAAAGAATTTGCTAATTGCGAGCATGTAGAAATGCAATTCTGGTCTGCTTTTATTATATATAACAGTATTATACATTTAATAACAACGAAAAATTCATAAAATTATTAGTTATCTAAAAGCTGTAGAACCATAGCACTACATGTCCATTCTTCCCAGCATCAAAAAATCCAGAAAAGATTCTACAAATCTACATTTTAAGAAATCAAATGTTTGATGTACCATGTACATTAATTTGAGGATGAATATGAACTACTTGGGAATTTCCTAAACATGAATTATAATTGGCACACTCTGCCGTATTAAACATATGATACTTGATCATATTAAGATATAAAAACAATTTCAATTTCAAGACTTTATAAATATAAACTCCAGACTCAAAGCACTTTAATTTTTTTTTAATTTTTTTGTTTTGTTTTTTGTTTTGTTTTTTGTTTTTGTTTTTTGAGACAGGGTTTCTCTGTGTAGCCCTGGCTGTCCTGGAACTCACTCTGTAGACCAGGCTGGCCTCGAACTCAAAAATCCGCCTGCCTCTGCCTCCCAAGTGCTGGGATTAAAGGCTTGCTCCACCACCGCCCGGCAGCACTTTAATTTTATTGAAAACGAAATATAAGTTTGTTAGCTATTAAACCAATTAGGATCCAGTACACAAAAGATAATTGCTGACTAACATGTTTCCTGATTTGTGACTTACATAATTACATATGCTAAGTCTGACACATTTGTATTCAAGTTGGTTCTTGATATGTACATATTTGCTTTTTGAATATAAATGTTTCTTCTTTTACTCTGTAGTCTTAGCTACTTTTTAAAAATTTTGTCCTTGGAAGTTATAGATGTTAAGTGTCCATTATGATCTCTGCAGTTGGAACTGTATTTTAATAAACATTTTAACTCTGTTTTGTAAGGGATTTTACTAGAATAACTTACATGTCCACATGGTTTTAAAAGCATTTCTCAGAGTCTGTCTTGCTGTGTACACTTGCTGTTTTGATCAGTGTTATGAATCATCACACTATGACAGCTTCAGTGTTTTCCTATCCTGAAATGATGAAGCAGGGTCTGTGCCCACGTCAATCCATCTTCAGGTACACAGCCCTGTATTGTATATGTCTGCCCAACTGGACTTTTTTTGGTGCTTTAGTGATTACTCTTTAGTCTTTGGTTTTAAGACTTCAAAACTATGACATTCAAAGCTCATGTTTGAACACAACAGTAAGACGATTGCAATTTGTCATGAGTCCTTGCCTGTTTTCTAGAATTGGCTGCTCTGAGAATTCCATTATAACTTCTTCACTTCATGTATGCAATCAGAATCTCCTAAGTAGATCTTTTTGTGTGCTGTTTTTATTCTGATTAATTAGAGGTGCCAGTCTTTGTGTTCAATTGTTTTTTTTTTCAAAAATAAAGGCATCTTAAAACAAACTCCTAGATGTCTCTAATTTTCAGTATTAAGTCATTTCCTTATGGAAAAGGTAATACTGCCACCCTGCCCCAATAAAGCATGTGAGCCCTATGGCACAAGCAGTAGCACCACAACAAAAATAGCTGAAAGCATTGTCTGCCATTTTTTCTATAGAATTTGTGAATGATAGATGTCATAAGCTTTCAAAGAAAGCTAGAACATATACCAGGTTTGGTATAAAAACCCAAGACAAAGAAAAGAAATGGTTGAAGAAAAAATTAATGTGACATTTAATGGATTTTATTTATTTTATAGTATTCTAGCCTTCTTAATGTTGTGATTCTTTAGCACAATTCCTCATGTTGTGGTGACCCCCATCCCCGACCATAAAATTAATTTTGTTGCTACTTCCTAACTATAATTTTGCTACTGTTATGAATTGTAATGTAAGTAATTTTGGAGGCAGAGGTTTACCGATTGGGTCATGATCCATCAGTTGAGAATGGGTATCTTCCAGTCTTTGGGTTTCCTTTAATACATGCTTAATTTCTTTAAGACAAACATTTCTAGATGGTGTTCTGAAGCACTTGCCGGAAGGTGGCGGCATAAGCAAGCCCTTATTGCACAGAGCTGTCCCGGGTGCTGAACCCAATTTCAGAGAGATTCGCAGTTGCTGGAGACAAGGGATGCCACCAAGTTCCCTGGAGGTTTGCAGACTCTAGTGAGAGAAGCCTAAGTCCGTAGAAAAAGAAGGCCTTTGTTAACAATACGTAGACAAGCATTTCTTTCCATGAATTTATTTGCTACAAATCTATGGGAGGTGCAAATATCACTAATATGAGAGAGTAGTTGTGACTGAAATGTGTGTGTGTGTGTGTGTGTGTGCCCGTGCGCGCGCACGAGTTTAGAATGCACACCTACTTGAATTTTTAATGTTTTCTTTGAGATTCGACTGTTTTCAGCTCCTGTCCTTTATAATCCCCCACCCCCATCCCACAAGGATAATATGAAAATGTCATAGGCACCAGTGCCCCAGCATAGGTTAATACTTTAAATGAGCCTGTTTTTTTTTTGTTTTTTGGATTTTGTTTGTTTGTTTGTTTGTTTTTAGAAGCCAAGACCTGATTATTCTCTACCCGATAATTTAGAGGTCAGAATTTAGAAGGTGGGCTGCCAGCTTTCCAACTTTCAGGGTTTCTGAAGGTTTTTCCTTGTTTCTTAGAGCCATACTGTGAACCTGGCTCTATTTAAAAAGCTGGAGGAAATAAAGGGAATGTGCGGTGGGAAAATATATCTTTCTCTTTTTTATTTTCATTTCCTTTTTCCCCTCTTTTTTTATTCCCCTCTAGTTTGCTAGGTAGGAGGCGGGGTTTAATCTGTTAAAACATTGGTTTGACTCGCAGATCGCAGATAGGAGTAGATGTATGAAGTGAGTTCTAAGTGTGTCGACTCGAATGTAAAGACGCCTAGCTAGAGGGAGAGGAGGGCGGGGACCCAGGAGAAGGAGGCACTCGGGACTGGGGAAGTGTTGGATGGCGGTGGGGGTTAGCGTGGGAGGAGGGGAGACTAGCTGTCTGAGCGACACACAGGACTAAAGAAAGAGAGGTGAGACGGAAAGGGGAACTGGAAGGGAAGGCCAGTGGGAGGAAGCTGGGAGGAGGCTGGAAAAAGAAAAGCAGACTGGAGAAGGCTGGAGAGACCGAGAGAGAGAGAGAGAAGGAACTAGGAGATGAGGGTCACGGAGTGACCCGGGAGGCTGAGGTTTCTGGAATCCAGAGACTTCTGAGACTGTTTGGTATTCGGGAGAGTCCGGCTCCTGCAGCCAGTTGGGCAGCAGCGACAAAGTGAAATGGGCAGTGTGAGACAGATATTGCAGCCATCTCTCCAGCACCCAGAGATTTGGAAGCTGTTTTCAGCCCAACTACAGTTTCCTAGCTGGAACCTCTAAGTGCTCAGGACCCGCGGGAGCCAAGCAAGAGAGTGCTGGTGAGTGCTCCCTTCAGATGCCTTCGCCAGAGCAAGTAAGAACTTCCCGCTCCCGTCTCTGGATCCCTTCCCTCTGAAACTCCCCAGAAAAGAAGAAAGACCCTAGAGGGAGGGGTGAGGGAGATCCCCTTGCAGTTCTTTTCCCCTCCCTTCCCCCATCCCAGCGGGAGTGCAGGCAGGCATGGATATGTTCAGTCTTGGCCAGGGCAACAACACCACAGTGTCCCAGGAGCCCTTCGGGACAGGCGGCAACGATACTGACATCTCCGACGTGACCTTCAGCTACCAAGTGATCACCTCTCTGTTGCTGGGTACGCTCATTTTCTGCGCGGTACTCGGCAATGCCTGTGTGGTTGCTGCCATTGCCTTGGAGCGCTCCCTCCAGAATGTGGCCAACTATCTCATCGGCTCCTTGGCAGTCACCGATCTCATGGTGTCAGTGCTGGTGCTGCCCATGGCTGCTCTGTACCAGGTGCTCAACAAGTGGACCCTGGGACAGGTCACTTGCGACCTGTTTATCGCCCTGGATGTGCTGTGCTGCACCTCGTCTATCCTGCACCTGTGCGCCATCGCGCTAGACAGGTACTGGGCGATCACCGACCCTATAGACTACGTGAACAAGAGGACGCCCCGGCGCGCCGCTGCGCTGATCTCACTCACTTGGCTCATTGGCTTTCTCATCTCCATCCCGCCCATGCTGGGCTGGCGCACCCCGGAAGACCGCTCGAACCCCGACGCGTGCACCATCAGCAAGGACCACGGCTATACCATCTATTCCACTTTCGGGGCTTTCTATATCCCGCTGTTGCTCATGCTGGTTCTCTATGGGCGCATCTTCAGAGCCGCGCGCTTCCGAATCCGAAAGACTGTCAAGAAGGTGGAAAAGAAGGGAGTAGGCACCAGCTCCGGCACATCGTCAGCCCCGCCCCCCAAGAAGAGCCTGAACGGACAGCCAGGTAGTGGGGACTGTAGGCGCAGTGCTGAGAACAGGGCGTTGGGGACACCGTGCGCTAATGGGGCGGTGAGGCAGGGTGACGATGAAGCTTCCCTGGAGGTGATCGAGGTGCACCGAGTGGGCAACTCCAAAGGGCACCTTCCTCTGCCCAGCGAGTCAGGAGCTACCTCCTATGCCCCCGCCTGCTTGGAGAGAAAAAATGAGCGCAATGCTGAGGCAAAGCGCAAGATGGCCTTGGCCCGTGAGAGGAAGACAGTGAAGACGCTGGGCATTATCATGGGCACCTTCATCCTATGCTGGCTGCCGTTTTTCATTGTGGCCCTGGTCCTGCCTTTCTGTGAGAGCAGTTGCCACATGCCTCCGTTGTTGCGTGACATAATTAACTGGCTAGGCTATTCCAACTCCCTGCTCAACCCAGTTATTTATGCTTATTTCAACAAAGACTTTCAAAACGCTTTTAAGAAGATCATAAAGTGCAAGTTCTGCCGCCGATGATGATGATGATGATGATGATGGCGGCGATAATAGTGGTGGTGATGGAGAAAGAAAAGAGGAGGAAGAGTGTAGGGCTTACAGGACCCTCTCCATTCACTCAATATCCCCGACCCGGAAGCAACACCTAAGATAACTTGCTTTTC
Source organism: Grammomys surdaster (assembly GCF_004785775.1). Taxonomy (NCBI): domain Eukaryota; kingdom Metazoa; phylum Chordata; class Mammalia; order Rodentia; family Muridae; genus Grammomys; species Grammomys surdaster. The sequence continues at coordinate 13,356,016 of NW_021604578.1, read as the reverse complement.
TTAGAACACGCAGCTTTGTAGCCCAAGGCTTTCAGATCTTGCTCTCTCTATGTCTCATTTCAAGGGGACAATGCTCTTTGCAGAAATCCTAGAGAACCCCTAGAGTCTGTGTGAAAAGTTATCGGCTCAGTCTTTGGTCCTAGGATCAGTTTTTATAGTTGCAATAATTGCCTCCCTATTTGAAATCCAATTCTTCATGATGGAAGTTTAAACCTCGATGATTCAAGTCAGAAAACCCCAACAGAAAATCCAAACTGTATGGACATCTGCCATGCCCACTAGAGCTGTCACTCTCTGCCCTACTTCTGGACCTTTGAGGTTCAAGACTGTTCTGTCTCTCCCTTCCTCTTGCTCTAGAAACATCTGTTCCTTCCCACTGGGTGTCAATCTGCACGGTTTAACCTGGTCTCCATGCACTCATTGCTGGTCTGGAAAAACAGGTGGAACTACTTTGGGTTATGGTGCGCTAGAAAACTTTACCTTGTTGAATAGCAAAAGATTCCCCACCCTCGTGCAACACCCACTGTCTGTATTTTTTTTTTTTTGAACTCAAAATCAAGTGGCAAAGGTGTCTGTTGGAGTGGACTTATAAGTAGGCCTGGCCCATGGGAAAGAGCTAGGAAGGCTTATGGATGGTTTCCTGTACTGGTGTTAGCACTCACCAAAGAAATTGACAATCAGACTATTTGGAAAGAAGAGTTTTATTCCTACAGTTTGTTGGCCTTTCTGTAAGTTCTGGCAAGGCCATGTGTCAACTTCAGGAGGCTCCCACTGCTGGCCAGGGAGGGCGCACTGAGGGTACTAAGATGCCCAGGATGGCTCGCCCCATCCTCAGTTTTGTTTCTAGCAATGAGCTCTGCCAGAGCATCCTGCCTTGGGTTTGCAGCATCCAGGTTCCTTCACCTCACCTCTCATAGCATCCGGGAACTAGTAGAGAAGTTTGAGTTTGTGCAAGAGGGTGGAGACTTAGAAACTTCTATGGAAGTGTTGTCGTGGGGGCACTTAGAGAAGACAAAGAGCAAAACAGCTCCAAAGTGCTTTCAATTCCTGCGGTGCGTCCTGGGGGAACCTAAAAGGGCAATTTTAAGCATAGGATGCAAATTTTCTCAATTCACCCTTTCCCCTTTCGATCGTGGAACAGCTTTGTTTAACATATCCTGATAATGCCCGGATTTATTCTCTGGAACATTCTGTGCGCACACACAAATTTAGCAGAACTCTGGGCTCTCCGTGCCAAGGATTTCAACACTTCCCCACTACCTACCTAAGATCTTGATCTCAGAGGGATACCCAAAGGAGAGGGCAATCTCTGTGGAGTCTCAGAATCTAGAGGGTTAATTCGTTCCAGCCCCAGAATATTGAGTGTAAAACCAGCTTTGTGTCCTCTCAATTCCCCCCACCCCCCAAGCGTTCTTTCCCTGCAGTTATTTTTGCTGCCCCACCCCCACCCCAGAGAAGAATATTCTTTTGGTGCTTCGTTTGAATGTACATTTCTAGCTAGGTGAGAGGGCATCAAGAGGTTTGCTTTATTTCTGAACTTTAAATTTTCTGTTGAATAATGGTTTCTTTTTCAAGCAATCACACGGAGATTTTTCACTCCCCCATCCCTTTCAGCTGTATCTTTCCAATGTCTGCACCTGCTGTTTTGAAAATCTCTCTGCATCTTTTTTTTTTAATTGCCAACTTTCCCGGTAAGACTTCCCCCTTGTGTTTATAAACAGGGAGAAAAGACTGTCCTGTCAGACGAAGCCATTATTTTATTTGTTAAACTGAACAAAGCCTCTATTTGGTTTCTTTTGCTTTACCCTAAAGTGGGAACGAGTATTATAATCCATTGCAACAGAATCATCTCAGTAAGCCTGTGGGGTGTCTACTTCTGAGAGGCTGATTTGGGGCTCTATGGAGAAGACACATTGGGCTGGGCTTCTCCAGTACAAACAGTACTTGCTTGTAAATTTAGCTTGCTTGCTTGCTTTATTGATTGATTGATTGATTGCTCATGAAAATGAAGTAGAACTATATGACCAAATAAGTTTTTTTTTCTGTATGTTTTACTATTTTTAGAACAGATCCTTTACTTGAAATAAACCAATCCCTGAATTTCAGATGTTACTTTGGAAACCAAGACTTCTAACTTTTACTTCTTTGTATTTTTTTTTCCCCATTAGGAATGTTTGGCTATGATGGGGGAGGGGCATTGCTCCAGCTATTTTGAGAAAGAGACTTTAAACAAGACTGGAAAGGGGGCACCCAACTGGAATATAATTGCCAAGTAATAGAGCAATCAGAGAAATAAGTGCAACATGCTGCACAGCTCTAAAGAACCCCTGATGCTTGTTTTATTTTAAAATATGTGTATTACAGTAAAACACTAATGCATCAAAATTGGCCTTCACTTTTCCTTGTGATAATAAAGGACTTTAATAATGGTGATGCTGTAATAAACTAAGACTAGTTACCTGTGTGTATCTTTATTGAAGCATACTCTCCATTTGTGCTTGTTGTATTAATACAAAAATAAAGGTGAAAAATAGGACTGAGCTCACAATTCAGGTTAGGGAATTGCTTTTTTTTGTTTGTTTGATTTTTTGTTTGTGTTTTGTTTTGTTGGACACAATTTTGTCTAACTATGTACCCCTTGCTGGCCTGGAACCTTCTATGTAAACCAAGCTGGCTTTTTTATAATTTTTTTTTAATTTTAGGTGCATTGTTGTCTTGCTTGCATGCATGTTTGTGTGAGGATACTGAAGTTGTGAGCTGCCTGTGGGTGGTGAGAACTGAACCTAGGTCTTCTAGAAGAGCAATCAGTGCTTTTAACCACTGAATTATTTAGCCATTACTTCCCTAGCCCCCACCCTCATTCTAGCTTTTCCCTGAAAAGATCCCCTAACTCTGCTCCCATGTGCTGAGATTAAAGCCATGGGCAACCACATCCTGCTCAGGTAAGGGATTTAACTCTTAAGAGAAATATTAATCACAACTCCTAGACAAGTGATTTCTTTTTCACCCTTTTCTTATTTTCTTATTTCTTTCCTTCCTCCCACCCTTTTTCCCTCTCTCCCTCCTGCCCTTCTTTCATTTACTATTCCTTCCTTTCTTCCTCCTTTCTCTCTCTCTTTCTCTCTCTCTCTCTCTCTCTTAATCTCTCTCTCTCTCTCTCTCTCTCTCCTTTCTTAAACTTTAGTCTATAAATAATATTTTATTTAATGGGGTTGACTTAAAACCATGTGTTTTACATGACTGGCTCCTTCAATAAGTTTTTGGCATCTATCTCAGAAACATGGCCACCACAGGGGGAAGAACAGGAAGGAAATCACTGAAGCTTCCCACTTTCAGAGAAGCTCTTTCCTCTGTGTCCCTCACAATATCCAGAGGACAGGCATCACTGGCCTCCAAAGGCCTCATTGTTATGGAGTTGTTGTTTAAAGCAAAAATGAAAGGACATTTTCTTTTCTCACTGGGTCTCATTTGATATTGGGTTTCCAGGAGTAAGACTTAACATTGAATTTACATGTGCTTTTTTCTCCCTACTCAAACCACCAGGATATTTCTTGTTTCTTTTGTATCTGTTAATCTTAAGATTTTTCTGGAGTCAGAATGATAGCTGCAGTTAAATTTCAGTCAATTTCAAGGGTAAACAAGTCAGGGCTACTATAACTGCAGCAGAAAAACTCTCAGAAGGTTCATGTAGCCTGTTCTAGGATGGAGATTATGAAATATGATATATGATATATGTTGTGTGTGTGTGTGTGTGTGTGTGTGTGTGCGCGCATGTATGTGTGTGTGTTTTGGAGGACTTGAAACATGCAATATTTTGGAATGTTTTTGTTTATTTTCTTGTTTTTGTTTTTTGAAAATTTTTTTATGCTTCTCAAGACAGTGTTTCTCTATATAGCCCTGGCTTCTGGAACTCGTTCTGTAGACCAGGCTGGCCTCAAACTCAGAGAGCTCTGCCTGCCTCTGGGGTTAAAGGGGTGTACTACCACTGCCAAGCTATGTTTGGAGTTTCTTATTGGAAAATTTTACATCAGTGTGTACAGTGCCACATTCTGTACATTTGTCTTTGGAGCTAGAGGAGCCTGCTTCCTTGCCCTCATTCTCTTCTGCCTTTCCTTTTTCCATAGATACAACAAGCTTCTGATTTTATGGGTCTTCCTCGTACAGGAAAATGTATAGAGATAAGTTGTACAGCTCAGAGACATTATTGTTATCAGGTATTTTCCGAATGGCTAGACAAAACCGGAGACCCACTGAGAGTGCCCACATATTAGCCCCTGTTTGATAACATAAGATTGCATAATAGTACAAGCTATTATTGCAATGAAGAAAAATTCAATCTGGTTGACAACGTACAAATAAGCTGCTATGACTAAATTTTCATTTGTGGAGGGAGTGCGGGATGAAAGTGCCCCCTAAACAAGGTGAACCAAAGAAGTTTCGCCTTATTCAAAGGACAAAGGCCGTCATGGGATGGGCTGGGATGAATGTGTAGAAATGTCTATCCAGGATGGAATTCTGGGTAGATGGGAGTTGAAATGAACAGCTAGGTGTCCTTTAAGAGGTGATAGACCAGAGTCTGATCCATTATCCAGTGAGAAGGTACTTGGGATGACATTTTTTAATGGGTAGTTTGACCTTGATTAGCTACCTTGGTGGTTTATGCACTGGATGGTCTTTGACAATGAGGCAGAAAAATCATCACCTTTTGCAATCTGATGGGCTCATGAAGACAGAAGGGAGAGGGTGAATCTGAAGTCAAAGAAACTAAAATGGGACTGATAAGATAGGATGGAAATGTTGTAAGCAGAGAAAGGGCAGAAAGGATGACAAGGTCGGGGCATGACAGAACAATTTACACTTATAAAATGGTTATAATTATATAATTTAGTTAATTAATCAATTAAATTTTGTCAGTTTTTTCCTCCACATATAATATAGCATTTAAATCCTTTTAGAAATGGTAAACTGGTCAATTTAGAACTAGAGCAGTGTGTTTTGGTTTGTAGTTCTGGAAGGATAAGAGTCTATCATGGTGGGAATAATAGCAGCAAGCAGTGGGCATGATGGCAAGAAGAGGGAGCTGAGAAATCATATCTCTACTGCAAACACAAAGCAGAGAGAACAGTCTGGAAGCAGAGTGAACCTGTATAATCTCAAAGCCCCGCCCTGGTGATGCCCTTCCTCTAGCATGGTCCCAACACCCCCTCAATCAGTGAACCTGTGTAATCTCAAAGCCCAGCTCTGGTGCTGCCCTTCCTGCAGCATGGTCCTAGCACCCCTCAATCGGTGTCACCAACTGAGAAACAAGTACTGAACTCTGCTAGTCTATTGGGGACATTTCTCACTCAAGCCAGCACAAGTGGTTTTATCCTGTAGTGGATAAGTTTAAAGAACACTGCTAAAGAGCATCCATAGAGACACTAAATATGTCTAGAAAGCAGAAATTATGTCTGGAGATGATTTCAATAATGCAGGTTTGTAGTAACAAAGACCTGTAGCAAAGGGACAGAAGAAGGATTGGAAAAGAGGAATGAGTATTACAAAGTAACTGTAAAAACCTGTCAGAAATTGTTGTCTATGAGGGGAAAACAAAGGTGATTGAAGATTCTGATGAAGTTTTCACACTGAGCGGTTTGGATAAATGACAGAAAGGAAAGTTAGAGGTCATTGCTTCTTTTTGAATTATGTTTTGTAGCTTTATCTGTGATTGTGAAAAGGCTTTGTCCACTGTGAACAGAACTAGCCCAGATGGTAAGAGCCTGCTGCAAAAGGAATCAATTGCTGTCACAGTTCTGAGCAATCTGCTGTTTGGATGAGTACTTAAGGCATTCTACCACCCAGAACAGTCGTTGGATCGATTCCCTGACTATTGTAACTCTTAGGAGTAGAACATGTTAGTCATTTTTTGAAGAAGGCACAATACCAAGGGACAAAAACCTTTCAGGAATAGTAACTCTAAAGCACCAGGTTCGGCATTGTGTTGGGAAGAACATATGAAGATTAAATATTGAATCTATCTACTTAGGGACACTGAAGTGGAACCACCCAGTTTGTTCAAGTCCTCTTACCAATAAACCTGTCGCAGGTTATTCCTAATGATCTTGGTCTCCATCAGCAGCAAAAACAAAATGCCAAACGAAGTAAGTAGTTTATGAAAAACAAACACATTTCTCATAGATCTAAAGGCTATGAAACCCATGGTACCAACAAGTTTGATGTCTGCTGGAAACTTGTTTTCTGCCTTGTAAACAGATCTCTTTTGCTATAAACTCATTCAAAAAGGGGGAAAGGATTACTCTTTGGGGTCTCTTTGTGTAAGAGAATTAATCTTATTCAAGGTGGTTTGTCTTCATAATCTGCTCATCTTCAAAATGGCTACCATCCTAATAGCATGACATTGGTGATTAAATGGCAACATCTGAATTTTGAGGGTCATACATTTTCAGGCATGAACAGTATGATTAATCAGTGAATTTCTTTTATTTTCTGATTTGCTTTGTTTATATGGTAGTGGCTGAGAAGGAGAAATGGGCAGGAAATTGCTTTTCTTTGATTTTTGTAGTTGCTCAGGGGTGGGTTGTTAAAGTTAACAGGCATATGATTTTGGGGCTTGGAGAATGATCATTTATATAAATATTGATTGAGAAATTTATGCAATTTATTATGAGACAATGGTTTATATTTCATAAGAAATGCTAAGAAACTAACAATTTGAAGATTTGTGCCCTCAGATTTTAGGGATTTTTCAGTTCCTGATATGAAAGCAAAAACATTTGTATTGAAATTATTAATCAGTATTTCCCTTCTTTAGAAGAATGCTCATTCAGGCACTGAGAAGAACTGGGTGGAGTCTTATCCAGAAAGTCACTAGCAGTTCTTGTAACCCTGACATACTCTACAGTGTCCACATGGGGAAAAAAGAAAAAGAAACAACAACAACAACAACAACAACAACAGACCCTACCTTGTTGAAAGGTATCCTGGGTTTAGTTTCCTGTTATGTTCAACACTGCACTTTCTGAATGTTGTATAATTATATTTTAAGAACACCTTTATTGAGGTACAATTTGCATACTTTATAACAAAGTCTAATGTATATGATTCAAAGGTTTTCAGTGCATTGATATAACTGTAGAGAAACTATCACAACCTTAGGACACTTTTTACCATCTCTCTAAATATCTTTGTGCTTATTTACCTCACCTCTCTGCTTTTAAACAATCCTTGAACTTTAGCAACTACTAATTTTTCCCATTGCTGTAAGTCTTTCCAATCTGTATTTGTATTCACACAAATTGAGTCACAGCACTGTGCATATAAGTATATTCTTTTATTCAGTATAATGATATCAAAGGTCATCCCTGCTCTAATGCAAATGAATAATTTGCTTTTTTATTTTCAGGAGCTATTTATCAACATATATTAGTTACACAGAGTACTGTGCATCATCGTGATCATTTCATATATGCATATGACACTTTGTTTAGATGTATGTATTTATTTTATGTATACAAGTACACCGTAGCTGTCTTCAGACACACCAGAAGAGGGCATTGGAACCCACTGCAGATGGTTGTGAGCCACCATGTGATTGCTGGGAATTGAACTCAGGACCTCTGGAAGATCAGTCAGTGCTCTTAACTGCTATGACATTTTAACCATGCTCATTTTTATCCTTCCTTTGCCCCTCCCCATCTCGATCCCCTCTTCCTCCAATGGTCCCTCTTAATTTGGAAGATTTGCTTAAATTTTTAATTTCATTAACTATTAATAAAATATCTGCTTACTTTTTATAACTATGAAATTTTCAGAAAATATTAAATATTCAATTTAGAGCATGCATGTATCAATTTTGGTGGGTTGCCTGAATGCTTAATAAATTAGCAACTTTTTAGTGAAACACAAATATATACTCACTAAAAGTAAAATAGTGTTTAGTTTCTGATTGTCCCAATTTTTTATTCCTCCAGACTCTAATAATAAAATCTAGATGTATATGACAAAATATTTTTCAAAATAGTTAAAATTATTTTACAGAGTAATAATAGGTTTCCATATACACTTTATTTTTGTTACTCCCCTGCCCCACATTCTTTCCTTGTCACCCTAACCCTCATTTACCACACATTCTTCTCTTCTGTTTTCTTCTAGTGTCTTAATCACTTCCTTTAAGCCTTTTTTTGCCCCTAGTTTCATGGGTCCCTTTCTAGACTCCTGGCCTTTCTTTGTATTTATTCCATCTGAATATGCATATTTAACAATAGTGAGTAGAATCTACATATGAGAGAGAACACACCAGATTTGTCTTTCTAAACTTGGGGGTTGCTTTATTTCACATGCTTTCTACTTCTACCCAGTTTCCTGCAAATTTTATTTCTGTAGAGAAATAAATGCCTCTCTGTCTCTGTCTCTCTCTCTGTCTCTGCCTCTCTCTCTCTCTCTCTCTCTCTCTCTCCCTCCCTCTGTATGTATCTCACATTTTTCACTAGTTACTTATCTATTGATGAACACTTATGCTCATTCCATCTCTGTTCAACTGCAAACAGGGCAGTGACAAACATTAATGTGCAACTATCTCTAGTAGGATATAGAGTCCTTTGAGTATAAGTCTCTGTGTTGTTTTATATTGTAAAATAATATGCCATTTAAAATATACCAGATTTTATCTATTTATCAATCTATTGAAGATAATTGGGATCATTACTTCCCTTTGTTGCCTATTACGAATAGTATTTATGAATTTCTGTGTGGGTATATGTTATTATTAATTGTGAGTATAAGTCTGAGTGTAGACTTGTGGCAAAGGCACTGTGAAGGTTGGCTTTGCCAACTTGATGGGTTTTAATTAACTTAGGAGTCCATTGGGCAGGTCTTTATGGAGAGGGTTAACAGTTGGAGAGAGAACTACTCTCAAAGTAGGTAGAACTTTTCAATTTATGTCCCACCTATAAAGAGACCCAAGGAACAAGTAATGTTGTGTGGTGACTCCCCTGAGATTGAAAGGGAAGAGGGTGTGTTGTCAGAGCAGGTGAGACCAGCACAGAGGGAACACTGTTAGAGACTCAAGGGAAGGATGAGATAAAGCCAACATACTTTTCCATTTTTCTTCTTCAGATGAAAGAAGGTCAGTGTAAGCCTGTAGAGAGTGGAGAGCTGGAAGCATGAAGCAAAGCTGAGGTCTAGAAGAGTTGAAATTTTGTCAAATGAGTGGTAATTAAAGAAACAAAGTAAGGAAGAAGGCAAGGTTTGAAGGGTTGGTTCTTGAAGTGGGATTGTTCTATGACATTGGAAATGAATGGAGAAGGTGTGAAGAGGCGGAGGTAAATGGGAAACAGACACAGACTTACATCTGGTTTGGTAGCTTCTCTCATGTCCTTCAATGCACCACTACCTCTACAGATCTGAAGGTTCTTTCATTATGGGAATTTTAAGAAAGAAGAAAGGGTATGTGACCAAAGGACTTCAAAGTAAATTAATTAACAACAGCTATTGGCTGTGAAGGGAACAATCTCTCTCTTAAGTATCATAGACACTGATGGGTTGCTCCTGCTGTGGTGGATAGCTCCACCCACAACGCCCATGTGTGAGGCCTTGGATAAACTCAGGGGATCATAAAACAAAAAAAGAAATGACAACAAAATGACATGATTATATGGATGTATGAAAACGTCACAGTAGAAATTAGTTCTTTTTCTTTTCTCTTATTGGATATTTTCTTTATTTACATTTCAAATGTTATCCCCTGTTTTTTAAGCAAGTATAGTAAAAGGAATTGGACCAAAGGTGGTAGTTTCATCAGAATAAGAATGTTTAATGTGACTATAGTTTTATCCATGCCTCTTGAGCTGCTTTGCAAATCTGCATTGTTAGCTGATGTTAAACTGCTAGACTTTTAGTAAATCAGATAAATAGAACAGCAGACTCCTAGGGTATTTCTCTACTCTCACCAGCTTGTCTCATTACTAAGTCTTATTCTTCTATGTCTCTCTTTATGTCTTCTCCATTTTAAACCAAAAATTCTTGGATTGTCATTTCCAGTCTTTCTTTGTGCCTCAGTGGTGGTGAATTGCTCTGACTTCCTAAGTTGTCTTCTATTCCTTCCTCTTCTTCTCTACTCATTTTTCTTCCTTTTAATTTGTGTTGCTGTTATATTAGAAAAGATTCTTAGTATTTAATTTTATTGACCAAATATGGCCAATTCTTTCTAACCTGGTACTAAGATTAAATGGGGCAATTTATGGAGGCAGTGAAAAAAAAAAGAAAAAGAAAAGTCATCGCCGGGCGGTGGTGGTGCACGCTTTTAATCCCAGCACTTGGGAGGCAGAGGCAGGCGGATTTCTGAGTTCGAGGCCAGCCTGGTCTACAGAGTGAGTTCCAGGACAGCCAGGGCTACACAGAGAAACCCTGTCTTGAAAAACAAACAAACAAACAAACAAACAAACAAACAGAAAAGTCTTCATCACTGAGTAGGTGTCTACTCAAGGGAGTGCCTTTAATTGGGGCACTCATTGGTTCTATAGTGGTAGAGCTGGAAGTATTAAATCAATATAATATGAAATCCATGATTTCTTTAATCACATGAAACAAGAGATAGAGTTAGGTAGAAGTAAGATTTTTATGGAGTTTTCAAAAGATTCAGAGAAAAATAAAAGAACATTTACAAACTATCATTGTAACATAATAGATCATTCATTCTAAAGAAATAAGACCATGTATGAGAATTGAGAAACAGCGTGGTAACTGGTAGGTTCCATAAAATGTGTTCTCTCTCTCTCTCTCTCTCTCTCTCTCTTTCTCTCTCTCTTTTGTTTTTGTATATACTGGTCCTCACAGGGGGCTACCTTGTGATTCTCTTAAGCCTCCTCAGAGGAATGCAAAGGCTGGTGTACTTGAGCTGCCAAAAATCACAGCAGTAAAAATCATAAAATGTGGAGAAATGGCATTTCTTCTTAATTATCTTTCAGCTATGACAGAGTTCTTTAAGTTTCTTTGGAAACTGTAATTCATATGTTATTGAGTTGGGGTCATTGAACACCTCTTAGGCACATATTTGTTCAGTTGACACTGTAATTCTTACTTTAGCAAATCAGAGAAAATATCAATGCTGAATTGATTTAATTGTTTGCTTCTAAGTTTGCATTTAGGTCTTGATAATTTGCTATTTCCAAATATTAGAATCTTCTATTGGTGTGAATTTCTGAAATTGTGCCACTGCCAATGGTCGTTTTGTTGTCTGTTTTCATGGAATTTGTTTTAATATGACTCTTCCCTTTTTAATCACACTTTGATAACATCTAGATTGTTAATAATGGAATCAGTAGGTCCACCATCGATTTTTCATGAGCATTTACATATTCATGCACACATGATTTATAATTTGACATACTTAGATATACCTTTATATAGCTTTGTATGTTCTATACAAGATAGTTTTCATGTTTACATATTGTAAGTAAGCTATAGATCAGTGTCTGGAGTTCTTCGTTGTTAAAATTGAAAATGAGCTACTGGCATTCATTGCGTACATGCTGCTGAGATAGCCTCTGAAACAAAGAACTACCTTATTCAAAGCACCAACTGTACTTACATTTTGAAAATTCTCCAAGGAACTAGGTATGTGGCCACTTTCCCATGTTTCAGAGCAAAAACGTCGAGATACTTTTATAGCCAGCAAGGAAATAATGCGTACATGCAGGAAGACTCTTAGAATACCGATGCCATAGCTTCCTCTTAGTTTCTGGGCTGTTTAGTTTTTCAAGAAGCTTTCATGCTTAGAATTTTCCATAATTCCTGTGTTATTACTGTGATGCGCAAATGGGTGAGTTTTTAAATGCACATACCTTTTTAAGGATGGAAAATTACACGGGGCAGCTTTAGTGATTATCCTGTTACATGACTGATTAGTGATCCCAGCTCTCTGGCTGACTGTAGAAGCAGAACTAAGAGGGTGACTTTTTATGTTCCTCAGAGAAAAGCAGGCTGATAGCACCCAAGTACAGAACATTCTGTGCTATCCTTTTTCTCCGTCTCCTATTGCCTTAGTAAAAGGAAAATCCCCGAAGAGTAATTTCATCATTTTATTAACATTGAATATCATATCATCATTTTAATTAAATTTTCATCTCCTATTCATCATTTCTTCACTGATACAAAATTAAATTAGCTTATGTTAACCTAAAATTTACATTAATTTACATATATGGGAAGTGCATCTCAAACTGATGGTGAGAATTCTGCTGATGGAGTTTCGGCGAGACTGAAATACAACAAGGAATATCGGCTTTCTGTGTTTTTTCTCTGCAAATTTCAAGTCATATCTTCTCTTGTAGAAGTAAAACAATGACTTTATGACAGAATGACACTAATCAGGACAGAAATTTAGTGAGAAGTGAACACATACTGATGCTTGGTAACAATAGCGTTAATCTAGAATAAAGATACCAATAATATTCAGTGAATCTGGAGTTGGATTCTACTAGCTCATTTTTCCAAAATTCACTCTTGCTGAATTGAAGCTATTTTTTGTCTAAAAAAATAACTTTAAACTCTAACTTGAAGATTATTTTTTTCTTTTTTTTTAAAAAAATAATTTATTTTTTCTCAAATCATAATTCATTCACACAGGGGTTTAATACCTTATGTTCTAATGGTGGAGGAATTATTTGTAAACGAAATGCAGCCGTATATACTGATATTTATACACACTTATATTTAAATGTTTCCTAACCAATTTTATCAGCCTTTGAAAAAGCATGCACCTTGTGCATTTATAAATGTTTCCTGAAATGTGTCACTTACAGAGGCTACAGAGAATGTTCAGTTGGTTAGCCTGCTGCACAAGCCCTGGGGACCTAAGTTCAGTGGATTCCTAGAATATAAGCTGGGAATGACAACTTGCTCCTGTAAGTGTTAGAAGGCAAAGATGGCAGGTGGTGAAGCTCATTGGCCAACCACCTAGCCAATTCAGTGTAACTCAATTTCAGTGAGACTCTATTTCACAAATATAAATAACTAAAAGAAAAGAAAGATAGATATTCATCTAGAAAAGTAGAAATCAATCTGTGGTCTTAACATTCACACATGCATGCACATACTCATGTGTGTGTGTGTCTGTGTGTGTGTTTGTCCTCACAAACAAGCACATGTACCACATACAACACATCATCATAAACAAAATAAGTTTAACATTTACAGAGTGGAGCAGGGAGTTGTATTAGTTTCTTTTGGCGTCATTGTGGTCAAATATCAGACAAGAAGCAACTTAGGAGAGGAAGGATCACACACATAGGGAATATAAGTTCATTATGGCAGATCAAGTATGACTAAGGGACCAATTCTTTTGTGGCAATGGGAACATGAGATTGTTTGCTCACTTCTTAGCGGGTCAGGAACCAAAAACAGGACAGGAAGCAGAGATGGAGTATAGATATTAAGAGCCCTCTGTAATAACCCATTTTCTACAGCAAAACCTCACCTATTAACAGTTATACAACCTTCTCCAACGGTATCCCTGGCTGGGGACAATGTATGCAAACATATGAGCCTGGGCACATGTCACATTTTATCCATAAGAAGTTTCTTCTCAACACACTTGGTGAATTTCTGCCAGTTGTCTGTCACTGAGGATGTAATGGAGAGCTCGAGAGGCTTCATATGTATTTTCTCAAACTCAACATTTACGTTGATGATTGCAGAAATCATGGTGGGGAAATAGCAGTGAAGATAGACCACCTAGATCCAGGAGAGCTGGGTATGTAGGAATGAGCACGGTGATGTCTGAGCAGAAAGCTGAAAGATTAGAGAGTAAAAAAAGTTAGAAGATGAAACAAGTTTCCTGAAGTGTCTTTTTTTCTTTCTTTCTTTAGAAATTTCTTTAGTACATCAGGTTCAAAGTGATTAGCAAAACCTTTGCACACTGATCGATGGGAGAAACCTGTTAGAAATAGTTGAATTACTTGTGAATCCATATAGTCTAAAAGCTGTTTTCAATCCCCAAACATGTTCAGATTGTTAAAGGAGTCATAAACATGTACTTGGCCAGACTTCCATATGGGCCCTGAACTGAGCCTGATAACCTTCCACTGACACAGTAAGGCAAATGAACAGACAGCTCAGTGGATGGTGATATTACTTTTTGATGTCGCTATGATAAACTGCCTTACAAAAGAGTTTATTTTGCCTCACAGCTTGAGAAAGTACATCACAGTAAGGAGATACTGACAGTGGAACTGTGAGTCAGTTGGTCACATTGTATCCACGGAAAGGGGACAGAAAGCAAAGCATTCAGCTCACTTCCTTCTTTGCACTCAGTCCAGGATTTCACCCATGAGTGGTGCCACCCACCATTAAGGTGTGTCTTCACACTTTGTTAACCTAGTTTATGTAATCTCTCACAGACACATGTCTCATGTGTGGATTCTAGACCCTGTCTGGTTAGTACTTACTATTAACCACTACAGTGATTCTGAAATACAGAAAGCCAGGGCTACAGAGCAGTTTGGAAAGATCCAAAGATATCTCATTAAAGTCATCAGAGAAGACATGGCTTGTTCTTGATGGTAGTGACAGCTTTATAAGCTGTGAACTTTTAAACATTTTTACATGTGGGGCTTTACCTTTTGTATAAGAGTGAACAGGAAAAGGAGGTTAATCACGCTTCTGTGTTGCTATCCTTCTCATCCCCTGAATCTAGAGAATCTAATATAGAATATAAGTAATAAAAGGAGTCTAGGAAATCTAAATAATAAAGAGTCATTGTACTTGAATGGCCTTTAGGGGATACTCTAGTCTAAGGTATCTCGAACTCCACGTTAAAAGAAGCTAACTGGAGACAGATTTTTAAACAAAACAATAATTAAGATGTCTGAATTAATCCATCAATGTGATTATATGACATCAGAGAAATAACTAAATACTGTTCTCATATAACCAGAAGGAGGCCTGTCAATGGCAATATACACCAAGGCCAAGAGTCAGGACACACACACACACACACACACACACACACACACACACACACACTGCAGAATCACCTTCAGAGAAGGAGAAAGACGTTTTAATTGCGTGTTTGTGTGTGAGTGGTAAGTTACAATCTTGGGGATGGAGAATGAAGAGGAGGTTTGATCCATATGATGATTTAAGAATACATACAGAATATTAGCAAGCATCTGGAAGCCAGCAGCAATACTAAAAAGGAATTAACATTGGTTATTTTGACACTAAGCATACTTTTGATCTCCTATTGTGTGAAATATCAGTTAAATATATCTTTATTCACCCTTTATAGATACAATCTATTCTAAGTAGGGGTTTGTTTAATTTGTCATCATTTTAATAGGAATGCCATTGTAAATATAGGGTATCTCACCAACAGATCTAGGAGTAGCTTTAAAGGAGTTAGATGCTGAGAACAAGCAGAGGCAAATTCTTTGGATGTATAGCTGCCCGTATTGTATTACATAAGTTGATAGATTTCTGTTAACAGGAAGTTGATTAGATTGTTCCTAGCATACATAAAATCTAATTGTTTAAACCAAAAATGGAAATGTTCAAGCTTGTATAGAAACTGTTTTTTATAAGAAACATTTTCATTTGTCATTTGAGAATTTCATATACTGTATTTTATCATACTCACTCCCCATCCCTCAGTTCTTATCCTTCAGAAATATCTCATGTAAACAAGTTGTAGTAGAAAAGATGAAGAGAACAACACCCAGGAAGATTCTAGGAATGGAGATGGAGCAAGGCAAGTGATATATATTCATTGTCAACTTGATTGAACTAAGAGATTTTCAGGAGATAAGTAATACATATTTCTAGATGTGTCTATAAGGCCCTTTACAGAAACAATCAGATTATTAAGGCTTCGATATAATAGATAGCTTAATAGTCACCCACAGATGGATAGAAGATGTAACTAGGTAACTGGAAAGAGGGTGGGGGGGGTATTTTGTGTGTAAGTTGAGGAGGTCTCAAATTGTGCTTTGAGAACTTTGGAAACTTCTTGAGCATGAGACATAATGAATGCATCTTCCTTTTTATGTTTTAACATTTATCTATTTGTAGGGTGTTAGGGAGGTGATCATTTCCACAGTTTATGAATGGACAGAAGAAAGTTCTTGGAAGTCAATTATTTCCTTTCATCAAATACAGGTCACAAGCCTTGATGGCAATTGCCTTTTACTACCGTGCTATTTTCCTTCCCTTATCTTTCTTTTATGTAGATTTCTCCACTGTTTTGAAAGTGACATAAAAGCCCAACACAGAGAATCTGTAAAAAAACAAAAAACAACAAACAAACAAACAAATAAAAACTAGAAGAGTATGTCTCAAATAAGACCTTCGAAGAGCAAACTTCGACATAAAAACAATACAAAATTTAATTGGTAGTATACAATACTTTATTTCTATTGAAAATCCATGTTATATTTGGTATAGCTTTTGAGAGTCTAAGGAAAATATTTTTTTCCATGTGAGAGATATTTTAAATGTAGCCACAATCCATTAAAATTATATTTCCGTAACATTGTAGTTGTAGAGATAAAAACACACAAATGGCTCTACTGGAGTGAAATGGACATAAATAACCCACCATAAGTGAGGAAGTGTTGCAGGCAGTCCACTTTGCATCTGGGGAAGATCTGTTGGGGGAGAAACTGGTGTTAACTGGGAAGTCAGCTGGCCTTGAGAATGGAGTGAAGGGACCTTGGTTGTTAAGGATAATGGGATTGGATATAATATAAGAAGTAGCTGTTTGGATGCAGACACTCATGTGTCATCAGAGGGAAAGTGAAGTGGTCGAGAGATCCAGAAGGAAGAAGGTACAGAAATGATAATCTATAAAGAATTCACAAATACAAATATACAAGCACAAACTGAACAGCACAGGAGTCAGGAGGTGCGGTTCCTGGATGAGTGGAGATCTGAGATACAAAGTTATTCCACACATGAGGAATGGAGTGAAGATGAATGGAGGTACCAAGGAGAGCTGAGATGAAGCGAGCAGCCTGCTCTGGATGCCCCTGAGACCAGTCAAGGAAACATCAGCAAAACTTAATATACCAAAGGGGGAAGCCAGAGAGGACTCTGGCTCTATGCTGAATGGATGAGGTAAAAGAAAACTGTTCCCATGGAAAGGCTCTGCACATATTGCTGAGCTTGCCTTCAGAGCTTTTGTCCAGTTTTCTCTTTTTATTGGCATCTCACTTAACTAAAATACAAAAATAAACAAATGGGTCCAGTAGCATTAACTAGACCGCAGACTTTATTCCTATTTTATCAGTATTGTACTACTCATCCTTCACTATGACAGGACCCATTATTTTATGTCCCAAAGTAGGCAACTTAGCCCTCCACTTTCAATCAGGCAGCTGAAGACTTAATATCGCATTCTTGCCTTTCCAGAAGGTTATATAAATCTCGTCATGAAATATGTATTAGTATTTTAAGCATGGCTTTCTTCACATTGCAAAATTTATTAAGGAATATCATGCTGTTTCATGAGTTAATAATACATTTGCTGTTATTACTTACTAGCATTTTCCTTTACACCACACCTGTGAAGCTGTTGGTTCGTCCACTCGCTGGTGTGAAAGCAAATAGTGAGTGCCTAGTTATAAATACAGCTGGTACTAATGAATGCGTAAAGGTTCTTATGTGAACATGAATTTGCATTTCTTTCCAATAAACAGCTAAGTTTATGGATCCCATGACAAATACATATCGAACTTTATAAGAAACTGCAAAGCACTTGAGAATGTATGTCTACATTCTCCTTTCTCTCAGCAGGGTGTCAGAGTTTGGCATTCATCATGTTCTTACTGATTGCCATGTGGTCAGGATGTTCAGTGGCTTATTTGAGATTAGAAGTGTGAAGTTATATAACATTTTACCTTTCATTCATGTCTTCATGAATTCATGAGTACCGATGGTACTCTGAATCTGTTCATAATTGGTGTTCAAAATTAGTTTTACCAGGTATCTTTAATATACTCACATGCCTTTTTTCCATTTTAAGACTAATAATGGGTGAATTACATTTTTTCATCTTTAAAATATTGACTCAGTCGAATATTTCTAAGATAAAATCTTCTGGGTTATGAAGCTTAACATTTTTAATGTACTTCTTAGTTCAATATATTTGCTTCTATTGTTTCAAACTTATTTACTGTGAAAGTCATTCCTCTGTCCTTTCCTGTGCTTTTGGATTTGGCCGCTGTGTATCAGAGTGTGCTAATGATTGGTCATGAAACGGCAGCTAACAGAGAAAGCCTGTGTTGAGAAGTGGCCATTGCTTTCACTGTGGAGGATTCAGAAGCTTTTCAAGCTATTTTATGGGAGGAATTTAGAATAGATCAGAGAAGGCAAGTGGTCAAGACTTAGACTGCTGTAGACAGAACTCAATGGAAGGCTCTGATAGAAAGAGAAAGCCTGATTGACTGATAGAGATATGGAGAATCAAGAAAGGCTCAAGAATTTTCAGATGGTAATTGGAAACTCTATAAGGGATTTGGAACAGAAAAAAGCCATCGTATTCAGGTCAAGATGTTTTCTGCATTTTGTCTATGCTGAGACTTTATTACGAAGCTGAGTTAGGTTAAGTACTAAGCATTCTGAAAGAGAAAATTAGAAGGAAGCATAGCATTCCTGCTGTGGAATGGGTATTGATTGTCACTGTTAGCTTGGAAAACCTTGGACATTGGTGAGAAAAACAGCACATTTGGAGTTGCAGCCAAGGAAGTTGTTCCCAAAGAGCGGTATACTGTTAAGAAGTCAAGTACTTTGCCCTAGGACAACAGGAACGATTCCCTGAAAGCATTTCGGGAATTGTCCAGAATCCACTGACTACAGGCTCAAAAGTATGAAAGAATATACAAACAAACAAAAATATTCCTGTGAAGAATGTGCCAAGGTATCTTTCTCCTACATGGATGCCTAGGAAGAATTTTCTCTAGATTCAGCTCACTGTGCTCTGCCACACAGACATTCAGAGTCTCCTGAAGTTTTGGTCCAAGTGTGCCTAACATTTTACTTGTCTTAGATTTTAACATTCATATAATGCTGGGTTCATAGACATACAGAATGTAAAAGTTGTGAGTCAATGGAGTTTTCCACCAACTTTAAGGAAATATTTGTAAGCCAGGCATTGTTTACCATGGCCAAAGTCTAGTAGGTAGCCTTTGTGATTGTGTCTCTGAATCCGTGAGAGTGGAGATGAAGCTGCAATGGAGACTCCAGGAAGCTGAAGATGGCAGGATTGTGGATGAGACAACTGCTAAGAGAAGCTGCATGCACTGAGCAGAGTCATGCCAACAGAAGCCATGTGTGCCATATCTAACAAAAATGCAAGAATGGACTCCTACAATCTCTTAGAACTCATCTCAACTCACTGTGTACCCTAGTATGTGATGGTTTGAATATGCTTGGCCCAGGGAGTGGTACTATTGGGAGGTGTGGTCTTCTTGGAGTGGGTGTGGCCTTGTAGGAGGAAGTGTGTCACTCTGGCGGTGTACTTTGAGACCCTCCTCCTATCCCCGTGGGAGTTAGTCATCTGTCTGCTTTTGGATCAAGATGTAGAACTTTCGGCTCCTCCAGCTCCATATCTGCCTGGATGCTATCATGCCCTTGCCTTAATGATAATGCACTGAACCTCTGAACAAGTAAGCCAGTCCCAGTGAAATGTCCTTTATAAAAGTTACTTTGGTCATGGTGTCTGTTTACAGCAATGGAAACTCTAAGACACATGGTTACCTGCTGGGAATTCCAGGATGCAGTATTCTTCTGCTGGTTTTGATCTTGTGTTGGCACCATCCTTCTTCTCGATGGTTCCATTTATTCATTTTCTAATGGCAGTGCTATTCTACACATATGCTACACATGTTCAGAACATTTAACTTGTTATTTTGATTAATACAGGGGCTCAGAGTTAAGAATTTATTTCATGGTTCAAGGAAAACTTTGAACTGGGACTTCTGAGGAATTCTCAAATTCTGGATATTTTGGAATCATTGGGTCAGAATTTTATGGTTTACATATGGAGTGTCTGCAAGGGTTCATATGTTGAAAGCAGGATGTCAGTTAGTTGTGCAACTAAAGTGGGACTGCAGTAATCATTAGGTTGTTAATATGATTAATTGATAGCCCTATAAATAAGTCCATAGTTGATTGGGTTATCAGAGGTGGGGCTGGTTGGAGAAAATAGGACACTTCAAATGCACCTTCCAAAAGTGTGTATTTTCACCAATCCTTTCCTCTTTCTCTCATTCTGATTGATAGATGTCATGGTATAGAGTCTTTCTATCATGATGTACAGCCTTACCCTAAGCCCATAGCAATGGTGCCAGAGATCAGGGACTGAAACTGCAGGTACAATGAAACAAAGATAATCTGCTCTCCTAAGTTTGCATTGTTATCCCAAGCAATTGTCACAAAAATAGAAAATAGCAAACAAGGTAACAATGGCCACACAGAAATTGGAAAGGAACTCTTCTTGTAGGCCTTAGAAATATAGCTCAGTGTACAAGAGCTCCTGCTCCAAAATCATTAAGACCAGAGTTCAGTTCCCAGAACCATTTGTAAAAATCTGGGTTCTTACAAGTGCAACCCAGCTCCAAGTGGGGTTAATAGGGCGTGCTGACTGCCAACTTAGGAAAGAAAAAGTGATCCGAAGGTTTAGGCAGAGATATACCTCTGAGGAATAGAAACTGATATAGGCAATGATCTGGTGATGTAGTCTGGCCTCTGTTCAGGTGTACAGGCACATATACTCTTTCTGTCTCTGTCTGTCTCTCTTCTGTCTATCTGTTTCTCTCTCTCTCTCTCTCTCTCTCTCTCTCTCTTACACACACAGACACACACACACAGACACACAGACACACACACAGACACACACACAAACACACACACACACACACACACACACCTGACTAAAGCAAATTAAATATTCTCTTAATACTTTCAGGACATACTACATAGAACTTACGTTAATATTATCCTCACCCTTAAGTATTTAAGAGAATTCATTAATGCAATAATTTGGGCCTAGGATTTCCTTCACTAGAATTTATTTTGTTATTATTTTTATTTTCTACTTTTATAAACTTAGTATATTTAATAGCAGTGAAATTATTCACATTATCTGCTTGGTTTTTGGTTGTTGTTGTTTTGTTTCTGTTAAATTTTGTCTTTTGAAAAAATGAGCACATTTTAACTAGGTGACTGAATTTGTGTTTATAGTAGTTCATTATTTTCCTTTTTGACACAGATGGCGTTTGTATTGATGCATTCTGTTTCCTTAGAGTTGTGTTTTATTCTTTTTCCTTATTTGTCTCATTATTTCTGATCAGTTTTGTAGATCTTTGCAAGGAATCAATTTTGTGTTAATTAATTTTCTGTGTATAGTTTGTGCTTAGGCTTTATGCCTCTGCCTGTTGGCATGCATATAATATTTAAAAATTGCTACTATTTTTCTGGTTCCTTAAGGAAGCATATTAAGTTACTGATTTCATACTAGTGATTCTTAATAAGAACATTTAAGGATATATGTTTACCTGTAAACACTGCTATAAGTTTATGCCACAACTTGTGATATTTTATTTTATTTCACCCAATTAAAAGTATTTTCAAATATCCTTTGAGACTTTCTTCAGATTGTTTAGTTATATTCCTGTTATGTTGATCCAATTTGCTGGTGCTTGTTTCACTTTCCATCATGGATCTTGATGGATATTTCAAGAGCTTTTGAAGAAAATATGTATGTTGCCCTTGTAGCATGTCCTGTAAATGTCAACTACATCAAGGGGGCTGATGGTCCCTTTGAGGCCTTGTATCCCTAACAATGTATTCTGTCAACTAATGAGATTAATTGTGAAGTCTCCTGTCATCACTGCTGATTTACCAGTTCTGTCATTTTTTTCCTTGATGCAATTTTAATCTCTTTGTTTTACATGTCTACAAAGTTGGGCTTGTTATACCTCGTGGGAGTACCAAACTCTTTATATTTGTTTGATACTATCTTTGTTCCTCATTATACTCCCTTTTCAGTAAATGTTTTGTCTCAGATGAAAATAACCTTCTGCAGGGTGTTCTATCTACTTGTAATATAAGTCCCTGTCTACCCTTTACTTCTATGGATGCCTTTATATTAAAAGTGTGCTGCTTATACATAGCAGTAAAGTTTTGATTTTAAAAACATAATTGGACATTATCTTTCTCTTAATTAATGCTTCTAGAAGGTTGAGATTCTTGTATTTATAATTGAATTAAAATCTGCCATCTTAGCCAAGTATGGTGGCACAAGCCTGTAAGCCACCCTACTTGGGAAACCAAGGTGAACCAGTTTGCACATCACAGTGTGTGCTACTTTGAGACCCACAAGCCTAAGATCCTGCTTTCTCTGAGACTGACCTGTATTTTCTTTCCTCTGCTTACCTTTCTCTAGGGCTAATTCAGCTTCACATTATTTGTTAAACATTTTAGTAGTTGCCTAAGAATCTGGATTTGCTGGTGACTTTATCTCTTGTTAGCCTGATGTGTTTTCATATGCTTCATACATTATTGTTGAAAGCTAGACACCTTGTGTATGACTGTAGTGATTGAGGTGACAGGTTTTGTGCCTGGTTACAGTCATATTTCTTCCTCTATGCTATTACATGAAGAGTTGAGTGAATTTATAAGTGGGTTAGTTTGAGATTTGTTGGTTCTGTATTTACTATTTTGCACCATAGGCTTCCCATGTTAATACAGGTTTTCCTCTCCCTCCCCACCAAATAATTTTGTCAGCCGTTGGCTTTGTGTTTTCTTGGTAAGTGTGCTATATCTCACAAATTTTGTGTCTTCTCTTTTGTAAATATTAAGGTAACCTTTCACTGGGTTTATCAGGAATATGATTTCTTGGTAATATTATTTTGTAAGCTTCCTGCAGACTTTGTGTAATAACCGTGCAACAGAGTGCACACCTTGCATATTTGATTCTTGTGAGCTCAACACAGTCTTATCACTTTGTACTCTGCCTTCAACAGTATATGAACTATTCCAGCTGACTTCATATGGGGTCTGGCTCTATCTTCTCTAGGTAAAAAGACTCTTATGGTCTGTCTTTCTCTTTTCCCCTGTTTACCATGGTATCCATAAGTTTTAGGCTAACTCTCTGCCTTGTGATTTTACCTCTCAACCCCAGAAAGGTTCACAATTCTGCTTCATTCTTTCTTGGTGTATTAAAAGTGGAACAATTTTCTTTCCATATCCTTCCATATTCATGTAAAAATGGAGTCTCTTTACCATTTGATTCTGCCCTCATGGAGTAGTCTCCAACATTGTTTACTCTGGCCTACATTTTACAGCCAAGCAAGAGAACAATATGATCAATCTCTTGGTTACTTTTGGAGTATACGTTAGTTTTGGCCTCCTGAAATTAGAAGCTGGCATCTTGTGTAGAACAAGACATTTGAAATGTGCAGATCTTTTGTGTAGAAAAATCTAGGATCTGAAAATGAATTATCATCTAAATGGACTGTCCTGCCTGATACACAGGTAGGTTAGTTGCTGAATGTCGCTTATTGGACAGGAAAGAAAAAGTATTACTGTAGCAGCTGATGGTATTGTTTATCTGTGGACATTTCAGTAGGTAGGGCTCATCTTCCAGTCAGCTCATAAAAAATAGATGACTAAATTGAGACATATTGAAGGCGTTAATATTCATAAGATTTAAAATTGACAATAAACTCAGTTCAAAAATTCATTAATGCTTCTAACTGATTCAAAACAAATACGATTTGATAGTGCCTAAACTAGAATTTTCACTGTAGAAATTGAAATATATGTAAACATTGGGGAGAAGTGTGCTTCCCTCATAATGCTCACACCAAGAACTAACAGATCTTAGCAACATTTGAAATGTTATCTTCCCTATTAATGGATTAAATGTCTATAATGTTCTATATGGTTGAAACCATGCTCATTGCACAAGTATGATAATTGTACTTGTGACTATTTTCTTACCTTTCAAAAAGTTTTGTGTGATTATATCTATATAGCCATTTCTACAGCTTTGAGTACTTAAGCTGCCTTAATCTGGTTTAACCTTACATCTATCACTGTGAGACTTTTCATCTTATTGGTTAATCATCTAGACAAATTCCTAGAAGTAGATTTATTAGATCATTTTACCCCAAGATGCTGATTGTCTAGTCACTTTTCAGGGAATTCACACTGATTTACTATTACATTGAGGATTTAGGAGGTGTCTGTTCAAGATGGGAACTTCTCTGCCCACTTCTTCATCATGCTGAAGGAGGCCTGAAGGAAAAGCTGGAAGAAAATTCATAACTTTTCTGTAGACACAGACTACATACAGTTGAAAACAGCTGAAGGAAGATCTCCATTGAGTGAAATGATGGAAAAATCTTTTATGAATATTTAATATTTAACATTCAATTTAAGAAGAAAGTAAATTAATTATTTTCAACTCAACAGTTGTTGAGATGCCTTGAACTCTTGGACATCTGGTGTAAGTTTGAGATGTCTTCTTCCTTTTTTATTTGTCAAGTTCTTTCTAGTAATGTAAATTACTGTCCTTGCTGAAGTTATTTTGAGTTCCAAAATTTTGCTCTTGGGATTATGTATGGAAACCGTCACTTGTACTTTTCTGGTTTTAGCATTAGGCATGGCTCAATCTTTTAATGTTCATGTCCTATTTTTAGCAATGCTTAAATGTTCTTCAAATACAAGGCTATATACAGTCTTTCACATTCCCTGTCTTCCAGGATAAGCCCTGTAGTTTTACATCATGTTACCTTCATTATTTGTTGTTGTTCGTGGTGATTTGATGTTTAACTTCCACTAACAGAGCCAATATCTTTCTTCCCACTATTCCACTTTGGTGAATTTTCTATTGCTTAAGATGTTTGAACAGCATAATTTTTTCTTGAATTAGTGAATGAAGAAATAGATTTATTATTAATATAGTGTAGCAGAAAAATTACTGTGTACTCTCTTTCCCTCACAGCAGCTTCATCAGGAGTAAGGATATGAGTCTTTTACATCTTTGGATGGTGCCTAGTGTCTGAGTTTTCTGTATGACATAAGGTTTTCCAATTTAGTGATATTGTAAGACTGATATTGTATTTCTGAAGAGAAAAGCCACTAAAAGGCTTTTGTGCCAGTTTTTTGTTTTGCTTTTAAAGCAAGTAGGTCTACTTTTCTCAAAAGGGAAAATAAGGAAACAATCTGAGTTTATAGTGTGGAAAGGAGGAAAATTATGTAACTTGGGTTTTATCTCTCAGGAGTGAGAAGGGAAAAAGAGCTGGAAATCTCTTGGGAAGTTGGAGCTAAAGTCTGCTATGGCATCTTTGAAGCTTTGAAGGTCAGGAGGCTAGAGGATAACTCAGAGGCGAAAGCTGTGGCTACACAGGCCAACAAGCCCATCAACAGATACAGCTTGTTGGCTCCAGCCACAGATGGGACAAGAGCTTGAACAGATGGGGAGAGGTGACCACTTCCCAATGGTATGGTGTGATTTCCAAGAGTAAATGATAATCGGCAGCCACAGGCTGAAGCTCCTCCCTGCTCTGGAATGGGAAGGCTGGAAGTTCAGTTTTCATATAGTCACCCGTTATTCTAGCTATCTTGGCAATTCCTGGCAGGACAAAGATTCTAAGCAAATGGCTTCAATCATTCTGCCAATTTTAATGAAGCAAGACTTTGAGCTATTTCTAATTAATTTGGAAACAGTTAAAGGATGCACTATCACATGATCTCTGTATATCCTAGAAATTCATATGTCATATTTATGACTTTATTTTCTGCATCCTTCAGGACCTCCCAAGGCCAGGAGATTCATACACAGATATGGAGGATATCTCCGTCTTTTAAGGCATCTATCAATAAGTGGAACTGTTCTTAAAGACCAACATTTAGTCTAGGAATCCTACAGCTTCTGGAATGATTTTAAAGTGTTGATGCCTTAAAATTGTTATCATTACCTATGTCTTCCTTTTATGTGTGTGAAGCAGTAGCAGGTGAATATATGCTAGGATACTCTACCATTGGTGGTGTAAGACATAATTTTCACTAACAACATGTGCTATGTTTGTGGGGGTGTTTGAGGAAGTATTTTACCAAGCATTACATTTAAGTTAAAAAAAAAGTCTGAAGGGCAGGTTTTTGTTCTAGACCAGCTGTTTAGCTTAGGTTTAAATTGCTTTTAATTTCCTTGTTGAATATGTGCAAATTACATTTGAGATGTGAAAATGGTGGTGTGTAGGTGAAGAGATTTTGATAACATCCTTCCACAAAGTTTCTCTCATTTTTGTGTTTATTCCTTCCCATCTCCCTAACAATTAAATAAGATTCTCTTGCTGATTATAAAAGAGTTGGCTGGAGCTTGTAAAATGAGCAGGGTACAGCTGGGTTACATTTGTTTTTCTCCTTTGCTTTTTCATAAGAATGGGACAAGGCTCAAACAGCTGGGTCTCCTTATGCTTCTATTATGCCCATGTCATGGTCTATCATACTGGGGGAAAAGCAAAACCATTGTCTTTGGCAAAACTGGCCAGGCAAAAGTTTATTAAGTCAGCATGTATTTTCAGAAATACTATAAGAGCTCTGTCTGAAAGTGTGAAGTTGTCTAACCCAAGTCCAAAGAGAAGACCAACAATAATCATGAATTTATCTAACAGATAGTCACCTACAACTACACCAGTTGCACAAGTGATTCAGTGATTACGAGCCCAGAAAGAATGAAGTCCCTGTATGGCTAGATCACTCCACTGAGTTTTGACCTCTGTGTAGTGATTCTCATCTCTGTCTTTTCCTGATGAGTTTATATCATGATTCTGCTAGCACTGCTTATCGCTTTCAGACCTTAAGACAGAAGCAGCATGCTCACAGTTAGTATTAGAACTCATGATGCTCATCAGTAGCTTTAACAGTTACCTTGCCTCTGTAACAACTGTATAAAAATTTACCTTAACAGAAAGTGTCTTCTGTTTCCTTTTGAGATGTTAGTGCTAAAAGACAAAGCATTTTCCCCAAGTACTGGGCAGAACTCTTGGAACTATTCTGAGTTTATAGTTCTTTACACATTGATTCCTAGCCAATAAGAGGCAAATTTTCAAAGATTCTTACTGTCACTTAGAGTCCAGTTTCCAAAAGTGAACTTTAAATTCTTGCACTTGGATCTTCCCAGAATGAATAGAATGAAAAAGATATGGGTTACCAAAATGGACTCAACTATAATGGCACTCTAGCTCTGGTTGGTCATGAAGAGAATTGTTGCTCAGTGAATTTAGGTTGAACCAGTATTTACAGGTCAAATTATGATTTTGACTGGGAACTGAAGGGAAAATCCATCAAATTGCTCTACTCTGTGTTTTCCTGAAATTAGGACAAATGGTGCATAGACTACTGAATACCAACTGATTCAGTAGGGATATATAAATATGGTGTGCGTCTATCTTTAGGGCATAGTTTTCTGAGCTGTGATTGGCACCAAATTGCTAAGAAAGATAGGAATAGTGAAAGCTGTCATTCTAGGGGATGACATTGTTTTTCTCTTAATTTATGCACACAGGTGGGGACATAGGGCTTTGTTCACTTCATATTAATATGTTAAGCAGTCATGTCTTTCTAATGTGAAGAATGCCACAATGGTTAATCTCTGAATCAGAAAGATCCCTGTAGCGTGTAATTTTTGCTATCCTGCATTAAGCTCTAGGTAGGCCTTGCCACTAGTCTCCACCTAGAGAATATTGGAATCTGCAGACGACACACACACACACACACACACACACACACACACACATTGCTCAATTTTAACCTTTCTTATTGGCTCAATTGTTGGGCCCTGCTAATCTCCTGTGGCTAGCATGTCCTTCCCAAATACTTTTAGTTCAGCACCTCTCAACCTGTCCTAAGCTTCAGCAGTTACCTATAGTTCCAGCTTAACATTCAAACCTGCCATCTAGAGAAGCAGCCTGTGGCCACTCCGCCTGAGATTTCACATGGCTGAACTCCCTTTCTCCCTCCAAAGCATGGTAAAAACTCCTCTCCTTGTATCTCCTCAAATCACCTCCATGGACCAGGACATCCTGCCTCTTTCTGCCCAGGAATTAACCCCTGGTATCTTTACAGACAGATCAAGAAACAATTGGGGAACAGGACCTTAGAATCAGACCCACTCACTACAGGTCCCCAATCTGCTCATGGTTTTGAAAATTTGAAGACTGTAGAACTTAAGGAGGTAGAACCTCCTTAGAGGAAATATGTCACTTAGGTCTTTGAGCAATGCACTCAACCTTCCTAATGCTGTGACTCTTTAATACAGTTCCTCATATTGTGGTGACCCACAACCATAAAACAATTTCATTGCTACTTCATAACTAATTTTATTCTTCTTGTATAATCTTTTCATTAATGTCTATACAAGCAAAATAAGACATCTACAAACAAATAAAAGTATAGACTAGAATACAAAATATGAAAATTGCTGATTATTTTGCACTATTACATCAGAAACACAGTGTTCATATTCAGTACAACTGTTCCTCACTTGCTTAGCTGGTCCAAACTTGCTCAACAGGTTTGTCCCAGACTATCAAAGGCAGACTCTTCTAAATGTTTGATATTACGGTTTACTTGAGAAAAATATTAATGGACATTGGGCTTATCAAAAAGTATGCCTTTGTAAAGAAAACCCTGTGAAGTAGGAATAATGTGTTAATTTTATCATTCAGAACAGTTGCTCAACATTTGAAAGTGCTTCATTAATCTTAATAGAGTATTTTGAATTGCTGTAAGGTACCTGGAATCTTTAGACTTACTGATTAGGACGCCAATTTTAAACTGGCAGATTTTTAGAGAGATTACATGCTTTATTCATAGTATGAGGGAAATTGGGAAGAATTAGATGATTGCTCATCAAATTGTTTTGGTATCAGATTTTTGGGATTTATCAAACTGTAGACTAAGTTTAGTAGACCTGGAGAAATTAGAAGTTCTGAATGCTTTCTTTAAATATTTATTGATTTCTACCTATATGTAAAACACAAAAAGACACAGACACATGCAAAACAAATGACAGTTTCTGTTCCCTGATTTAAATAAAGAATTCTGTGCATATATTCAAAGTGTATCTCTACATTCATAGAACAAAGATTAACCATATTTGCCCCCTTTTTAAATTTTGTCCACAGTGGACCACTCTCATTATTTGTTCTCATAAGCATGTGCACTACTTAAGGTTATTAAACAGGACCAAGAAAGCAAAACAATGACACTTTCATTCTGCCCATACTTATAATGGTTGTGTGGACCAAGAAACTAATGAAGTGTAAAAGTCAGACTCATACATCAGGAGAGTCACATGGTTTGAAGGCACAAAGCTTATGTGGGAAAATTACACATAAATTTACTTAACTTTTGCTTATGAATGAAAAAGTTTAATTAAGATTCAATATTTAAGTCATATTTCTAATCCAGAAGTAACACTTTTACTTCTAGTAAATAGCCTAGTAAAAACTAAAAGGCAGAGTGTGGGATTAGGGAATAAGCATATTTAAACGTTCATACACAAAACAAAACCACAGCTATCAATTCCTATAGTTCTTGCCTATGATTTTTTGGTTTGAATAATTTTTATTTACTGTTTAATTTTTACTATGCCTCAGAGTGTGGGAGACACATAGGAGATGTGAAAGTTCCCCAGAGAACAGATGGGAGGTGACTGGGTCTCTGGGTTGTGCACATTAATTGACTAGATGCTCTCTTGTCTGAGTAAAGAATGCAGTTACACAAGAGATTGAGTGAAGGTTTTGTCTGTATGATGGTTTCCTTTGGCATGCAGAAGCTTTTCAGTTTCATGAGATCCCATTTATTAATTGTTGATATTAGTGCTTATGCTAATAGTATTCTGTTCAGAAAGTCTTTTCCTGTACCAACAAGTTTAGGGCTATTCTCCACTGTCTCTTCTACTAGGTTCAATATATCTTGTTTTATGTCAAGGTTTTTGATCCATTTGGAGTTGAATTTTATACAGGGTGATAAGGATGGTTATATTTAAACTCTATATGCAGCCATCCAGTTTGACCAGCATTATTTTTTGAAGATATTGTCTTTTTGTTGTTGTTGTTGTTGTTGTTGTTGTTGTGTGTGTATGTGTGTGTGTCTGACTTCTTTATCTATAACCAGATGTCCATGGGTATATAGATTTATGTCTTGAACTTTAATTATATGATCAACATGTCTGAGTCCAAAAAACATGTTTTGTGCCGATACCATGCTGCTTTTTTTTTCTATAACTCTGTTCTAATTTGGGGTTGCTGATACCTACCTCCTGCAGAACTTTTACTATTCAGTAGCTATCCTGTTTTGTTTTGCTGCTGTTTTTCCATATGAAGTTGAGAATTGGTCTTTCAAGATCTGTGAGGAATTGTGTTGTAATTTTGAAGGAGATTGCACTGAATATGTATATTGCTTTTGATAAGATGGTCATTTTTACTATTTTAATCCGACTGATCCATGTAGCTTGATATTTATGTATCTCTTGACATCAAGCTTTAGGTAGCAAAACTGGATGACTTAGAAAGACTTGCTTTTAGCACTTCTTCTGTGTTGAATAACAAAGCAAGGACCAAGCACTAACAGATAGTTTTCTATGTATTGCTACCTTGATTTCTCTTAGTCATGCAGGATGATGAAAGAGGAAATGTCTGTCATGAGATAGAGTCCAAAGAAAATAAATTAAAAAGAAAGATGTAGAATCCAAGTAAGAAAGCAAAAGGACAACTGTGTTTCCAAGAATCTCATGGAGATAATTTTCTTCCTCTATTGAATACCCTGAGCATTTTTGGACCAGAAATGTTCTTTATCCTACCTTCTTCTGGGAGAGGAGTGTGGGAAAAGTATCTTGGTCCTACTCATATGTGCAGACATGAAGGATAACTTTACTCAAATATTCAAAGACTATCATATTCATCACAATCTCTTCACACTTTGATGCTAATATAATTTTAGTTTTTAATAATTTAAATTTCATATGTTATTTTGAAAATAGTGTTGAATTAAAAAGATTGATATTGATTTCAGGTAATACCCCTTGAGCATACTTTTTTAGCATAACTTCTATGCACACATTATTTATTCATTATTCAACAACACTGTCATTTATCTACATTAGCATTATAGAGAGATAACATGACACAATAGTTAGAACTAAGCATCTGTGTCTGAAAACCTGGCTTTGAATCCTAGTTATTTTATTCATAGCTCTAGCCATGTGAGGTCGAACATATTTCCTTAACTTCTAAGAGATTTTAACATCAGAAAAATCAGAATAATACTAACAGTGTTGTTGAAGGATTAACATGATCAATATGTTAAAATTTGAAACATACAGAACAGTACTTGGTTTATAAATATATATAACAACAATTAACTATTATTATTATTTTCTTCATTTCTCAGATGATGAAACTGAGGCTTGGAGAAGTAACTTACTTAACACCATAGAATGGTAGGTAAGAGAACTGGGTTTCCAGATTATCATAAACTAGAGACCTTGGCCTTGAATGTTGACCTCACTATAGACAGATTTCTGGTCCAAATAAATCTATCAGATATCCTGTCTGCTTTGCTGTGGGGTCTGGCCTTGTCAAAGCTACTGTTTACTCCCAGGAGAATGATATCTGAGAACTAAATTTCCAGATCCCCTTGCTCTTTTCCACCAAGAAGAAGTTTCAGCAAGTGGGAAGGAGTGGAAAGCCCACAATAGAGATCTGTATTCTGTCTTTCTCTGTCTCTCTCTCTCTCTCTCTCTCTCTCTCTCTCTCTCTCTCTCACTCTCTCTCTCTCTCTCTGTGTGTGTGTGTGTGTGTGTGTGTGTGTGTGTGTGTTTGTTCTTTCCTTTTGTATAGTAATTTTGTTTTTGGTTGATCAATAAACTTAGAACAGCTATTCTTTTGTTGGAATATAGTCTCAGGACTAGAGAAGGAATAATTTAGCTTTTCAGTCCAATGCAAACAAAGAAAGACGTGCTCTCAGGAGACACAGCTTGAATTTTTGTCCTGAGGTCTCTGATGAATCTTTCCTTCCTCCTTTCAAACTGGAGCAAAATAGCCTTTGAATCTCAGAAATTGTAGTCATCAGTTCAAATCTTTGTATGTCTTGTATAGAGAACAGCACTTAGAATATTTTCTCCTAAGTTTGAAGATCTTATTACCTTTTCTGGATTCTCACAGTTCCTCTCCATGGAGTTTAGGCAATTTCCTGGTCAACCAGACTTAGAAACTCACAGAGTACATTACCTTTATATCAGGTCTTGAGTTGTTTCAGATTCCCATTGCAGTCTCATAGCGTAGAATATTTATGGAGAAAGGATTGTCTCACTAAAGTCACAAATTTTGATAGTTTATTATTCTTGGGTATTTTAGAAAATTAGTTTTATTAAGGTTGGTGGATTAGCATATACATATATTATATTTTACTTCCTTTTCAGAAATGAGGACACTAACACCATTAGAATAAATTGCCCAAGAAAGATGAGAGGGACATGCCTTTCTTCTTGAGAGTCTGCCCTGCATATGCCTATGGAAATTGTTCCAGATAACTGCCAGTTGTTCTTCATTTTATATTGCTTTCAAAGCAATATCATTACCTCTGGTCAGTGGACTGGCATGCTTTATTGTCTAGAAGATATAAAATTAACTCTGCCTCATCTGTGTTCCTGCCAATGAATGATTTATATTGCCAGAAATCCATCAGTCTTCTCTCATTTGGGAGATTGTACCTCTGACTGAATATAAATATGATGTAATTGATCAAATTAGAAGTGACACCTTATGTAGAAGAAATAGAAATAATTTGAAGCTTGCCCTACTGTGCCATTAGCAAATGAGTACTAAACTATTAGATTATTCAAGGTCTTTTCTTGGCCAAACAGCAGCTCCTGGGTCAGGTACTTATGTGTGATCTCAGTTTCCCTTTTGTGGAAATAGGAAAAGCCCTATACTTTCCTTTTCAAGATGTTGATGATTTATTAACAGATACTACCTAGTATCATATGGAATGGCAGAGAAAGTGTAAAATATAATAGAGCTTTAGGAACTTAAATTTTTATTCTTCAAAATGAGTAAGTTGCATTTAACCAATAATCCAGTCAAGCTTCAACCTTAGTGATAATTATGGTCTACTATTAAGCATTTGCTAGATACAGGGAACAGATAATATGTGAAATATCTTACATATACTTTTTCATTTAAACTTTACAAATACCCTAGAAAAGATATACTATATTTTACTTTCTTTTTAGAAATGAAGAAACCAACACTTAATGTTCAAGAAATTTGCTCAAGGAAGATGATAGGGATAAGTCTCTCTTCTTGAGAGTCTGCCCTGCATTTGCCTATGGAATGTGTTCCAGATAGCTGCCAGCTGCTCTTCATTTTGTACTGCTATCAAACCAACATCATTACCTCTGGTCAGTGATAAGAGGGTTTTTGAAAACACTATACTTTTCCTTTAAAAATTAATTATTTCAGAATCTCATGCACTTGCTTTGATCATATTCACCACCTTTCAACTCTGCCCAGATCCTCCGTTCCCTTCCCAACCAATCCACTGTGTGTCCTTCTTTTTGGAAAAAAAATCAAGACCAATTTTTGCTGCCCAAATATTGGATTGTGGTCTTCCATTAGGGAGTTGTCAACTTATCAGGCTCTTCCTGTACTTATCAATTGTCAATAGCTCATAGCTAGGGATGGGATAGTGTATCCAGCTCACCTCTCTGTTCTGAGATTTAATCTGGCTTAGGCTTGTACAGGTTTTATACAGACTCACAAGATATGTGTATCTATCTTGCTGTGTCCAAACAATACTGTTTTCTTGGTGTTATCTACTTCTCTGGTTCTTACAATGTTTTGTCCATCCTTCTGCATAGATTTCTGAGCCTGGAAGGAAGGGAAGGAGTGTGATATGTAGGGTTGAGAATTGAGAATTTTGCAGTTTCTTGTTATCTGAAACAATGCCACAAACATCATGGTGGTAATCATGCACTTTATGGATGTGTTTATGTCCCACTACACAAGATGAAACCCACCCATATTTTGTATCATCGTTGGACTAAGTACCTATGGCTAAACACATCATAAGCCCTAAAGAAGAATTATAATCTCAGAAATGAATCAAAAACAAACCACTGGAAATTTGAGAGCAATTTCATTGGAAAAATATATATCACACACTATACACACCACACACACACACACACACACACACATACACACATGCACACATATCTGTATATGGAGACCAGGGGACAACTTCTTGTATCATTTCTCTATCTCAACCTGTTCAGACAGGGTCTCAATGGAATCTGGGGCTCACTGACTGACTAGCCAAAGAATGCTCCTGTCTGTGACTCCTCAGCACCAGAATTGCATGTATGAGCATGCTGAGCTTGATCCATGGATTCCAGGGATCTACTCAACCCTAGGATTCTGTAGAAAGCACTTTACCAACTCAGCCATTTTCCTGACTTACACTTGACATTTTCTAAATGAGAATGTTCTGATTTGCCCTACATTAAGAACACAGGAGCAAGAATTGGAAACATAAATGTATTTATATACTGATCTGGCCTAAAGTTTCACTGGGCAAAGATGCCAATCAAAGTTTCTTAATAGAAAGGTACGGTATAGTCTCAAGCCATTAGTGAAAATGCTGCCTCTTAGAACAATACAAGTGGAGGCCTGCTTGCAGCCAGTGTTTCTAAGGAATGTAATCTGCCTATAGTCATGGGTGTGTTTAGAGTTCTAATATTACAAAACGTGCATGTGTTCAATTTAAAGGTTGGTGAAAAGAACACTCTTGGCCAGACCAGTCAAAGCAAACTTAAGACCAATTACCCATTATCATTTTTTTATAATTGTTTTTAAATGAAATCTTTTACTCAAAATGCCCCAAACCCAACTGTCCTTGAGCTTCAATTGATAGTATTTCTTTCTTTATTAATCAACCCCTACAATCCAGAAAACTCAGGAAATTTCTTGATTTTTCCTTATTTTCTTTCCCTATGCAACATTTTCCCAATTATTTCTTGCTTATGCTCAAGCTTTCCCACTTTCTACCATCCTCTCAGTCTGAGCTGCCATAGCTGTGCTCCTGGCCTCACCTCTTACATTGCATAAACACAGTTCGTCCTTCTCAAATGCACATTGACATCACAGATACAAAGGTGATCATGGCATCTCGCACCTATAGTCTCTTAGTAGTATTGTGTGCAATGGCTGCACAGATTTGTCACTAACTAGCCCATCCACAGTCACCTTGACCACCCCTCTCCTGCTCTCTGCTCTGCTGGTCTGAGTTGTTTTCAGTTGCTTCATATGGTTGTGTTCACTTTCCTCTCTGGGTCTTTATCTTTACTGTTCTCAGTACTTCAGACAATATAAATGAGCCTTATCGGCTTGTGATCAGAGGCATAAGGATATTTAGTCTTTGGAAAACTGCTCTCTGCAAAGCACTTCCCAACAGGCCATTCATCATTTAGAAAGTTCTGGTTGAAAGCACAAAGACCTGTGGTCACTGCCAACATTTATCTCAGCACGGTCTCTTACTTGTACCTTTCCCTATCTTTAACCCAAGCTTAAAAGCAGAACATCTTTCTTCAATTAAAATTGTATGTTTTATATATTATCTCGTGTGGGAGGGATCAAAAATTAGGAAGAGTTTGTCAGTTTCCAGGTCAAACCATCTATTGATAAGGAAACATTTTATGCTTGGGGTACTGTGGAAAGGCTTGTGAGGTTTATGAAAATTAAAGAATTAATTTAGGCAATTGGACAGTGTGCTGGTTCAATCTGTTGCTATGATAAAACACCTTGACCAAAATAAAGTTGAAGTGTAAAAGGTTAATTTTGGTTTATATGACCAAATCACAGCTCATTCTTTAAGGAAGTCAAGACAGGAGCTCAAGCAGGGGCTTGAAAGAGAAGCCATGCTTGAATGCTGCCTGTTGGCATGCTTTCTGGCTCTTGGAGCTCATGCTTAAATTGCTTTCGTA
The DNA here is from genome assembly GCF_004785775.1 of Grammomys surdaster. Lineage (NCBI taxonomy): Eukaryota > Metazoa > Chordata > Mammalia > Rodentia > Muridae > Grammomys > Grammomys surdaster. The sequence continues at coordinate 13,319,964 of NW_021604578.1, read as the reverse complement.
TACAATCCAGGACAGCTTGCCAAGGGAATGGTGCCACCCATACCAATTAATGATTCAATTACTAACTACAGGCATTCCTCACAGATGCCCTTACAGGCCAATCTGATTTAAGTAATTTCTCAATAAAGGCCTTCTTCAGAGGCAACTTTAGACTGTGTCAGTTAGACAAGCAAAGCTAAATAGGACAGGCAGCAAAGCTTAGAGACATGGAAGATGAAAGGAACTAAAAGTAAGGTGCCAATACAAACTTGCATAGCAGTGAATTTTGTTACTAATTTTTAAAATTAACAACAGGTTTAATGTTATTATGTATTATCTTCAATTATGTGTGTTTACTCTGCTCACATTACCCGATTATACTCTTTCCCCCACTTCCTGACAATTTCATGTAACTCTGAAATGTATGCTTCTGCATGATATAAATAATATTATGTTTATTCCAATAAGTATATTTAAATATATTCTACATAAGAGAGAAAAACTTGATATTTATTTTTGTTTATTTCTATTATCCTCTCCCCACTTCCTGCCCACCTCTGGCTTGTCTTCTTCCTATCTTTGGTCCTCTTTCCAATTTTATGTCATGTATGTGGCATATGTACACATAAACACACTTAAATCTATATTTTCCACATAAGATAAAACATGATCATTGTTTTTCACAAGTTTGGCTTATTTCAGCAAACATGATTATCTAAAGTTTGATTCAATTCCTTTCCATAACACAATCTTCTTTGTGGCTGAATAATAATATTTTTTAATATATGCCACATATTTAAAATCCATTCTTCTAATTGTGAGCATCTAGGGTGATACTACATCTTGGCTGTTATGAATCATGCTGCTTATTTATGAAATTGAAGCTCAGAGAGCTTAAATATCTTTGTCCTCACAATGTAATAAGAAATAGTGAATCTGAAACATTTAATTGGTTGGAAGAATGTGGACATTTCAGAACACCTGGATTGTCCTCTGAATGTTCACTTTGTCAATACTGTGACAAAGTACTGATGTCTTCTGAAATAATATACGGTATCTGAGAGGACAGGGAGATGTGACTCTAGAAATGGCATTTTACCTAAGAGAGCAGTGGTAGCACAGCAGCAAGGGACATTTGTCTACAGCTTTGTGCCTCTGAAGTTTGTTAGCCATGCTTTGCCAGGGTGAAAGGGCTTGCTGATTTTTTCTAATAGTTCTCCTGAGAAAGCCTTTTTCAAGGTACTGATTTCTGTACAACAAATGCAGTGTCATAAGGACCATAATAGGGACATCAGGTGGAAATGTGGAGACTCTAGCTGGGGCAAATAACAAATAAGAAATGACAAAGTCATTGGCTAGATCCAGAGAATTGATCGTCCTTTAACCCCACTCTCATACCCTCCCAGGAACAGGGTTATAATGAAGAAAGAAGACTTTTTAGGAAAGGAAGTGTCATGTGGGTATCTACCATATAAAGCAGTTTGGTTTGGTAATGGTTAAGTGGTTGTCAAATTCAGAAGTAGAAATGGGCAGAAATCTCTGGAGTGTATACATTATCTAAGACTTGATTAGTATGGCTCACGATAGAATATTGGGTTTTGACTCATCACTTTGTTAGTTATTATCAATCAAAGTTTCTACTATGTACAAGGAAATTGCTACATACAGAATGAAGCTATCAAACCAAATGACTGACTGACCAACAGACTGACCAACTCAACTGGCCAACTGACCAACAACAAATCAGACTTTAAATGCCTGTGATGAGCATGGATGCTTTGGTATCTTTCAGGGAATTGACACTATTCACTGAATTCTCTTGAGATTATTGAGGCTTGTGTTGTAAAATGTACACTTTCTATATCTTGGGATGGAGAAAACATTATCATTTTTGCATCCTCATTACAAATTAATCTGAGAAACAGAATTCTCTTGAGGAAGCCTGGTGTTCACCAAAGTAAATCAAACATAAGAACTATGAGAATAAGAAAATAGGAAGCTTGGGAGCTAACACACAGAATGGTCAAAAATAAGTAATGAAAAAACGTAATAGAAAAGTGGAAGGCTGAATAGAACTAAGAAGCCCTCTGAAAAACATTCTGGAGGAATTAAAAGATGAACATACATAAGAAATTCTGGGGAATAGTGGCAGTTTGAAATATTTCTCTGAGCCTAATAGGAAAGAAAAAGTCACAGCCAAAGGCTCTATTTCCTGAAATACTAAGAGTTAAGAATACATTAAAATTTAAGTTTCTTAAAGAAAAGTATAGGCTACCTATAAAAAGTAAGTTTAGATCACCATTTGACTTCTCAGTAATGATAGAAGGCACTTTAGTATGAGACTTTAATTGTATTGAAGAAAAGAGCTTTGAATTTAGGATTTCATATGTAGCAAAATATTAAAGTAGCACAGTAAATAGATGCATAAATTAGACCCCCGAGGGCCTATGACTCACAGCAAATTCTCTGGAAATATACTTAGAGGAAATATTCTCACTGCCAGGGAAACAAATCTAGATTGATTTTTAGATATCCAGGGAAGTAAATAACATGGCACATTTTTGACCGCCTAATAAAGCAAGTCTGCCTCTTAGTCTTTGCCCCAGCAATTATGCTTCTGGGAATTCACTCAAAATAAATAGAAGTATACTTAAGAAGAATTTGTACACCAACACCCATATTGGTCTTCTTGCTAATAGCCAAACACAAATAGGCAGATGTCCAACAGGTAAATAGGTAATTTGCTGTTTAATCACAGAATGGAATTTACTCTGCAATTGAGCCATCTACTGCTGCCTGGTGCAATTTGGATAAATCTCAAAAAATATTATGTAGAGCTAAAAGGCCAGATATAACTGGGTACTTCTTATACTATATTGTAGAAGAGTAAAAATGTAATCAACAATAAAGACATAGCAATGAAAAACTAGAATTAGAGATTGCCTTTGATTGCGCTTGAGATAGAAGTTTACTGAGTTTGGAAATATGACACCCTAGGATAATTCATAGTTATAGTTCTTGAATTAAGCAATAAATGGAAATTCATAGAACATAGTCTTGACTAAGTTAGTGTTATTAAAGGTATTAAAGAAGTAAAGGTTGTATAGGTAAAGTTTAAGGAGGAAATTATTTGCATTTCTTTGTTTAAGGAACCATGTTAAGCTCATGATTAGAATCGGTCTCGGAGAACAGAGACTGCAAAGACTGGACAAGCATATTATTAAAGGTATATTCTAAAGTTTTTGTGGAGGTTTAATTCTTTCATTTATCTAACTATAATACCAAGAATAGATTACTACCATATCTACTCATTTGCTTTTACATAATCATTTAGAGAAAGGCCTTAATAAGTCATAAGGTAGTTTGAGTGAGAATGGCTCTCACAACAGGCTCATACGTTGAATGTTGGGAGACTGTTTAGGTAGGATTAGCAGGTATGAGCTTGTTGGATGAAGTTTGTCACTAGTGGTTTCAAAAACCCATATGAGGTATTTTCATTCTCTCTTT
>NW_021604578.1:13275506-13316378 GCF_004785775.1 Grammomys surdaster | reverse complement strand
TTTTTTTTTTTTTTTTTTTTTTTTTTGCCATGATAGGCATGGAATAACTCTCTGAAACTGGAAGCAAGGCTCCAACTAAATGCTTTCTTTTATAAGTTGCCTTGGATGTGGTGTCACTTATAGCAACAGAACAGTAACGAAGGACCACACTATCCTATTTAAAACTGCCAATAGCATGTGAAAACAAATAAAATATCAATTCTTAATAGAAAAATGAATGCTTCCATAGAGGGTTTTTTTTTTCATTCCTTACTCACTGATATCTAAATGGATACTCAGGTGGAAAAGACTCCATATTTTCTTTATTCTTTAAAGGTTCATTTTCTTTTTAATTGTGAGTATAGATATGTGTCTCTGAAAAGTTATATGTATATTAAGACAGGTGTCCACACAGGTCTGAAGAAAGTGTCCTGTCTCCTGGAGTTGTAATTTCAAGGAACTGTGAGACTCTCATCCTCATGTGGGTTCTGGGACTATATTTTTCTCTTTGCAAGAGCAGTGCATGCTTTTGACTTTGGAACTATTTTTCCAGCTGAAAGACTATTTTCAAATGCTGTCTAGTTAGAGGTAAAATTGTAAAATTCAAGTGTAACAAATACAAAGACTATCACTACAACAATTTAATAGAATACTTCTATGGGTCTTCCAAAGAGCAATGAACACACAGCAAGAGATTTATTAAAGAATTCTCCAGCCTTGTCTTGAGTCAGTTAAAGATGGTTTCAGGATGAAGTAGTAGAAAGCCTCTAGATGACAATGCGGTTCTTACAGCCATAGAAAGAGGGAGAAAATGAGATGGTAAATTTTGAGGAGTATTGGCTGACCCTACAGCATTGAGAAATTTATGGTCAGTAGAGTCTTGAGAATTTCCTATTGGCAGCAATTTGTGCTTGCTCTGGTGCCCCTGGTCCCTCAGAAGTAGCCCAAGGGGTTCAGGCAGAAACGAGCAGTAGGTCCATATACATGCATGGTTCCTGGAGGCTGTCTGTTGACAATTCTCACAACAGGTTCTCTTGAGGAGAGATGTGATCATTACTGAAGTGGAAGTTTTTGGGTTCCTTCACAACTCAGCTGTTTCACGTGATATTTTTCTGGAAGCTGTCTTGTGAGAGATGTGATGTTTTGCTGAAAACAGACACTTGAGAGAGTGCTTTATGTTTAGAAAGAGTATCAACAGAACCCCAGGAACAGTGAGAGGATGCTTTTGCATTGGTATGCCATGCAATGCTTTGATTCTTCCCTGGTCTTTTCGGATCTTCACTTCATAGAGAGAAACATACAAATGAACTTCTCATGATATTCCAGTTGATTCTGACCACTTCTGCTGACTTGCGCTGATTTGATGGAGCATTGCTGTTTCTACTGGAGCACACCGATGTCATACCCTTTTCCTATCAACCTTCTTTTCCCCCTACCTCTGGTTGATGAGTTAAAAGGGAAGTTGAAATGTTTAAGAAACCTAAATAATGTAAGTTTTGAAAAATCTAAGCTTACTCATTATAGTCCATATTCCATTACTACTCATACTCTAGAAGACATTTAAAAACAGCTACTGCAGATACTTTAAAAGATCTACTAAGCTCTTTTAAGGCATGTAGTATTAGCATTTCCTCCTAAGAGCCAATAAAGAGAAAATTAAAACTTAGCCTCACTGAGACTTCATTATCCATAGATAGTACATTGCTATTTTGGTTGAGGTAAAATAGATTCACAATATAGCTACATTTTCTGCTTAGTTTTCGTGTCACAATAATCCATTTTAAATGCCAAAGTAGCTCATACATGTGTTGATAACCTAGGCATTAATATTACTCTACTCTAAATAATAGCATGAAAGAGATTGGAATGATCAATTGGGAGAAAACTAATAATAAAGAGAAAGTAAGAATTCATGTTTATCACTCTTAAGATGTAAGGTGTGATAACCTCTCTAAAAGCCAACGTCTCAACATTCATTAAGTGAAGTGCTTATCAGAGACACTAAAGCACCAGCTTGTTTACCACAAATATATTGAAGCCAGATTGTTGTTATTTAATCTCAGCATCTCATCAGAGTACACAAAACTTCCCTTTTCTACTCTGCTAAGATAAATCCATGTTTGGTACTCCAAGGCCTTTAGTCAAGTGTATAACAGCTGGAGTCATTGGAACAAAAAGCATGGCTTTGAAACCAATAGAAACATGGCTGACATTTTTATTGTCTGATTTTGCACACCTTCACCCATATATTAAAATGGCCTCACCTGTCAAGAAGATAGGATTATATAATGTATATGGATAGCATAGTGCCAGGTAGACAGTTAAGTTTTTTTTTTTTAAAACAGTAGATGACTAAAAACTGTTTACCCTAATCCTTAGCTGTGGCTTCTCCCACTGTACTATTCTCCTGGCTCAGTCACTTCTACTTTCTAGTGAAGTGTGTTGGCTGTCTATCAGCAGGAACAGGTGGGTGTCTAAGGTACACATAACAGTGGTCAGGACTGAGGGAAACCACAGAGGAATGGGGGAATCTTCTAGCTTTGGGCATATTGGAAAGTTAACGTTATTCATGCATACCAACAGTAGTGGCCTTGGAGACTCAAGAGTTTGTTGATATGCTGACTTGTCAGGAGGTGATAAGAAGATAGACGTGCTTTGAATGATTGGGCTGAGATGCTCATTTATATTTAAATCTCAAGCTTATGAAATTTGTCTTTTTTGTTTCACACTGGTGCATCGTCTGAAGCCTCTGCTGCAGCTGTTAGGATTCTCAAATATAAACAGCAGTGTACTTGGTATGTTACTGCTGTCTCTCCTGGCACCAGACCCTCATTGGCAAAGCAGTGGCTAGAGCAATTTCAACACATTGAGATCCTTTGACTCACTGTTCCTAGGGTTTTCTGTCTCTTCAAGTAAGTCAGTGCAGTGGGAGAAAAAGAACAAAAACAGACACCTGATTTTCTAGTCTCTATTTTTAAAAATATGTGCTAGTAATCTAACAAAAGGATTTTTTTAACGTTCTAAGTGCTCTTTTATTTAGTTGTGTTTAATTTCAGAAAATTAAAAACTTCTGTTTATGAATGGAGATTTAATTATAAAACAAGAACCTAATATTTTGAAATGGAAGTTTGGCTTCCTACGGAAGCATACATTCATTTTCTCATGAAACAACTCTTAATTATGTGAAATCTAGAAATCCTTTTTCTTCCTGAGTTAATGCTATGAGAATCTGCTCCTGTAATTTTTTTCTTCTTTTGGTATACCTAGGAATAACAGTGATTTGAGCTATAATGCAGTAATTTGGTCCTCTTATATAAGTGATGGGTGAAAGACACGTGAAGTAAATCACAAAATTTGGATCCGTGTATACTAGCTCCTAATTTTGAATTAGTACTGCTTAATGAATTTTTCTCCAGTGGAGATGCACTCAAGAATCCAGGATTTTCTGTGTTGTCTTCTTATCAGCTATGCAAGTGCTTCAACAAATTGAAAGGAGGGGCCAGAGATTGGAGTTTCTCACCATAGTTGTTACTAGTTGCCAAGGGACACAGTAGAGAAGATTCAGACATTAGATGAGTGATTATAATGAAAAAAACCTGAGCCCCCTTATCTCAGATCACCAATCATTATTTGAAATAGACTTGTACGTATGAGAATACACCCCACTTCCTGCTGCCAACGTTGTCCAACCACAGGTACTTCTTGTCTCTGTAAACTTTATCTTGAAGTAAGCCCAATGAGCATTTGTTGTAAGCTCAGTCTTTGCAAAAACTGCATTAGCAATTCTGGAGGGATGAACGTAACAGTTATATATAACTTTACAAATTCAAAATTCTCCTTTTAATAGTTAAAATTAGAAAAGGCACACTAGTAACTGAACATAATGAGCAGTGTCAAGCTCCTGGCTTCAGTTAACTTACAACTGCAGCATGATAGATGCTTCAGAATGCATTCTTCAGGTCCATGAGGCTTTAGTTCTATCAATTGTTCTAATATCTCTTCTATGAATTCTGATTATGTCCCAAATTTTGTAATTCATGCTTTAGAAAAATTATTATCAAGAATGGAAGGCTAAATAACAAAAATTACCCAATTAAAATGATTTTATCCTTTATATAAGAAAATGAGTTTATATATTAAAAATAATTATTAATTTGCCACTGGATCATATGTACTGTTAGAATGGAGTTTTTCTTTTAAGCACAGGTTTATGTCACAGGAAATCAATATACATTCATAGCAATTGCAAATTGTGTAGTTGGCACAAATAATCCATCTTGTTCGGAAAAAAATGACTTTGAAACATTGAAAGTGAAGCTAGTTTTTCAGATATTAAGTAATCGCTGTCACCAAAGGTAGGAGGCTGAACAGAAAAAAGTAAACATAAGGTCTCCTGAACCAACAGGTAGAGGAATGAGTTTTACTGGCGTATGCCTTCCTCTTAGTACTCCAGACAATGGCATTTGCAGTCAGTATCTCTGCTTCACTTTCATCAATGCATCTAAGCCTCAGATGCCTTAGCACTTGAGGTTGACAGTAGATCTTATTCCCAAAATACATAGTTCTAAGAATAGAAGTTGGAAAGCAGAACATTAATAGGTACATGATATGGCAAAGAACATATAACCTTATGAAAAGAGAAAAATGAAATAGATCATCCAGAGATCTAAAGACTTTCAGGCATAGACTTATTTTCTTCACAATCCCACTTTAAAGCAATAAAACAAAAACTATTAAGAAGCTTTTGAGCAACAAATGGTATTGAAAACACCTGTAGGGTATAAATCTAATCAAAGATACGACTGTTCCAACTGTATCAAGCTCCTATTGAATTAAGTACTTTAGAACAATGACTCAATACAACCTGTTCTTTCAATGACACAAAATTATTCGAAAAATTCAGAAAAATATACCTTTCTCATAAAGGGCAAGTAATTTATATTTAGGTAATTAACAAAAGAATGAAATGAAATGAAATGAAAAATATCTCATTTAAGAAGAGTGACTAGGGAGTAACTGTAGATGGACCTGACTTGAATCAATTTGGAGAGAGATAGCTAATTCTTTAGTATCCTTTAAAAGCCTGGATGTAAAGCATCCAAGCATTTGTATATAGGAAGCTGTCTGGGAGGGCTGCCATCTCCTAAGATTTATATTCTCCAATGATATTTCAGCTATAATTAAGGAATATAGTAGAAGAGGATACCGTCTCAAAGAGCTGGTCATAAGCCATGTAGATCAACGAACCTTGCCAGCGTTGAGAGCTGTAGTTGCATCTAGGAACATTTCTTACTTCCAGGATCAGGAATTTCCAAATGTTTTCCCAGTGTGATTTGGGATTTTTAAAACTGTGTGTGTGTGTGTGTGTGTGTGTGTGTGTGTGTGTGTATGGGGGGGTCATGCAGTCCTTCTCTGAATTAGAAGAGCATAGAGTGTTTCTTGAACTGTTTTTTATCATTATATACTGATTGCATTGGAACAAACAAGTTTTCCTTCAGACACGAACCTTCTCTAGACCAAGGAGAGTCACAGAGACCTGACATAAAACCATACCACCTTAAATTTGGAACTTGGAGCTTATGCTTATTTTATAGTGAATTATGAGCTGTTTGTTCTGTGTGTAAATTAACTACATTTTATGAGTGAGAATAAGAATAAGTAATATTTGTTGTCCAGAAAGACAGAACTATGGTATGTCCTAGTGCTGTTTGTAAAGATACTCTTCTAACAACATGGGGGTCATATATTTTATTTATCATGAAGCATGAAATTAATTAACATTGTCTTTTGTCTAATGACATGTGAGCAGAAATAGCTTCCATAACTTCATGGTCCATGAAAACCCCATCCATTATGGGCTACCTACACTCTCACCTCACTGCTGTTATGATTCTGGAAGTGCACATTGAAGTTTAACTCAAAGTCATTTTGGTTCCCTGAGTGATATGAACTGAATTGTCCATAATTCATGTTTCAAATGTTTATTTTTTGATGTGCCCCTATTTGGAGTAGAGAAGATAATGTTAATAAATATATCAATTATTTACAACATGTGTAAATAATGTGTTTGAGGTAATAGGAATACAAGAAATGACATTAAGATAATGTTAATAAATATATCAATTATTTACAACATACCAGACACTTTCATAAATGTATATATTAGTTATTTCATAGTTGTATTGGATATACATAATTACTATATACATTGAATACGTAAGAAATAAGAAGAATGACCAAAATCATTGCCTAGTAATTATCAGAATGAGGATGTGAGTAAAGTTTTGCATTCTGTGATCTGTTTCAGAGTATGATGATACTTTCCTTCTAAATCTATATTTTCCTGATTGGTCAGCTCCATTTTCTTGTATTTTCTATAGTCAACTTCTCTCACCATTTAAACCTAACTAAAGTATCATTCTGAGAGAATGATTATGATTATGTACATCTAGCCCTTAGATTCTACCATTACAGTTTATTAACTCCAGGCTGTACATCACCATTTGAAATAATACATCTATTATTGATTTACTCTAAATCTGGAATATTGGTACTCTTTCTGCCTAGGGTTGGAGATGAAGTGGAAACTTTAAGGGTTCTTTGGAAAGTCAGTTGTGTTGGATGATGTTTGCTGGGACAAACACATGAAGGAATGTATTCTTAAAGTGGATACCAGTGTGAAAGGCTAAGGTAGATTTGTGAAGGAACATTTCGCTGAAGCAGATAGAGAGGATGTTCTGCTAAAGCAAGCCCATGAAAGGACACATGATGAAGGATTCTTTGCTAACAACATGCATGTATTGATCTGCCATACATTGAGTAGTTGAGCTGCATTTGTTGGGATTCCATAGAAAGAAACACTCCAAAAAACTTCTGGTGATGTACAGGAGTTTCTTGCTACTTCTGTGGGCTTGGGCTGATTGACAGAGTTATCAATCTGAGGCAAGGCACATGCTGAGGCAAGACCCATAAAGGACATGTGATGTTTAGGTATAAATAGGATGCCATGGACAGGTGCAGGCTGAGCTAGGCTTGCTTATAGAGCTAGATGTGCAATACTTGTGGGTCTCGAGTCTTCAGTGATCTTTACTTCACAGAGAGAGGCACAGCCGAGAACTTCTCCTGGCATTCCTCCTGGTTCCTCCTGCTTACTCGTGCTGAGGCTGAAGCCTGACTGTCTCTGCTGTGTAGTGCCACCACTGCAATCCTGACTCTACTGAACTGGATTGCTGGCGTATCTGTGAAGTATTTGTGCATGGACTGAGCTGCTGCTGCTAGCCTGTGAACTGAACTGGCGATTTCCAGACAACACAGAAAGGTGTTGCTCCAAAGAATCTTTCTAAACAGGTCCACATCCCTGTATTTTTTCTTTTCTCACTACCTCTGGTGGGTAGTGGGCTACAAAAGAGGTTAAAGCATTTAAGAGCCATCATTAAAAATAAGATTTGAAAAAAAAATTAAAGTTACAGGAGAGAAGAGATTTGGGACATATTTAACCAAATGCCATCTATTGAAACAGCTCAACTCAGTATAGGGGCACAGATAAGGGTTTGTTCCAATAAAATTTTAAAAAGAGAAAGCAAGAGATACATCTTTTGGGTTGGAATTTACCAGAGGGTCCAATTTTGTCAATTCAATGGTATGATGAATTTGGGGAATCCTCCTTACTTTATCCTGCTATCTGACTGCCCAATAGAGAACATGCACATATTATTTACCTAGAATGCATCTATTGGTTGAATGAGTGGCAGGCTGTATAGCCAGCCTTTTGTAGAGTAAGTAGGAGTAACATCCTAGTCTCCTTTGACAGAGGCAATCCTTCATGATCTGTAGTGATAAGGGAGTTACAAAAACTAATAGATCTCGTTCTCATTTTCCCAATACATTCAAGACATTTTAACTTGGCTTAAATCATGTTTTCTTTACTATGGCCAGTTTCTTACTGTGAGGTCACCCTTGATCTTTTTTAATTGAATGACAGAGATTGCTCCTGTGATTCACAGCAAGTAAGTTATTTATTTTTTTCTCAGTTTATCAGGCAATATTTTATAGCCCAAATCCAAATAATTTGTTAAATATCTGCCCTGTACATTTGTCACTGTAGCCATCCAAGAATGATGTTTATCTATTTTTAGCTACTTTATGATATCTCTTTTCATCTTGTGTCACAAATAAAGATCTACCATCCCAATAACAACAAGATCATTGTTCTCTGAATCTCAGTTTTGGGACAAAAATCTCATGAATTAAGTGCTGGTCCTCCTGGTAAGATAAGAAAAAAAAATGTTCTCCAGTGAGTTAAAACCAAAATAAGTAATAATAGAAAAGATAGTGATAATGTGGGGCTGGGCAGTTTGCTCAGTGGGTAAAGCATAGGATTTGAGCTGACATTCTCAGCATTCATGTAAAATGCTAGGCATGCCTGTAAACTCAGTGCTGCGGCAGGGAAAGACAGGCAAATCCCAGGGTCTAGCTGCTCTGCCAGTCTAGCTAACCAGTGAGCTCTAGGTTTAGTGAAAGACCCTATATTAGAATAAATAAGGCAGAATAAGACACTTGATACTCTCCTATGGCCTCCGAAATTCATTCATGAGTGTGTAACTGCATACAACACACAGGTACACACAAACACAGACACACACACACATACACAGAGGGGAGGAAAGAGAGAGACAGAGAGAAACAAAGAGAAAGAGACACACAGAGAAACAGAGAGAAACAGAGAGAGAGAGAGAGACAGAGAAAGAGACAGAGACAGAGACAGAGAGACAGAGAAAGATAGAGACAGAGAGAGACAGAGAGAGAGAGAGAGAGAGAGAGAGAGAGAGGATGTTAATGTAGAATATTTCATGTCTAACCATATGTTTGCTATGAGGCTATGAGGGCTCTGTCCTTGGAAGGATATATGGAAGCTTAACTTTATAACACTGGACATTTCAGTGTAGAAAGAATCTGCACAGCTTGGTATTTTTAAAAGATTGTAAATTTCTATTATGGATAAAACATTATATTTATGAAAATACATTTTTCTGTGAATGTTCAATTGACTTTCAATATCCTTCCAAACTTGCTTTCTTGCTCCCTCATCTTGTGTGGGCACCCTTGTGTGGTCTTTTCCAGGACATACTTTCTTCACATACATATTTGTCTCTGACCCCTCTGAACTTAGTAGAATCAGAGTAACCTACTTTACAACCTGGTTCTAACCTCCATATTGTGATATTTTCCATTTGCTTGAGAGGGGAATTAGCCCTGTGGGGGAAAATGACTGAAAAATAGCTTTTAAACACTTGCGGCCTAAAATATGCTCAGAAAAGTTCCAATTTTGTGACTGGTGGCTTTTCATCCATGTACTCCAGCAGAGAGCTGTACACAGGGGGTAGTCAGTAAGAGAGGATGATGTTCTATCATCAACCCTTAAATATGTCTTGTATTGAGACAGGATGATTTGCCAATATACTAAATGGGACATGCAAGAGCTGTCTGTTCAGAGAGTCTGCTTAACAGCCATCAGTTTGCTGCGAAAGCATTGGTCACCTAAGAAACTAACCTCTATACTTGAGGAAAGCTGCACTCCCATTAAGGGAAATAGGCTTAGATATATTTGTTTTAAGGTCATCATGTTTACCTTTTTAGGTCATCAAACACTATGTTTATTAAGTTAAAGTCCTGGCTTCATCATTTCCCCAAATTTACATTGGTACATAATATAAAGTTGTCTGTAGTCTTCTGAAGGCTCCTTATGGACCATAGATCAAATGCTTCCTTTGATGTATGAATAGCATTCATCATCCTTTGAATTTCCAATAGCTCTTAAGAGAATAGAAGGCATGTATGCCTGTGTGCTGGATTCTGGTATATATTCCTAGAAAATTAGTTTGTACCATTAAAAATAAAACCAAGAGACATGAAAGTAGAATTTATTGTTCTGCTTTAATTGAAAAATTAGAAGCTATAGCAATGTTCTTTATGAAATGAGGGCTCTCTGGCTTTTGTCTTCATGATAATCTTATCTTATGAGTATTTCATGGTTAGTAAAAAGCAAATAAAGTTAAGGGTCTGTATGTGCACGCTTTTCCAATTGCTAACCTTGTTACAGGCCCTAAGTTATCTATCATCACGCAGCAGGGCAATAGAATCCTTCCAATCGGAATCTTACTGGAAAGTTTTCTATGTGAATCTCAGAACTGAAGATTAGCTGAATCCTAGTATTGAATGTTATAGATCAGATGGTGGCTCAGCTATTTGTGACATGTGTGCCTTCTTTCTAAGGTCAACATTAACTCCTTCCTTGCTGAGGATCATGTAGATTCTTCTTTTCATAGATAGTCCTTGAATGCTCTAGGACATGGTACACATTTGATAGATTTTTTTGTAATTATTCCCTGAAGTCATTCTAAATGCAGACCTTCTGAATGTTTATTAGAATCACTCTTGGAGAACATGGAAGAAATTATTGTTTGAGAAGTTCTTGACTCTAGAAGTCTTGAGTCTTCTGAATACGGTCACAGTGTTGGAATTTCTGAAGCATTCTTTTAAATAGCTTATTCGAGGATTAAAGAAAGTACATCTTTTTAGTTCATTTTTGTCTGTCTTGTTCTCTTGCTAAAAATGAGTAGACAGGTAATTTATAAAGAATAGAGATTATATTTAATTTATAGTTCAAGATACTAGAAAGTCTAAGACCATGGTGCCATCATCTGGTGAGGACAATCTTATAACATGTAACATGATGGAAGGTATCACATGGCAAGACAAAAAGACAAGGGAAATTGAATTTGCCTTCTTTCTCTTAGTAAGCCTTTAGCTATGCCATTAGTCAGGGCTCTCCAGAAAAACAGAATTTACAGAATGAAATATATATATATATATATCATGGTAGAATTGGTAGAATTGATAAGTGAATAGAAAAAGTGAATAGATCTCACTCACTTTTGAAACAGATCTAGCATAGAGGTAAGGGTGAATGGGGTTGGAGGCACATCCCAATCATTACTGCCTTAGAAATGAAATTTGGTTGGAGGAGTACATAGAGTGCAGGTGTTCCAAAAGGGGGGGAAATACATTCTATCTAAGGAAATAAGTTTCAAAACTTGAAAAATAATCCCAATAGTACAACATACAAGCATATGTTTTGATCTGTAATACAGAAAAAGAAATAAGCCTTAAAATTGTTTTATAATGATTATATCACCAAACACCTGTACTATGGCAGGTGAATGGCATAGCAGGTGTTTATTTATTCATTCACAGGAATTTGGCTTCATTGCTTTGTTTCTAAAGAATGCCAATCAAGAGGAACAAATTTCTTATCTGTTCTTCTGCTAATAAAGAATAATTGGGGACTGATTGCATAGAGGTACTTTCTTTTGTTTCTGACCTTTTTGTTCCAATAAAGTGGTCATTTTCTGCTACTGACTAGAATGGGGCATATTCACATAGGGAGTGCTTCTTTACATAGATGAACTATTCCCAGGTTTCTTGAAATGCTTCTCATTTGCAAAACAAAATGGATTTATGAGACAGACGTTTGGAAATGAAAAAACAGTATTTTAAAGTCAGCTTTTAATAACACAATCAAACAGTCAATTAGCTAGAGGAATCATCATCTACGCGTACATTTTTTTAGTCTCTAATTTACTTTCCTGTTGTAGTCATAGTTAATACCAAACAAGCTTTGAACATCAGAACTGAAGTTCATGTTAAATCTGACCTGACCAGCCCTTAGGCGGGAGATGATAGCAATTGTGTCCTTTACCTGAAATCTGTACTGCTGGGCTTTTACTTTCACTGGAATTTGTTCCTGATTTTGAAAATACATAATGAGATTTTGGAGAAGAGTAGATTTCCATTGTACCAACACTAGATCTTATTTTAGATTGTTTTGCTAGGCTTAAGGATGAAAGGTCACAGTGTCATTGGGTGTTTAATGCTTTCCAGAAAGGATGTGTCTAGAAGGAAAAGACAGTAATGAGAACATGATTTGAAATGGAAGAGAAGGAATGTCTTGAGACATACTTTAAAGTCAGTCTTGACAGTTCTGGTTTCTAATTGCAATCAGTAGGTAACAGGCTGATTCTGCCTTGTTGAAGATTTCCACTATCCTTGCTGTAGTCTTATGTTTACACATTAAAATAGTGCGTGTGCTTCCTATTTTTATAGAGCTGAAAACCTTCATCCCAAATGCTTTTTGTCGGTTGCATGGGCCTAATTGAACATTTGAAATTCAAGTGTCATTTTGTTTTAATTTTCTTGCCAATTTAAGACATGCAATAATAGTGTTTAATATTTAAAATTACAAATCTTTCATATGAATATACTAAGAAATGCCAATAATAGAAACATATATAAAAGAAAAGTAAGTAACTTTGTAATGGGAATCTGAGAATTGAGATTCATCTAAGATATTTTATCCTGGGGATAAAGATGGACTACCTGTAAGAGCCCGAGCCTTGCTGGAAGAAGGAAGGCCTATCTTCTAGATGAAAGATTGCTCACATGTGCCTTTTTCTGTGTTTAAACACACACACACACACACACACACACACACACACACACACACACACACAAATATATATGCTATGACACTGCTATGAAACTAGATAAGAACAAACTGAGAAATTTGTTTTCCTAGTTTTGGCCAACATTGGAATAAATTTGATTTTCCGTTTCTCTCTACACTATGCCATTTTCTGTAAGCACAGGCAGGGATTCAAACTCAGATCCATGCCGTATGGTAAGAGCTTCTGTTGACAACTTCTCTACTCCGACTCCTATTCCTCTGCTTTAAAAGTAATCCATGTGGATGGTATGATGTTTGTCTTTCTACACCTTTCTTAAATGGTCCCAGAATGCTATATATAGAGCAGAAATTGTTAATTACCTACCCACCATACAGTTTTTAAGGTCATCCTATAATACATTTTAGTAAATACCTGCAAGTATGTTAAGGCACTCAATATCTATCCAAAAGCATCATGCTTTCTCAAACTTTACATCAGACTTGAAGCCTGGAGAAACTAAATTATGGAAAATCTTTTCTATTTCATAGGCCTTGTGTTTATACCTTATGAAAAATATCTCTTGCATTCTAAGAGATTGGATTTTTGGCTATAACTCACAGAGAGTTATTAATACACCTTTAAGGTCACCATTTAAAACAGCTATCCTACTGTGTATATAGCCATTTTGTTTAACTTGAATTTGAGATAACAACATGAAAAACTTTACTTGGTTTGGATTTTCCATGTAATCAACTCTTAGAACTTAAGGAAATATACAACTACAATCTTACACTGTGTACTCTTCCATAGGTCTGACCCAGACATAATGAATGTGTGCACGTACGTTATGATTATAAATGCTGGAAACAGCAAATACAGTGTAAACAACCTTGTAAAGTGAATATCCAGCATAAATGTTTGCTAAACCATGGGTAAATGTTGATAAGTCATTGGTAGTAATGAAATCAAATTTCAGAAAGCCAGTCAGACCTTTTAAGTTGGTTTGTAATTGGCTTGAGTGAGCAAAGAGACAAGCTTCGATTTTGTTACGGTGTAGGTTCAAGAGTCTCCTACTGGTGCCCTTCAACTGAAGGAGTTCAGACTTTCTTATCAGCTTGGCTTCATCTGAAGCAGGAGAGAGTGAGGCACAAGACTCAGAGAAGCATTTGTAGTAAAACATCAAAACATGGAGCTGGACTGTTACAAATACTTTCGTGAGTTTTGAAATTGAGATGGGAAAGAGTTCTAAATTTAGTTTTTTTTTCAAAATTTATTTCAATATTGTTCTAGTCTTTTTATGCTAAGTAAGTTGTTGTAGGGAGAAGGGAGAGGAGGCATCACTGAGTGCGATAGAGGCTTTTTTTTTTTTTCTGGTTCAGATGAGCAGAACTAAGTGAGTTAGAATTCCAGACAGTCAGTAGAAGTAGCTACAAAAGCCACTGGACCAGTGGCTCATGGTTTCTCTGTTTTGTGAACATAAAGAATAAATTTCATGGTCAGTGAGTGGTAGGATAGATTTAAGAAAAAAAAACTGTGTCACAAGATGTAATTTAAGAGTAACGATGAAAGTAGAGATCCTTTAGAGCAGAAGTGGGTTCCAACAAAAGGATGCCATGAAATATCCTGTACTAGGGGTAAAGAGAGCTGATTTGGTTGAGGCATGGGTGTGAGCTGGTCAGTTCAGTCAGTTGGTCCACCCAAGAGATGTCCATGTGCCTGCATGGACACATTCAGGGTTAATGAAGTTTATGATCACTTATAGCTTCTGGGCTGTTCTGCACATTTAAGTTGCTATGTAAGAGGAGAAGAATGATACAAACAAGAAATCAGAACACAAACTCGAGCTCATCACCATTTTTCTGGCCTCTGGCCAAGATATAGCTATTGATAGAACCAATGATGTTTCCCACTTTTGGACAAGTTGGATCTGGTTGTCAGACATGAGCACAAAGTAGAGCTGCTGGCTTTCAAGGTTGCCATCGCTAACCTTCCCTGCCAGTTTCAATCTCCCATGAGTTGATTGTGATATAAGAGTTTGCTTCCTAAACAAAGGTAGAAAATTTCTACTGTACAATATAATAATGGAGATACTGTCCTTTCTTTAAGAACTAGACAATTGACTTGTAAAATTGTCAGTGTTCGATATTTTTGCAAAATGTCTTTATTAAATTTTTCTTAATTGGCTTCTCAATTTCTCCTGTGGCTTTGGTTTATTAATATGTTTATTTCTCAAGAATCATTATTGGAAAATTATGATTGTATTAGATATTATCCATTAAGTTTTAAAATTTGTTACATAAATATATTGTATAGCATTCAGTTTTCATATGTAAAATGATGAAGTATGTCAAAGTGTATTTATTTTGATGTTAAATTAGTAGTATATGTTAAGGGATTGGAGCAATAAACATACAACAAGTATAAAGATTTGCTTATAATATTCTAACTCATTTATTTATAGAATGTTTAATTAAGGATGAAATTTTTATTCTTGTTTCTTAATTCTCTTTCTACTAATCATCTCCAGTATTGTGTTGTAGAAAAATTTAAGTCCAATCCAGGGGTTCAACCCTGCCTTTGACCATTTAGTTTCCAGATGAAAGACACACACAACCTTTATATTTACAATAAGCCTTAATCAGCGCAAGAGCTGGGCAGATATCTACCCTCTATGCTATTAAAATCCATTTCCTATTGATAATCTTGAGTTATTACTTACTATGTTTTATCTGGGATTTTTTTAAGTCCAATTGGCTAGATCAAGGAGGACTAGGAAGACGCCATCTGTAAGGAGCCAGAAAAGCATCGTCCTTAGGGCTAGCCAACTAAATCTGGGTTATCTGGAAGGGTAACAAATACTGCTTACTGGTGAACCATCTCTTTCACTGCAAACAAACTTTCCCCCACTCATCTATGTACTGCTGATCGATAGCCTGCTCTTCTATTTTAGGCTTGCATGAGGTTTTCTTTAATCACAACTCAACTTGTGTTTGGAAACTTATTCCTCATTAATCTTTGGTGATTCACTGTACTTAATGAACTAGAATTCCTTAAGCAGTCATAGCTTGCTTTGGTCTTTGGAACTGGTATGTTCTTTTTTCCTTTTTTCCTTTTCCCTAAGTGTTTTTCTTATAAATATGATATGGGCAAACTTCTGTTTTAGGTTTAATCAAAAGCATCTCATTGAGGAAAATTCCCTCAAACCACAGCCCCTGAAATTTCAATGTCATTAACACTGCAGCATTTACATCTCTTTTCTAGACTTGTTATCCTCCTCAGATTTATCACCAATATTTATTTTTTATCGCCAATATTTATTAACTTTATTTTCTCTATTATTAGTCTTTTTCAGTACAAACTACTTGAAAGTATAATTTATCTCTGGTCTAATGCTGTTTTCTGATTACCTGGAACAATGCATGTTGCACATTGGATATCAATACATGTTTGACAAATGAATGAATAGATGGATGAATAAATGCTCTAATCAATGGTATAACAGCCAAATTTATAACAATGACAACACCTGGAAACTTGTTAGACACATTAATGGTTAACTTTCATATATTCTTACTGAATTGGAAATCACAGGGTGACACCCAGCAATCTGTCTTAAGTCCTTCAGGTGACTTGATTGTGCATTTGAATTTAAGAACCACTGCTCTAAAGTCCTGCCTCATTTACACTTCCTTTGGTACTAGTAGCACAGTGTTACTTTTCTATATGAACTGCTGCTGATAGTTTTTTTGCACCTAAATATTTATCTGCCTTTTAGAATGCTTTTTGTATCTGTGTTTGAGTATGTCTATAGCTGTGCTTTTGGCCTATGCACAATGTATGTGTGTTTGTGTGTACATGGAGGCAAGAGGAGGATTCTGGATATCCAATTCTATCTCTCTGGGTCACCTTAAAATAGAGGAGTAGCATGAGTCACAGTGGTCCTCCCGCCTTTATCCTCTATCCACCAGTGATGAGGTGACAAGTGCATGTGTGGTCAAACCTGGTTTTGGAATTTGAACACCAGCCCTCATGATTGGCAAGCAACACCCTTACTTATTAAGCCATTCTGTAAACTAGTTTTGAGATTTTGTTAAAGATTGTTTCTTTGGCAAATCATTTATTAAATTTTGATATGCAGTTTAGAATCTAACCATTATTCACTATTGAGCCAACTCAATAAATGTGTTATATGTAGAAAGGAAACAGAAGAAATAAAATAATGGTGAGGGGGAAGAGAACTACTATCATTAGAAAAGTCTCAGTTTGAATAAACATATCCAGAAAAGGCATTTCACAAATTAATCTCTTCTCCACTAAATAGTTTTAAAAACAAAGGAATCATTGTAATAAAATAAAAATTAATTTAAAATTTTTGACTGACATCTTAAACTTCACAAATGTTTTCTCACACATAGGATACTATATTATTTCATTTTAGGTCTGCTCAGCAGTGGTTTCTTTGCTACTTGGTTTTTAGATAGAATATAAATTATTGAACAATAAGTTGGCAAAACAGACCCAGATTGAGTCAAGCAGAGACTTTTTTTTCAAAAGGACTATTACAATTGGGAGAAGGAGCATTGCACAGGGGTGGAGGTGGGGGTTCTGGCTATGAGACAGCCCTAGCAGCCTAAGGTTTAGGCAGAAGGGATTTTCCTTAATAAGAAGGAGTAAACAAAGCTAGAAAGAAGATGTTTCCAGAGTGGCACGCTGGTGATGGGAGATAGCAATCACTTGATGAGACAGGAGGTCACAGAATGTGCTATGAGGACTCCATACTCTGAAGGGGTCAGACTTCCAAGAACCAAGGGAGTAAAGAAGCAAATTTTAGTTGAAAAGCGTTTTGTTTTGACTGATAAGTAGAAACAAGTCTAGTAAATCATTTATGAGAAAAAGCATGGGAATCTGAAGAGCTTTTCTGCAGGCAAACAAAAGGGATATAGATAAGCCTTAGCTAATTTTATGGAAGGAAGTCATTGTTTGTAATAATCTATTTTCTGGGACACAAGAGAATCTAAGGGATTTCTTAATCATTGCTCTTATCTAGACCCCAAAGGAGCCTTCAAAATTCAACATTGTTATTTTATAATAGCAAAATATGACATTTTGGGGTCTTATCAATTAGTATGCAATTGTGCATTATCAGAAACATAATCCTGAAGTATTTTCCTATCCGCTAACATCAACTTAAGATATTTTAAAACTAGATATCAAAACATAAGTGAAATGACACGTGATTTAGATGCATTGGAGAAATTTAATTTATAACACATCCTGCCAATCCAGAAAACCTATCCACAAAGGTTGAAGAGAAATAAAATCATTTTTTAATATATTCAATTAAGCTGTAATGTGATAGATGATAACTCTCACAAAACACTACACTGAGACAAGCTGTGTGGTGGTGGTGCACATCCTTTAATTCCAGCTCTCCAGAGGCAGAGGAAGGCACATCTTTGTGAGTTCTAGGCCAACCTAGTCTATAGAATGAGTTCCAGAACAGCTGGGGTTATACGGGGAGGGGGGAATACAACCAACATATTGCAAATTCACACTTTTATATAATGAAAACATGTAGAATTAACTACATAAATGTTTGTTTTTTAAAATTAGTTTATTCTCTCATATACTATATCCTGACCACAGTTTCCCCTTCCTCCTTCTAGCCCTAGCTCCTTTGCCGCAGCTCTTACCTCCTCCCTCCCCATATATTGCACCTCTGTTTCCCTTCAAAAATGGGTAGGCTTCCTAGTGATATCAACCAAATATGGCATATCAAGTTTCAATAAGGTTAGGCACCTCTCTGTCTAGGGTTGGACAAGATAACCCTGTAGGAGGACAAGGGTCCCAAAAGCAGGTAAGAGAGTCAGAAACAACTCCCTCTCCCTCTGCTAGGAGTTCCACAAAATCACCAAGCTAAACAACTATAACATATATATGCAGAGGACCTAAGTTAGACTCATGGAGGCACCCTGATTGTTAATTCGGTTTCAGTGAGTCCCTATGAGTCTATGTATGTTAGCTAGTTCTGTGGGTTTTCTTGATGTGTCCTTGACCCTCTGTTTCCTATAATCCTTCCTTCGCCTTCTTCTGTGATCAGGTAGGAAGAGGATGGAGGAATAGAGTACTAGGAGAAATGACTTGAATTAGGGGGCAATTTGGGGCCAAAGTATAGAAATGTTCTTAGTAACTAGCCCCCAAGTAAAAGACTTGACAGTATCATTGTTCACATAAACAGTACAGTTCATTCCACATTAGTGGCGAGGGAGGTCACCTTTGTTTGCTAAATAGCATAACCAATGGAAACTTCTCATGTCTTTATAACAGGTAGTAGTTTTGCAAGTTGGAGATGATTCCTCTGCTCAGCCAAGACCATACTCTCCTTCAGAAGCAGGAGACAAGAACACTCTCGTCTCTGATGAATATTATATACAGAAAAAAATGATTTCCACTTACTGTCCCACATTTCACTTCTGAGACTGCATATATGGGGATTTGCCTTACACCAGGAAATGCTGTTCTCTGCAGACACCATCCATAATTAATTCTGATCAGAATATACTTGGAACTAGCACAGGACACATAGGTAAGGGTACTATCTGCTTAGAGCTAACAAATACTCTGTAAGTCTGTGGTTCTACTGTAGATAGCATTTGCAAATGAGGTGCCATCAGGATGCCTATAACATTTTTTTCTTTTAAGACTTGGTTACCCATAGAAGTTACCATGATCCTCTTCGGGTTTGGGAATTTGTTAGAAAAGCTAACAGATCTCAGGGAAACATATCTTTCTCTTCTTCTTCTTCCTCCTTCTTTCCTGATGGTTTAAACATTGACCTATAACCCCAGCCACTGTTTTTAATATTTTGAGGTGGGTTTTTGAGCTCTAGGCTGTTATGTTATCTAGGCTGATGTTGAGCTCACTTTATAATCCTCCTACATCAATTTTCCAAATAGCTGAGATTTTAGGCTTGTACCACCAAGACTTGTTGAGAAAAAATTTTAAGTTATTTCATGAAAAATCATTAACATTTATTCTGTTGTATAATAAAGAATCTGGTAAAGAATACAGGTGAATTTTTAGAAGAGTTATATGGAGTAAGTACTGGGATGGCTTTAAGTCTAGTAGGCCTTCTACTGTGGAATAGAAGTGTACCTCCTCCGAGTATATTGTTGTATCTACTAATTCAGAAACACACTGAACTCCATCTGTTTCAGTTTTTGTAGAAGCTTCATTACATTGTATGGTTGATTAATTCACTCGTCATTAGTGACCAACCTTGCTTTCATCCCTCTCTCATTTCTTGAGGTCACCAAATGGGACTGAAAGCTCCAACCTCTAATCACTGGGTTGGTTGTCCTGGCAACCAGTCCAAATTCAGAAGCACTCAGGCATCAGACAGCTCAGTGATGGGCAGTAAGACTTCATTATGGAGGTTCCTAGAGTTTTAAGCACTGTTTCAGGAAACATGGATGGAGGCACAAATATATATTATTCATTATAAATCTATATCATGATTACATTTGGTGAAATATTTCTCATGTCTCTTAGAAAGAGGTTTCTCAGTCCAAGGGATATTAAAGGCTTAATTAACTTTTAAAAGAGAAGGAGGATGTTAGAAGGATGATGTGGGAGTGGATCGTGGTAGTGAACCCTCCTGAAGACAAAGGGAAGGGGTGGTGAGATGGAGGGTTTGTGGAGGAGAGACTGGGAAAGGGTTTAACATTTGAAATACAAATAAATAAAATGATTAATTACAAAATATTTGTGGATTGTTCACATAAACAGAGAAGAATTTAATAGTTATCTATAGTAAATTATTTTGGGTGAAGGGAAAAAATTTCTTCCCTCATTTTCTACAGACAGAGTTGAATTTCATATTTTAAGTTTGTATTTGTCCTCATATATGAGACTATCCCTGGGGCTATATCAACAAATTCATGTTTTGAACATTTTAAAAATTTGCTGCAGTGAATTTTTCTGTACAAACTAAGTCTACAAACTTACATCCTCAGTAAATTATGATATCATAAATAATTAATAAGAGTAATGACAAGTAAATAAAGTAGTTCTACCTCTATAGTTATTAACTATGATGGTGGTGATAGTTACCACCATTTTCACTTACTGTATGAGGTTGCAAATATCAAGTGAGATTCTTTACATGAATTCTTCAATAAGGGAGGAACTACTATTACACTTACCCAGCAGCTGTACAAGAGAATAGATAAGCAGAAAATAATGACTAAGTGTGAAAGTAAGGCCAAGGCCTTCTGAACGTTGGAGTTCACTCTGAATTTTGCTGTGTCTCATAGACAGCATGTGCTCGAATGGTCAAAGCAACCATGAAAGTCATTGCTTAAGTTTTATACCTTGTATGTATATATGTGACTTGTGTACGCATTTGTGCACATGTGCATGTGTGTGTGTGTGTGTGTGTGTGTGTGTGTGTGTGTGTATGTGACAACATGCAAGAGAAGACCACAAAATAAAAATAACTTTGCTGTCAGCTCCCATTTTCCATTTTGTTTGGGTGAAGTTGTCTTTTGTGTCAGGCATTTATGTGGGACCTAGAGAGACAAAGTTAGGTCCACATGCTTGAATAGCAAGCACTTTATCTGCTGAAACATCTCCTCAGCTCAGGTCATTGGGTTTTGATAAAAGCTCATGAACCTAGGACAGCAAGAAGGGCCAGTGGGTGAAGGTGCTTGCCGCCAAGCCTAATGACTGGAGGCCAATTACCCGGAACCATATAGTGGAAAGAGAGAACTGATAAACACAAATTGTCTTCTGATCTCCACTCATGCCATGATACATGTTTGCTGTGCCTTGGCATGTGTTCTCTGTGCTTTGTGTGTGCATACACATTTGCTTTCACACACACACACACACACACACACACACACACACACACACACACACAAATGAGTAAAAGTAACAAAAATTTCAAAAACTAAAGATCTCCACAAATATATTTTGGCTGCTGTAGAGGTTTGAATAAAAATGGCTCATAGAATTGAATGCTTCTTCATTAGGGAGTGGTGTTACTTGACAGGGATTAGGAGGTGCAGCTTGTTGGGATAGGTGTGGACTTATTAGAGAGAGGGTGGAGCTTGGTGTGGGTTTCATGGTTTCAAATGTTCAAGCCAGGCTACTGTCTCACTCTCCTTCTGCTGCCTGCAGATCCAGAAGTAGACCTATCAACTGCTTCTTCAGTATCTGCCTGTGTGCCACCTTGCTTCCTGCCATGATGACAATGGACTCAACATCTGAACTGTAAGTAAGCCCTAATTGAATGCTTTCATTTATAAGAGTTTCTGTAGTTATGATGTCTCTTCACAGCAATAGAACACCAACTAAGACAGCTGCCCATGGATGATAACAGTGAAATTTTATGCCTTGGATTAGCCAGTAGCCAAGTTCTAAGTCAAGGCATAGTCTTTGTGACAATAGGAAAGGGGTCAAGGAAACCAGGGTCTGAAAAACATTAAGATCACTTGCTTCCTTTCTTCCTACAGTTCAAATCTATGAACATCAAGATCAGGGTGTGTATAAAAAAACTCTGTCTCAGAAAACATCCAAGCAAAGAACAACAAAAGAAAAACTAAACAAACAGAACTATATGTATATGCTTTATGAATTTAAGTAACATTTTTTAGCTAACTCTTAATGGTACACAGCTTTATCTTAGATGTCTAGACTAGAAAATGGACTGTGGAATAGACGCCTTAGGAATTACTCATCAGATTGCTGTGTTTGCCTCTAGTCATGTGGGTTGAAGCTCCCAGTTAAATCAAATTGGGAAAGAAAGCAGATATAAAGATCCTTCTTGCTGGTGACCAAATGCCTACTGACAATGACAAACTGCTGTGGAGGGTAGATCATGGCCCTTTCTTCTAGCAATGTGATCAGTTCTTAATAAACAATATTAAAGACAGAATTTCCAACCCAGTGATACCCTACAAGAGTGTTTTAGGTTTCTAATTGAGTTTCTTTCTTCATTGGAGCAATGGGTTTATTGGAGCAATGGGTTTATTGGGCTAGAGACCAAACAGATTCATTTGCATTTCCTACCTCAGTACTGACAAAGGATGACATATTTAGGAAATTCACTAAGTGTCTACTGTGGAGAAATAGGTGTATACAAGTTTTTGCTGAGATGAAAAAGTTCTTTACTCTTTTGAGAAATCATCTGATTGTTATTTAAAAACTTTAAATGCTGAAAAGCATTTAGGAAGCAGTTTCCTAGGCTTTCAAATGAATTCTTACACTCATCTCAAATACCCAGCAATCATTTCCAAAATTTCCATTCTTCCTTTAGAATCATATAGACTTTCTTTCAAAAATGAATTGATTTGGAGAAAGAGCTACATATTTGTGCCTGCCCAGAACATGTCAGACCTTACTCTATGGTGGGATGAATGACAGAGTAGATTTCTGGGCCTTGGGGCATCATTCTCTCCGACTGTAGAGGAATATTCCTTCCTACTAGTATTGCTTCAAGTTGATTAGCAGGACTCCGTTTGGGTATATGTAAGTCAACATTAAAACAGCATAATATGTGTGTACATGAATGGTGTATATTCATTTTTTATTTCATTTTCATTGCTTTATGTGAATTCAATGGGAACTTGGGTTCAGCAGTATCATTATTATCTATGTTTTCTCCTTTGAAAGTTGAGGTTGATAGGATTAGAGTTTCTATGTGACTTGGATTGACTTGGATACATAGTAGCAATGTTGATAGATAACTGTAACAATGTGATATACAGATGACTACAACCACAGGCTCCTTGGACCCTTTCTTCCTTCTTTTCTGTTCTTCAGAGTCCCTTAAGCCAATGGAGCTTTTAATGGTTCTTTTACATATAACTATAAATTTTTTCTAGGACAAAAAGGGCTAGCATGATCAAGCTATATATGCCATTTTAGAAGTTTGACCAAAATAGAAATACTGACCTCAGGCCATGGGTAATTTTATCTGCAGTATCTACCACATCAATGCTCAACAGAGCAACATTTTTGAAATTCATAAGCTCTCTATGTATCATTAAAACAAACTGAGAGATGTTAGAATTATGCCAAATATGCTGTAAGTATTCCTGCCCAATGTGTTAAAGCTTTTCTTTAACAATATCAGCATGTTGACAGCCAAAGTACATGGCTTGAACCTGAAAATGGACCCACAGACAGAGTTATTAACTTATCAGGCTGGCTAGCCAAGGATGGGTAAGATTCTGCACAGAGACTTACCAACCTAAGACAGAAGTGCATTGCTTTTGATAATGCATTTTCCATTATTGGTAAGGAAGGCATTCTTGTCAGAATGACCTAAGACAGGCTCAGTCTTGAAATAAAAAGTAGGAGAGGTGGAGAGCCTTTGGGGCTGCTTGTCAAGAATCTGACATGAGCCAAGGACAAGGAAATGGGCTGCTTGCCAGGAATCTAGACATTGGCTAAGGACAAGGAAGGAGGCTTCATTCAGTCAGGAATCTAACATTAGGCTAGAACAAAGAAGTAATTTAGGTAGAAATCTAAATCTTAGGCTAGAACAAGAAAGTAGGCTTCAGACATGAAAACAACATGGGCTAGGACTAGAAAGTAAGCTCAAATACTTTGGTCATCTTGATAAGCCCTTGGAAACAGTGATCATGGGAGTGTTTGCATAATTGGGCTTAATGCCTTGCTCTTTCTTTGACTATTTGTGTTTATGGTCTTGCTTATTCCTTGATTATTTGCATCTATTGTATTGCTAGACCCTCAACCTAGAACTGACCTTAATACATACATGTAATTAAAATGGTATAAAAGCATAAATGAGGAGGGGTAATGGAATAGGGGGTTCTAGGGAGGGGAAATGGGGAAAGGGGATGACATCTGTATTGTAAATAAATAAAATATCCAATAAAAAATAAAAAAAGAACACTTTTTCTAACTTCTCCTAGGACTGAGGACATACAATGCCTTTAAATCCCACTTAGTCACAGTAAGGTATATGCCTAGATTTGATGCCAAAGGACCAAAACTGGAGGTAGAGTATCAGCTATACATATATAGTACACTTCAGCCTCTTCTGTTTGTACCATTGCCATCCCATTAATGGATTTACAGGCCTGGATTAACGTTCCTCCCTTCACTGGTTGAGTTACTTACTGTGTCTGAAGTGGAATCTCTTGATTTTTAAAACCTGTTTTCTCAGAGTCTGTATATTTAAGCCCAGTTTTTAAATTCAAACTACTTGGAGAATGGAAAATACTAAAAATGTTAGTGGTGGTTATCTTCTGTGCCTAGGCAATTGAATTAGACAGTTAAATACTATCTTTAGGTAATGATAAGTATCGTACTCCTATCTCTGGATCAGAGAATTGATGATCTTTTGTTGTGATGTTGGCACAGAAACATCACGTGACACTATAGCTCAAGAAGAGAGCTTAAATATTCTCACTACAAAAATGATAAATATTTGAGCTGAAAGCTAAATTAATTGAACTGATAGAGTCACTCTACAATGCAAACATATTTACTGGTATCCAATATTGTCCCATAAATTTATAAATTACTTTCCAATAATAATAAAATTTAGAAAAGTTCTATGAACACAAAATGTTTCAAAAAGCTCATTTGACTTGATCAAGCATCAGCAAATACTTTGTTACCACAAAGAAAACTTCTTTTGTTTTATAATCATAATAATATATATGATGAACTATTTTTTCAGTAATTGTGATTAAACCCAGAGCTCATGCATCCTGGACAAGTACATTATCATTGAACTATACTACTGACTATTTTATAGTCACTAAATTGTAATTTTTAAACAGTGGTATGAATGATCTCACAAACTTTGGTATATGAGAATTCAGTTTATTATTATTTAGAATTTATTGTAACTTTGAAATCTAATCTTGATAGGCTACATGGGCAATTTAATCTTAACATTTTAGAGGAAACTTGTGGATTGTGCCTTCCCAGCAGTTTATGTGGTAATTAGGACAAATTAGAACAAATGTCTCCAGTTTCTTGTTCTCTAAAGATACTGCTGTCTTAATTCTACAAACCCATCTAGTCACTGACAAGAAGATGAATCTGGTATTTTGATGCAAAATGAGAATATTAAACCTTCATAAACAAGATTGAAAGCTTTGGTCCCTTGAAGCTGATCTCTATAGATGCCTCCTACACTCTTTCCATTAGGGTCTAGCCACTTCTCTAGAGATTCACACTGCAATAGGATACAGGCTTCTTCTGCTCTTAGGACCCTAAGACATCTATATTCTTTCAAATCTGACATGGACCCCTGTGTAGCACTTCTTTTTCCAAGTCTTTGTTCCATCAAAGCTATTTTTCCTCTGTTCTCTTTCTGAATCCCATCACTGTGATCAGACACACACAGATACAAGCCAGAATGGGAGGTAGATTTTTATAGCACTGAGAGGAAGGTATGGCTCATTCTAATCCTGAAATGTGAAGACAGACAGAGTACAGTTGAGGCTGAGAGGTGGTCCAATAGTAAACTTTTTGCTTCAAAAGTATGAGGCTATGAGTTTTTAGCATCCATGTTAAAAAGTCAAACATGATAGTGCTTACCTACAGGGTAATTAGAGGCAGAGAATCACTGGAGCTCACTGACCAGTTAGTATTGTTGAATTGGTGAGTTCAAGGTTCAGTGAGTGTTACCATCTCAAACAGAAGGTGAGGAGTAAATGAGAAAACCACTCAGTGTAGAAATAATCATACATACACATGCATATAGCTGTTTTTCTATGTATCTGTCACATGTACAAACACAGATTTTGTTTGTGGTCTTCCTTAACATGTGGTCTTCGTTAACACAGAAAAGATGCCCAAATACAAAACATAAATGATTTTCTGCAGATAAAGTGTGTTTGTATAATAGAAATGGCCTGTGATGTTTTTCTGCTGATTCTGATTTTTCATTGATGCTCTGAGGAAGAAGATAAAATGTATCTGTGTGGGCTTTGCTAATGAACCAATATTTTTTTGTTAGCTTTCCATTTTCCAAATTCTGGCTAGAGAAGACCTGTGGTTCATTCTGTAAGAAGAATCAGTAAGAGCAGAAAGCATGGTAGCACTAATCCACTCAACACATCCTCTAACTCTTCCAGGCTCTGGCCCTTTAAGTTAGTTCTCTTCCAGAAAATACTAGCAAAAAAAAAAAAAGGAGACCAGAGTCAGATTCTCCTTGTGACTGCTTCATGTGCTGCAAAAACAAAAAACAAAAAACAAAAAACAAGAAAACAAAATCTGGATCTTACTCGGGTTACCAGCACAACAAATACTTGATATGGACTGGCACATGGCCCCTGAATACTAGAGGGATAAGGGCAATCAGATGTCTTTAACTGACTTAGTCAAAAAAGAAAATCAGATCTTGTTAACAAAGAGAGATGAGGCCAAATGTGGGAACAGCTTTGTAACTGCTTCAAGTTTAGCGCCAAGTCAGTCCTAAAGCCATCCAGGCATTGGCAGAATAATCACAAATTGAGTTTATGAAGTCTTTTATTTGAAAATTATTTAAAAAAATGCAACCTAGCATGCAGAACTCTGGGAGCCCTTCCTGCAGTTACTGCATTGCTAGCATTTTTGTTCCTTCATTGCTTGACCATGATTCTGTTTTCTCTTTCTCTGTAAATAACTTTTTCCAAGCATTAGGCTGAGTTACAGGCATTGTATCTTTTTTCTTTCTGCTTCACTATTCATGTTAATGAATAAGGACATTAGCCTACATAATTACAACACGAATGGCAGCAGCAAGACTGTTAATGCTCATATATCATATTGGCTGCCTTTGTTTGGTTGCAGATGATTTGATATGTTACTGAAATCAGGATAATGGTTAAAATTGAAGGACTGCTACTGATACTTATTTATAAAAGGACAAGTAGGAGCTGAGCAGATGCTAAAAAGGAAAAGGCTGATTGATGGTCGGTTGAGGATTGAATTGGCTATAGAGGAACTCAGAGTTGGCCCCTACTAGAGGGAAATTAGCAGAAGGGGGCTATAGAAATGTATTTTGGGAAAATATTGAAGCTGGCATAGCTTACAAGGGTCAGAGAGAAAGTTCAGTGCCAAATCTGGCTATAAGGGGTTCCTTCTGAGAGTGCAATACGCATTTAGAATGATAAAGCAGCATTCAGCATCCTGCCCCCGCTGAGTGAATGACACAGAGGGAGAAGGGAGGGGGTGAAGGTGAGGCAAACAGCCTCAAGCAGTTTTGCATTTTGCTTCTCAGCCCTTTTTGCCTCTGGACAAAGGGAGGCCACTTAGGGAATGGAGTGAAGGTAATGAAGGAAAGGGATTAAGTGAGAGTTTAGGCTTCTGTTCCTCAAGTAACAATGTGAAATTATACTAGGGAAGGAAAAAGCTTTATTCAGAGAGGAGATTCAAGTTTTGAATTATATTGGAGCAAACTTCGAGAAAATTAAAAACAAAATTGTTCAAATACTTTAGTGTGGGTGTAGGGAACAATGCTGATATGCCCTGAATATTACTATAGACCAGAAAAGAAAATCCAATGAGTCATATCTAAAGGTATCATTGGGAGGGAAACAATACAATTTTCTCTTATTACTTATCAAACCCAAAGTGTTCCATAAACTGGCTACAAACATTAAGAAACAACTAGACTTTAACATAACACAAGTTCTACTTTTCTTCCTCAGTGCTCTGGAAAGCTGTGCGTAACTAGGTAAGAACATTCACTGTACAGGCACAAGGACCCCAGACCCATGTAAAACGCCAGGTGTAATCATGTACACATCCGTAATACCAGCGCTTTGGGGAACAGAAACAGGAAGGTTGCTTGAGCTTGTGGGCCACCAGCCAAGCTCCAGGCTCATTGAGAGCCCTTGAAAGGACTAAGACAGAGATAGCGATAAAGCGGGACCTCTGATGTGTTTCTCTGGCTTCTGCATACATCCTTCTACACACTATGGGTATTTACCACAAGTGTACATCATTCATAAAGTGGAAAATATATTTTATTATTGTTATAGTTTTCTTTTTATGTTTTAAGTAAAAATAATTTATTAAATGCATTTCAAGAGGGCAGGAACTGAGGTCTCAGGCAGCAGCTCTGTATTCAACCTCAGAAAACCGAGAGAAAGAGGGCCTCCCAGGAGCTTTAAGTCAGGCAGCATCTCAGGTAAAGAAACAGCAACACTTGTCCCAAACAGGGGGTAACCAGGACCCACTGGGACCCAGGAATTCACTCCTGGCCCTGAGCAAGGGTTTCTTCCTGTCTGGGCCCGAGCGCTCAGCAGAACACGGGTGTCAGCTCTGCACCCAATCTCTCAGAAACCAGAAGAAGCGGGGCTCCCAGGAGCTCTAACCCAAGCAGTATCTTAGGCAAGGGGGTGGCAACACTTGCCCCAAACAGGGAGTAACTGGGACCAACTGGGACCCAGGAATTCACTCCTGGCCTGGAGCAGGGGTTCCTTCCCGTCTGGGCCCGAGCACTTGGCAGATCCCGGGAGACAGCTCTGCACCCAATCTCACAGAACCCAGAGGAAGCGGGGCTTCCAGGAGCTCTAACCTGAGCAGTATCCTAGGCAAGGAGGCTGCGACACCTGCCCCAAACAGGGAGTAACTGGGACCCACTAGGACCCCGGAATTAACTCCTGGCCCACAGCACAGGCCCCTTCCAGTTTCCACCTGAGCACTGAGCAGATCTTGGGCCTCAGCTCTAACCCCAGCAGCAAAACCCATCCCAAACAGTTCTGACACAACCTAGATAATAGGAAAGACAGGCCCCAGTCTGAGACAGCACAGATAGCACAAAGGAGATCCAGATGGTGAAAGGCAAGCGCAAGAATACAAGCACCAGCAACCCAAGGTACTTGCCATCATCAGAACCTAGTTCTCCCACATTAGAAAGTCGTGAACTCCCCATATCACCAGGAAAGCAAGAAACAGATCTAAAATCACTTTTAATGATGATGATGATAGAGGACTTTAAGAAGGACATAACACTATCAAAAAAACTTGAGGAGAACACAGGTAAACAGGAAGAAGCCCTTAAAGAAACACAAAAATCCCTTAAAGAATTACAAGAAAACACAAACAAACAGGTGAAGGAATTGAACAAAACCCTCCAGGACATAAAAATGGAAGTAGAAACAATAAAGAAATCACAAAGGGAGACTACCTTGGAGATAGAAAACTAAGAAAGAAATCAGGAGTCATAGACACAAGCATCACCAACAGAATACAAGAGATAGAAGAAAGAATCTCAGGTTCAGAAGATACCATAGAAAATATTGACAAAACTGTCAAAGAAAATTCAAAATGCAAAAAGTTCTTAACACAAAACATACAGGAAATCCAGGACACAATGAGAAGACCAAACCTAAGGATAATGGGTATAGAAGGGAGTGAAGATTCCCAACTTAAAGGGCCAGTAAATATCTTCAACAAAATTATTGAGGAAAACTTCCCTAACCTAAGGAATGAGATGCCCATAATCACACAAGAAGCCTACAGAATGCCAAACAGACTAGATCAAAAAAGAAATACCTCCCGTCACATAATAATCAAGACACAAAATGCACAAAACAAAGAAAGAATTTTAAAAGCAGTAAGGGAAAAAGGCCAAGTAACATATAAAGGCAAACCTATCAGAATTACACCTGACTTCTCACCAGATACTATAAAAGCCAGAAGATCCTGGACAAATGTCATACAGACCCTAAGAGAACATAAATGTCAGCCCAGGCTACTATACCCAGCAAAACTCTCAATTACCATAGACGGAGAAACCTAGATATTCCACAACAAAACCAAAATTACACAGTATCTTTCCACAAATCCAGCACTACAAAGGATAATAGCAGGAAAGCTCCAATACAAGGGGGGCAATCATACGCTAGGAAGAGCAAGAAAATAATCCTCTTCCATCAAACCCAAAAGAAGATAACCACACAAACGATGTCTCCACTATTAGCAAAAATGACAAGAAGCAACAACACCCTCTCCTTAATATCTCTTAACATCAGTGGACTCAATTCTCCAATAAAAAGGCATAGGCTAACGGACTGGATATGCAAACAGGATCCAGCTTTTTGCTGCTTACAGGAAACCCACCTCAGTGACAAAGACAGACACTACCTTAGAGTAAAAGGTTGGAAAGCAATTTTTCAAGCAAATGGCCCTAAGAAACAAGCGGAAGTAGCCATTCTAATATTGAATAAAATCAACTTTCAACTTAAAGCTATCAAAAAGGATAAGGAAGGACATTTCATACTTGACAAAGGAAAAGTCAACCAACATGAACTCTCAATTCTGAATATCTATGAGCCAAATACAAGAGCACCCACTTTCATAAAAAAAACCTTACTAAAGCTCAAAGCACACATTGCACCTCACACAATAATAGGGGGAGACTTCAACACCCCACTCTCAGCAATGGATACACCATGGAAACAGAAACTAAACAGAGATACAGTAAAACTAACAGAAGTTATGAACCAAATGGACTTAACAGATATCTATAGAACATTTCACCCTAAAGCAAAAGAATATACCTTTTTCTCAGCACCTCATGGTACCTTCTCCAAAATAGACCATATAATTGGGCACAAGATAGGCCTCAACAGATACAAAAAAATTGAAATAATCCCCTGCATCCTATCAGATCACCATGGTCTAAGGCTGGTCTTCAAAAATGACAAAGACAATGGAAAGCCCACATTCACATGGAAACTGAACAACACCCTACTCATTGATAATCTGGTCAGGGAAGAAATAAAGAAAGAAATTAAAAACTTTTTAGAATTTAAAGAAAATGATGACACATCATACTAAAACCTATGGGATACAATGAAAGCAGTGCTAAGAGGAAAATTCATAGCTCTAAGTGCCTACAAAAAGAAACTGCAGGGAGCATACACTAGCAGCTTGACAACATACCTGAAAGGCCTAAAACAAAAAGAAGCTAATACACCCAAGAGGAGTAGAAGGCAGGAAATAATCAAACTCAGGGCTAAAATCAACCAAATAGAAACAAAAAGAACTATCCAAAGAATCAATAAAACCAGGAGCTGGTTATTTGAGAAAATCAACAAGATAGATAAACCCTTAGGTAGACTAATCAGAGGGCAGAGAGACAGATAAACCCTTAGCTAGACTAATCAGAGGGCAGAGAGACAATATGCAAATTAATAAAATCAGAACTCAAAAGGGTGACATAACAACAGAAATTGAGGAAATTAAAAAAATCATCAGAACATACTACAAAAGCCTATACTCAACAAAATTGGAAAATCTGGATGAAATGGACAATTTTCTAGACAAATACCAGTTTCCAATGTTAAATCAGGATCCGATAAACCATCTAAACAGTCCCATAACCCCAAAAGAAATAGAAGCAGTCATTAAAAGTCTCCCCACAAAGAAAAGTCCAGGACCAGACAGTTTTAGTGCAGAACTCTTTCAGACATTCAAGGAAGACCTAATACCAATTCTCTTCAAACTATTCTACAAAATAGAAACAGAAGGAACACTACCCAATTTGTTCTATGAAGCCACAATTACGCTCATACCTAAACCACAGAAAGACCCAACAAAGAAAGAGAACTTCAGACCAATCTTCCTTATGAACATCGATGCAAAATTATTCAATAAAATTCTAGCGAACTGAATCCAAGAGCACATCAAAACAATCATCCATCATGATCAAGTAGGTTTTATCCCAGGAATGCAGGGTTGGTTCAATATACGGAAATGCATCAATGTAATCCACTATATAAACAAACTCAAAGAAAAAAACCACATGATCATCTCACTAGATGCTGAGAAAGCATTTGACAAAATTCAATACCCCTTCATGATAAAAGTCTTGGAAAGATCAGGAATTCAAGGTCCATACCTAAACATAGTAAAAGCAATATACAGCAAACCAGTTTCCAGCATCAAACTAAATGGAGAGAAACTTGAAGCAATCCCACTAAAATCAGGGACTAGGCAAGGCTGCCCACTCTCCCCCTACTTTTTCAATATAGTATTGAAACTCCTAGCCAGAGCAATTAGGCAACACAAGGAGGTCAAAGGGATACAAATTGGAAAGGAAGAAGTCAAAATCTCACTATTTGCTGATGATATGATTGTATATTTAAGTGACCCCAAAACTTCCATCAGAGAACTCTTAAACCTGATAAACAACTTCAGGAAAGTGGCTGGTTACAAAATTAACTCAAACAAGTCAGTAGCCTTCCTCTACTCAAAAGATAAACTGGCTGAGAAAGAAATTATGGAAATGACACCCTTCACAATAGTCACAGATAATATAAAATACCTTGGTGTGAATCTAACCAAGCCAGTAAAATCCCTGTATGACAAGAACTTCAAGCCCCTAAAGAAATCGAAGTAGATCTCAGAAGATGGAAAGATCTCCCATGCTCATGGATTGGAAGGATTAATATAGTAAAAATTGCTATTTTGCCAAAAGCCATCTACAGATTTAATGCAATCTCGATCAAAATTCCCACTCAATTATTCACAGAGATAGAAAGAGCAATCTTAAAATTCATTTGGAAAAACAAAAATCCCAGGATAGTGAAAAACTACTCTCAGCAATAAAAGAACTTCTTGGGGAATCACCATTCCTGACTTCAAGCTGTACTACAAAACAATAGTGATAAAAACTGTGTGTTATTGGAACAGAGACAGACAACAGGATCAATGGAATAGAATAGAAGACCCAGAAATGAACCCCAATACCTATGGTCACTTGATCTTTGACAAAGGAACTAAAACCATCCAGTGGAAAAAAGACAGCATTTTCAACAAATGGTGCTGGTCCAACTGGAAGTCAGCATATAGAAGAATGCAAATTGATCCATATTTATCTCCTTGTACAAAGCTCAATTTCAAGTGGACCAAGGACCTCCACCTAAAACCAGCTTCACTAATAGAAGAGAAATTGGGGAAAAGCGTGGAACACATAGGCACAGGAGAAAAGTTCCTGAACAGAACACCAATGGCTTATGCTCTAAGACCAAGAATTGACAAATGGAAACTCATAAAACTGCAAAACTTCTGTAAAGCAAAGGACACAGTCAATAGGATAAAGCAGCAACCAACAGTTTGGGATAAGATCTTCACCAACCCTCCATCTGATAAAGGGCTAATATCCAAGGTGTACAAAGAACTTAAGAAATTAGACTCTAGACAATCAAAGAACCCTATTAAAAAATGGAGCACAGAGCTGAACAAAGAATTCTCAACTGAGGAAGTTCGAATGGTTGAGAAACACCTAAAGAAGTGTTCAGCATCCCTAGTCATCAGGGAAATGCAAATGAAAACAACACTGAGATTCTACCTCACACCAGTCAGAATGGCTAAGATCAAAAACACAGGTGACAGTAGATGTTGGTGAAGATGTGGAGAAAGAGGAACACTCCTCCACTGTTGGTGGGATTGTAAACTGGTACAACCACTATGGAAAGCAGTCTGGTGGTATCTCAGAAAATTGAACACAGTGTTACCTGAGGACCCAGCTATACCACCCATGAGCATATACCCAAAAGACATTTCAACATACAACAGGGACACATGCTCCACTATGCTCATAGCAACCTTATTTATAATAGCCAGAAGTTGGAAAGAACCCAGATGTCCTTCAACAGAAGAATGGATGCAGAAAATGTGGTACATTTATACAATGGAGTACTAGAGTACTACTCAGCTATTAAAAACAATGAGTTCATGAAATTCTTAGGCAAATGGATGGAGCTGGAAAGTATCATTTTGAGTGAGGTGATCCAATCTCAAAAGAACATACATGGTATGCACTCACTGATAAGTGGATATTAGCCCAAAAGCTCACAATACCTAAGACAAAACGTATAGACCACATGAAACTCAAGAAGAAGGAAGACCAAAGTGTGGGTGCTTTGGTCCTTTCTAGAAGGAGTATCAAAAGTTTCAACCAGAGCTCCCAAAGTCTAAACCTCTAGCTAGAGAGCACAAAGGGAGGGACTCATGTCTCCACCTGTATAGGTAATTGAAGGTGTCCTTGTCAGACATCAGTAGAAGTGGTAGGCCATAGTCCCCAAAAGTTTGGATCCCCTAGTGTTGGGGAATTCGAGAGCAGGGAGATTGGACTGGGAGGATGTTTGGAGCACACCTTCATAAAAATAGGAGGAGGGGGTATGGGATAAGGGGTTTTGGGGGAGAATAGGAGAGGAGATAACATTGAAAGGTAAATACGTAAAATATCCAATAAAAAAAATCAGATAAAGGGTCTAAAAAAAAGAGAGAGAGAGTTTACTTATTTCAAATTATTATCAAAAGTTTCTATGAGATGCTAATTGGCTAAGATCTTATTTTAAGCTCTCCACAAAAAGAATTTAATTCTCTGTTTAATATTCTCAAGAGAGTTGTAAATCCTAATTTTCGTCAACAATTAATTGACAAAAGAGAAGTAATCTCACAAAAAGTAGAAGAAGCTATTACTAATCGATATATTATATAGTCTGATTAGTTGTCGCCTGTGCTATAACAGTCCTTTGATAAAAGATTATTAATATAGATTTATATTTTTTTAAATAGGATCTTCATGACTCTCTGAGTGTGGAAGGAGCGACTGCTGGTGCTTCTGATTTTATAAGAACTCTGAAAAATTGGCTTTAAAAACAAAAGAGGGGGAATGATACCCCCCAGAAGGAGTCCCCCTTGTGACAATTTACCAGCCTGAGTAGTCATAGACCTTGTAAATAGGTAGCCTTGGCAGACAATACCAATTTAGATAAGGACAAGTGAGTCATAGCAGAGTCATAGTGACCTGTTCCCTGAACCCTCACCCAGCCAATACCAGGTTCTGAAAGATATCTGTATTCCCCCTTAACACCCACACTCCAGTGTCATCCCCTTCCCCACATCCTGCCTTTCTGTGTTTATAACCCCTGTGTGAATGAATTACGATTTGAGAAAAAATAAATAAATTAGTAAAAAAAAAAAAAAAAACAGGGCAGGAACTGCCTTAGCCCATAGCCTTTCTATTGTAAAATAGACAGTTTTTGCACATATTTATTAAGGCACATACACATCCATAATGATTTTTTTGTCCATGTGTTTGTATCTATGGATTCTATTAAACATGGGTAGACAATAATTGAGGCAAAAGTAAAAGAAAATTTTGATCTATATTAAATATGTAACTTTCTGACTATTATTTTCTGAATAATACATAGTGTATCAATCACTCTCCTGGAATTTGCATTATGTTAGATATTTAAATATTTTGAGCTCATGTAACTCATGACTTAAATGGAACTCCTCTGTCATTTTATGTAAGGGCATTGAGCATTATTTGCTTTCTCTGTTTGGTTTCAGAACTCAGAAAGCAACTGTGGTGTATATTTTACGTATCAAAGTCCCTTCCCGGCACATTCTGCCCCCAATCCTGAACTTTCCAGCCTAGGGGAAACTTTCGCCAGAGGCTCCTCCCTATATAATCCAGACATTTTAATGTCCTCCCTCTCTTCTCCTCTTCTCTCTCTGCTCATGTGCACACTTTCTCTTCTTCTCTTTCCCCTGTTCTTCTTCTCTTTCCCCATGATGACTTCCTTTGCCTATGTCCTTGAGCCAGTGAACTTGCCTGATAGTAGCTTCGTGGTAAACCTGCCTTTAATATATTCTAATCTGGCTTGAATTGCCTCTCTTCACCAGTGGGAAAATAACCTATCATTCAGTATCTACAATAGGCTCAGAACCCATGAGTCATTGAAAAGTATTAAATATATATATATATAATATATGATGTATATGTGAATGTACATAACTGGTTCCAAATGAACCAGTTCATTTACAACCTAAAGACATATAGTAGACATCTTATAGTCCATCATAAAACATACCTCATGGTAAGGACATACCATTGTATGATGGTTGATTTAACTAGTTTATGACTCATGAAAATATTTCAACTGTTAGGAACAACAAATGATGTAGAAAGTAATTATTTCAAGACAAATTATTAGTAACAGACTCATGTTTAGAGCATAAAGATATACCTGATCACAGTGGTCATTCTAATGTAATTAGAAATAAAACTGAATCATAATTCCATAGCCCAGAATGGACTTGTGGTGTTTCTGGATCTTATTTTCCTCCTCTCAACGGGAATTCAAATTTAAAATCTAAGAATTAATGAGAGAAGCAAATAGAATAATTTGAAAGTACTACCAGTGTTGAATATATGTGAAACTTTCCAAAATTCAATAGCTGGATCAGAAATTGTTTTGTTCATGAATACAGTTTCATTTCTGACTGATCATATGGATCCCTGCAGAACCCACCTCCACTGTTGACTGGTTATTGTCAGAGACATCTGTGTGAGTGGGATGTGTACACTGCAGTAACTGCAGAGCTATGTTCCATAGAACTATTAAGTTTATGCTTCATTTGATACTATCCCAATTCTCCTAGTTTCTTTGTCACCTCTCTACAGACAGAATATTAATTATAATAAGGTTAGAATATCAAAAGTATGGTCTTTCATGTGGTTGAGCCCTTTATAATATCTGAGCTATCTACTTTGCTTACATGGGAGTCACCTTTACTATGTAGTCTATAAACAGCATTTTTCTTATTTACTCCTATAAAAACAACCATGTGTAAGTTCCTGAGGAGTGTGTTGAGTAGCAAGGAAACAGATGGCTGTGTAGGACAACAAAGTGTGACCTCCTGCCTTAATAAGTTGCCCCAGTGTATTTTATTTATAGTCCCAAAGAAACCAAACGTTCAGATTTTCAATTATTTTAATTCTTTGTATCTATTATAGTCCATTTAGCTATCAAAGAAACTTCTTTCACTAAATAAAGTAGTACTTTATCACAGTTTAACTTTTGGTAGAAAGTAATAATGCTTTTTCCTCAGGACATGATTTCCCAAAGCTGCATTTATGGGCCATCTTGACCATATCTAGGAAGTTTGAACAAATAAATATGGAGAAGAGTGAGTTTTGTGTTAAGTCTTTTATGATATAAGCAATGTATGAAGTACAGCTCTCACCTTTTGATAGTCTGAGGTATTAGTTCAAAGTGAAAATTTAGAGGTTTCAACCAGTAGCCAGAAAGCTCAAACGATGTGTGGTGTTCATTTGCCTACCACAGGAGTCATACACTAAATATTTGTTCCCTTTAATCCTCCAGTTTACCTGCTCAAATTCTAAGCTTCCAATATTATAGTAAAAGATGTAGCCTTTGTTAAATAATTTAGATCAAGAAGATAGAGCTTTGGGGAAAGAGGTGAGTATCATTTTGAAATGGTCCCTAGAAGCTCTCCTAACTTCTTTCCAGCATAATAGGGATTCGGCCACCAGCCGCTGGAAAGTCCTCGTGAGAACTTTCCCATGCTGGCTCCTTGATCTGACAACCAGCTTCCAGAACATGAAAAATACATTTTTATTAATGATAGACCCATTGGATAGGGCCAGACAGCAGCCCAAAATAAAGAATACACAGGGGCTGTGATAATATTGATAGTTGGCATTTTTCAATCTGGATTTAAACTTTTATAAGACTGGAGAGTATATGCTGCTGATGTGAAATTTCTACACAGTAATAATTCACAGAGCAGAGGGTTATGGCCCCTTTGGACAGAAATGGTTCCATTCAGTTATTCCATTGTCTTACCTTCTGTACACCCTAAGATTTGATATAGCCTGGAAAAGGCAGAATCTCTTTTATAGCGTATAGAAAACAGAATTCTATAATCTAAATCAGTCTATTGCCTTTTGTTTGAAGGTGTACATTTCCACTGAGTAAATGATCATATGCTCCAACAGCACTCCAATGTGAAGCCCCCTTCTTGCTTTTTTTGAAAGTTAGTTTTCTTCCTCACAATCTGCTTTGTCTTGTAGACTTTCTGTGTCAAAACTGCCCTCTGAATGTCACTGTGCTTTCACTGCACGTTGGTCTTTGGAGACCTGTTTTATGAATGAATGAATATTTGAATGGCTGGTCCATTGGATTACTCAGGAGGAAACACTTTTCTTAGCTAAGAGGGATAAAGATGACAGAGATAGATTTTTTTCCTCTCATCATTTGGCACTTTGTGGGATAGGCAATTTGATTCATATAGAATTATAGGAAAATCTAGTTTAAATTTGTGCTATATACTAGAACAATAGTGGAGTAGCCTTATTTTTCTCTGAATACTGAAAATAACAATTCTTATTTGATCATCCTATTAAAATTACAACAAAGCCTAACAAAAGCTCATTGTTCCCGTCAGGTTTTTAATCATTACCTGACAGAAAAAAAGAAGCTGAACTCATCCAAAAATATAATTTCTTTCTTCCTTTGGAGAAATAACACGCTTGGTTTTTCTATCATAATTTCAGTTCTTTTTTTAGTTAGCACTTTACAAAAGGATAGCAAAATCTCCCTCATCTCACCTTTGTCAAGAATGGAAATTCAAAATGTTTAATGTTTTGGAATAGTTTTGATATGTTTCTCATTTAAATTAGGATCATAAAGCCTGGAAGATGCTAGAGCCATTTAATCACAGGGTAAATATTTTAGTGGCTGTGATGAAAGGGAAGCTGTTGAACAAATGGTACCCAAGGATGGTTATTCTAATTGGAAGTGTTGCATAAGAAAAGCAAAATCAATTCCCTTCATTGGAGAAGGCAAAGCTGATTTAATTCAGTCTTATTAAGGGCAAGTCTATTGTGAATGAGTTTTAAATCTTTCATCACAGACAAGAAGTTACTTTTTGATTTGTTTCTCTCCCAGAGACTATAAGATTGCAATCATTCTTACCACATGTAGTTATCAGTTATTTTGCACTGAGATATTTTAGAAGAGGTACACTCAAATCACAGAATTACATAGACTGAACTTAATTTTGTGTATGCTTTCATTTTAAAATTAGGAAGATTAATTTCTATTGGGGAAAAATCATCCCCAAATCAATTAGACCTTTGTTTATTTTACAAAGGAAATGTTTAATAAAATATCTAGAAATGAGAAACTCTGAGATTTAATCTGGGAGTAGTACCTACTATAAACACATCAATGTCTTCGTCAAACAGAACTGTGCCAGGAGGGATAGCAATGTCTGACTGCATCTTATTTTTAATTACATATAAAATACTCTAACACCATATTTTATGCAGTATACTGAATAATAAAAAGGCTGCACATTTGCTTTTTAATTATATTTACAAAGTCATTTCAATTCAATATCATTAAACTAAGTGTATTTAAAAACAGAACTTATTTAATGTTTTCTGAACATGGACAGATACATTTTCCCTACAGATGTAATTCCTGATAAGGAATTGTCTCCTTTCCAGATGTCTGAAATTTCCTCTTCCACATGTCTGAAATTTCTTCTCCTTTCAGGATAGGAGCATCTCCACATAAAACAAAAATGTTGCTTTCTTGTGGAAATGCATAGCAATTACTGAACACACAAAGAAGCAGGGATTTTTTTCAACAGAAATACAATTTTATATTTCTTTAAAGAAGATTTCAAAATACTGAACAAAGAGAATGCCTGCCAAGGTCATCTTAGGCAAATTTGTGTTTGACGTACAACAAAAGGTAAGAAAAAAACCTAATGTGCTACATAACCCTGCTGGGATGCTTTGCCCAGGACTGGACTTTTCCTCAAAGAAATTCTTTCATCATCTGGTTATTCTACTCTAAGAGTATGATAAAATTATCTCATGGCTCTCGGGTGCTCCTTACACCAAGAGAGAAGGTATGGGGTCCATCTGGTAGGTTGTGCTTATGACTTCTGACTCATGACTATGAGGCAGAGTAAAAGAAACTATAGATGGGGTTGTCTAAGAGTCTTGGATCCTCTGCCACCCTCATGGCTCAGATACTTCTCCATTTCAGAAGACTGAACTTGAAAAGATTTCTCTTCCTCTTGAGATTTTCACATGTTCCCCTTAGACCAGGCATTGCAAGGGTGGTAGATCTCAGTATCCGGCAAATGTGGGGGATGAAAGGCCAGTCTTGTTCAGATTTAGGGGCACATTCTTGGCATCTGGTTTTCCA
This sequence comes from Grammomys surdaster, assembly GCF_004785775.1. Lineage (NCBI taxonomy): Eukaryota > Metazoa > Chordata > Mammalia > Rodentia > Muridae > Grammomys > Grammomys surdaster. The sequence continues at coordinate 13,275,862 of NW_021604578.1, read as the reverse complement.
TTCCCTAAAATTACCCTGGAAGTTCAGTGTGTTTTTTTGTTATATACAGTTGAACTGTATGCTTCCCTCTATGCTTCACATGGGGACAGCTTCGCCACTCCCATGGGTTTGAAGCACCAGAGTTTTTGATGTAGCTGTGCTCAAGTCAATAACACACATTCACGGAGGACTTCATTAGCTTCCTACAGCCCTACAGTAGACCATAGTGCTATGTTTTATATCTTGAGCACACACATTCTGACTGGGCTGCACTTATCTCCAACTGCCTCATCACTCTTTCCTCCTTTCATGCTTGATATTCTCTCTCTCTCTCTCTCTCTCTCTCTCTCTCTCTCTCTCTCTCTCTCTCTCTCTCT